>NC_135497.1:143839111-144439111 GCF_052857255.1 Amblyomma americanum
ATAAGCACGACTATAGTTCAGCGCTATATTTCGCGAAAAGTAACAGTTATAAATTTTCTTTCTTTTTTTCCGAGGACGGTTACTGACTGCAATGGTCTCCCTGAGAGAGTGATATCCGCTGTTGACTTTCTGAAGGCCTTTGATGATGTATTTTAGTTACTGTATCGAGATATGCTTCAGTTTTATTTGTCGTGCATGCTTTTATTACTGACTTATTGCCCTTGTATGTTATATCTTTGTGTCCTTCCAGCTTGCACCCAAGCAAGAGGTCTGCAGTATTGGGTGAATAAGTAAATAAATAAATAAATAAATACAGGACTTCGTGTCCAGAACTTTGCATATCTAACATCAACTGGTGAAACCACGAATAGCGGCGCACTCCAGGTTTTTTTTGTGACCGTAGTGAGACACTCCTGTGCAATCTGAGGAGACTGAACGTTCTCTTGGACACCGTCTCTCTCATCGTGTACCCTCAGCGTTCATGAACTGAGCGGCCAACAATGGCTTTGCGGGACAGTGGTAGAAACACATTGTTTAAATTAAGGGGCTTAGATGGAGCAATTGCCGACAGACCACAGTAAGGGTAATCCGGCATGTACATTGAAACCACCACCACTGCTCTCCCAACAAGCTGCACAGAGCATGAGTAGGATTGTTTCTTGGTTCTGTTACGTAGTTATCAAATCCATGTACAATTGTTTGCGCTTGTTTGTTAAATTATCCTAGCCCGAAGAGTCGCCGCGGTGGCTAAGTGGTTATGGCGCTCGGCTGCTGGCCCGAAAGACGCGGGTTCGATCCCGGCCGCGGCGGTCGAATTTCGATGGAGGCGAAATTCTAGAGGCCCGTGTACTGTGCGATGTCAGTGCACATTCAAGAACCCCAGGTGGTCGAAATTTCCGGAGTCCTTCACTACGGCGTCCCTCATAGCCTGAGTCGCTTTGGGACGTTAAAACCCAATAAACCAAACCAGACTAGCCCGAAGCAAAAGAAAAAAAAAACTAACCGTCCTCACCATGTTTTGTGTACTACAGCTCTTGTACATCGTAATCGGGCCGGACAGTTATTCAGAACACTGACTTCAGTGTTGCGACAATATTAGAAGCGCTGCAACGCCATGCGTCGGGTTCCGACTTTATATCCGTCTATGGTTGCCTGTCTCGGTCTCCCACTGCATGCAGTTTGTACATTTGCAGCATAGTTTCAGAAGGGAATCTGTGGATAAAATTGGGACATGCAGCAACGTAACCTCCCGAAAATGGACACAACGTTGCTATACAGAATACGCGGAGTGTAATACGCTTCTTACCTGCGCAAATGTAACATTTGCATCGCAGTCTCAGGCTGCAAACAATTATTACGTTAGAACCAGGAAAAAAAATTCAGGGGGCACTTTGTTGAACTAAAGTGCGGTCAGGCGAAAGCCTTTAGCGCGGTGTTGCTGCTTGTGTCACTGATGTGGGGTTAAGATGTTAATTAAGTACACAATTGCTTGTGAATCTTAAAGGCTGGAGACACTGCAGGGCATTTGGGAGACATCCATCTGATTCGACGCCCTTCTGCAAACACTCTCCAGCGTCCTAGACAAGCAGAACTACATATGCGTTGGCAGGAAGTAGCGTAGTCGTTAGCACGCTTGGTTGCGGAACGGAAGGATGGAAGGACTACTCTCTGAGTATTTGCATGCTTGCATTCATACTATTATGCTCCTGCAAAAGTGATGAAACCGTTTGCTGTATTAGTTGCCGGCGGTGACACCAGAACAATAAAGTAAAGACTTCGAACCGTGATTCCTTGTCCATGCACTGCTATCAGTGAGTGTTTGCGACCCGATTTTAGGATAGTGTCTCGCTTGTGAGAAGAATTCGTTCTTAACTCACTCATATAATCTTCTAGCAAAAAATAACTAAACAGATAGCCTCACTAGATGGAATACATGGGTAAGCATTTACCCTTCATCTCGTTATGAGAAGCTGAATTCGTGTTCTTGCTTGTATCATACTCTTTTCAAAATTTTTTGCGTGTATATTGAATTTTTCTTTGTTTTGTGCCTTGTTATGAACGCTGCCAAGCTGCAGACGTGACGGACGTTCATTAATATCGTGTTGGCTGCAGCAAATAGCGCGTGCTTTTTTTTCTAATGTATCCAGATTTTTCTTTTAAAAGCCATAAAAGATGCATCGTCGTGGTCCGTGCAGGTGGATTGTGCGCCAAGGCAGACATTATGTCCGTGATAAAGTTCATTTAAAAGACTATTAATGAACTCTAAATTGAAGGCTGTAAACATCGAAAGTTAACCAAGTCTTCAAAATGCTTTAATAGATACCAAGTCTTTAAAAGGATCCAATTCCCAAAGTCACTCGCGAAATGCGCCAGTAGTAGCACATCTCCACTTTATGCCATGGGGATGAGTTTATCGCCGCAATAACTAAACAGCGATTCTTAATCGTCGGGCTGACCAGCTGCCTTCTTCTGGGCGCCGCGAGAGATTTGGGGATGCAAAGCCGCTTGGATAGTGAGAATTACTCGCCCACATTTGACAGTACTAGTATAGGACTGACGCGCCTGACAGAGTTCCTGACAGAGACGCACCAAAATAAAAAAAAGAGGAAAACAGGGAGCACGGCAATAAAGTAGAAAAAAATGGCGAATAATAAATGGCGTCGGCAACCAGCTGAAGGAACATAGGCTGGGAATGAGGGGGGACACATAGGTATTTGGCTTTTCCCGTAGCCGCCTTTGTCGCTTCGACTCAGGCGGCTGGAATGCGCGTTTTGACATGGATGGGTAGCAGGTGCTCGTCACGTGCAAAGCCAGTTTAGAAGAAAAACTTGACGATTCTGCTCATCGGGCCTTTCCCCTTTGACGTCACGCTGCTTACCCCAGGGATAGGTCTCTCCCCGCTGTAAAGAAAGTGACAATGCTTTGGTTTACACAACCGACATAACTTCACCAGCGAAAGAACGGGACACCAGGAGAAGAAAAAACACAGGACAACGCTGGACTGACAACTGAAGTTTAATCGAGAAACGGCCTGGGTCACCAAACGACGCATGCGTATCAGGCTCACAAAAAACCCCTAAAAGACAAAAAACCTATGTGGCGAATCACCTAGGAGAGGACGCACGCACCATAATTAGCAAACAAAAAACAAACAAAAGCACAAAAGCACAAAAAACACATAATTTGCCTGTCAACCTTGCACTCGTACACTTTTGTTTAGGAATCTAAATTCCTTGTCAGTGAGATATAAAGACGGTGCACTGACGCATGTGTCACTGCCTTGCAACCTAATATGGTAGGCCTCCAGGATTTCCCTCTCCTCCCTGTTTTTTCCTTTTCCGATGACTGACATGTTGTTAAAAGCTGGAACGCAGTCTTTGCAACTCCTGCAGTGACGTGGGAGATTATTCTGATCAGATAAATTTCTCAGGGAATTGTTATGTTCTCGTGCCCGGTCATTAACGCATCTGCCAGTTTGGCCCGTATACACTCTACCACATGATAGGGGTAACTTGTAAACGACACGAGTCGAACAAGCAACGAACTTGTTGGCATGCTTCACAGTGCAGCTCTTGGGCTTCCTCCCCTCACTGGCCATCGCGATACGTGAACATAAACCAGAGAGCTTACAGGGTGCAGAGAAAACTGCCGTCACGCCGTGCCATTGTGCCACTTTCTTCAGGTTATGCGAAACACCGTGAAGATAGGGCACCACTTCAACTTTCTTCCCCTCCATTCTTTCATTTCCGGAATCACGTTTGTTCTGGTTTTTTATCTTCTGCAGCATCGACTCACCAACTGCAGTCAGCACGTCAGCCGGATAACCCGCGTCACCAAGGCGGCGGATTTGCTGGTAGAAGCTGTCAGTCACAGCATGTGTGCAGCTCTTCTGCAAGGCATTCCTTAGGCAAAGGCTAGCTATGGATCTTTTAATCAGTTTAGAGTGCGATGAACCATATGACAATAGCGCTTTCTTAGTTCTAGGTGAGTAGCTCCAGCAGATATGGCCTTCGTTAAAGGTTAGCATTAAGTCTAGGAACCGAATGGCATTGTCACTGGGCATTTCGTGGGTAAAATTCAGTGCATTGGCACAGTCATGAAAAACACTCAGCACATTGCTGACAACGGTTGTAAGCGAGTCACCAGGTGCAAGCTTAAGAACAATTAAAAAATCATCAACATATCTGAACACACGAAGAACGTGGCCGTCATTTAGGCTGCGTCGAAGACAGTTGTCAAACTTAGCCAAAAAAATTTGGCACAAAACCGGAGCTACACAAGCACCAATGCAAATGCCATTCTTTTGCACGTACTTTTTCCCTTGAAATTCAACAATAGTGGACGACAGGTAAAACACCAGGAGCTCAATGAAAGAGTCCACATTCAGACCACATGTATTCTGGAACGCAATGGCACCAGAGTTGCGTTCCTTTTACCCCTTTCTCTTCCTTGATGTCAGCCCGAAGGGGAAAGGTAGAAGTTGTTGCATGCCGACGTCTTGAGGTTCTAAACTTGCTCAGTCACATTACTCGTGGAACTTCAGGAAGTAAACTGTTTAATCACACATAAAATAGTTAAGGCAGAACGGAAGGTACAACAAGGAGAACAACTATGTACATAGTGATTGATCCGCAGAGTGACCAGACGAAATCAACCCCCGGTCCCACCAAAACGTCTTCTTTTAATCCCTAAGTCCCCGCCCTCAGTGGGGACACCAACCAATTAGGTCAAAACACAAGCACGCATCCAATCAAGGACCGGGGAAAGGAAAACACATCCAATAAAACACATGGGAGAGGAAAACACATTGAAAAAGAGACAGAGGAGCGTAAAACACGCCCAATCAAAGATTGGGGAGAGGGGACAGGTCATTGTCACGAATACTAACAATTCCCCTCTCGGATCACTCCATCCTCCCCCGCGGGGCGGCATGATTACTCGCTTAAAGAGCATGCGAGGGCCGCACAGATTGTCGAAAGCCGTGCCACTTAAGGCGCCGTCGCTCCCCAATTCTTCCTGATGCCCCACGTGTACAGGAAGTGCCTGGCAGTCTCATATGGAGCTGATAAGCGCTCACAGTGAACATGAGGAACGCGTCTTCAAAATTGCCTCCTAGCCACACACTGAACGACCGCCGCCCGGGTAATGGCCTTGGGCAGCGTCGCCGCGGTAGGGATGAAAGGCGACGCGCCTTCGTTGCTGCTTCTCGGAGCGGGCTGCGAACAATGGGGCCCGGCCAAGCTGGGTCGTCTGCGCACCCCGAACTCCCCTCCGTCGCCGTCCGCTTGACTCGTTAGTTCCATGTGGAGTCAAAAGGAAATGGATCACAGCGTACGCACTCTTGTCCACATACAGGCGGCGTTCCGTACGTGATTACTTGAGGCTCCGGATGTGTCCAAGCCAGCCGCGCACGACACCTCCCCACCAAGTGTGCTGCATAACATCTTGGAATGAAGCACACACAGAAAACCGAAACAGACCAACGTGCCGCGGGCCCGGAGCCGAAGAAGCACCATCTGCCGCTGCCGAACCATATGCGTTGCCAAAGCCTCAGGGTACACCTCCATACATGACATAACTCCAGGCCCCGGATACCCCCACGCCTCTAGTTGGCAGCTACGAGTCGCGACATTGCATTGGAATTAGCGTTTTGCTCCCCCTTTTTGTGCTCGACCCGGATATCGAATCTCTGCAGAGCGAGTGCCCAGCGTGTCAGCTTGGCGCTGTGCGGACTACTCAGAGTCAAATATTTGAGCGGGTTATGGACCGTTATGACCCTAATTTGTGCGCCACACAACCAGACTTCAAGTCGCCCCAATGCCCAAATGATGGCATAAGCCTCCTTCTCGATAGTCGCCCAGCGGGTCTGAGCCGGGCTTAGCTTTTTGCTCAGAAAAGCGATAGGCTGCTCGCGGCCCTCGTCATCGCACTGGGCAAGGCAGGCACCCACCGCGTAGTCCGAAGCATCGGTTGCGAGCACGAACTCCTTACTTGGGTCAGGCGCATGAAGTGAGGATGCGCTCTTCAAGCAAGCTTTCACCTCATCAAAAGCTTTCTGCGCCTCGTCATCCCATGGGAGCCGCTGCGGTGTCCGCCTGTTAGTTAAGGTCGTCAGTGGGAGCACGACGCGAGAATAGTCGGGGACATATTGTCGGTAATAGTTAGCTAAGCCCAGAAAGCTTCTGAGCTCCTTCTTTGTTTGGGGCCTCGGCATCTCGTCTATTGCCTTGACCTTTCCTGGATTAGCGCTGTGCTTCCCCGACCCAACCACATGGCCCAAAAATTCGACTTCTCGTCTCGCGAAATGACATTTGCCTGCGTTCACGGTGAACCCGGCGGCTGCTATCGAAGCGAGCACCGCCCGAACGTGCCTCAAATGCTCCTCCCAGGTGTCTGAATAAATCGCGAGGTCATCTATGTAGGCGCATGCGTACTCGCGGTGCGGTGCTAGTACCTGGTTTATGACCCTCTGAAATGTCGAACTCGCATTTCGAAGGCCGAAGGGCATGACCCTCCATGCGTACTGCCCCACCGGAGTGACGAATGCCGTGAGGGCCTGTGCCTGCTCGTCAAGGGATATTTGCCAATAGCCTCTCAGCATGTCTATTAGGCTGATGAAGTTGGCCTTCGCTACTCGGAACAACAGCTCGGACGGTAGGCTCATCGGGAAGGCGTCCAGCTCGGTTATCGCATTCAACTTCCGATAATCGCAGCACAGGCGCACCCCCCCATCATTTTAGCGACGCAAACCACTGGGTGAGCATGAGGACTCTCAACGGGATATATTAGTCCCCACTCCAGGAGCTCATCTACTTGCCTCTCCACTTCCTTCCGATACGCCATCGGGACCTTGTACGCATGGCCAGCCCGTGGCTGAGCCCCCTCCTTTAGCACGATTTTGTGCGCTCCTAGCGTGCATTTGCCGGGCCTACTGCTGAAAACCTGGCCATTCTCCTCGATCAGTGCCTCTAGATTTCGGCGCTGCGCTTCGTTCAAATGTTAGAGAGCACCCGGCGGCAGCGCGTCGCCTGGCACTGAGCGCATGGGGAACGTGGGCACGTCGCCGAACTCCGCGTCGCCCTCGAATTTCACCCTTACTACATTCACCCGTGCGTGGTATGCTTTGAGCTTGTTTGCGTGGACAGTCCGACATGCGCCATTGTCGAGCTTGATCAGATAACTGTACGGGCGCGTCTTCCGCATTACCGTCACAGGCCCCGTCCACTTGGACATCAACTTTCCCTCGCCATCCCTTTCAAGCAACAACACCTGCTGCCCATCTGTGAAGTGTTTATCGACAGCGCGCAAGTTGTATTGTCCAGTGTACCTGCGTTGCGCTACCGTGCTGTTGTTACTAGCCTTTGCGTTTGCCTCGGCCAGCTTCTCGCGCAAAGCTGACAGGTACTCTGCCGCCGGCGTTGCCAAAGAATCTGGTACTGCCCAGTCTCCCGTCCAAGTTTTTTGGAGAATGGATAGCGGTCCGGTCGGTATTCTGCCATACATTAACTCAAACGGCGACTGCCCGGTCGTCTCATTAGGGACCTCTCTGTAAGCCCAGAGCAAGAATGGCACAAGCCTATCCCAGTCACGTCCGTGCTCCTGAATAATCTGGAATAGCATGGATTTGAATGTTCCATTCCAGCGCTCGACCAGACCGTTGCTTTGAGGGTGGTCCGGCGTGGAAAACCTCGGAGAGGCGCCCAATTTTCTGAGAAGCTCTTGTGTAAGCTTTGCGGTAAAATTTGTGCCCTGGTCACAGCACACTGTTTCAGGGACTCCCAGGCGCGCGAATACTTGCAGAAGAGCGTCACACGTGGCCTTAGCGGTCAGCGCTTTTAAACACACGACTTCGGGCCAACGCGTGTTCATGTCCACTACACAAAGTGCATAGCGGTGCCCTCGAGCTGACGGTGGTTCTATCGGTCCTATGCAGTCGATGTTTACCACTTGGAATGCGGCCTCTGGTCTAGCGATCGGCGCGATCGGCACTCGATCTGCTGTGCGTGCACGCGACTTCACCTGACATGAGTGGCATGAGCGGCAGTACTGCTTCACGTCGCGTGTGACCCCGGGCCAGAAGAATGAAGCCTTTATCCGCTGAAGCGTTTTCCGCTCGCCGAGATGACCTGCCCACACTGAGTCGTGCGCCATTTTTAACACCTCTGCGCGTCGCTCGGTTGGGAGGACAAGCTGAGTACATGGATGCCCAGCAACAGGCTCCTGGTGGAACAAAAGCTCGTCCCGGACCGCCATGCCGTGTGTTACCTCTCTAGCCTGAGCCCACGCTTCCTGGAGTGATTCGTCTCCAATCTGCGCCTCGCGAAACCGTTGCCGCGTCGTCTGTGCCACCGCGGTTTCCCCTTCGCTGCAATCTGCTGCTACCGCGCCCGCTAGAACCTCGTCAACCCGCTTCTCCCTCTCTTCGATTTCTTCGTCAGAACCCTCGGCTTCTCCCTGTTCTTGCGCATGGACACGATCGCTCAGAAGCTGCTCATAGTCTTCGGGAGTGATTAGCGCGCTTATCCCAGTTATAAGCTCGTCTGTGACTGCACACAGTATGCCCCGCTCCGACGGGTCAAATGATACTCGCGGTGCTCCCTGAGTTGTTACTAGGGGAACGTACGCCAGCTCCGCGACAACCTGCTTTCCGAAAGCCCCGGTGAGTTTTATTGTTGCCCCCGCGCATTCATATCGCGGCACGAGCGACCTGCGGATGACCGTGATGTCTGCCCCTGAGTCAATGCGCGCACTTATAGCGTTCCCGCTACTCAACAATGTCACCTCTCCGGCGCTGACTTTCTCCTCCGCGGGCTGCCTTTCCACTGAGCCGTGCACTGTCTCCCTGTCATGCAAGGGGACCGATATTCGGGCGATTACTGATTTCTGGTCTGCGCGTCCGCCCCCCATGTCTGGCTTTTCCGCGGTTTGTCTTTTCGGGCAAAATCTTGCGATGTGCCCATGCCCGTGGCAATGGAAACACTGTCCACGTCCCCGGGGCCGCGTGTTGTTTGGTCGGGACTGGGTTCCGTCGCGCTGTGTTACCTCGACTGCCTCGTTCGTCGCCACCGCCGCGCTCGCTGCTTTCCCGACCTTATATCTTCGGCTTTCGTCGTGGTTTTCTGCCAGCGTGACAATCTCACTAGGTTTTAGGAACCCCGGCTTATCATTTAGAGCAACGTGCGCTCTCGCCTCTGCACCGAGGGCTTCCTTTAGTCGGTCCGCGACGGCTAGCAGTTTGAACTCCTCTAACGAAGTTACCTGACAGCTGTTTAAATAGTATTCCAGGTAGTCCTGCAGGCGTACCGCAAACTGCTCCCACGTCTCATTTGGGTTTTTGTTCGCGGATGAGTAAAGACGCTTGTATTCGGCGGCAGTGAGCCTCAAGCCGTCTAACACTTTAGCTTTCAGGAGTGCGTACTCGCTCCTTTCCTCTGCGGACAACCGCGTGAGTAGCATGCGTGCCCTCTCGCTTAGGTGTGGCAAAACTAGTCCAGCCCACCACTGGGTTGGAGCTTCGTATGACCCCAACGTGGCCTCTACGTCCTCGAACCACCCTGGTACCAGGGCTTCTTGAAGCGGCATCGGCGTGAGGACGCCTTTCATAAGGTTAGCAAATTTCAACCTTCTGTCCTCGTCCATTCTTCCGCTCGCTCCCGCGCTCTCACCAAGCCCACCCGCTGTTCCGCTCTGCTTAAGATTCAGCCTTGTATTTTCCAAAGCCAACCGCTCCTTTTCCACCGCTAGTTCAGCAATTCGTAATTGCACTTGCAACTCGGTCATTTGTTGCACCGGCGCGCTAACTGTCAGAGGGTGCGTCGGACCCTCATTTGCCTGACCCGCGGCTGCCAACTCTCCGTTTCCTGCCCCGTTCTCTATCTCTTTCTGTTTAACAC
Source organism: Amblyomma americanum (assembly GCF_052857255.1). Lineage (NCBI taxonomy): Eukaryota > Metazoa > Arthropoda > Arachnida > Ixodida > Ixodidae > Amblyomma > Amblyomma americanum. The sequence goes on from NC_135497.1 coordinate 143,849,005, forward strand.
TGTCACTTCTCAAAACCCAAGGCTTTGGCATAAGCACAAGCCCGACAGAAACAGAAAGGTACTCGCCTGGCTACCGAAGCTCCGCTTTACGAGGCTGCCGGTGCCCCAGCATGGAAGTCTGGCCCGGAAGTTGGTCGCTGCGCCGCACGGTCCCGGTTGGAACTCGTCTCCTTGATCCGCGTCGTCGTCGGCTCCTCCTGATCAACAGCGCCCTCCTTGACTCTGGTCACCTGGTTCCTTCAGCTGCCCGCTGACTTGGACCTTCACCGTCACGTCGGCGTTGACCAGCTGTCACTCTTTAAATCTTCTCCTCTGGACTTGCCACGCTATAGCTCGTCCGCCGCCTTGTACTTCCGCCCTCCTTCAGTTGCCTCGAGTAGGAAGACGTCGCATTTCTGTCGACTGCGCCAGTTGCGTTCCTTTTACCCCTTTCTCTTCCTTGATGTCAGCCCGAAGGGGATAGGTAGAAGTTGTTGCATGCCGACGTCTTGAGGTTCTAAACTTGCTCAGTCACATTACTCGTGGAACTTCAGGAAGTAAACTGTTTAATCACACATAAAATAGTTAAGACAGAACGGAAGGTACAACAAGGAGAACAACTATGTACATAGTAATTGATGCGCAGAGTGACCAGACGAAATCAACCCCCGGTCCCACCAAAACGTCTTCTTTTAATCCCTAAGTCCCCGCCCTCAGTGGGGACACCAACCAATTAGGTCAAAACACAAGCACGCATCCAATCAAGGACCGGGGAAAGGAAAACACATCCAATAAAACACATGGGAGAGGAAAACACATTGAAAAAGAGACAGAGGAGCGTAAAACACGCCCAATCAAAGATTGGGGAGAGGGGACAGGTCATTGTCACGAATACTAACAATTCCCCTCTCGGATCACTCCATCCTCCCCCGCGGGGCGGCATGATTACTCGCTTAAAGAGCATGCGAGGGCCGCACAGATTGTCGAAAGCCGTGCCGCTTAAGGCGCCGTCGCTCCCCAATTCTTCCTGATGCCCCACGTGTACAGGAAGTGCCTGGCAGTCTCATATGGAGCTGATAAGCGCTCACAGTGAACATGAGGAACGCGTCTTCAAAATTGCCTCCTAGCCACACACTGAACGACCGCCGCCCGGGTAATGGCCTTGGGCAGCGTCGCCGCGGTAGGGATGAAAGGCGACGCGCCTTCGTTGCTGCTTCTCGGAGCGGGCTGCGAACAATGGGGCCCGGCCAAGCTGGGTCGTCTGCGCACCCCGAACTCCCCTCCGTCGCCGTCCGCTTGACTCGTTAGTTCCATGTGGAGTCAAAAGGAAATGGATCACAGCGTACGCACTCTTGTCCACATACAGGCGGCGTTCCGTACGTGATTACTTGAGGCTCCGGATGTGAGCAATAGTTGCGATGTGAGCAATAGTTGATTTGAGGTCACTGTTGTCAACACTACACTCGTCGATCATTTGCGTTCGCTCAAACTTGTGAATTCGCTCTTCACAACCGCCGAATTCGAAGACGTAACCCTGCGGACTGGCTAGGCCTAGTCGTCGTGGAAAGGAAGGGAGTCGCCGTCGAATAAAATTAATTTGGCAAGCGCTTATAGCTGGTGAGTGTTCGAGTGTGCACATGTGAAATTCGACTCAGGTGTCATTCGACTCAGGTGTCATTCGAACGTGCCCGTGTAGCACAGGTATTAGCCTTTCTCGCGATTGCCAAGGACGATTTCTATTAGCGTTTGTCGTGATGACGCTCTGCCGCCTTCATATTAGCAGCAGCATTTTTTTGTTTCATAGAGATAACATGTCAATTTTCCTCGTAATAATGTGCACGTGCGCTTGCGGATCTTATAAACATAATAAGTACCACAAAAAATAAAATCCTGAGACTCAGTTTCAGTTTCCCTACTTTTGGTTTCACCTCCCCCCCCCCCCCTCCCGCTATCTTCAGATAAATGAAATCGTTTCCTAAAGTATCGACAAAATGTCTCCATTTGTCTTTCATTTAGCGCAAAGGATACCTGATCCATTGGAAAGGGTACTCCAAATGGCATTGTACCCTGGAGCCTAAGAGGAATCTCAACGAGGCCTGTCTGCGCGAGTTCACATCCCCAAGGAAACCATCGAATCGACGCCTCCAGTCTGCCTCTGAAGAGATCGTGTACGAAATTCAAAAAAAGCTGCGCAACTGCCGTCGATCAAGCGGTCTCCTGAAGGTGAAACTTGACCAGGACATTTATCGATGGGCTTTTCACGGGAAAGACCAACCATTAGAAAAAAATTGGCTACTCTGTGAGGAACAAGACTTCTCCAGGCTCCAACTTCCGTCTGCATGGTCGATACGAGAAACGAAACTTGGGAACACGGTGGCGATTGAGCTTCCAATCAGAATTAAGGGTGGGGTAACACTTCAGAAGTCCTGCAAGAGGTTTCCTTGCGGATTTACTCGTGAGACCTTGCAGGTTTTTATCGTGACAAAGATCATTGCTGGCGCATCGTAATACAGTGATAAGTGTTTATTCCCATGGAGTTCTACTTTTGTTCTATTTGTTTTGTTTTCGCGTTATTTTGGCTTGTTTTGTACAACGTGTCACCTGTTTAGCTCACTGAGTGTTACTGTCTCTATTCCACTGCTATGACTTCTTGTTCGTCAAATTTTCTAGTTTTTATTTAGTTTGTTGTTTATAGCTCCACGAAATGGCCACGCCAGATAACCATATAATCTTGTCTGCTACCTTTGACAGTTGCAGTGTCACATTCACGCTGACAAATGAGACAGCTATAAAGACAGGACACGAGAAGGACCTTCTTCGAAAGACATACTTTGAAACTGTGCAATCATTTTTGCCCCCGAATGTAAGGCTTCCCATTATGGGTAAATATTTTGAAGACCGGTTTATGTTACTGTGCAATATTGCGGATAGGCGCTACAGGACTTTGACAGGCCGTGCAAAAGCGCCCTTCTTAAAAAATAAAAGGTTCATAAAGATTCACTTCAAGTCTCAATCTAGCCCACCTGAAACGAATACCGGAGAATCCATAGAGAACATCATAATTTCTGCTCTGCAAAAAGAACTCGAAAGAGTAGGAACAGTTTCAGAAAAGGCCATAAATGAGCTCAGAGACACCGTCTCTGCCTATAAGGCTAAGCTTCTTAACCTAGAGCAGGAGAATGAAAAGCTGAAATTCGAAAAAACTACAATGCTACTGAACAAAGGAATAATGGTCGGACAGGTGTGCAAAAAAACAGACCGAAGGAAGCTTAATGCCGCTGGATATTCCATCGCGCAAGCACTTGACGCTGTACTGGAGAGCTACGGCTTAGATGTATGCCAGCTTCTCGTAACTGACTTAAAAGGCCTGCTGCATAAAGTAACATTCAAGGAAAATGGAGAAATTATTTGTAATTGCGGTGTAAAAAGAGGTTCCTGCAGCAATGGTCAAGTTAACTATAATGCCCTTTCTTCTCCAAACAAACAAACCTTGCGAGAAGTTGCAGCGCTCTTGGACGTACATTTTGTCAGTGACGTTTTCTGGGAGCCCCTCTCCGCGAGCGTCCCTAATATGCCTACCATAAGGCTAATAAATTCTTACAGAGCGCACCTAGATAGCAGGATAACTGTCTTCAAGACACCAGGTACCTCACCCTGCGCTCAGGTTTCATTTGAGGAAGACTTGGCGTTAGCTGCGCAAGAGCTAGCTAAAGATGTAGGCATAAGTGTGACAGAGATCTCCACCGAGGCACTCCTTGTAAAAATAGAGGGTGATGGCTGCGTTGTGAGTAGACGCACGACCTGGACAACATTATCATTCGTCATCATTTGCAAAACGCGGCAGCTACAAAGCCATAACCTTCATCGCCTTCTCGGTGTGTCGGAGATCTCGGAGGGTTATTTTGAAATAAGAGAGGCTCTTCGGGATTTGATAAAAGAAATTAATGTTGTCGCACGAAGGGGTAGCATATCTGTAGGGGACCACGAGATTCCGATTCGCATCTGTCTAGGGTCAGATTTGAAATTTTTGCTTGTTGTTCAGGGTCTGCCGTCTGCTGCATCACACTATCCTTGTCCATTTTGTCGAGAAAACCCACAGACAAGGTGCTCAGTTCTGACAAGTAACAGGAGCTTTAATGAGCCTCCATTGATCCGCACTCTTGAGAACATAAAAGCTGATTGCTGCGCAGAGGCGAGCGGGATGAAAAACGTGCCATTGTTTAACTTCGACTCTGATTTAATAATTCCTGATGTATTGCACATGAAGTTAAGAATAGTTAACCGCCTTGTAGATGGATTGCTTTCAGAAGCAGAAGACAGAGATTACCGTGAAAAAGTCCGCAACCCATGTTGTATGACCATACACGTTCAGGACATCGTTGACGCCATAAATAACTGTGGGATTAAATTTCACGCCTGGGAAGCCAATGAAGGAAACAAGGGAAAAACATTCACGTCGGTATCGGGGGGGCGATTGTGAGCGCCTGCTGAAGGCTTTGCCTGAAAAACTGGCCGGGAAATTGCACCCTCAAACAGAGGAAAAAACTTTGCTCCTTTGGAAGCTTATGCGGAAAATTTTGTACCACCTGGAAAATGATGTTGAAGGTCGCAAGATAGAAAGAGAAACCTCAGAGTACTTTCACACGTTCTTAGAATTAGGAGCCCAAGGTTGCAAAGGCTATGGTGGCGATAGAGTTACGCCGTACATTCATATTCTCGCGCACCACGCTTCCGCAAAGCACGAAAGGTTCAAGTGCCTTGGTTGGTTTTCAAGCCAAGGGTTAGAGAAAAAAAACGACGTGCTAAAGCATCTACACCATGGGAAGTCTAATAAGTGGCATGCAGCCGCTGACGCTCTCAAGCTGGCGAAAAGGCTTGAAGTGAGTGATATTATCAGACTAAGCCGTGCATATAAAAAGCGGGACCAAGAGTATTGGTTTGAGGGACTTATTCAAGAGACACGGGCGAAGAGGCTACGCTGTGCAGAAGAAAAAGGGAGCGAAGGAAACTGCATGTCTACAAAATGTGGACGACATGGATGCAGGAGAATTGCGCACGGAGCTTCGGGCTATGGGAAAGTCGACGAAAGTCAAATCAATAGAAAAACTTCGCAACCTTGTAAGGAAAGAAAGAGAAAAGCAATGATTGTAGCCATAGGAGGAGATAACAGTTATGTGGTGAGATGTGCCTTTTAGTTTTGCGTGTTTCCTCCTATATTTATAGTGCTGTGTTGTACCTCTAGTTTAGAAATTGCATCACTGCTTGAAGATGAAGAGTACTGTTCCTGATTCCTTATGTAACCTGCCCCTAAAGGAGTGTTCGGTGTGTACGAAAAATAGTGTATTTGTATTATGTGACTGTTTACCTGCCATATATGCCCTGAGCAATTTTTTGGTGCAATATAAATGTGATATGTGTGTTTTGTAAGTATTGCCGTTGTCACTTTTAAAATGATCTTTTGGCTTGTCTTTTGCGTAAGAAAATTCTTTTATGTAAACAAACCATGGATAACCGATTTAGAACGCAATCAGTACAGCTACAGCTACACATCGGGCAGCGGTGGCGGTGGCACGTTGCTGCACAAGAGTGCTCAAAAAACTGTTTTGAATTTGCAGTTCCTTCACTGCTGTCCGTCTGCAAGAATTTCCGTATCACGTGCGATCTGCATTCTGCTGGCTTCGTTGACGCACCGTGTGCGGCTGCCTATCGTGCTGCCATCACGTGAAGATACGCCCCTTCCTTCTGGCTATAAGGCTGCGCAAGTCGTCGAGAGCCTTCACACATCGGGCAGCGGTGGCGGTGGCACGTTGCTGCACAAGAGTGCTCAAACAACTGTTTCGAATTTGCAGGTTAGTTGTCTTTTCTTACTGTTGTTAAGCTGCCAGTGCATACTGCCGCCACTGCTGCCACAGCTGCCCATGGTCTAGTGTCTTGCTTGCAATGTCATCTGAAAAGTTTGATCCTTGTTCTGCATGCTACGAAGACATTATAGATGGTGAAGAATTTATGACTTGTGCGGATTGCTGTCAAAGGTTTCATATAGGGAAGTGTGCAGGGGTTGGGGAGCGGAGTTTCAAAGCAAAAAATGCTGAATTAAGAAAAGCCTTGAAATGCTTGACATGTCGATCTTCGGCGTCTCGCAGTCAGGATAGCAGCAGTAATGCATCTTCTGCTGTCCTATGCAAACAGCTTGCTGAGATTAGTAAGGCTTTGGCAAATCTCACGGCCAAAGTGGATGATCTGACATCTTTGAAGGAAACCGTTTCAAGCATTGAAATGTCTGTACAACATATGTCTGACACGTATGACAAATTGCTCGAAGTATCTAATAGGCATGACAAGGAAATCGAGCTCCTGCGTAAGAGAGTTAACGACACTGAGGCAAACCAGGACGGGCAGCAAATTCGAAAACTGCGTCAGGAATTGAACGATCTGAGCCAGTACAGTAGGCGGCAAAACATGGAAATACATGGAATACCTGTGACAGATGGTGAAGATTTACTGAGCAAAGTAAACAGCCTTGCTGTGAAGCTTGACTTGCCCACACTTGTTGCAAAGGACATTGAAGGGCTACACCGCCTTCCATCTCAACCAGACAAGGTGCCTGTGGTTTTGATCCGTTTTGCCAACCGATCCACAAAAACAGACTGGATTTCAAAGCGCAAAGAATGCGAAGATGACATTCGATTCTTTGATAACCTGACGGCTTCTAGCAGGAATTTACTGTGGCTCGCTAAAATGAAGGCTAAGGAAATGAAGTATGCTTTCGTCTGGTCTAAGGAAGGAAAGATCTACGCTCGAAAGCAACCTGGTGCACGAGCCATCAGGATCGCTTGTGAGGAGGACATTGATAAGATGGTTTAATCACTGTTGCTGCGAGTCTGCGTAGTACGCCTGCTCAACAATGGCTTATTTTACTGCCGAGTCATTCACCGACTTTCTAAAGGACGGTGCTTACAATCCTCGCAACACACTATCTCTTTACCACTTGAACTGTCAAAGCCTAAAAAATAAATCAGAAGAAGTAGAAGCTGAATTAACTAAACTGAACTTTAATTTTGACCTTATTGCCTTCACTGAAACATGGTTTACCTCAAATGCAGATGTCAGCGAGTTTCCTGGTTACAAACCCATTTCAGTATTTCAAGATGGAAAGCGTGGTGGTGGTGTATCTTTATATGTGCAAAATTATTCACTTGTTTGTACTGATTTTGAAACTGTCTGCATTGCTTTTCATAGAGTTGCTATTATGGTTGTGTATCGCCCCCCTCAAGGAAATTCTGACAATTTTTTTCGCTTCATTGATTGTTTTCTGAAGTTTGCAAACCAAAACAACTGGCGTATCATTGTGCTAGGTGAGTTCAATATTAACTTTTTGGAGGATAACGCTCTGAAGATTAATTTAAATGAAATAATGCTGTCTAATGGTTGTGACAATACTATTGAATTGCCTACTCGCATATCCTTGCACTCTGAAACATTAATTGATTTGTGCTTCACTAATTTCCCACCTCAGAGTTGCATATCCGGTGTTTTTTCTTCTGGTATTAGTGATCACTTGCCTTTCTTTTCACTTTTTCCTGATACGACCAAATTGAATAAACCCGTTCACGCTCGTAGAGTTAATGATGAAAAGAGCATCTCCAGATTTTGTCACTTGTTGTCTACAATTAATTGGGTAGATGTATATGGTGAAAATGACTCGTCCCGTGCTTATGATATATTTATTCAGAAGCTGCTTGAATGCTATTACGCCGCCTTCCCAACTCAAACTATAAAAAAACATAGAAAGGCTAGAAAAGAATGGATGACAGGAGCACTTTTGAAACAAATTAAAGAAAAGAACAAAATGTTCTCTCGTTTTTTGGAAACGCGATGCCCGGATGATTTAGTTAAGTTTAAGAAGTTTCGAAATAAGTTAAACTCAGATCTAAAGAAAGCTAAATTTTTTTTCTATATTAATAAGTTTTCGTCAATCTTACACAATCCTAAATTACTTTGGCAAGGTATTAACGTTATTATAGGGAACAGGAAGAATTGTCTTCCCTCTGAGCTGAAAGTCAATGCGGTGAATTATGCTGGAGTTTCACTTGCCAATATGCTGAATGAACACTTTTTAGCTGCCGGAGCATGCCGACCTTCTGCTAGCTGTCATTCAACCCGGACTGTCGACTCATACTTACCCTCTTGCAGTACTGAATCTATATTTTTGTCCCCTACTTCAGTGGATGAAGTTATTTCTATCATTAATTCATTTAGGAACACCTGCTTGTCAGGCCTTGTCAGGAGGTATGCTTGGTCTACCTCCTTTAGCCTCACCTCGAGGGCATATTGTATATAATATGGCTAAATAAACATACTACTACTACTACTACTTGGGGGGGGGGGGGGGGCGGGGTGCTTTGAAAATGAAGATGCACACACGCCTTTCAGTTCTGCGGGGCAGCAGGAAAAAATTTTGCAGCGAATTTAAGAAAACTGATTGGGCGTATCGGGCGTAGATATGATACTGGCATCAAGTGCACAATGCGCACAAACAGGCTCGAGAAAAGTGACGACAGCAGTACTACGTACATTCAATGCCATCATTTATGTTCATTTCTATGTCCTTCTTTGCTGACTCATTTTGTTTGGCAGCCAATTAAAAGTTTGCCTTGTTCTTTATTCTTTTCGCAAAGTATTGCTTCTTTTGTAGGCCATGTTGCTGTGAAGTGTGTTTAGTTATATTCATATTCGTTACGTTTGGAGTGCATCGTTCTGGTTGTACATGAAACATGAACACAAGGTAATGACGCTATGTGATTCTGACTGTACAGATTTTGTTTCGAAATGTTGTATAAAAAGTGTATAATAAAATATTTTATGTCGGCACTATAGCCCTTGTCCTTGCCTTTTTGGGGGGAAGTTATAATCCCTTCCGCACCAACTATCAGATAGTGTGACAAGTGCAAGTTTATTGACAGCGACGCCATGAAAATATACCAATTACATCTGCTCAATTTCCTCCCAAAAGGTGCAAAGGAGAAAAGAAATATAACCTCCAGTGCTTCGAATATTACTGTAAACGTAACAGATCACTTCCCATGAGTGTTATCGTTACGAAGGCTTCCCCTTCATTCATGGTAATTTGCTGACATTGTGCTTTCCGCTACGTGCTATAATGACATCCCCGCCTGCTATAATGACATCCCCGCCTATTTGATATTCTCATTAACTTTGTAACATAGAATGCAATTCGTGACTTATTTTATTGGTATACATTCCTTTTTAGCGTCTGGTTATTTTTGTTGCGCTCTACCTCTCTATTACAATTGTATTTGGTTTGATTTACCAAACGCGGCTGCTTCCAAAGTAAGCGATAGTATTGTTCAGTGCAGTATAATTAGTTTTTCACTTGACCACAGAAATCTAAGCTGCTGCAGGCAGAGTAACCTGGGAACTGGGAAAAGCTGCAATGAAATAATACAAATTCGTTCCATTACGGGCTATGAGGGACAGCGCACTGGAGCGCTTCGAACTAATTCGACCCCCCCCCCCCCCGGGGGGTAAACAGCCGGAGCGTTGTTGCATTTCGCGTACGCTGAAATGTGGGCGTAGCGGCTGGGTCCTGAGCCGGCCTTACATCACCCGGCACCCTGTGCAAGACTTTGCCCCCCCCTCCACCCACCTCTCTCTCTCTCTCTCTCTTTGAATGTATTTGTGGGGGTGTTTCTCTTGTTTTTTATTGGCCATCCTAACGGGGGGCACTTCTAGTTTTCATTCTTTTAACAGTCTCAAAGTAGTATTTGTACTGGCGCGGGCAGGACACTTAGTTGTTTTTTATTTTTCTTCCCCCTCTAATTTATACCCCTTGATATCCTTTGATCTTGCTATTGGCGGTCAATTTTTTACACGTTTTCATAGCATTTTGAAGAAGATGAATCTTAAAAGCAAGCCGCTTGCGATAACGCAACTCATCTATTATACGGGTGAAATAGAAAAATTTATTGCTTAAAATGATTACAGCCCAGCCTCAAAGGACAGATGCAAACGTTCTTCAAAGGAGGCTCTCAAGACAGTCGCTTCAGACGATTGATATGACATCGCGACTAACCCTGTTAATCCGTGGTTAACCCTCTTGCACCTGGCGGCCCCTTGCGATGTCACTCTGGGAGGTGCGGGAGAATTAACTGCGATATCATGACAATCGGCCGACGAAGCAGCGTAGCAGCGACTCGCAGCGTAGCGGCTGGCAGCGTCGCAAATTGCGACAGCCACCGTATTTACCATTTATATATACCGTTATGAACTGGTTCCTTGATGACGTCCATGTAAAAGCGCTTTTTCGTAGCACAGAAGTGGACACAATTAAATTCACCAATTTGTTTGCAAAAATGGAAAAAAGTTGGCGGTATCTTGCGGCATCTTTAAAAGCGAAGTTTCGTATCTCAAAAGCGAAGCCTCATTTTTTCAGTTGTGTTACACAGGATGGATCCCGGCAATACATCATGCATGCATATTACAGAAGTCAGAATGAAAGAACAGCAAAAAAAAGTCGCCAATAGCTGCAGCAATAAACGTATGAATGGTGATCATGCGTGAAATTTTTCATTCATACATTCATACTAATATATTTTCTATAGAAACGAGCACATTTATTAAAATTAGTTGACCAAAACAAAAGGTTCTGAACCCAGGCTAGAACTCTAAGTGCAAACTCGAGTCACTATATTCGGACAACGCTAGAGTCACTAATTTGAAAGCATTACAGGTGAACGTGACAGTAACAACCTGAACGTCTATCTAGACGCTATTTGCTTCTAGACTCCAAATTCTGTGTTCTGCCCGACAACAGCTGAACAGCTTCAGAATGTTTCTGAATAAAGCTATATCAAAATTTCCTTAAATAAGTATTAAAAGAATAAACTTAGACATTTATATCCGCGAATACTTTTTGATGTCGGCCGTTTGAATGCCGCTACGCTCTTTAAAAGTAACAAGAATAGCTAAAATTCAGGCGAGCTAGCTCTCATACCCTAATATATCATGATCACACGCCCCAATAAACTTTTTAGATAATAGCAAAGGGCTGACAATTTGCAAAGTGGCTCCACGACAAGCATATATGAACAGCCGCGAATACTTTATGTAGCTGCGTTAATGCATGGTCATCATAACAACCTTCTTTATTTAAAGCTCCGGTCGAGACATTGGGTTCGAGCTCTGACATGTGCTCTTGTCTGCAAGGCAAAAGTCACCCGATAAGAAGGTAAGCGTCGAAATGGACGCAACTTCAGCAGTCCGAACCATTTCTGCAGCGTAGCTCGCTACCGGGCGCTATCTTTCATATTTTAGGCAATATCAGGTTTCAATTAAGAGGCCTCAGGAAGCTTCTTGATCAAAGCTACGCCAGATCGTTGCACACCATATATTATGGTACCTAAAACCGGGAAGCATTTTCGATATCTATCCGTGTTACGGTGCTATACAGTTTCAAAGTCCGCAAAAATGCCAAAACTTTGACTCCCTCCCGTAGGCAGCATCGTATAATATTCAAACGCGCTGGGAAGCTCGTGTATTAATAGCACAGGACTGAAACTTCGGCACATTTCTCAGCTAAGTGTATATTACATAAATCCCCGAAGAATTTTTTGTAGGTGCTTTTGTTCACGTTTTACGGTTTTTTTTGTACCCCTTCCCTTTCAGTTACGCTCCCTGTCGCCGCCACTGCCGGTAGATGGCGCAAGTAGTAGATGTCCCCGAAAGCTGGGCATGAAAGCTGTACAGCTTTCTCAGAATCTTCCTAGTTGAATAAAAATTCGGAATTGTGAGGGGTTCGAACCCGGGGACACTGTTTCACCGGAGCAGTCGATCTAGTAATTGAGCGAACCAGGATGACAAATATGCTGTCTTATTACAAATCTAATCTACATTTGATTATTCCCGTACACATTTGACCAACGGTGTTCCCACTTGGAGTTATTGATCAATTCGCTCTCGCCCTGCCATAAGTTTATATATTACTCATTGGCATCCACCCAAGCGCAGCCAAACAGCTACGGCCATAAGCGTGCCGTGCCTGTTAATTTTCTCAGTTAGACATACAGCACTGCTTCGGTCACGTGGTGGCCCGGGTTTGAGCCCCGGACAAGGACGAACTTTTCTTTAACTGTGAAGTTTCTGAGCAAGCTGTATATTTTTTCTTTGTAGCCGTTTGGCTGCGATTTGGTGGATGCCAATGAGGAATTACTCCCCTATAACAAATCTACTCCACCTTGAGGGATTCCGCTAAACATATGACCAATAATAATAATAGTAATAATAATTGATTTGGGGGAAGTAAATGGCGCAGTATCTGTCTCATATATCGTTGGACACCTGAACCGCGCAGTAATTGAAGGAATAGAGGGAGTGAAAGAAGAAAGGAAGAAAGAAGTGTCGCAGTGGAGGGCTCCGGAATAATTTCGACCCCTGGGAATCTTTAACGTGCACTGACATCGCGCAGCACACGGGCGCCTTAGCGTTTTTCCTCCATAAAAACGCAGCTGCCGCTATCGGGTTGGAACCCGGGAACTCCGGATCAGTAGTCGAGCGCCCTAAACACTGTGCCACCGCGGCGGGTAAAACATTTGGCCAACCAAATGCGTTTTCAAAAGATCCGATTCCAAAGGTTGAGCAGTAGGGTTAAGCAGTATGTGCCGATCGATGCATTAATCGCTTAGTGAGTGGGTTCATATAAAAAAAAATCACAGTCCTAAATTATACCTCTAGAACACAAAAACATGTATAGCAGATGCCACCGTGTAGAAGGGATAAGCTACGCAGTAACGGTGCGCGTAGGTGCCACCAAATCGAGAAGTGAAAGCGGACAACTCTGCCGCCCTGGATTACATACCGCCTCTGGTTCCGTCAGCGTTGCCAGTTGAGCCCGACTTGATCTCTATAACTGTTACAGTAATCGACAAAAAACCCCCCCTAGATTGTGCAAAAATCCCAAACTTCCTAATTTTACTTTGTTCGTGTCTTCAATAATATCAGCCAAGTTCCCCATACAATTTAAATGGCAGGCTGTATACATTGTGGTAAAGTACGATTTCTATCTCCTTGACAGGTTTCTCGGCTCAGTTTTGCCCACTTACTCAAAACATATATATCAGGTGTTTTAGGGAAGCTCGCCACTAATTAAAAAAAATTATTAGTGGCTTAGTTCCTTTATGCCAGGGTATGCGAAGCGGGAGGTACGTCTCCCTGGCTGAGCTTGTTATTGTCAGTGTATGTTTAGCAATGAGAGACACTGTGTATACGCATCTTTTATTCATTTTGCTTGACAAAGACGAAAACTGCCCAATGATCTTTGAAGTTACATGCAGCGATCTCAATCTTGTCCATAGAGTATTTCGATTTGGTACAGTCTCTTTGGTATACATGCAAGGCCTATAAGTTCCCCATTGTGTAGTCTGGACGTGTGGGTCCGAAGCTAAAGTCAAACTTTTCTTTCGTACACTGAGTAAAAGAGTCCCGTTTCGTGTTGAAATCACCCAAGGTGTCACACAACTGTGAAAGAGTGCCGTAGATTGGTATACACGTGGCAACGACATCAATCGTCTGCTTGACAGTGTTCCCGGTGCCACATAGACTACTTTGATTATAATGCCACTGTTAGGTCCGGGCACTCTTCCACATTTTCCTGCGTATTCGGAAGGACGGCCTCATCGTGGACTTGCTGTAGCCTCCCTTCATCTATACAAATGCCATAGTGCTTGCATAAAGGCGATTATCTGAGCACTTCCACCAACGGAGCAAAAATTTCTCGCGACACGACGTTATACAAGCAGATTGTCTTGGCGAACACGCGCCTTTTAATGTTAACCACAATTGACTTGTCTTATTCGATACTTCGTGGCAACTGCCTCAACATTTCGTCCGTGTCAACCGGAACGTTGACCACAGGTCCCTTTAAGCCAAACTGACCGTTACGCCAGCTTATTAGACGCCGGATTTGAACGAAGGGAGTGCGAGGAGAAACTGAACGTTCGGCCACATCTTTCAAAATTGGCAAAGCGGGCGGTAAGGGCGGATACCGATACCCATGGCTTACACTGTAGAGTGTAATTTTCTGCTCAACGAGTAAGTCCTTCCTCGTTCCACAAACACTAGCCACTGTCTCATGAGACCATTCTGGACATGCCAAACGCAAAGTGCCATACATTGCATTACACACTGGTGCCAAGTCCTTTTGGTGCCACAGTCTCGCACACACTACACATGTGCCCAAACGCATTGTTCACAAAGTGTGCTTCAAATGTCCGGGTCGCAGACGCACTTTCGGAAACTCGAATGGTGTGATCAGTCACACGACGGGCCTTCACATCCTATTCGGTTGGTTTAGTGTACTGACGCCTTCCATAGGCTCCATCTCGGCGGCTATGTGGCGTCTATTACGCTCGGCAGTGTGGCGTCTCCGTTTGACAAGGTGTTCATCTCTGTGTTCGGGCGTCTCCGCTGCTCTGTTCGCCTTCTGACGCTCATTTCCTCTTTTTGTGTAGCCAACTGCCAGGCGACAACCTCAGGATCGGAAGAGTTAATGTTCTCTTGTCTATACCGCCGTTTTGCAGCGGCTGGACTGTCCTTCTGTGCATCGATATCAAGCGTTGCGATACAGCCGCCGATTACATCTCCGCCTTTTATACAAGGCGGATTTAAAGTGGTTGCGAAGGCTGGGCCGAAAAGTGGTTTAGCGCGACTGCAGCACAACCAGAGCATGGGGGGCAAAACACTCATATAAAGAAATGATAAAGCTACAAAATTGGAATGTAATCTGCCAATAGAAAAGAAAAAATATATTAGCACCTTGTTTTATGAAAGAGGTAAGTCATTTTATTAAAACCTGGCAAATTTTGTATTTTTGCGACACTCTTGACCTGCCCCCATTCATGAGTGTGCGGTGCATTACAGCGCGTCTTTGCAGGCCTTGTTTCGATACCCGGTTAACCCGGCCACATGATTCGGCTAACCCGGCTGAATCATGCATGCTTCGCCAGTGTCTGGAAGTGTTGCTGCCTTTCTCTGCTGCCCCTCCTTTACCTGTCACTTTCATTGCGTTCCCAATTGCACATTAACAAGGCCATAACTAGCAGGAACTCGAGCACATTTGACTGGCAAAGGTTGGGGCGCGCTGAAAGGCAGCAACCTTCGAGAGGTACGGGCTCGAAAACGCGGATTCTACAGAAAGACCGCTTTATAATTCGCGCCAAAAGCATACGTATGCGTGACGTCATTCTACGTCACGTTTGCGTAGTTTGCCCCCCAAAATCCAGGAGGCGCTGGAGTGCCCACGAGCCGCCATTTTTTGGACCAATGGGCGTCTATGGAGCCTTCGCTACCAGTGTACATCTACCTTGTTTTATACGCAATGCTGGGCATGCGAGGACGCACGGTTCGGTTGATAGAGCGGCATGCGGCGAGGCGGTGGCTACGAACGCGGCGCAGCTGTGGGGTCTCTCTGGTTACGATAGTATCGGCGCATGCGCATAACTGCTCATCCGCGTGACGTCACATTCAACTTCGCCGGTGGAGCGGGCGCACGGCCGCGACGAAGCGCGCGGCGTACCCACTGCTCCTCTCCGGTTGCCATGGTAACAGCGCATGCGCACAACTTTCCTCTCCCATGTACCGCGTAATGCTCGACTGGTAGCCTAGAGTAGCTCCCGCTACAAAATTGGTTTTAAGGAAAGGAAATGACGCCTGCCCCCCGATTCTCGCTCGACACCCGTACCGCGCCGAAACTGGAGGAAAATCTCTTCCCTTACGGCGCGGTTCGGGTGCCCTCCGAGATGCCCCATTTTTCGCGCACGGCCAACGCCGACACCGACTTTTCTGCGACACGACCTCCTTAACGCTATCGCGTTAAACCTTAGCCGTTTTTAGCTACTGAAACCAGATACACAAGAGCAAATTGACGAAAGAATATTTATTGCGTCTTGGTAACACTCTCAAAACATTTCATGGAAATTGCTGCCGCACAAATACGAAAGCATTAACAAACAGAAGGGGAATACAGAAGAATATGGAAAAATGCACACAAACAAAATAGTCGCTCTAGACTGTAAAGCGCACGGATTGAGGAATGTGGGCGACGGCTTTCAACACGACAGTCATTCGTTCAACAGCGGTGCAGGCTGCTTCTCAGCGCTTGCCATCTACATGCCGCTTTCAAGTGCCCACCAGGTAAAAAGGACCCGCCTCTGGACGCAATCATCTGTGGGGAATACAGTGAGCATATCTTTGAGAGTGCGGACGGTCCGGTGATTGGCACTAGCCCCAAGTCCTGTCACTGCTCCATGACTTCACAGCGATTTCATCTGGTAAAAGCAGGCACACATGCGGCACCGCATTGCTGAGGCGTTATGTGTCGCGAAGGGAAGTGCTCGGACACAACAATCAGGCTACCATCGTCTCCAGAATCTGTGGATGCCATAGACTCGGTCCCTTGTTCCCAGAAACTGGATTCCGCGGCAGGAGCATCTGTGGATGCCACAGGCATGGTCTCTGGCTGGCAGAAACTCAGTTCTACGGCGGGAGCATCTGTGGACGGCATAGACTCGGTTTCGCGTTCCCAGAAGCTTAATTCCGTGGTGGGAGCAGCATCAGCAAAAATGCCTGACTCTTCAGTTGTCTCTGCGAAGCGGTCGGATGCTTGTGTGGTTTGTCGTTCGTCACCTACCAGCAGCTGCTCACACTGTCTTCAGCAGGAAATGAAGACTGTAGCCAATTACTAACCGTGGCTTTAACGTCCTTTGCTGGTACAATGATTGTGGTCAGTGAGTCTAGAAAAGTGGCCTCTCGTCCCGAATTACTGGTCCATTCGGCGTCTGCATCAGCAATGGTAGCGACGGCCTTGCCTTCCGTTCCGTTTGGCTTCTAATAATCGACAGAGAAGCTAGCGTCCATTACTTTGTGTTGACTGTCTCCAGAAGCATGGTGCACCTTTACACAAGCGTCACGGTCGTAGGAGGAGGGCTGGACAAGAGCGCCACAGCGACATTCTCCAAAATCCTCCACGGCAAGGTTATTCGCAGCGTCCACAACCTCCAAGAATACGGCAGTATCTGGCTGCCTTATTGGAAGAGGAGGAGGAAAAACTTTATTTATATTTGATATTAAAATGTGTTATTAGCGGTCGCGGGCTGTCTTCATCTTCCGATGAGTTATTGCAGCCCGTCTTAACAGGGTTGGGGCCCATGGTCCAGGGCTCCACTGAGGTATGCCGCCAGGTAGGCTCTCCGCACCAATCCGCGCTGGACGGCCGGGTCCTCGCTGGAGAGCATCCCCTCCCACTGTTCCGCACTCGGGTTTTTGTTTATTTGCAGCTAGATCCTTGTTTTTCTGACACACCCACGTTATGTGCATTAACGTGGGTTTTTCTCCACACCACGGACATTTGCTGCTGTATTGCGTGGGGTAGATTTTACTTAATGTATTTAGATTGGGGAAAGTCCCCGTTTGCAGCAGCGTCCAGCCTACTACATCTTGTTGGTGTAGGCTGTTATGGGGTGGCGGATATTTTAGTCGCGTTCCCCTGTGATAGTTTAGAATGTCTGAGTAGCTCAGGGGTACCGGGTCTGCTGCTGGGTTGTCGAGGTCAGTTTGAGTGGAGGCTCGGTTTGGGTGCTCTCGAGCAATCCTATCTGCCTCTACGTTCCCGGCGATCCCGGTGTGTCCTGGTACCCACATGATTACGTGTAGCAGTTGTTACTCAGTTTGCGGCATTTTGGCCGATTTAAGGATATGTAGAGCTTTCCGTCCTATTTTGCCATTCATGTAATTTCGGCATGCTGCTTGCGAGTCTGTTAATATTGTTAGAGACCTTCGGATACGGTAGCCCTCCGCCGCCGCCAGGGCGATGGCAGCCTCTTCGGCTTCCTCGGCCGCACAGTCCTTGAATGATGCGCTGGCTATTTCCCTATGTGCAGAGTTTATTGCCGTTGCTACCATTCTGTTTCTGATTTCTCGAGAATCTCTCGGGTACGCAGCCGCGTCTGTGTACAGTGTGGTTTCTTTTTCGGCTAGGAGTTGTTGAACGTATTTTGCCCTAGCTTCCCTGCGTCCTTTATGCAGGTTTGGATCCATGTTTTTCGGTATCGGGGCTATCCTGAGTGTGTTGCGATATTCGTCAGGTATCCGCTCTGTTCTTGTTTCTTGCAGCGCACCTTCGTAGCCACACCTATTTAGGAGCGCTATCCAAGCTTTGGTTTGTTTTAGCCTTTGTAGCTGCGCCGCAAGTTGGGCTTCTCTCAGCTCTTGAAAGGTGGTATGCAAACCCAGGGCTAGGAGTTTCTTCGTTGAGGTTGCTTGCGGTAGGTGGCGCGCTAACTTATATGCTTTCCTTATTATTGTGTCTGCCTGAAGTATTTCTCCCTTAGTGCAGTTGTAGTATGCGAGGCTGTATGTTATTCTGCTTACTACGAGGCTTCTTGCGAGTGTTAAAGTGCCATTTTCCCGCAGGCCGTGCCTCCTTCTGGAGACCCTGGTTATCATGCGCGCCACTTGCGCTATTGGAAGAGTGCTTTCCTCCTTAGAAAGACGAGATGCGGTACCCCCATGGAACAAACGGTCGCTATCAGGGCTGGCAACCAGTGTACCAAGAGCACCGGAACCTAGTGAGTACTCTTGAAGTCGATTCTCGCTGGAGAGGCTGGCGTCCTCCAAGATTTGCGTTCCGCCGAAGGTCAGCTCAGGTTCGCCTTGAACTTCTGCCTGCTCGATCTCACGATCTGAAGTCACGCGTTGACCTGTTCTCGTGGCTACCGAGGCTAAATGTCGTGAAGGCTTATGGGAAAAGACGGCTTGCTCTTCCCTCTGCTCCTGGAACCGGACATGCTTGATTTGTTCCCTATCTGAGACTTGATTTAGACTAGCGTCACAGAACAAGTCCCTCTTCACCACTCGTGCTGAGCGCTCGGCCCTGACTGGAGCAAGCGTAAGGTGGCATTGGTCTCGTATTTTTAACTGAGCGGATGCACAACTTTCTGTATAGTCTAAATTTTCAGGCTCCTGCCAGTGCGCCCACCTCCTGGAACCAGCATGAACCTGAGCTCCAGTTCTCGATCTGACTTGCCTGACGGCGCCGCAAGGAGTTGACGCATCCACGACCCGCCTGTCCCGCTTTGGAAAATCCGTAGATGTGTGCAGCCTGTATCCGGATTCATTGTGCGGTCTGGCATTAGATTCAATGCGATATCTAGACCCGGAGTCACTGCGCCGTCTGGTCGATGGTTCAGTGTATCGTGTGGTCCCAGATCGACAGCGTCGTCTTGTCCCGCACTCACAACAGCGCTGAGGGCTGGCTTCCATTTCTCTTGGGTGTGGCCAGTGCTCACAGCAAGCAGCGTCGAGCCATGACGACTTGTGCGCCCGGTGTTTTCTACGTCTCCCGCTTTCGTCTCTCTCAGTTTCCAAAGACAGCGCCCTGTCAACGTGCCATGGAGTGATGCAGCCTTCGCATCGGTGGTACCATCGGCGGGATTGCCACTCATGGCAACTCTCCTAGGAACTGTACGGACCACGCTCAGACTCGTACACATGTGACCAAGTGGTGGAGCGCTCACTGCGCTCTTTCGAGCACCAGGGACGCCAAAACTGTGAATTCGTTGAGGAATCATTCGGGCCTTGCAGAGGCACGCGTCGGTTGGACGGCGCACCGCCAGAGTACGGCATCCATCCCGTCACACTGTAGGGCGATTGACCAGCGAAGTACATCCTGTAGTTACCTCCCTGTTAGAAAATGAATGGGTGCACTGGTTGCACGCAAGTTCGACCCATGAAAGCAGATCTCCTCAGCGATGCACTGAGCCGTCTGGTCGACGTTTCAGTGCATCGTGTGGTCCCAGATCGACTGCGTCGTCTTGTCCCGCACTGACAACACCGCTGAGGGCTGAGGGCTGGCTTCCATTTCTCTTCGGTGTGGCCGGTGCTGCGAATAGCGCGGCTCATAGTAAGCAGCGTCGAGCCACGACGAGTTGTGCGTCTGGTGTTTTCTGCGTTTCCCACTGTCGTCTCTCTCCTTTTCCGAAGATACCGCCCGCTCGACGTGCCGTGGAGTGCTGCAGCCTTCGCGTCGCTGGTACCATCGGCGGCGTTGCCGCTCGTGGCAACTCTCCGAGGAACTGTACGGACCACGCTCAGACTGGTACACGTGCAGCCAAGTCGTGGCGCGCTCGCTGCGTTGGTTCGAACACCAGAGACGCCAAAACAGTGAATTCGTCGAGTAATCTTTCGAGTCCTGCCGAGGAACGCGCCGGTTGTACGGCGCACCTCGAGAGTACGGCATCCATTCCGTCTGACTATACGGCGACTGACCAGCAAAGTCCATCCTGTAGTTATCTCCCTGATCAAAAATTAATGGGTGCTCTGGTTGCACGCAGGTTCTGCCCATGAAAGCAGATCACCACTGTGGGCCCCTGCCAGTTTCCGATGGTTGCATTTACTTTAGGTTCGGCGACCAGGCAGGACCGAGGGACGGATGACAGTCATCCTGGAACGGACGCCCCCAATCCATATCAGGTGTTGGTGACAGACCGGAGTTCACATCGACGCTATATCCATGGTCTGCCTCGGAAAGGTCACTACCGTCGAAGGAGTCGTCGCTCAAACCGCTTTTGTCGCTAGTGGAGCTGTAGTAGTAGCGCTGAAGCTCATCCGAGGTCGAGGTCATGCTGCCGCCTTGAAACTGCTCGCACTCATTGGCGGTTGGCGGCCGCTTGCGCTTGAATCAGATTTCCATGGAAATGGATCTCGGGCGATGGATTGGATTGGATTGGAGCAAACTTTATTTGTGCCTGCAGTTGTGCGCTCGCGCGCCCCGACGAGGGCCTACGTCGTCTACGAGGTTGCCGTTACTCGGCGTGGGTCTCCGCGCGCCGTTACCGGTTCGCTGGGTCCCTGGCTTTCGAGTGCCCCGAGGACCTGCTGGACGACCCATAGCTGTTGGTCTTGGTCGTTGCTCTTCGCGGCTGCCTCCAGCCGCGGCGGGATTGTTCTTGATCTTTCTTTCTTTGGATTTTTGATGCAGTACCACAAGATGTGCGTGTGATCTGCCGTCTCCCTCCGGCAGACTCTACATGTATCGGTCGGGTAGGTCTCGGGGTACATGCGATGCATCAGTCCCTGGCTCGGTAGCGATCCGGTCTGGAGCTGTCTCAGTAGTACCGCCTCCGCTCGACTCAGCCTCGGGTGCGGGGGTGGGAGAGTCCTGCGAGCCAGGCGGTAGGCCTTCGGGATTTCGCTGTGGTCCGTCATGCGGTCCTTGGTTCCGAACCACGTCGGACGGTGTGTTGCCGGGGCGCGGCTGGTTAGCGCTCGCGCCGCTGCGTGTGCCGTCTCATTGTGGTTCTCACTGCGTTCCAACGCGTCGCCCGCGTGTGCCGGGAACCACTTGTTCTTACTCTTCTGTCTTGCAGTTTGGTCGCTCGTAGTACGCGCTCGGCCTCCCTGCAGACTTGGCCTTTGGCGAAGTTTCGCACCGCCTGTCTCGAGTCACTCAGCACCGTGTAGCAATCTGCGTCGGCGATGGCCAGGGCGACGGCCACCTCCTCCGCTTGTTCCGCTCCGGCGCTTCTCACGCTCGCTGCCGTCCTCGTGGCGCCGGTCGACGCCTCTATGACGACCGCTGCGAAGGCGTTCCGTTGGTATTCGGCCGCGTCCACGTACCGCGCGTGCTCGTCGTTGACGTGCGGGTCGATGAGAGCATTGGCCCTCGCCGCTCTTCTTCCCTTGTTAAACTCGGGGTTCATGTTCTTGGGTATGGGGTCGATTCTCGTCTGGCATCGGACCTCTTCGGGGACGTGGAGCTTCATCTCCGCCTCGTTCGAGTGTCCTATTCCCAGGTCGTCCAGTATCTTCCTCCCGGCTTTGGTAGTGGACAGCCGCTCCAGTTGAGAGGTCCGTTGCGCTTCGGCTATTTCTTCGAGCGTGTTGTGCATCCCGAGTTGTAAGAGGCGGGTCGTGCTCGTCGACTCGAACAGGCCCAGCGCCGTCTTGTACGCTCTTATGATGATTACATTGATTTTGTTGTGTTCGTGTTGCAGCCATCTGTGGTAGGCTGCAACGTACGCGACGTGGCTGATGATGAAGGATTGGACGAGCCTGATTAGGCTCTCCTCTCTCATGCCAGCCTTCCGGAAAGTGACTCTTTTGAGGAGTCGCATAGTGTTGGCCGCTTTTGCCGTGAGACGGGCGATGGTTTCGCCGTTTCTTCCATGCTTTTCGATGACCATGCCTAGGATCCTGATTTTGCTGACCTCGGGGATCACGTTGCCGGAGTTGGTGGTGGTGGTGGTGGTGGTGGTGGTGGTAGTGGTTTTATTAAAAATAATTGTAAAAAGGGAGGAAAAGATTTTTGCTAGCCCCGGCATCTGCCATCGATACTGAAGCACCTGAGCTGGGGCAGCGGAAATAAAGGATAGCAGGCAGAATGAAGAAATGAAATGAAAGAGGTGAGGGTACAGGAAGAGAGAATAGGGGGATAAGTAATATGTACAAACTATTTACACAATAAGAAATGTGCCCAGGTTGTGCGCGTGATTAGTTCATTTTAGAGTAATTAAATCACACACGCGCACAGCACTGTGTTGGTTACAACTGGAATGGGGCGTCCAGTCATTAATCGTTCAAGGAAGCACTCGCGGAGCGTTCCGTCACTGCGTGTAACTACCTGACGGAGAACAGACGGGACGTCAAGCCCGTGTGTTCGAGGAATGCACAGAGGCTCACCAAAGCTAGCTCACGAGTGCGCGCTCTGCCCTGCGGCCACAATAGCGTCTGGATGGAGTCTGGTAGTATGCCCTGCGCCCTATAGGCCGCGAGCATATCGCGACGAGCATCCGCGAACACGGCACAGTGAAGGAGCAGGTGTTCTAGTGTTTCCACTGCACCGCATCCGTCACACACATCACTCGTCGCGATTCCGTGACGCACCCGTCGTTCCCCAGGCCACACGCAGCCAATGCGCGCGCGGAGGATCATTGCACGTTGTGACCGTGTAAGTGCGCAACACCCGGTGACACTGTCAATGCGCTCACCTCCCGCGATGCGTGGGTCGAGGTGCTGCATTCGGAGATGGTCCTGGATGGCCGCACGCACGTCCTCCAGCGCAAGGGGCAGATCGCTGGCAGGTAGCTGGTGTGCAGAGGTCGCGAGGTCGTCCGCTTCTTCGTTGCCGACGATGCCGCAGTGACCGGGCACCCACTGTTCACGCACGGCACAACCTCTCTGTGCGAGGCGCTCGATGCGCGAGCGAATTTCCCGGACTAGTGGGGTTCCGCGGCCGTTAGATTGCAGGCGGCTGAGGGCGGCGCGGGAGTCGCACAGCAGAGCACTCCTGGGCGGCGTAGGGCCGAGGGTGAGGAGCAGGTTCAGCCCGAGCCGGATCCCCATCAACTCCGCCGTGGTGGAGGAGCCCAGGAAGGCTGCGTGTTGTTGGCTGTGCAGTCGCAGGGCGGGGATGGTGGCCGCCGCAGCAAGGAAGCAGCTGTCGCGGGCCACTGAGCCGTCGGTGTACACGAGGAGATGGTCCTGGAGCTCCTCGTGTATGACGGCTCTGGCCAGCTGCTGCACAGCACAGAGGGGTGTGCTCCGCTTTCCCGCAATGCCGACGATCTCTCGCTGTACCTCCGAGGCAGCAGGCCAGCGAGCGCAGGAGCCGTAGGGGGGTGGACCTTGTGTCAATTGCTCATACTCGAGCAGCGCCGCGCCCATTCGTGAGCGCGGGTGTGAGCGCATACGCTGCAGCAGCGAGCCGCCGTTCGGTGCGCGGTGAAGCCGGTCGATGTGATTCAATGCCCTGCGCGCTGCTTGGAGCTGAAGTGGCCACGCTCCTGCCTCGGCAAACGTTGCGGCGCACTGCGAATTTTTGGGCAGGCCTAGGCACACGCGCAGGGACTTGTGGTGCTGAAGCTCGAGTTTCTTCCAGCACGGCTTGCGCACCGTGACAAGCGGCAGCGCATAGAGCACCGCCCCCAAAGCTGCGGCATTGTATAGCCGCAGCGCGGCTTGCTGGGAGATGCCCTGTCCTCGAGCGGTGAGCTTGTGCACGGCGGCGGTGATCCTCTTCATCTGCAGACAGGCCTTGTTCGCCGCGGGGCGGAAGGAAAGGCGCCAGTCGATGTCCAGGCCAAGGTACCACACCGATTTACGCCAAGGAATCGGAGTATCGTCCAGTGACAGTGGCGCAAGGTGCGCGCGCGAGCGCGAAACGCAGGCCATGACCACCGATTTGTCCGCGCTCAGCGACAGACCAAGGCCGCGCAAGCTGGCATCGATTGCGGTCAGGGCTCCCTGAAGACACCCCCGCACGCGGAACGCCTCGCCCGGTGGTCCCCGGCACCACAGAGCTATTTCGTCTGCATGTATGGACATGTACACATGGTGTCTGCCGCTCGTGGGTAGGGAGGCCGGCACCACCGACATGGCCACATTAAACAGATATGGTGATAGGACAGAGCCCTGGGGCACGCCCATGTCGATCGGGCGAGGCTTGGAGAGCTTACCCCCTACTCGTACGCGCATGGTGCGCCTGCTCAGGAAGCCATGAACGTATCGCAAAAGGCGCCCGCTCACACCAGCCCCCTCAAGCACCGCGAGAATTGGTGCGCGATGAATGTTGTCAAAAGCGCCCGAGACGTCCAGTAGTAGCAGCAGCGCAACCTGGCCTGCCGCCCTGGCATGCTCCAGCGCTGTAACAACGTCTGATACAGAATCAGCCGTGCACCGCATCCCACGGAAACCCGTCTGCCGCTCGTCAAACAAATCAGCCTCCGCAGCCCGCTCTTTCAGACGCTGCAACGCTATATGTTCCATGAGCTTACCTGCCGCCGATGTTGATGCCACTGGCCGGTATCCTCTCAGTTCCGTAGGTGAGCGCCCTGCCTTTCGGATGGGACAAACGACCGCGGTTCGCCAATCCTCTGGTAGCTCCCCGCGTTCCAACACCAGGTTGATCTGCTGCAGGAGGATCTGTCGCTGCTGCGCATCCAGGTTTCGCAGCATCTGGTATGTCACCCCGTCCGGTCCGGGCGCCGAGCGGCGGCGACAGCGCTGCAGCGCATTGTTCAGTTCCGCCGCAGTGAACGGCGCATCACATGGACCTTGCGAGGCGACGGGCGAGGGACTGGTGTCGCTTCCGGGGCTCTCAGGAGCAGCTATGTTAGCGGCGTTGCGGGGCTGGGCGGCGCGAATCTATCAGCAAACCGCTCTGCCAACTCTTCAAAGCTGAGCCCGCTGGAGATTGCGAGGGCGGCCAGCGGTTGACGGTTTGCCTGTGGTTCGGTGATGCGCCGAAGCGTGTCAAACAGCCTCCGCGAGCTGACATCTTCCTCCATCCTTTGGCATAGTGAAGCCCACTGCCGGCGGTATAGCTTGTTGGCGTGGCGGCGCGCTGCTGCGTCCAAGCGGTTGTAGACAGCCCAGTCGGCGGCTCTGTCAGTCCGTCGCGCCCGTCGCTCTGCGCGATCTCTCTTCTCGCGCAGATTGAGCTGCTTCATATCAGGTGTGGGCTGCCCTGCCCTTTCCTCTGCTCGTTGGGTGGCTGCGAGAGCGGTTCGGACTAGACTAGAGAAGAAATCGGCGCCAGTGGCCGCCGCCTCGTCGACCGCCCGCCTGAACGCACTCCAGTCGGTAATGGAGTATAGGCACGTTTGGGGCGCGCCTCCAACGCAGTGGGTTCGATTAGGATAGAGTAATGATCCGAGCCCCAGAGAGATGGTGATCGGCGCCATGTCGCCTCGATGCCTCTGGATGCGAAGGCAACGTCGATGCAGGAGCCGGTTGTTCCGCGTCGTTGGAAGGTGGGCTCGCCGGTGTTTAAGGGGGTGAGTCCCAGCTGCGTTGCTGCGCCGTGCAGGTTGTCTCCACGCGCGGAGTGGCGCGCAATGCCCCACGCACTGTGGTGGGCGTTAAAATCACCACAGATGATTTGGCGCGGGGCACAGCACGAAGACACAGCACGAAAACACAGCGCGTTCCACGAGACAGCTGGACGCACATAAACACTGGCCACCGACGTGTCAACACCACCGACGCGCATTGTCACCACTACGCACTCCTGGGCGTCAGATGTCGCCGCCGCCGAGCCGACGAGGCTGTGCTGGACGTCCTGCCGCACGTATATCGCGCATCTTGATTTCCCGGGGCGATGATATGTGTCACAACAGGGCGCTGCGGCACAGGTGGGTTCCTCGCACGTGGTGGATGAGTGGTAGCCAATGTAGCCAGGTAGCCGCATCTGGGGCTCCCCGTCATGTGAACGTACGTACGTCTCCTGCAGCGCGATAACTTCCGGCGAATCCTGTGCGATGCGAACTCGCATTTCGGCGTACCGCGCCGCAAGGGAGCGCACGTTCCACTGCAGGATGGATGGTATGCGGGAGGGAGTCCGGCGGCTAGCCATTATGCTGGCTTATCTGTGCGGTAGCACCCGCTGCTTCTAAGCAAGCCCGGTGTCCATCGGTGCCCCCCGAGAAAAGTGCGCTGAGGGCACGCAACGCCAGCTTTAGGCGCGCGATCTCCGCGTCCCGTGCGTCAGGGGGCTGGACATGAGAAGCGGCCGCAGGCTCGGGCCGCGCTGTACGGGACGGCGGGCAACCGGATCGCCGCTGCCGCTGCCGGCGCTGCCGTTGCTTCGGTGGCTGCTGCTGCTGGGGTGTTCCCCTGATGGCCTGCGCATAAAAAAGCGCGCGCGGCGTCTGCTGATGTTGCTGGGCTGGGGCAGCTGTTTCGGCCTGGACGACGGCTCGGACAACCCGCCTGGACATCGGTGCCATGGATGTGGCCATTAAAGTGGCAACGTGACGCTCTCGCTGCCAGTGCGGGCACGCTGGGTCAATGGCTGCGTGCCGCTCCCCGCAGTTAATGCAGCGGGGCTTGCTCGCGCAGGTACCAGGCTCGTGGGGTCCGCCGCAGCGCGTGCATCGGGCAGGAGCACGACACACCTCAGTGGCATGCCCCAGGCTGGCGCACTTGGCACACTGGAGCGACCGGGGACGACAGGGGCGGACCGCGAGCCTGCGCTTGAATATGGTGATGAACGCCGGGGGTGTCGGCGCCACAAAACGGAGAGCGAGTGTGCTGCCCGACAGAGACGCCGACACCATCGGTACCGTTGACTCCGCCGCCACTAGCAGCCCCTCCGCCGTCCTGCGCCCGTCCACACCGAAGACCAGGCCGGAGCTTTGATTCCGAGGAGGAGGCTTCTTGGCGCAGACCGGCACGCCGCGGATGACGGCTGTGGCTAGCAGGGACTGGAGAGCATCGCTGCTCCCCGCGTCCACTGCCACCACATTCCGCCGCATGTTTACCCGGACGGCGAGGACGCCCGGGCGGGATCCGATCTCCTCGGCCAACTCCCAGCCCTGTTCCCTGGTGAAGGCGGTGCCCCGGTTCGCCGGCCGAAACAGCACCGTCCCCCCCAGGCTGGACGGGACCTCCAAGGCAGCCGCTGCTCGCTCCAGGGCAGCTCTCCGACGCCGCTGCGCCTTGGTAGTGATGGTGCGCCACGGGACCAGGCTGGCCCCAGCATCAGCGTCGCCGCTGTCTGCGGCGCATTGCTGCAGCGCGCCGCGGAGTTGGGCGCGCTCGCTGCCAGCAGATGAAGCCCCAGCCGCAGCCTGGTCTCGTGCGGCGGGATTTGGTGAGGTCGCACCCGGTTTTCTTCCGGACGCCGTCGCCCCAGCAGCAACAGCAGCAGAATCAGCAGCACGCTGGAGGTGGGCTCCATGGGGCTCGTGCTGGGAAGGCCCTGCTCCTTCGAGTGTAGAGGGAGAGGGAACAGTGACGGTGGGGGGGGGGGGCTTCGAGCTTCCCGCTTGGCCTCCGCGATGTCCCTTTTGGTTTCTGAATCCCTCTCCTCCTCAGACCCCGTTGAGCGTCGCCGTTTCCGGAGAGCAGACTCGTCCATTGGGGTGCACGTGCTCTCCTCGGTTGCAGGTGTCCGCGTTGAGCCCGCAGCATCAGCATCAGGGGGAGAGGGCATCACAGCCGGTTCCCCAGGTGTAGCAATGGCGGCAGGAAGCGCAGGAGTGGCCAGAAATGGCGGGGAGGGAACCGCCATGGAGTTCTGCGTCTGGTGAGCGAGCGCCATGGCGTCCCTCAAGGCTAGAACGCGTGGGTCCGCCGGCGACACATCCAAGGTGCCGATGACGGACTTGAGGTTCTCCGAGGTGGTGATGAGCGCCGCCGTCAGGCACCTCACCGTGTCCCGCAGATCAGCTATCTCGGCCTGCATTTGCCGAATGGTGCTGGACGACCTCGCTCTGGATGGCGTTCGTCTCCGTGATCGTGAACGTGAGCGGCCTGCCCTGCGTTGCTCATTGTCACCGCCGAACACAGGACGTCGCTCGTTCACGGTGTCTGTGGCCTCCATGGGGAGACCCCGCAACGCCGCGAAGCCTTAGGCCCGGCGTCCGAAGGAGCAGAGAGCTAAAAAACACGTCCGCTCGCTTCGAGCGCCCGCCGAAGAATCTCCCCGGATTTGGTTACGATTCTGATTTTTTCGCATTCGCGTTGTCTGGTCTTGCCTCTGCCATTGTTGGTAGGTGGGAGTATGAGGAGCTCCAATTTGCTCGGCGAACATCTAGGTCCGGTGCCTTCCAGCTGGTCTTCTATCGCGTCGACGGCGGCTTGCAGCGCGCCCTCGATGTGGGCGGCGCTGCCGCCGGTCACCCACAGTGTGATATCGTCCGCGTAGATGGTGTGCCTGACGTCTTCGATGTCCGCGAGCTTCTCGGCCACTCCGATCATTACCAGGTTGAACAGCATCGGCGAAAAGACCGATCCCTGCGGTGTGCCGGTGCTCCCGAGCTTCTTCTCTTGCGTTTGTAGGTCGCCTGCTCGTAGCTCGGCGGTCCTGTCCGTGAGGAAGTCCTTGATGTAGTTGTAGGATCTTTCGCCCATGTTGAGCTTAGAGACTTGGGACAGAATCGCCGAGTGTTTCACATTAACGAAGGCGCTCTTTAGGTCGAGCCCCAGGATTGCCTTGTTGTCGTGGGCGCTGCCGCCATCGTCTATGATTTGGTATTTGAGCTGCAGCATCGCGTCCTGCGTGCTTAGGTGCTGTCTGAAGCCGATCACCGTGGCCGGGTACAGCCTTCTCGTTCCAGGTAGTCTTGCCACCTGTTGAGCAGAACGTGCTCCAGCACCTTGCCCACGCCGGACGTGAGCGAGGTGGGCCGGAGGTTGTCTGTGTCCGGTGGCTTCGCCGGCTTGGGTATCAGGATAGTCCTGCTTTGGTAGCGCGGCCGCTCTCCAGCACTTGTTGAAGTATTTTGCGAGGTTCTCAATCGAGCCGTCGTCGAGGTTCTTGAGCGCCTTGTTCGTGACGAGGTCTGGGCCAGCTGCCGACCGGCTGTTGAGGTCGTGCAGGGCCGCGCGGACCTCCTCGACGTCGATGTCACGATCGAGCTTCGCGTTGGGTGGGCCGCCGTTCGGTGCGTGTTGTTCGGTGGGTGTAGTGGGCAGGTATTTGTCATTGATGCGCCTGGTGACTTCTTCGGTGCCGTGTACCAAGACCGCCCCATGTATGAGCTTGGCGAGTCTGTCCCTTTGGTGCGACTTGGTCTTGGTTTCGTCGAGCAGGTGCCGCAGCAGGTTCCACGTCTTCCCGCTATGCATCTGCCCGTCTGCCGCGTTGCAGATCTCGATCCACTGTTGCGTGCATAGCGCGCGGCAGTGCTCCTCGATCGCTCGGTTGACCTCCGCCACCTTCTTTCTGAGTCTACGGTTGAGCCGTTGTTTCTTCCAGCGACTGAGTATCGACTGCTTGGCTTCGATGAGATGCACTAGCCGGCTGTCTACTTTATCAATCGCCGCGTCCGTTTCAATTTCGTTGGTCGCGTCGCGTACGCTCTTGGTGATTTCGGCCGTCCATGACTCTATGTCTTCGATCTCGTCGTCAGCGTCTGTCTTCTGGCTTCTGGCGTCTCGGAAGGCATCCCAGTCTATCCATCTCTG
Organism: Amblyomma americanum; assembly: GCF_052857255.1. NCBI lineage: Eukaryota > Metazoa > Arthropoda > Arachnida > Ixodida > Ixodidae > Amblyomma > Amblyomma americanum. The sequence continues at coordinate 143,878,963 of NC_135497.1, forward strand.
TGTTTTGATGCTGGTGTCGTTGTGTTCCGGTATGCTGATTTCCACGATGGTGTGGTCGCTGCCGAGGTCGGTTCCCGTGTTTCTCCAGGTCATCGCGCCCCGGACGTCATTCTTGACGAACGTGAGGTCCGGAGTGGTGTCCCGGGACACAGAGTTACCGATTCTCGTCGGATGCGTCGGGCCAGTGATGAGGGTGAAGTCGAATTCCGTGGCGTCTTGGTACAGGTCGAGGCCCTTTGCTGTGTACTTGTTGTAGCCCCAAGCTGGGTTCATCGCGTTATAGTCGCCGCAGACGATCAGCGTGTTGCGGCCTGCGGCGGTGCTGGCTCTGTGCAGTATTGTTTTGAACCTTTGTTTTCTATGCGATGGGTTGCTGTAGGTGTTGAGCAGAAATATGCTGCCTTTTCTCTTCTTGCCCGGGTAGCCGCCGCGGTGGCTGAGTGGTTATGGCGCTCGGCTGCCAGCCCGAAAGACGCGGGTTCGATCCCGGCCGCGGCGGTCGAATTTCGATGGAGGCGAAATTATAGAGGCCGGTGTGCTGTGCGATGTCAGTGCACGTAAAAGAACCCCAGGTGGTCGAAATTTCCGGAGCCCTTCACTACGGCGTCCCTCATAGCTTGAGTCGCTTTGGGACGTTAAATCCCCCATAAACCATAAACCAATTTTCTTGCCCGGGATGATTTCGGTGAGTGTGTGCTCGATCTTGATATTGCTTTGCAGCTCGTGCTCAACGAACGTGAATCCCTTCCTGACCAGGGTGCACAGGCCTCTCCCGTCGGGCTGGCCCTTGTGCACTCTGTAGCCGGGGAGGGACGGTGCGTCGGTGAGTGTTTCTTGTAATAGGATCACGTCCGGCTTGCGCGCGGCGTGTGCGATGTGCTGTTGGATGACTGCCTTCGTCCTTCCGATTCCGCGACAGTTCCACTGCCACGCTGTTAAGCCTGCTGCTGTTGTTGCGTTGGCGGCCATGATTGCGTTGGTGTGTACGTGGTTCCCTGGTTGGGTGGATGTGGCGCGAAGAGGGGCGCAAACGTCGGGTGGCTCACTATCGGCTGTAGGGTCCTTTCGATGTAGGCGAATCTGTTCGTGTTCTCGGCTTGGTAGGTCTCCATTGTTTGTTTCATTGCTGTCACTGCTGCGATGTTCGCCGTGATTAATTGTTCGAGTTTGGTGAATCTCGCTTCGAATTTGGCCTCGGGGTTGTCGATTCGATCGTTTTCTGTTTGCTTGCGCGTGGCCTCAACGGCTCGCTTCTTCGGTGCCGGTTCCTCTACGGCTGTCTCCTGGGTGTTCATGTTTGTTTCGTTGGTCTTGCTTGTGCTTGGCGTGGGTCTCTGTAGAGGCTCGTTGTTTCATAGCAGCAACTTACGGATCTCGGCAATCTCTCTCGTGAGGCTGTTGATGGTCGTTCGCAACGCCGCGTTCTCTTGTCTTAAGGTCTCGTTGGCTTCTCGCACCTTGTTTATATCGTCTTTCTTCGTGGCTTCGGTGATTTTCTGCGCGTTCCTTATATTGTTCCCTTTAGCTGCGTCGACCCAGCTGACTCGCTCACGTGATGGTGACCTTTTCCTACTGAGGCTTCTCTTGCAGCAGCTGCTGTCTCTGGATTTTGGCGCGCGGTTCTCTGATGGAGTCCTTGACTTTCCCGCAGCTGGCGGCTTGTCGAGTGGCGGGAATTCGCTCTCCGACAGCAGCTGGCGTTCGGCCTGTCGGCGCTCCCATTGTCGCCTGCCCACTACGTAGGGGATTTTTTATTTCGCCTTGCACGTTCGGTCTCTGATCGGGTGTTCGTCCCTGCACAACTTATATTTTGGGGTACAGCGATGGTCTTCTTTGAGGTTGGCGAGTCCGCAGGCCAGGCGCGTCCTGATTGTGGGGGTCGGGCACACATCCTTTCGGTGTCCCACTCGGCCGCACTGCTGGCAAACGTCGATCTGTTTTCTGTAGAGGCGGCATGGTATCAGGGTGACTCCGTATCGGACGAAGTTCGGTACCTTAGGTCCCTGGAACACCACAATCGCGGTGGTCGTGCTGCCGATCCTCTTTGCGCCCACTGCTAGTGGGTTTCTCTCGTTGACGATGTTCCTATGTTCCTATCTAGCTCGGCGGTGGTCGCGTCTTGTGGCGTTCCATCGGTTCCACGTAGAAGCCTCAAGTACTACGAACGCACGTTGCACCTATGTGCCGCGTGTTCTGTGTTCTCACAGGAATATCACTCTTGGGATGATGCTGCTGAGAGGAAGAAGGGAAAGGAAAGAGCACGGGCCTGCCTACTGGCTCAAGCCAAGCTACGCTCGCTGCCGCGTGCTGAAAGTAGGAGGGGTAAAGCAAAGTAGGAGGGGTAAAGCTGTTTTTAAAGCCGGATCACACTTGCTGGATGTACTCGCCACGAGCCCTAAAAGACCTGTTGCCATACGAATCCGCACATTCCAAGACGGTAAAACGGGCCATTGCTACATTCTGCCTGAAGGGAGCCTTGGAGAGGTCGTGTGTTCATCTGGTGCATGACAGCCTCAACAATCAGGTTGGTAGGTTGCTGAGGGCTGGGTTCCCTTTTCCAGTTGTCGTCGCTGTGGCGGAAAAGCTACTACGGAGATTTAAAGCGAGAGCACCCCAGGAAGATCCCGTCAGAGAAAAAATCAGGCCGACGGTTGTTCCCTACATACACAGGTTATCACACAACTTGAAGAACGTAGCTAATCGCTACGGCGTGCCGGTGGTATTTTCTGCCCCGCGCAAATTGGCCTCACTCTGCCCTCGGATTGCTGCCCGAGAAAGGAGCGTGCGAGGTTGCAAGAAGCGTCACGCCACTGAGTTCGTCAAGTGCTCAAAGGGGGTTGTTTACGAGATCCCCCTGACATGTGGAAAAGCTTACATCGGTCAAACGGGCCGATGTGTAAACGACCGGCTGAGGGAACACCAGCTTTCAATTAAGACCGGAAAATGATCTAATCTGCCCTTACACTGTAGCGCATGCACTTCGGTTACGCGTGACAACATATGCCTGCCTTTGCTACCGAAAACGAGGATTTTGAGGCGCAGCCGTGACCAGATGCCGCGTGAAATTGCTGAGGCTTTTTTCATTAGGAACAAAAGAGGTGATTGCGTGAGTGATACCTCGATAAGACTTTATCAGACAGAATGCAGATTTCTGGCTTGCGCTCAGTGACTGGCATGGTGATGTGGAATTTATAAGTATGTGTTGTTCTGAATAAACCCAGTCGCGAGTCTGCGCCCGTCCTTGTGCCCTTCTCGTCCATGTTTGTATTACTTTACGCTGATGATATTACCAAATGGACCACTCATGGCTCTGACGGGGAAATTGAGGAAACTATTCAGTTAGCAGCAGACACCATCTCCTCTCACGCGTCATCCATCGGGCTCGAATGTTCCCCATCTAAGTCCGCGCTCTTCCTAATCAGGCCAAAATCTAGCGCTAACTCGCCCATTCAAATCAATTTAAAAGGATCCCCTATCCCCATCACACCCGTCCTCCGCATCCTTGGCCTCCACTTGCAGGATTCTGGACGACATGAACATACCCTTAAAAGGCTCAAGGCCTCCACGCAATCCGTGTTGCATCTTCTACGCCGAGTGTCCTCTCTTGACAAGGGATTAGACGAAGAGGACAACATGAAAGTAGTGCACGCATTTACGCTTAGCCGCATTCTATACGTAACCCCATATCTCAAATTGAACCGCACGGAAACCGAACGCGTGAACGCAATGATCCGCCCTGCGGGTAAGGCAGCCCTAAACCTACCTCGTAGCACTAGCACAGCCAAACTTCTTGCACTAGGCATGCATAACACCATTCAGGAACTAGTTGACGCGCACCTTCAGACACAGTACCTTAGACTTGCCACGACCGCCACTGGCCGCCATATACTCTCCTCCCTTCGCATCAACATACCCGCTAACCAGTCAACCCTTATAGCCATCCCTCGACACATCCATACACCTCTCGTTGTGAAACCCCTTCCTCGAAACGTCCATCCCCAATATCATATCCCTCGCCTCGTAGCTCGCGCTAATGCCCTCAATAAGTATTATGGGTAAGCCCACGATGCCGTTTGGGTAGACGCCGCATGTACAGCGCATGAAGTTGTAGCAGTTGCCTACAATCCAACCCTACCTCACCCCCTAACTCACCGTCTTCCCTCGGGCTCTACGCCTGAGGAGGCAAAGGAGATCGCCATCGCCCTAGCCCTTGCACATTCGGACGCCCAATACATCTTCAGCGACTCCAAAACGGCTCTGTCCAACTTTTCCAGGGGCAGGATTCACGCCCCTGCCTGGCAATTGTTGAACACTCCTACCCAAAATTTACCGCGCAAGGTAGAGCTTCAGTGGGTGCCGGCTCACTCTGGGAACCCTGGAAACGATGCTGCCGATAAATTGGCCCGAGGCCTGATTTTCCGGGCTCAGGACAGTCTCGATCCAGGATTCTCGAGGGAGCGGGCGCACACCTTTGCGGAGCTCACGCAAATACCCCGTTTGGACCGTCGGACTTACCCTCCTCCCCACCCCTCTCTTCCGAACTCCGAACAGATCGTCTTCAGACGCCTCCAGACCCGCTCTCTGTCATCCCCTCAGCTTTTATCCCACTACTGCGGCACATCCCCTGCATGCTCCCTATGCGGTGACCCCCACGCCACACTCTCCCATATCCTTTTCGGCTGCCCTGCCGACCCTCCCCCGCGGGGACAGCACGCCATCTCGAGCTGGGAGGACTGGGAGGTCCTGCTTATGTCTGCAGACCCGACATCGCAGCTTGCTGCGGTGACTGGGGCTGCCGACGTCATGTCCCAGCATGACCTACTTGATGCAGTGCGGGACCGCGCAGTGGCCCAGGGACCCAGCTGTGTCTAAAACTCACTTGCTCAATAAAGTTTTTCTGTCTGTCTGTCTGTTTGCGCAGTACCTTTACTCAACCATAGGATAGCAAAGAGAACAACTGCTTACAGTAGGTGTTACGGACAGGGAGAAGGAATGAAAGGAGGTTGGAGGTGGCACTAGCGTCTGTCCTGTGTGTTTCTGTTCTCTGTTATTTGTGTGTATTTTAACGCTAGTAATCTTTCGCAGTCTGTGGAGCGCAGCGGCGGAGCGCGCACAAGGGCGTTCCCGAGAATCGGCTGTTGCTCACCTCCGGTGGCCTCCACTACGGCACCTCTTTCTTCCTTTCTTCTTTCCCTCCCTCCTTTATCTCGCCACTTATGGCGCGGTTCAGGCCTCCGCCGATATGTGAGACAGATACTGCGCCATTTTCTTTCCCTAAAAAAAGCAATTTTCAATTTCATATCACCTCCAGTGGCGTGATTCGGACACAGCGATGAAGGCACGGCGGGTAGAAAAGCTGAGTACCGCGGCGGCCGCGTTTCGATGGAGGCGAAACGCAAGAGGCGTCCCTGTGCTGTGCGATGTCAAGGCACGTTAAAGACCTCCAAGAGTTCGCAATTATTTCGGTGACCTCCACTACGGCACTTTTTTCTTCCTGTCTTTTACGCCCACATTTATTCCTCCTCTTACGGCGTGATTAGTGTTGCCCGCAGAGATAAGTGAGGCAGTTACAGCGTCATTTCCTTTCCTCAAAACCACTTTTCATTTCATGCCAAATGAACTTTCAGCTCAACCCCACAAAGCTAAATTAAAAAGATGCTCAGAAGTGTCAAAGAAATTATCATATTGCTATAATTTCACATACAGATAACGCCTCAAGGTTGTTGCAAGTGTTTTTCTAGAATTTGGATTTTATGAACGGGGACGGGTCACAAGAACAAACCATAGTACAGCAGTGGGGCAGGGTGAGGTAGTATTCCAAAAAAAGAAATGGAGAAAGCTATTTCTCTTTACTGGCGGCAAGCTCCGTAACGTTGCTAAGCAAAAGTACTTGATTCGTTGGACTCGGCTACTTATTACGGGAATGCATCTTGAAACCGTGCCAAAAAGAGACAATGGACGAGGAAGGAATCAACAGGACAGAGTGCGGAACTTCCTTTTGGTTCCTTCCTCGTCCCTTGTCTTCTTTGCGCGGTTTTAATATGCATTCAATACTACTAGTCACCAACTAGCCCGCCTCTTTCTATTATACTTATTAAGGGAACAAAGGTTTCAGGTATGCCCATGTATTTCGCTTGGTCTTCTTGCAAAAATGAACTCCGTGCAACTCAAGCCTGCACTCAAGGAGGAGGAAAAACATTTATTCAGAGCACAAAAACTGGGTGGGTTCAGTACGAGAACCCATTGGTCGTCATCATAATCCGGCCCCTCTCAACCAGTGATTTCTCGTCGAGTGGGCTGTGGCTATGAAGGGTTGCCTCCCAGCGCTCATGAGTCGGATCGGGATTGCTGTCCAAGTCTGGGTTTTCTTGACATTCCCAAACCGCGTGAAAGAGTGTGCCAACTGCTCCGCAGAATGGGCAGGACGAATGGTAGGTTTCTGGGTACCATTTACTCATTAGGTAAGGATTGGGCAGAGTATTAGTTTGTAGTCGCCTGATTATGTGCTCTTCATATTTACTTAGGGTTTTGTGAGGAAGAGGATATTTCCTTCTTGTGATATTATAGTACTCCGTAATTTCTGCGTAGCTTAGTAAGGGTGAGGGGTTGTCAACTATGTCAGAGAGAGACTGCGTGCCAGATGCTCGTAAGAGGAGAGCTCGAGCAGCTGTGTTGGCCGCCTCATTGCCCGTCGTTGAGAGGTGCCCTGGCGTCCAGAAGATCTGGATGTTGGAAGGATTAGACCTTTCCAAAATTTCCCAACACGGAGCGCCAACGCGGCATCTGAGGTAATTGCGTACCGCTGCTTGTGAGTCGGACATAACCGTTGCCTCGCTGTTCTTTGATATCGCTAGTGCGATAGCTGCTTCTTCAGCCGATGTGGTATCCACCGCTTGGATAAGGCTGCTTGCAATGATATCCCCCGGGGTGAAACTGCTGCAATTGCCGCGACTCCGTTAACGGGTCCAGCAGCAACGACGTAGATCGTGTCCTTGTTTCCATCCCAGCGCTTAGAGAGGTGTCTAGCTCTGGCTAGTCTCCGTCCTCTGTTATATTCCTCATCCATGCGTTTTGGTACGGGGTGAGTCGTAATGTGTGATCTCATCTGCATGGGCATGTCGATCTTGTCAGCGACTTCCCGGGGTGGACTGATTTTCAGCTTCTGTAATATTTTCCTGCCAGGCTTAGATGTTGAGAGCCTGACAGTTTGATTCACACGGTGGGCCTCCATTAGGTCGTCGATAGTGTTATGGATCCCCAGCTGTAGTAAGCGCTTAGTGGATGTGCATAAAGGGAGTCCCAGCGCCGTCTTAACTGCCTTTCGAATAATAGCGTCTAGTTGGTCTTTCTCCTTTTTGCTAAGCCGTAAGTACTGGGTGGCGTATGTTAGTATAGAGAGAATGAAAGCCTGAACTAATCTTAGGGCCTCCTTCTCTCTTAGCCCATTTCTTTTCTTGATTATCCGGCGTAGCATTCTAGAGACTTGTTCGGAATAGGCTTGGAGCTGTCTGATTGTAGTGGTGTTAGTGTTGCCGCTGGGTAGGATGGCTCCCAGGATCTTGATCTCTTTCTTGATCGGAATGCTCATACCCTGGACCGTAATGGCGACAGAGGGAGTGGACGGCAAAAGCCCCGTATTCTGCCTCTTGCCACGGTCGATCAGGAGTAACTCTAATTTCTCGGGAGAGCACGTTAACCCATGGCTCGCCGCATGCTGGCACACGACATTCGCTGCTTCTTGAAGCCGGCCTTGAATTTCCCCTTCATTACCGCTGCAACACCAGATCGTAATGTCGTCGGCGTATATAGCGTGCTCAATGCCTTGGATGCGGTCTAGCTTCTCTGGTAGCCCACGCATGGCCAGGTTGAAGAGAAGCGGAGACAAGACCGCTCCCTGCGGGGTGCCCTTGGAACCTAGATTGAACGGAGAGGAGGTCCGATCACCAATACTTATTGACGCTTTTCTATTGGAGAGAAAGTCCCTCACGTAATTATATGTGCGGTCACCACAGTTGATGCTGTTAAGCTCATCCAGTATTCCCTGGTGGTTGACATTGTCAAATGCCCCTTTTAAATCGAGCGCAAGGATAGCCTTGACCTGACATCTGCCGGGGTTGTCCAGAATATCCTCTCTGATACGGAGGAGAATATCCTGTGTAGACAGCTTTTCTCTAAACCCGTACAGCGTGTCAGGGAGGATATCAGTCTTCCTCAGGAGTCGTTTCAGGCGGGCGTTCACGACCCTCTCGAACAGTTTACCCAGACACGACGTCAGGGAGATCGGTCGTAAATTATCAATATCGCATGGCTTATTGGGCTTGGGAATAAATCGCACTAAAGCCAATTACCAGGAGTCGGGGATCGGGCCCTTGTGCCAGCATTGCGTGTTGAAGTATTTCACTAATTTTCTTAAAGAGATGTCATCCATATTAAAGAGCATCTTGGTGTTTATCTGGTCCGGTCCAGGAGCGGTGTTCTTACTCATGACGTCAAGCTCCGCCCTCAGTTCCTCAACCGTTACGTCTTGTTCCATCTCTTCATTGGGTGCACCGGTGTACGCAGGGAGAGGGTACGAGGATCCCAGATCGAGGAATTTCCGTGCAAGCTTTGCAATGAGGGCTTCGTTGTCCCCTTTATAGCTGTGCAAGGCGTTACAGAGCGTGTCTGTTTGCTCTTTCCGGTTTGAGTTCGGCTCGATAAGGGATCTGAGGAGTCCCCATGCTTTAGCCGTGCCCATTCTACCGTTGAGCTCATCACACAGCTTGAGCCAGTTTTGGTTAGCGAGGTTATGTGCGTAGCCATCCGCTTCTTGGAGAGTTCTGCAATCTTGGTCTTCAGCTTGCGATTTAACTTTTGCCTTTTCCACCTCCTTGTCAGAGATCTCCTGGCTTCCCACAGATGTAACAGGTGCGGGTCAACTGCCGGAGTTTCCTCCGTGGTGTTCGCTGTCGTAGAGTGCCTGGCGACGGTTTTCATCTGCAGCGCTGTCCATGCCTCAATATCTGTGATATCTTCGTCCGGGAGACGTGCGAGTTCCTCTCTCCATTTGTCCCAGTTCACAATCTTAGCCTTGCCAAATGGTTTCCGACATTTAACTCCCTGAACAGTGCAGGAGACGATGAAGTGATCACTGCCCAGGGACTCGCCAGTGTTAGACCAGGTGGCCTGCAGGCAGTTTTTCACAATCGTGAGATCTGGACAGGTGTCTCTGCTGACGCTATTACCCGCTCTGGTGGGTTGCAGGGGATCCGTTAAGATTGTGAGCCCTTCTCTGTTAGCGATCTCAAGGATCATCCTACCTTTCGGGCTGTTAAAGTGATATCCCCATGCTTGATGGGGCGCATTGAAATCACCGGCTATGACGAGGGGGTCCTTACCTGCCCTCTCGATAAAATTATTAAATAGCGTGGCTATCTGACGACATGAGTCCCTGGGGCGACTGTACACGTTCAGTATGTGCAAACTGCGTTTTCCCCTGTGTTTGGGAAGAATTTCAATGTAAGCATGTTCGATATTTTCGGCTAGCGGTTCTTGCAGCGTTGCGGTAAACTCCTTGTGAACAAGTATTCCTAGGCTATGCTCGTCTTGGAAAGTTTTGTACCCCTTCATGCTGATGACCGTATTTGCTTCTTGAAGTACTATTACAGCAGGTGGCGTCCCCGACGTGTCGATGAAAAATTGAAGGCTTGCTTTTTTCTTTTTAAATCCTCGACAATTCCATTGCCAAATAATTGTTTCCTGTCCCCTCTGTGCCATCGTCCTTATTCGTCCTCTTCTGGAAGGGGGTGCCTGTCGGCATATTTGGATTTCCTATTTCTGACGTTATACTCGTTGAGTTTCGATTTGAATTCGTCTCGGACTGTGGCAATGGCAGAGTTTATGTATTTCCTAGTGTTGGAGGACTCGTTTGCGAGCTCGTTTTTGACCATCTGAATAACTTGTAGGAACTTTTTATCCTGCTCCTCTCCGTCAACCCTCAGCTCTGCAATGACGCGCTCATAAACTGACTGTGAGTTTGGCCGGGCTTCGGGTGTTTTGTCGTGAGTTGTTTGTGACTGCAGCCTGACCAATTTAAGTTCAGCTCGCAACGCCTCGTTTTGTTTTTTTAGCTGAATAATTTCTGCTTTCAGGTCGTTAAACTCCTTAGATATCGCGTTTCCGGGGAGGGATGGAGGCAACCCAGCATAGCCCACCTTTACGATGTGTCTTGAGTCTTCTTGCTTCTCAGAAGACGGTCCGCGTTCTCGGGTGCGTGGCGTCTCCTGTGCCGGTGGATCCGCCTTAGATGCAAAGGAGACCGACCTGGTGGTCCCCTGCTCTTTATGATGTCTTGACTCTTCCGTTCCGGATCGGCCTGACGAGTTGCGACGTTGACTCGACTTAGATCTTGACCTGGACCTGGACGTAGAATTGGAGGCCGCTCTTCTGGATTCCTTCTTGTCGAACTGCTCTTTTCGGCTGGTGCGTACAGCTGCCGCGTAGCTCTTGCTGGTGCCACTGGTTGTCGGTTTCTCTTCCTGATCATAGAAATGTTGGTGTTTCCTAGGCTTATTGACGGGATCCGGAAACTTTGCTTTTCATTCCCTTGAGTAGGTGTGGTGATTCCCCTGGCATGCCGCACACGTTGGGGTGCAATCGTGAGCTTCCCCGGGATTCAGCTTGCCGCACGAGTCACATTTCGATTCAGCTGGGCTGGGGCAGACGTCCGGTCTATGTCCTTCCCTGCCGCACAGTACGCAAAACTGTCTAGTTTTCCTATAAAGAAAACATTTGCGCTCTATCCACCCGTACGTAACAAAGAAAGGGACTTTGTATCCACTGAACAGTATCACCGCCGAGTTGGATCTGCCGAGCCTTCGGGCGCCTAATATTTCGTGGGTTTCTGAGGAAAAGTCTTTCTCAAGGTCTCTGTCTGATGCGTTGGGGTCAACCCGTGCACCACCCCTTTGCATGAGTCTTGCGGTGTTCTCACGTAGGCATTGAGGTGGTACTTTTTCCCGTCTAGGTTGATGTGATCGATCTTCGCAAGTACTGTGGCGTCTTCGACATGCGAAGTTGGCGCGATGATGATGTTTAGCTCTTCAATAACTCTGATGTAAGGTTTGGCGCGTAGCGTCTTGCCACGTAACGCGTTTTCGAACGCGACGTTAAGTGGGTGTACACTCCCACCCCACATTTTTAGGTCCAAACGGTCTTTCGGCTTGAAAATCACTTTAAATTCATACTTGTCGAGGTCAGGCAGTCTCGGGGGTCGTTTGCGGCTCGTGGGATCCGCTGCTGGTGACTTCGGGTCGTCATCGTATGCCTTCGGAGCCCAGTGCCCTTGTGCACGCCGTCCTGCCCTGAGGTATATCGTCTTCCATCCAGGTTCTGGCTGTGAATTATCAAAGTTCCCCTCGCTTTGTTTGCTGCTGCTCGGAACATTTCCGAATCCTTCAGACTCGGGGTCGTAGCCATGGGTGTGGTCCACATCCATCGTCGAAGCCGTAGCGGAGTAGCTGCTCGCTGGTCAGGCCGAACGCGGCAACGGACGCCGGGCCCGGTGCCGAAGTGCTTGCGAGACAGCGATCCCACGTTTTGGCTTGGGCTTTAAAGTCCCGCATAATGCCAAGAAAGTCACTTCTTGGGATCAAAGCGTATCCACGAGTAGTCCTCGGCGTTAAACGTCTGATCCGGACAAAAATGTGGAACTGCGAATGGATCTTGCGCGCACAGGACGAGAAATCCACGGAGCGCAGACAAGCTGCGTCCGCTCAATCCTATCTCCAGCGTTCAATGAAGCCTGCACTCAAGCTCCGCCCACATTCAGGAAGCCGTACAGAATTTCTCCTCGACAAAAGAGGAGTCCGTTGCCCAAGCTTATGTTGTTGCCTGAACTAAAAGCTACAGACGAAATTATAAGCTCAAGAATTTTTGACTCTCGCTTGTTTGGCGTAGCCAAACGAAGCTGATTTCGTTTACTGTTGTGATTGGTCAGCGGAGTAATACATAACGCCGCAGACTACGGCACATTATTACCAACTGCTGTTCTTTTTAAACTGTATTCCAGAATAGAGCTCTTGATGTGAGTACTTTACGCCTATCCTTAATATGGATCCTGACTGCGCACCAAAGGTCAGTGAGTGATAAACAACAAAGCAAGAAATAAGGGAGTAATTACTCATTGGTATCCACCCAAGAGCTGCCGAACGGTTGTAGTAGAAAAGTATACAGCTTTGTCAGAAACTTCCTAGTTGAAGAAATATTCGGCCTTGTGAGGGGTTCGAACCCGGAGCCACTTTTTCATCGGAGCTTTCGGTCTACCATTTGAGCGAACCAGGACGACAAATATGTTCTCTTATTACGAATCTAATCCCCCTTTGGGGATTCCCCTACACATTTGACCAGCACTGTTCCCACTTCGAGTATTGATCAATTCACTCTCGCCCTACCATAAGCTTATATATTACTCGTTGGCATCCACCGAAGTACAGCTAAACGGCGACGGCCATAAGCGTGCCGTCCCGGTTAATTAGCTCAGGTGATATACAGCAACTGCATCGGTGACGCGGTGGTCCAGGGTTCGAACCGCGGACCAGGACGAACTTTTCTTTTACTGTGAAGTTTCTGAGAAAGCTATATAGTTTTCCTTTGTAGCCGTTTGGATCCGCTTGGGTGGATGTCAGTGAGTAATTACTCCCTTATTACAAATCTACTCCACCTTGGGGGATTCCCATAAATATTTGTCCAACAAAAATGCAGGTTCAAGAGATCCTATTTGAAAGTTTGAGCAGTAGCGTTAAGCAGTATGCGCTGATCGAAGCATTCATCGCTTAGCCAGAGAATTAATCTAAAAAATTCGCAGTCCTAAATTATACCCCTAGAATATAAAAGCATGCCCTGCAGATGTCACCGCACAGATGGGATAGGCTTTAAAAGGTTGCAACAAGCTACGCAGGAACGATGCGCGTAGGTGCCACGAAATCGAGAAGTGAAAACGGACAACTCCGCCGCACTGGATTACATACCGTCTCTGGTTCCGTCAGCGTTGCCAATTGAGCCCAACTTGATCTCTCTACTGATCCACTGATCGCCAAATAAAAAAAACCCTAGATTGTGCAAAAATCCCAAACTTCGTAATTTTAATTTGTTCATGTCTTCAAATGATATCAGCCAAGTTCCTCATACAATTTAAATGGCAGGCTGTATACGCTGTGGTAAAGTACGATTTCTATCTCCTTGACAGGTTTTTCGACCTGAAGGCATATATAGCTGGTGCTTTAGGGAAGCTCGCCACTAATTTAAAAAAAGGCTTTTCGAGGCAAAGAGATGGCTTTTCCGGAAAAGTAACGTCACTGTTGGTGGACATCAACGCGCTTTTGAAAGCGCGCGTCTTTGGCTTGCGACGTCTATCATCACACGTCACTTCACGGCGCACGTGCCACGTGACCTCCTCTCTCCGGCGTGGGCTAGAGCACCGAGCAGCGGCGAGCACCGAAGCGCGGACGGTACAAAGACCGCGACCAGCCGCGGGGGCTCAATGGTTAGCGCGCTCGACTACTGATCCGGAGTTCCCGGGTTCGAACCCGACTGCGGCGGCTCTGCTTTTATGGAGGAAAAACGCTGAGGCGCCCGTGTGCTGTGCGATGTCAGTGAACGGTAAAGATCCCCAGGTGGTCGAAATTAGTCCGGAGCCCTCCACTACGGCACCTCTTTCTTCCTTTCTTAATTCACTCCGCTTTCCCTTACGGCGCGGTTCAGGTGTCCAATGATATGATAGATACTGCGGTAATTCCTTTCCCGAAGAACCAATTAATATTATTAGTTGGGAAGTGCGCTGCGTATCGGCGATCTCGCTAAGCGTGTTGTGAAGCGCGAGCTGGAGCAATCGGTGCGTGCTGGTGGACTCGGGTAGACCCAGTGCTATCTTGTACACCCTGCGGATGAGGACGTTGATCTTGGCTTCTTCGCCCTTGTACCAGTTGCGGAATACCGCGACTTCCCAACTAGAAAGATTGGATTTTTGTCATATTGAGGGTCTCGCGTTCAGACAGCCCATGATTGCGTGCTACCACCCGCTTGATTAGTGCAGCCACCTGTTTGGTCTGTCTTTGCAGGAGCTGAAGGGTGGCGGTGGCATCGAGTGTTTTGTTAATTAGAAGGCCGAGAATCTTCACCTGAGACACAATGGGCACTGGATTCCCGTTTATGTGAAGTTCAATAGGGGGGGGGGGGGTCGTCACTGGGCAGGGATTTCAGTTGCAAGAGTTCTGATTTATATGGAGAGCAACGGAGGCCTATGTTTGCTAATTGGGTCGTGGTGATGTCTATGGCAGATTGCAGGATATCCTGGCCTGTTCCAATGGATCTTCCCATTTTCCAGGGGGTTATATCATCTGCGTATATGGCTGTGTGGAGCCCTGGGATAGCATGTTTACATATGTAAATAAATTTTTTTCTAATCATGCCTCGGCCGTAGTGCACATTGGTAGAAATATTGTAAATGCTATATTGTGATGTCCATTGAAACAAGTCAAATCTTGACAACCAAATGAACATATCCATTGCTCTGCATATTTTTGGAAGCAATCAATTCTCCAAAATTGTATTCGGTAGTACAGGACATTACAGCTCGTGTACGCACAGCACAATTGTTTCACCTGCCTGTGCTTGAGAGGCGCTACCTGGTTCAGTCCGTCATTCTAGGTGCCTTCGGGCACCTTTGCCACATTGTTAAATCGCCTGTGTCATGGGGAGTGTATAAACAACAGTTAATTCTTTTTCTGTTGGCCCACCGGAACCGATCTTGTAGCTCGTGTTGTCTTTGGACAACCATGGGAACGGGAAGGATTTGTCTTCTATAATTTGTCTTTCGCGTCCTCGCTCCTATAGCTTTGAAAGTTAATGCGTATCTTGCTGGAGGACGCATCTCCGGCATGACCCCACGCGCGGCGCAGTACTTTTTGGGCCATTATTTACGGTTTTCAAGCGAAAGCTTAACTGGGCTAGCTGCGGCGTGTTTCTCGTACTCCGGATATTGACCTTCAGCCGACCTTCAGCCGAAGCACAGGTGTTCGCCGTGCGCCATCGCCGCCGCCGGGCGCGGTTCGGGTGTCCACAATACACGTGAGACAGTTACTGCGCTATTTCCTTTCCTGAAAACGAATCTTCAACTTTCTTGGAAAGTAAAACAAATGTGCATAACTGGCCCCCTGGGAGAGTGGACACCTCAGTCGTGCTTTAACTTACGTGGCGGTAGTGACAGGTGTGCGCTGTATTCGCTGGCATTCACAACGTTGTAGCAGAAATGTGGTACTGAAACTACAGATCCTGGTTCGAACCAGACCGCGGCGGCCGCGTTTCGATGGAGCCATAACGCTAAGGCGCCCGTGTGCTATGCGACGTCAGTGCAGGTTAAAGATCCACAGGTGATCGAAATTATTCCGGAGCCCTCCACTATGGCACCTCTTTATTCCCTTCATTTTTCACCCCCTCCATGAAAAGTGGGAGCACCAAGCTTTCTTTTCATTGTAACATCTTTCTCTTTCATGAGTTAATAAATGTGTTACAGACCAGGAGGTAAAAAATATACTGAACACCCCTCGTACAAACAGAATCCAAAAATATCATCTGTTCAATGAAACAACCCTACATAATACACAAAAACACTACATAATATATCATGGCACTAGAGTAAGAGTTTTGTACACAGACCATTTGAACAACACAGCAGCAAGTGACATACAATATTAGGTACATTTCTCCATATTTACTATACTCGAATACAACTCAAGAATGAAGTGGCAGATGCCTTTCAAAGGACCAGGCGTCGTAATAAGCATGGAGGAGGAGGACACAACCACCAGTGTTCATGCGAGTTGTGATGATGACGATGAGATGTGAGCCCGTTAAAAGGCCAATGTGATCCATTAAATGTCTGCGTATACAAGCCGAGCACATCGAGCACTGCCACAACGAGATTAGCAAAAATAAAAATGACAATGTCTCTGATGATGAGACGCATGGTGGAGGGCTCCAGATTAATTTCAACCTTATATGTGCTGACAACGGACAACAAAGAAACGTGTTTTCCACTTCACCTCTATCGACATGCGACTGTCCTCGCCTGGATTTGACTCAGCTTCCTTGGGCATATACCACAATGGAGTGAATAAATGTACATCCAATCAACTGTGACCTGACAACTAAAGAACTGAATATGGACAGGTGATGACAAAAAGAAAAGTGGGCCATATATGCCCTCTTCAGTGTGCGAACATGTCCACCCATCTGAAAACAAAACAAAAAGACATCACGTGTCACCTGCTAAAGAAATCAACAGCCTCAACACTAGTACACCTTCATTCACAGAAATGGAGCTACCTGTCACAAGGCAATGGGTATGGCAGGCATGCAGCAACGCAATTATATAGTGCGCGCCATCCCGATTGGCTCAGGTTGTCGTACCTTTCATGCAAACAACTTGCGAGATGAATTATAGAGAAGCATTTGCCACTTCATGATTGTATTCAACTATGGTTGGTTGGTTTATGGAGTTTAACGTCCCTAAGCGACTCAGGCTAGGAGAGACGCCGTAGTGAAGGGCTCCGGAAATTTCGACCACCTGGGGTTCTTTTACATGCACTGACATCGCACAGCACACGGGCCTCTAGAATTTCGCCTCCATCGAAATTCGACCGCCGCGGCCGGGATCGAACCCGCGTCTTTCGGGTCGGAAGTCGAGCGCCATAACCACTCAGTCACCGCGGCGGCTGTATTCAACTATAGTTTACACAACATACAAAAGGAACTACGTACTGCTTCTCAAAGGGACACTAAGGACATGTACATGCAAGTTCTGTTCTCAGTAAAAATATGTTGTACGGCCCTTTCTAGCCATTCTGTTACTTCTTCGGCAGCAATATATATATTTATTGTTGGGAAAACTGGATTTAAAAATGAGTTTTTTTCTCGCTACTTCATTCAAATTCATATCTGGACTGAGAAATACTCTGTCGACCCTGCTAGAAAGTGGATGGTGGGAAACCAGTCTTGGCACCACCACAAGTTTCTAGTGAAAAAGCCTGGTGGTGGTGATACCTGTATTTAATTTTTTACCTTTACCAGCTTAATAAGTTTTTCAATGAAAATAACCACTTCATCATTGGAATACACAACTCTGTTGATACATAGCAACTGGAATTTGTCTTCAGTGTACATTTGAACATGCTACAAAAAGGTTAGCGATGAGCTGTCATGAACTGAATTGGTTGGTCATGTAAAACAGAGGTTGCAAAGACAGTTGACACCAAAAATGCCTTGGTTATGGATAAGAACAGTTTTAAGATACCTTTTAATGCAACACATATAGAATTTATCCCAGGTTTGTGAGGGCTGTTTACTGGCATTTCAGTCAGCTGTGGATTACAACAAATACATTGACCTGTGTACAATAAAGGTTTCTATGTTACAGTCCCATCAAAATGATATCAGTATGGCAGAATTATAGCCAGAACTGTGCAGCACAAAATGTGCAGAAGAGAGGAAGGTGCCCGCGCACACGTTACATATTGGCATGTTTTTTAACTTTATGCTAACATGACGATCACAGTTCAACATATTTGCTCAGTGCCTGCAAGAGTCAGAGGCATCAATCACGATAACGTGGAGAGCTAGATGAGTTGTTTCATTCTAAAAAGGAACACCACAAAACAATGATGAACTTGTCTTTAAAGCGAAGTGCTATATTTTCTGTTGAGGGCATTTATGGAGCTTCTCACCTTTCATTTGTATTTTGCATGCCACCGCTGTTACATGTGTATCGAAACTGTACATACAAAAAGCCAGTATCTGCCGGTGTCTCATGTATTGTGAACCAAGATTTTTCTTACCTACAGAAAGAGGGCCTTCCAAACTGCATTGGAAAGCTTTCATAACCGGATTTTGGAGTATGTCAGCGACTACTTGTTTTTTTTATGGACAGAAACAATGGGCAACATGGGCAGCAACGAGTTCAAAATGCTGTGGAGGGTATGCTGACAACTCTCCTGGGGATTAGTATTCTGTACAGAGTGGGCCTCGACAAGCTCACCCTGACTTCCCGCATTGCTAATGATCACAAAAGGGTAGCCATAACAACCACAACTACGACAAGCTTACCCTGACTTCCGGCATTGATAATGATCACAAAAGGGTAGCCATAACTACCACAACTACTCAGTGCCACCAGAAGGCAGAGAACCACGAACAGATGCCAAAACAAATTCCCGCCATCTCCCGTCTCTCATTTATTTCTTCAGGTTTGCACAGCACCCCGGTAGCATCGCAGATTGAATGTTTCATGGTGGCTGTTTGCATCTGCCAGCCTCTTTCATATCGGAGTGGCTTATCCGCTACCATGCTATCAACTACAAGTTCTAAGTAACTTGCTGTGATATGTAGTAAAAGTAGTTCAAAACTTAGCTTAGGTAGAGTGGATGAAGCGCACAAAAGACACGGCACATAGGCAAAGACGGACACGACACAGGCACTACTTGCAACTGTTCATTGGATACACGCACGGCTTATTTATAGCCAAGATGTAGGGGTGATGGAAAAAAAACACAAGCAAAGGGTAAAAGATACTGGCGATGGCATGGATACTGCATTGTAGGGAACAAAAGTGACTCAAATCTTTCTAAACTTATCTAAAAATATACTCTCATTCTTATGTATGACTAGCGATGGGGTGCTGATGCAGGAACTCCCGCCTTTTTTAATCTGGTGGGCTTATAGTAGTTCTCGGGCAGTCTTATCTTTACTTCTGCAAAGGATTTGAGTTTCCTGGAGCTTTGGTTGACAATTCTTCTTCTCTTCTTTGCCGCAGTCCTTGCAGTGATGCGGCAAATGTGACCCGGTACCAACTATTAGTGATCGTTTGTGCTCGGTTAAACGTGCATTAATACATCGGCCTGTCTGGCCGATGTACACCTTTCCACAGGTCAGCGGGATGCTATAAACCACCCCCACAGCGCATTTCAGAAACGGGTTTACATGCTTAATTTCACATTCTGTTGATTTGGCATCATCATTTCCAATCTTTCGACACAGCGATGCAAGTTTTCTGGGTGCAGAGAAGACCACTGGTACTTTGTATTTTGCAGCAACACGCTTAAGATAATGAGCCACTTTGTGGGAGTATGGAATCACCGCCGGTTTGATTTTCTTTTCAGATACTTCACCATCTTCGCTCTTTCTTTCTCTTTCTTTTTTTACTTTTTTCAGTAATGCTTCCGGACAGAACTAATCACCAGGGAAGGAAAGCCTGCCTGTCTAAGCTTTTGTATCTGTATATCAAAGCTTTCCTGTACTTTATGACAGCACGATTTTTTTAGAGATGTTTCAAGGCACATTATAGCAATGGCACGTTTCACAGCTTTAGAGTGCGTCGAATCGTAGGGCAAAAATTCTTTTCGGGCACGAGGTCGATACATCCAGCAAACGCCTTCGTCAGTAATGGTTATGTCAATATCTAAAAACTGTAACTTTTTTTCTTCCGCGAGTTCATAAGTAAAATCCAAACCCTTGCAATGTTGTTTAAAATCTAAAAGGATATCCTGCACAGTTATTATTATTATTATTTATTAGTACCTCACAGGCCCCGAAGAGCATTGGGTGAGGGGGGCAAATACAGATGTACATACAGATGGAAAAAAAAACCATAATATCGGTGCAAGAACGCGGTACAAGTCAAATACAAGAAAGGAACACGAAATTTATACAAAACCGAGTTAAAATAACATCAGACACGAAACAACGTTAAGAACAAATGAAACTGTTGTACATTTCGAACATCACTATGGCAATAAATGTATACATAGATGTTTTTTAAACTCACCAGGATCAATGAAAGAGATTATGTTGTCAGGAACATCATTCCAGAGTTTTATTGCTCTAGGTAATGCAGAGGAATTAAACGACAAGGTCTTCCCATATATCCGGTTGAAGCTGAGTTGATTGTGTAAGCGTTGTGAGTTTGCAAATAAGTCAAGGGTGATTGCTTAGTCAATATAATTAAAAATTGTCAACGTACCTAAAGGTCTTGAGAACTTTGCTAGCGTCAAATGCCACCGATAAGGTTCTGTCAATGCCCGCAAGAAAGATGTTGCACAGTACGGGAGCGACGCACGAACCAATACATATTCCTCTTTTTTGCACATACATTTCACTTTGAAATGAAACGCTTGTAGAAGACAAATAAAACTCTAAGAGTGCTAAAAAGTTATCTGCAGATATTCCGGCAGTATTTTGGAAAGCAATCAGGCCGCTTGTTTCAATGCAGGCCAAGACAGATGCCATCGACTCTGCATGTGGTATAGAGTAAAAGAGATCAACCACATCTAGAGAAAAAATACAACCTAGTGATTCATTCTCCCGCAGAAATTGAATGATTTCCAGACTGTTCTTGACACCAAACGGATCTTCCACTACCAGGTTATTGAGTTGTTCTTGAAGGTAGCGGCTAACAAGATTTTGCCAGGAACCTCTTTCGCTCACTATGCACCTGAAAGGTACACCTTCCTTGTGTGTCTTCGCAGTGAAAAACACATCCAAACTATTGCGCTTGCTGTCGTGAATACCTTTTGCGAGCTTCTGTAAACCGAGTTCTTCACATACGAAAATTGCCCGAATTTTTACCTTTCCAGGTTTCAGTTTTGTAGTCTTGAAATTCTTGTGGATGGCCTGGACTGCTTTCTCGCTGAACATGCCTGACGGCAAGACGACGAAGCCTCCTTCTTTGTCGGCCTGCATAAGTCGTAGGTCATTGTCGTTGAAAAAATCTACGACATGCTTCATTGGAGATCATTGGCGAGGTCCGAAAGTAGGTACCGTCCTGATAAGGCTGTCAACACCGTCGAGCAGGCACCTTTCCTTGTCCTCCACATCGGCTTTGTTAGAAATCTGTCGATTGAGGGAAAGGAGCTCATGTTCCGGGATCCTCGGCTCGAGGCTGTACTTCGGTCCCTTCTTGATGACTTGAACGACGTCTTCCGGAACGTATGCTCCCCCGAGAATCTGAAGAGCCGTACCGCCATATTGGGCTTCTTTCCTTCCTTTGGGTAGCAAAAGCAGAATCCTTTGCCACATGAATTCTGTGGTCTGGGCTGCTAGTTTCCGCAGAGACTGTAGCTTTGTGCCGGCAATGGTCATAGGGTCCCGAGAAAAACAAAAAAACGAAGCCAATCGTAGAACAGACGAACCTCTCTCCATAGCTCGGATCGTAGGCTCCGGCACATCCTTTTAACATGACCGAGGGAGGGTCTAGTTTATAGCATCCCGCTGACCTGTGGAAAGGTGTACATCGGCCAGACAGGCCGATGTATTAATGCACGTTTAACCGAGCACAAACGATCACTAAGAGTTGGTACCGGGTCACATTTGCCGCATCACTGCAAGGAGTGCGGCAAAGAAGAGAAGAAGAATTGTCAACCAAAGCTCCAGGAAACTCAAATCCTTTGCAGAAGTAAAGATAAGACTGCCCGAGAACTGCTAGAAGCCCACCGGATTAAAAAAGGCGGGAGTTCCTGCATCAGCACCCCATCGCTAGTCATACATAAGAATGAGAGTATATTTTTAGATAAGTTTAGAAAGATTTGAGTCACTTTTGTTCCCTACAATGCAGTATCCATGCAATCGCCAGTATCTTTTACCCTTTGCTTGTGTTTTTTTCCATCACCCCTACCTCTTGGCTATAAATAAGCCGTGCGTGTATCCAATAAACAGTTGCAAGTAGCGCCTGTGTCGTGTCCGTCTTTGCCTATGTGCCGTGTCTTTTGTGCGCTTCATCCACTCAAGCTATGAACCAACATGACCAAGAACGTGTTCTACTACAATTAGCTTAGGTACACAGTGCTGCCAGCATGAGTGTTACTCTACAAGTGGAAGCATCAGATTTGTGCGGTAAATTATGTACTGAAGAGAAGCACAAAAGCTGGACCTGCGACATGCACTGTGCTGGGATATGGATGCCCTGAGGAGCACGAAGCATCACATGCTCATCACACAGCACCGGTGCTAAGTTAAGAATATTGCAGTGCTCAACCTTGCAGGCAGTTCGCAATGAAGAGAGGGGTCTATCCCTGGACACAGTGGGAAGGGATTACCCCCTTTCGTCTGCCACTCCCTGCTTGGTCACATCAGCAGGGTCATGAGAATGGGCCGACGCCACTGGCTGGAAGGGGGTCCTTTGACGGGGAAAAGGCGCCGTGTTCTTGAGTTGTACCCGAGTATAGCTGTTGTCCCTAAATGCGTGAATGTGTGTGCTCTCTCCATCTGCATAAGGGATAAATATGCTGGAATGTCAAAATCACTTCACCTTTGTCCATACTTTGCACTCCTGTACTTTTCCTGAATATGCGCCAATAAGCCTAGCTACAAGTACTGCTTAGAAAACGTGTTATGTTAGGTGCGCTTCTTGGAGGGACAACAAAGCGGTGTTCAGCAGAAAATTCTTTGTCCGTGAGAAGACAAAGCTGTTCCCTGAGGTTAATTATCGCAAAAGAAAAACAGCCTCTTTCCTTAAAAATGCACACTTCTGGTTGTGTTCTGCACACTTTGCAAGCTCGCGTCTGACTATTTTTGCTGGCCTGGAGGGGAGGCATGCACACTTCGCAGTAAAAATGGCTTTGAACGAAGCTTGCACATTTCGGCGTTCACAACTTTCTGAAGAGGTAATCTGAGTGCGGCAGGCCCGACCGGTACCCGAACAAGGCACCAAGCGCTGCTCAAATCAGCTCGTTAGCGACAACAAAGGCCATTATCAGAAAAACTGCCTCAGCCAATGTCGTCGACGAGCCAGGCAGTGTTTTTGGCGTACAGTACAGATTGAGCAAGACGCACTGCACCGTTAAACTGTGCCACAGCACCACCGTGCGGTCCACCGGCACCGTCATCTTGGCCGTCGTCCGGGTCACCGCACTCATCACTGCTGCTGCTGCAGTCACCCTCGCTTGGGGCATCTATTTGCGGTTCTACGTAGTCTGTGTGCGACACAAACCATCGTGGGCCCCTCTGGTGTCGTCATTTCTGCTGTCGTACACGTGACAGCATTCATCACTGCTGCCAGTTGCGTCTGTGGCGTCCGCCAACAGCACAGCCCCAAAGTTGGATTCAATGCTAGGCTCAGCGGAACTAGAGCTGCATGAAACGCGAGCGGAGCAAGTTGGGTTCCGGTTACCAGACGTCGAAGGCGGCGTTTCAGCAGCCACGCTCGACGTGAGTGACCGCTGCGCTGCTTTCGTTGGCCAAGTACACCTTGCGACGCTTTGGAATCGTAGGCTGGCTGCTCTAGCTTATGGCGACGTGATGTAAACGACATTTGGGCAACTGCTGACCCACTGGCTGTAGAAGACACGCCTTACATGTTTTGCAAAGCTGGATCAGCTGGATTGGCTGGATGCATGGCTGGATGGACGAATAAATAAGTTGATGGATGAACAAGGCCGAAGCCTTGAAATTGGACGGCGACTCACGCCACCTAGCCCGCGTCCACCGCAAGGCAGCGCTTACAGATGAACCGCTAGCAGATGACACACAATGCTTTTGTGACTGCCATTGTAACAAATGTAGCCCTCGCTGAGAGTTCTTTTTGAGGTCATTTGCTTGATTTGTTTCGCGAAAGCCTGTTATCAGTGACGCATCGAGGATCGTTCTTGTAACGATACAAAAATGCACAGTTGCAACATTCCAAATCTTTACTCAGAGTCAGAGGAACAAGAAACGGCGGTCGTTATCACATTCAGGTTATTCCTGTTGGCTAAAGCTATAGGGAAAACGGTTCAAGGTTTTGCCCGACAACAGAGCTACTATAAACGCCTTGAATGTGTCCGCGAAGTTCGTGGCATCATGTTCCAAAACCGGAAGCACATTCAAAAGCCTCTGGACGCATATTGCTTTCTGCACGTGAATACCATTCCCGCTTACTTCTCCAGACCGGTGAAAACAAGGATAGAGGTGATTGGAAATCAGTCTTGCTGTTAATTTGCTGAATTTTTTTAAAGCACTGTAAACAAGCCATGCCGAAAGAAATGAAGGCAGACGTAAATTCAATACATACTAGAGACGCAGCTTTCCGTGAAAATTCGTGGAGTTGCAGTGAGAGACGATTTCCGCAGGCTGCATCGAATTTGTGCATGCCGTTTTTCCTCGAAACTGAACACGTACGAGCCTGTTCCTTCGAGTCCAAGCATTATATTAAGATATCGCATATACCTCTCGTTCTCATGGTTGCTGCGCACGTCCAACGATGTCGTACTTCGCAATTTCTCAGTTACCCTGATTATTTATCTGTTTAGACTGAGAGGAGACTGTTGTGTCTGCACTTCATTTATTGCACAACTAAGAACATGATACAATACTGACACACAACATTGAAGCCATGCCGCCGGCACCACACACACCCCGTCAATACACACGCATGCAGCTTGTGTCCACAGTTGCCAACACACGCACGGTACGCCGCTGCTTCTGGCACACAACACTTCCTCCCTTGTAATTTTTTACAAGTCCAGTTTCGATGGTGGTCGACGTACTCTCACTGGGCGACCTGTGATAGGATCAGGGAGGCTCACGGGAACTGCTACCCGAGGAGTATTAAGCTTGTCTTCTGGTGCACTCACACATGGATCACGTCGAGGTGATGCAGATTTGTTTTCATCTGGAACACAAGCAGGTGATGTCTCGCTGTCCGGGGAGGTTTGCATACTGGGTAGGAATTCAGGTTCCGGATCCAGATGGCGTTTGTCGTCGGTGTGACCCTTGCGCAGTTGATCAGTGTGACGTTTCCAGGTTGTTCCCCCAACTTCCACTTCATATGATAGAGGCCCTGTTCTGGTTGCGATTGTTCCGGGCACCCATTTACTTGTACCCCTATAGGAGCGCACAGAAACTTCTTCTCCCTCAGAAAAGAAGCGCTGAGGCTTACTTGGTTGAGATGACCCTTGTTTCTCATACGTACGTCCACCGGGTTGTGGGCGTAATAGTGCCAGTCGAGTGCGTAGCTCGCGCCCGAGATAAAGGTTTGCTGGTGTCTCACCAGTAGCACAGTGGGGTGTCGTACGGTATGCCAAAAGGAAGTTTGTCAACTTCTTGATGATGGATCCCTCTCCTTTCATGGCCTTCATACTGTGCTTGAAGGACTGCACGAACCTTTCTGCGAGACCGTTCGTCGCCGGGTGATATGGCGCGCTAAATGTGTGTCGCACACCATTCTGCATGAGAAAGGTCCGAAGCTCTTCCGATGTGAATTGAGGACCATTGTCCGTGACAATGCGTTCTGGAATGCCGTGAGATGCAAACATAACGCGCAGTGCATCCACGGTGCACTCTGCCGTAGTTGAACTCATCACATGAATTTCAGGCCATTTTGAGAATGAGTCAACAGCGATAAGAAACATTTTGCCCACGAATGGCCCTGCAAAGTCTAAATGAACTCGGCGCCATGGTCCACTCGGCACTTCCCACGGGTGCAGAGAGACCTTTGGTGGCATGTTGCTCTCGCTGGAGCACCCTGCACATTTCTTAGTGATGGCTTCGATATCGGTGTCAACAGATGGCCACCACACAACGAACGTGCAAGCGCTTTCATTTTCACAGTGCCTTGATGTCCAGAGTGCAGGTCGTTGAGGACTGTTTCTCGCAATACAGCTGGAATGACAGTTCTTATGCCCCAAACAATGATGCCGTGGTGTAAAGAGAGTTCATCTTTACGCCTGTAGAATGGAAGGATTTCGTTGTCTTGTTTGCACGAGTCCCACCCGTTCAAAACATGGTAGCGGACTCTCGATAGCAGACGGTCACGCTCTGTGGCTTGTCTGACTTGATGAGCTTTTACCGGTAGTTGCTCCATTTGGTTCAGGTAGAAAAGTTCAGCATCATCTGGTTTATCTTCAGGACTGTCTGGAAGAGGAAGGCGTGACAATGTATCTGCATTGGCATTATCCGA
The DNA here is from genome assembly GCF_052857255.1 of Amblyomma americanum. Taxonomy (NCBI): domain Eukaryota; kingdom Metazoa; phylum Arthropoda; class Arachnida; order Ixodida; family Ixodidae; genus Amblyomma; species Amblyomma americanum. Next base: position 143,904,923 of record NC_135497.1, read on the forward strand.
TGACTTGCGGTACTGTATCTCGTAGTCGAGCCCAGCTAGAAACAAGGCATAACGTTGAATGCGTGCAGCTTGCATCGCAGGAACACTGCTGGTTGGGCCAAAGATATGTGTCAGAGGCTGATGATCTGTGATCAGCTTGAAGTGTCTTCCATACAGGTATGCATAGAACTTTTGTATACCCCAGACAATGGCTAGTGCTTCTTTATCTATCTGAGAGTACTGCTTTTCCGAAGCCTTCAAGGTTCGAGATGCAAATGCGATGGGTCTTTCACTCCCATTAGGCATTTTGTGCGAAAGGACTGCTCCGAGTCCGTGGGGGCCAGCATCACATGCTAGACGTACTTCCAGGTTCGGGTTGTAGTACACAAGGACAGTTTCTGAGGCTATAATCTTCTTTGCTTGCTGAAATGCCACCTCACATTCTTTTGTCCACTTCCATGGTGATGATTTCTCCAGAAGTGCATGCAGTGGTCTGAGAAGATTAGCACTGTCTGGAATAAACTTCCCGTAATAGTTCACAAGGCCAAGGAATGACCTCAACTCAGACGTGGACTTGGGTGTAGGGGCACGCATCACTGCCTTGATCTTGTCCTCTGTCTTGTGTAACACGGTTCCATCGAGCTTGTAACCACAGTATGTTACGGAGTCTTCAAAAAACGAACATTTCTGGAGGTTAGCTCTGAGCCCATACTCTTGAAGTCTTCTGAGCACTAGCTCTAGGTTCTTGAGATGAGAACCTTCTGACTCACCAGTGACAAGAATGTCATCTTGAGTAGCATGGCACATTGGGATTCCCTGCAGGATTTGATCTATTGCTCTCTGCCACACAGCTGGCGCAGAAGAGATGCCAAAAATCATTCTGTTGTACTGATACAGCCCTTTTTCTGTGTTGATGGTCAAGAGCGGTTTGGACTCATCGTCTACTTCCATTTGTAGGTAGGCTTGTCTCAGATCTATCTTTGAAAACTTCTGCCCTCCTGCTAACTTTGCAAAGATGTCCTCAATGCGGGGTAAGGGATACTGGTCCACCACCAAGTGAGGGTTGATTGTGGCTTTGAAGTCTCCACATATGCGGACAGTTCCATTTGCTTTCACTACAGGCACTATGGGCGTGGCCCAATCACTGTGATTCACTTTTGTCAGGATGCCGACTGCTTCCAACCGTTCAAGCTCAGTGTTCACTTTCTCCTTCAAGGCATAGGGCACCTGTCGTGGCCTGCAGAACTTCGGTTGCACACCACTTTGAAGACGCAGTTTCAGTTTGATGTGCTTGAGTTTTCCAATGCTATCATCGAAGACGTCCCTGTGTTCTGCGAGGACCTTGTTCAGTTGATCTGCACGTGGCCCCAGTTGGTTGTCGATCCTCAATACACTGCTCTGCTCGAGAAGGTTGAAACGATTAATCCAGTCTCTTCCAAAGAGTGGAGGTCCTGGAGTGTCGACTACAAAGAACTGCACGCGTTGCGTCGACTTCCCAAACGTGACATTGGCTGTTGCCACACCGTTAGGGCTGAAAGCTTGACCAGTCAGCGTCTTGAACCGTACTGAAGTTCCCTCCAGAGGCAGATGAGAGAGATGCGCTTCGTACGTGGTTCTTGGCACAAGAGAATACTTGGATCCAGTGTCCATCTCCATTTCCAATGTGTGCCCTTCGATCTGTGGCTTCAGCCAGATCGGACTGCTTTTGTTCCCATCTTTGACATGTGCCAGAAGTTCAAATGCATCACTGTCTTGTTCAATGGCATGCACTTGACCTTTTGAAGCCTGCCTATTCTTGTAAGTAAGGCTTGACCGGCGTGGTGCTCTATTGGCGTCGCTTGACTTGCTTTTACACGCGGTACTAATGTGGCCAACTTTATTGCACTTGTGGCAAACACTTGTGAGAAACTTGCATTTCGACGGTGGATGCCCCTTGCGGTCACACCTGTAACATCGTCGTGCTTCCTTCTCGACATGAGCCACGGAAGCCGGCACTTCTTCCCTGCTTTTGAATTCGGCGATGTCCTTCACGGCAAGTTCATGTGCTACTGCTTCGTCAAGGGCGTGCTCTAGCGTAACCTTTTTTGCGGTTAGCAATCTCTGCTGGACTTGCACGTAGCGAAGGCCGCACACAAATTTATCCCGCAGTGCCTGGTCCAAAAATGACCCAAAGTTGCAGTTCTGTGAAAGCCGCCGCAGTTCTGCCATATATTCGTTAGCAGACTCACCTTCTCTCTGAAGTCTCTTGTAGAACCGATGTCGCTCAGACATTTCAAGAGGCACAGGTGAAAAGTAGTCTCCCAGGTACTTTTTAATGTCTGCGTACGTTTTCTCTGAGGGTTTGTTCGGCGTGGTCAGCTTGCGAAGGATAGCGTAAGTTTTCGCTCCCATGCTTGTAATTATAGCCGCTACCTTCTTCTCTTCCGGTAAGCTGTTGAGCGCGAAGTATTCGTCCGCCCTTTCTATATACGACGACCAGTCTTCAACAGTGTCATCGAAACTGTCGAGCTTACCGATTAGCGCTGCTTGAGCTGCCATTGTTCTCCCGCCCAGCGTAGGGCTCGCAGAGTTAGGCCTGACACTTCGTGTTTGTCAATGCTCTTCTTGGGGCTGCCAGTTACTGTCGCTTGATGTGGTGATCTTCAGGCCGTTCTTGGAGCGTTCTTGATCCGGTCCTCGTCGCCATTTGTTGTGTCTGCACTTCATTTATTGCACAACTAAGAACATGATACAATACTGACACACAACATTGAAGCCATGCCGCCGGCACCACACACACCCCGTCAATACACACGCATGCAGCTTGTGTCCACAGTTGCCAACACACGCACGGTACGCCGCTGCTTCTGGCACACAACAGAGACTTTACTGAACCTTGTTCACTGTGTTTTTCTTTCTTGAAGAAATGAAGGCTTTATTTGAGATATGTCAATAAAAGAAGTTCAAAAAGTTCCTAGTTCGACGAAAGCTATATGTTCTGAAAAAACAATTCGATACACTGCGAACTGGCTTCAAAGATTTCTCCCGACCGAATGCTTCGTCGGATCGAACATCTCTCAGAACACCTTGGACGTTTAGACATCGGCTTTGCGACGAATGTCAGATATACAATATGCGAGATACCTATTCCAGCGGGCCGATCACGTATCTATAGGGCCGCCTACCCGAGTTCAGGTGGGCTATACTCATGAACCCCGGAACGGGGGGGGGGGGCAAAGGGTACGGTCGCCCCCCCCCCTTCCAACATTTTTCCAGATGAGGCAGCGCCCCCCCCCCCCGTCTCCAATTGCTTCTACTTGGATCATATTTCTGAAAATTGGAACACATTAGTTCCAGGACCCTTTTAATTCAAAGCGCAGTGGGGCTGAGCTGCTTGGCTTAGTAGCCAGTTGTAAAGCACTTTGTATATGAGTAACCTAAACCAATCATGTCCCTGCAGAATTCAATCGACTGTCGACCTGACCGTGTACATGATCATGATTAGAAGAATTTCAACAAACTATGCACATATTTTTTAATAGAATTGATCACTCGTGCGTACAGCTTCCTGCCTATAAATCAAGCTCCTTACTTCAATTATTTTATATTGTCATGAATCTTTGCACCATTTGTTCGTTCGCACTCACAACCGCCGGCACGCGGCTTTATCATTTTGTTTGGTAATGCGAGCTGCGACCAGACTTATATCCATTGATCATTGACACGTGCAAATGATTCCACATTTTTCCAGATTCTTGCTGCTTTCGGTTCTTTATCTCAAAGGTTCCTTGCCAGCTTTAAATTCAGCACGACCAAGAACTGCATGACATTCAGTTCGATGACCGCCGAGCACGCTTAATTGCGCCTATTGTCGCCGCCGAGTAATTCAGTTCTTAGTGGGCGTGAGTCAGCCCGTTAAACAGTTAATTTTGGAACCTTTTTCGTTCTCTTCCTGACAGCTGAAGTGTCGTCACCGCAACGTGACACTTTGCATTAAGCTTTGAACGAAGAAATATATATATATATATATATATATATATATATATATATATATATAATTTATTATGTAAATGATTATTAAATAAATAAATAACAAAATAAGCTCGAACTCCTGCCCTTCCACTAAAAAAACAAAAGTGCCGGAGTCCTTGGCTATACTAATTGTCTCGAGCACAGCCGAAACCTTCACCCGCTGCCATTATGACCCGGACACGACAGCGGTGTGCCAGAGAACACTGCGAAACTATACTTATAGAACTCAACGAAGCACCTCGATCGAGAGCGCGGTTGTGCTACCTAGAGTCACTAAATAAAGACTTTTAGTGACTCTAGTGCTACGCAGTTCCGTGTTGATGATGATGATGGCCTCTGGATGAATGGAACGTACCCACGATGGGGGATTAGCCAGGGTACGTTGTTGATACAAACGCACACACGGGTAAGGAGTGGTGTAATTGGATAATTTTGTGAAGAATACGCAAATTTGGAAGTTGTAGCTCACTAGCAGTTTATTTTTGAGAACCTCTTCCTCCTCGTACCTTGCACTCTTCTATTTTCTTAACATATATTCTTCCAGTGCATCAGTTTACCTATTCAGCAATTTATATCCCCCCCCCCCCCCTGCTGGTCCTAAGTGGCTGATTTCAGGTCAGTGGCAATATAGTACTTATGATATATACCACACACCGAGCCATAAAATACTTATTTTGCAGCAATTACAGACTTTTCAAGGACTTGCTGCATTTATGGGCGTTCTAAAAGAAGTGTTTATTTTATCGTAGATAACATAGAAGTTGCTGTTTACAGCGCAGAGAAAAGGGAAGGGCCCAGTGTTATGATCAAGTTCCAACAGGAGCTTTTATATTTCGAAACCGAAACTGAAAATGTTTTAGCTTCGTGTTACGGCTAAGTCCAGACTATAGGTGCGTCCTGTTTGTCGTAAGCCACACAAAACTTGCTTAAAGCACTGAGTGAAAAGCGCAACGCTTGCCGCTAGCTTCGAGCTTTGAAACCTAAACCGATGGTGATTTGTCACGTAGCTACTACTTTGTGTAATACCGTGGCGATAAAAATTACCAGAACACTTCAGACATCTAGGTTACAGCAATACCATAAAGCTCATACAGTTAGACTAAGCCACCCTACTCACACTCCATGGGCTGTCACAGGTGCAAGAGCGACTTGGTGGGATAGTTGGTTCTGCAGTTGGTTCTGCTTGTGTTGGACCAACGCTCTGTGGCACAGCTTGGCACGGCGCCGATAACTATTTCCCCTTCAACGTGGTATTTGTAACTTTTCAAATATTATAAGTATTTCATGGTTGTAGAGCTCCGCGTCGTCTGCTACTACATGCGGTCAACCAGCAGTCAGCTGGATGGCCGGATGAGCTGCACGAGGATGAAGCGAGATAGAGATCATGGGTCGAAGACGGAAGTTCTGCCACAGGAAATAAACAGCGGAAACTGATCGAATAAAACGTATTTATTATTCAGGATATTAACGAAGTGGTCATCGTCATCATCTTATGCAGCGCCCTGTGCGGTCCGCGTCGCCAAGCCAATCCAAGTCTGTGGTCGTTTGCGTCCAACGTTGTTTGCGTTTTAAGTCAGCACTGTGTCGGTTTGTGTTATTGTTGTTACAATACATTGTGGGTTTTGCAGCCACATGTGACACTTCCACTATGAGTTCGTCAGCTCCGCCGAGATATGCTTACGTGAAACACTTCGACCGACGGCGCAAAAGCTATCGTACACATCTCTATGTCGTCCTTGTTTCCTTCGGGCTACACCTCTCATAATATCTCACCGACTGCCGTTAGCGACCTGGCGAAAAAAAAGGACTACTGGGTATGTCCTGTCAAGGTTCAGATTTTTTTGTTAAGGGCCTGAACAACTTCGCTACGTGGTCAGATTTCAGAAGTGTGCCAAACGTGTGTGTACATTACTCACCGATTGAAATGGGACATTCGGAGCGCGTGGCTGGATGGATGGATGCATACGGCTGAACCCTTTAAATCGGCCGGTGGCTCAAGCCTCCTAGCCATGACTAATGAAATTTTACTGTTCTCTTGATTTTAGCCGCCAATCAGATAACCTTCGCTTGGTTACTTCTACCCGCTTAAAATCTACTTTCCCTTCACTGTCCTTAAACCCCAATGCCTTGGATAAATCAGCCCCGCTGCTTTCCACTGTAGGGTGAAGCCCTTTACAGAAAAGTATCAAGTGTTCAGCCGTTTCCTCCTCCTCTCCGCACGCAACGCACAACGTGTCTATCTCGTGGTACACCTGACTCTATATGTCTTAGTCCGCAAAACTCCTGTCCTGGCCTCAAACAACAAAGAGCTTCCCCTACCATTATCATAGATATTTTCTTTGGCAATTTCCTGCTTAAAAATCCTGTATGTTCCCAGTGCTGATTTGGTCAGCATCCCTGTTTTCCACAAAGCTCTCTCTGTTTCTTTACCCTTTTTCTTAACTGATAACTGCTGATTTGCCCCCCTACTGCTGTCCAGATATTTGCTTGTCAATTTTCTAGTCCGCTTTCTCCATTTCGTATCAACATTCCTTATATACAGGTATCTGAAAACTTTCCTAGCCCACTGCTTTTCCCCCATTTTTCTCAATCGCTCCTCAAATGCTATCTTACTGCTAGCTTCTCTGCTCTCGAATGACGCCCATCCCATATCACCTTGTGCACCCTGATTTGGTGTATTGCCATGTGCTCCCAAAGCTAGCCTCCCTACGCCACGTTTAATTTCTAACCTTGCTTGAACATCTAGTCGCATGCACTGGGTTGCATTACCGAAAGTCAGGCTAGGAACCATCACCCCTTTCCAGATCCCTCTTACCACTTCATACATATTGTAATTCCACAGTGCCCTATTTTTCATGACAGCTGCATTCCTACTACCTTTGTTCATTACATATTTTTCTTGCTCTGTCAGATACTCAGGCCGTCGCTGCATGCTGCGCCGCCAGTGGATGCTCATGGAACCAAGGTGCTGCATTGTGGTATAGCGCGAGGGGGAGAACATGTACAAAGCAGAATTGCTCCTTCCGGTCGCCAATGAGCCGGCCTGTGGTTTACCACACTGCCTGCGTGGCGCTGCAAGGCTAGCGCGCCTTCGTGTGCCGACCGAAATGGTTTGGCGGTGCGCACTGCCCGTTTTGCGGAGTCGTCTGCTTGCTCATCTGCGCGGGCAGATGACGCTCTCGTTACACGTGTTTTGGCTATGCGGCACGCATGTTGTGCAAGCAAGACACGGGATTCAGCTACGAGATTGCGCCGTACGTGCCTTCGTAGACATGATGAACACTTGCACAAAAGAAAAGAAAGTTTATTTCGTTTGGTTTGTAACGACTAAAAAAGAAAAGAAGCAGTCACAGGCCCGTCCTGGTGCAACATTTAAAGGAAGTCTTAGTATTTTGTTGGTTCGCCCTTAGCAGCCAATACGGCGGCCATTCTGCGTGGGAAGCTTTCGTAGAGGCTATCGGCCAAGGAAGAACGCGCTACCTTCTCCCATTCTTCTTGAACAGCTGCCCACAGGTTGTCCGAAGAACACGCGTGGAGCGCCCGACGAGACAGTGCCTTCATTAATTCAGCCCATACATTCTCAATAATATTCATGTCCGCAGCTTGCGGAGGCCAGTTCAACACCATCACATGCCTGTCTTCCAGCAAGCGATTCACGGGTGCTGCGGTGTGAACTGGGCTCCGGTTGTGGTGGAAGTAAAACAAGCCGTCCTTAAATGGCCCATCCAGGGCGTACGGCATAAGGACGGTGTCGAGGAGGTCTAAGTATGTTGTGGCATTAAAGCGGCGGTCCAGGCGTACAAGCGGACCCAAGCCGTCATTGGAAATACAGCCCCACACGGTGACACTACATCGACCGCTGCTGGCAACACGATGCAGATTGGGGGCTTCGAACCTGGGTGAATGAAGCGGGAAGAACACAATACATTATTTTACTTCACTGCGACTGATAACCACGACGATAAGGGGTCCTGCTCTTGAATGTTGGCAGAATGCACTGCCTTTAGTGACCATTTCTACAAACTGCTTTTGTCCAACGCTCGAAACAAGGTGCTGGTGAAATGTTTTCGCCATGCGTTCTCTCCTCGCAGTAGCGGAGTGCACGGTATATAAAACGCAATTTTTGATGAAAACACATACCTAGCAGTGTGGTAAACCAGAGGCCGGCTCGTTGGCGACCGGAAGGGACAATTCTGCTTTGTACATGTTCTCCCCCTCGCGCTATACCACAATGCAGCACCTTAGTTTCATGAGCATCCACGGGCGGCGCTGCATGCAGCGACGGCCACGCGCTACGAATGTCCTATTTCAATCCGTGAGTACTGTATAGTTTAGCCTAACGCTTTTAACAAAGCTTGGTGGCGTTTTACATAAAGTTGATGCGTGTGCTTTTTTTACTGTTGCGAGCACTTGTAGAACACTTACAGTACCACTTCCTCTGTGCTTGCGATCCGAGCACACAGCAGCCCAGCGCTTGCTTCCCAAAGAAGGGAAAAACTGCGTGGTCGCGTTGTAGCAGGTCTCGAGGAAATGTCACTCTGAGCGAAGAAATATTTCGTGATTTTTTTCTTGAATTCAAGTAATTGCATAAGGCAGGGAGAAACAGGCTGTTTTCAGATCTGCTAATTTTTCGCATCGTATGCTTTTTGGAAAGCAATGAACGCGACACACTAACAGATCCGTTTTCGTAGCTTGCCCTGTGTTTGCTGTCGCTTTCATTATTTTATCTCTCATTTTTTGTGTTCCAGTAACAAAAGCGGAGCTTACCCAGAGGATGTCGAAGAGAAAAATCACTGCGATGGACTTTGAAGAGTCTGAGCCAGGAACAACAGTTGCACAGATACATGTATGTACTGAGCGAAGTTTTACTGCGGATGCCTCTGCTAGTGCCACTCGCACGCTTACCATTCGCAATATGTACATTACATAGCATCATGCTTCAGAGCCAGAGAGGTGTCTCTCCCTGTGTGTGTCTAAAATATTTATGGTTGCAGGAAGCAGCCAGGCTCCCTTCAGCAACAGAGAGCCTTGTAGCTGATCTTTGAATTGTAGTATAGACATATTGCTTAAATGCTACCATTGTGAAAGATTGTGTAGGACACTAGAGAACCGCATGAGGAATGGATGGAAGCGTCGTGCTGTTTTTTGCTCTCTCATGTATTGTGTGCTTGATGTCAGGTCAAAGTTTCATTTTTCGTGTTGCCTCCTCGCGTTGTTGTCTGAAATATTTATGGTTTGGGGGTGCAGCCAGGCTGCCTTCGGCTGTAGAGAGCCTTGTAGCGAGCCCACAGATACGGCGTTGCGGGACAGCGCACTTCTCTCATTGCAGCGTGTTGTTCGTTGCTTCGGCTTGCAACTCAGTGGCCTGTTTTCTCAGTGCCAGGATGCTGGTTAAATATATGTATTGCTGGAAATTTATAAGCCCTGCTATTGTTAGGTTATGTGGCTTACCAAAGCGAATCGGGCCACGTGAGACGCGGCTAGAGCCTCTGATAATTATTATTCATGAGGGGTCTTTAACGTGCGTGCACATTGCACAGCCCTTGGGCACACTAGCTTTTCATCATCCTTTGAAATGCGGTACCCACGCGCCGATCCGCAACCTCAGTTTCGGTGACTGCTGGCTTCGCTGTTTTATATTATCGGGGATCAGAGCTGATCCAGAAAAACCGACCAGTGTGGCAGGCTATTACAACGCGCTACGAATAGGGTCCTGTGAGTGGTCGCTTGAGCTTCCAAATGCATTGTCGCACTGCCTGCTGAATGCTGGAATGAATAGCATCCATAAAACAAAAAATTTCGTGATGAGTTAAACGTATTCTGATTTCTTTCAGGCTCATTACAACTGTTGATGATGTTTATCAGTTCTTTAATAAAATTTGATGTAGAGCGGTGCAGTCTGCGAGCACTTTCGCGCGAGACTTATTATGAGAGAGCTGTGGCCAAGAAGAATGACATTGATTTCATCGATCTGCACAGAGATTAGCAGCTGCTGCAAAGTATCTCATCCGCCTGACACAGCACGCCCGTAAAATGAAGTTGTCCGCTATCCGCGTCACTTGCATAGTGCGGTAAAGCTCTGAGGAGGCCTTGCCGCACTGGCTCAAGGCAGACCGCCCGACTGCAGTGTCGGGGCACACGAGATCGATCTCAGCTGCGGAGACCCCGTTTGAGTGGAAGTCTAACGCGAAGCAGCTGTTTAATGCGCAATGTCAGTGCAAGTTACTCCCCTCCCCATCGTCGTCATCGTTTGGGGCCATATTGGCGTCCCAAGAAACCCGATTCGCTTTGGTAAGCTGCGTAACCGAACAATAGCAGGGCTTATAAATTTCCAGCAATACATCCTGGAAATCCTGTCCTGTCCTGCTGCCATCACTTCACGTTGAAAGTTCCAGGATATGCTGTTCTGACGCTGCATCAGCGCACGGAACCTAACGACCGTTACCTGCTTTTCTTGGACACCCAGGAATCAGCGGCTGTTGGGCCTTGCGTCACAAACACTGTGCATCATAATCTTCATCAACTGGCTACGCCCCCTTTTAACAGCAGTTTGGCAGTGGCAGTGGGGAGCGACGGACGTGGGCTTTGACAAGTTCTTGTGCATTTTTCCAGGTTTGTGGCGCTTTTCCACATTTTCCTTCACTGTGTGTGCTCAAACCGCTGCTGCTGCCAAGCTCGCTAGTTTTTTGTTTGTTGCTGTCTTTTTTTTTCTCTTACGAAGTGTACGTTTCTCATTGTCGTGAGTGATTCAGAACTGGAAATTTGTTTGGCCTGCAATCGTGAGATTGAAGTTGCTGACGACGTCCTTAAGTGTAAGCAATGTATGCACTCCTATCACGCCGAAAATTTCTCTGGTTTAGCTTCGAAGACCAGGAGTGGGAACTACCGCAAAAATTTTGTTTGTCCGACGTGCAAAACAGTTGCTTCCCGCAGTGGCGTGGCAAGTGCAATGGGCGCGTGCCAGGACTTTAATGTAGCCGCCGCTTTCGCTGAATTGAGTCGTTAGCTCGACTCCCTTTTGCCACTTAAAGAACAGGTCGACAACATCGAACAGTCTATTCAAACCGTGTCTGACCATTTTGACGACATTCTAAGCCGTCTTGACAACCAGGAGAAAGAAATCGGGCAGATCAAGAAAAGGCTTGAACATGTAGAGAATGTAAATTGTACCGAAGAGGTACCTCAGCTGCACGCTGATATATAAATGAATTTGAGTTTCGCAGCAGAAAAACGAATTTGGAGATACATGGCGTTCCGGTAACTGAGCAGGAAAATTTCCTACAAAAAGTAAATGATATAGCTAAACTCGTTGACTTGGCAAAGGTTGATGACTGTGATTGTGAAGTTTGTCATAGGCTTCCATCCAAACCAAGTAAAGTGCCCGCTATTCTAGTGAGGTTTGGAAGGCAAGCACTCAAAGACAAGTGGATGGCAAAGAGAGCCTTGCTCAGAGAGAAGGACAGTAATCTGTTGTACATGTCGATAACCTGACGCGCCGTACTAAGCTTCTGCTCTCAACAACCAAAGAATGGGCTAACAGCAATAGGTACTGCTTTGTCTGGTGCTTCAGTGGTAAAGTGCTCATCCGCAGAAAGGAAGGTGACTCCGCACAGGTAGTCACTGACGCACGTGACTTAGCTAGGTTTGTCATTAACTGATAACCACCTGTTCACTGCAATAACGCGCCACTAGCTCTGTCATGGCTACAAGCGCACGTTATCTTTTACCCAGTGCTATACGGAAGACGCTGCTCCCACAGTGGTCATCTTCTGTGCTGAAATGTTTCCATCTCAATGTGCGATTGTTAAACAACAAACTAGTTGAGTTTCAAATTCTATTGCAAAGCTTCGGCTTCTCCTTTGATTTTGTTATGATTTCAGAATCGTGGCTTAATACAGATAACTTCCAGTTGCAGTCATTTTCAACGTTTTCCCTTAACTACGACCGTCGTCGTGGTGGAGGAGTCTGTAGATCTGTCACATGTCTCCAGAGGTGGAAGTCTTTTCTGTATTAACATTAAGTACTGTGTTTTCTGTGTTCTATAGACCACTGAATGGTGACATCTGTGTTTTTTTTAGTATATAGAGCCCTTTTTTACATTTATATGTGAACATATTTACGAGTGAGTCATTAGCGGTGACTTTAACATAGACATGTTATCAAAGGTTGCAAACAGTGTCAATTTCGACATAATTCTGCGCAGCTTCGGCATGGCAGTTACTATCAAAGACCCGACTCGCATACCCTCGAGCTTAGAAACTCTACTTGATTTATTTATCACCAATATCTATGCTTCTTCATTACTCTCCGGAGTAACTTGCAGTGATCTAAGCGACCACATGGGAATCTATCTATTATGTCACACTGTGAAACCCAAATTTAAAAAGCAGATTGTGTCTTTATTCCAGGATATAACAGCAGCCTCCCTTGATGCTTTGCATCAAAGAGAAGAATAAACTGCACAATTCTTTTGTTACATCCAAAAACATTTCCATTCTGAAAGAATTCAAGAAATACAGAAATAAGCTAAACAATGATATACGTAATGCAAGGAGACGTTACTATGAGAATTACTTTCGTACGGTTGTTCGTCCTGATATACTTTGGAAAAAGCTGCGTTCTCTTGATGGCAAGTACATCAACACAGCAGTTGACAAGGTCACTATTGGCAGAAAGCACTATACAGGCAACAACTTAGCTGAAGCATTCAACACTCATTTCACGCAGTACGTTGAACCTGCCTCTGAATGGCACCATCGACTTATCACAATGTCCTGCTACCCTTTTTCTTGCACCTGTTGATGAAAGAGAAATTATAAATATATTTCACGAATTATCAAACTCCAACTCTTGTGATGTTAACAACATACAGATTCGTCCTGTCAAAGATATCATTGAATCTGTCTCTGTCCCTCTAGCTTGTATATATAACTTATGCTTAGGAACAGCAACATTTCCCACAGTTATGCAGGTAGCAAAGGTGTCTGTCCTTTACAAAAAGGGTAAAAAGAATGATTTCGGTAATTACAGGTCAATCAGTATTCTTCCCGTTTTTTCTAAGTGCCTGGAAAAAATTATTCTAATACGAATAGAAAAATTTCTGCAATCTCAGAACATAATTACTAGTTCACAGTACGGATTTAGACAGAATAAATCAACAGAACTCGCCCTTCTTCACCAGAAGGAATATATATTAGAACACTTTGAAAGCAGAATGTTAGTATTGGGTATTTTTATCGACTTTACTAAAGCTTTTGACAGAATTAATCATAACTATCTTTTTGAAAAGCTAGAATTATATGGGATACAAGGACAAGCCTTACTTTTTATGAAATATTATTTATCATCTCGAAAACAATATGTTCAGATTAGTAACTTACCATCACTACGTTCAGTTCGTACCGGTGTCCCTCAAGGCAGTATCCTTGGTCCTGTGCTGTTTAATCTATATATTAATGATATTTTTACTAGTGACACTTTCGCCCGCTTTATAATTTATGCAAATGTTACTACAATCCTCATACCTGGTGATACTTGCAATGATCTAAACATGCATGCTAATCGCATTCTGGACAAACTAGCAGAATGGTCAGACATGAATTCCCTCTCAATAAACATGACAAAATCTTAAACTGTAGTTTTCCGTCCGAAGAATAAGACTTGTAGTACAGAAATAGCTTTGTTTTACAAATCACAATTAATTGAAACTGTAAAATCATTTAAATCGATAGGTGTTTATCTTCAAGAAAACATGCAATGGGATGACCATGTTATTTACGTCATGCTGAAGGCATCTAAGGCTGTAGGCTTTCTATCGCGTCACTGAAACATTTTACCTGAAAAAGTCAAACTTGCCTTATGTAATTCTTTATTCTGCTCCCACCTAAATTGCAGTACATTAGTTTGGGCAACAACAACGCATTCTAATTTACAAAGGATATTGGTGCTTCAAAAAAAAATCGTTCGTATAGTCTGTCTTACCCAGTAGACACACAACCCAGAATCTGATTACTACCCTCGACATCATTACAATACTAAACCTTTATGCTTATAGACTGTTGCGCCTATATAAAGTTGAGCAAGAACGACGTATCGACACCATTTCCTCTCTGGCCAGTTTGCATCAGTCTGATTCGCCCTATCCACACCGCCATAAACAACAGTGGGTTTTACCATTTACAAGAACCAATTATGGCCGTCAAATGGTTAATTCTCAGTTACCGCTCGCACTAAACAAGCTAGTTGAAGCTAACGTTAGCTTTCCCGATATTACTCTCTCCTCTCTGCGAAATATGCTAGTTCATCTCAGTTACCAGTAATATATCAACCGTTTTGTATGATGGACCTTCTACTCTTATTTGATGTTTGATGCTTAGCCACCTATTTCATTTCGTTCCTTATAATTCCTTGTATTTCTGTCGCATTAAGAACCAGCGCTAAAAAACACACACAGAGGACGAGTGTGTCTCTTCTCGTCCTCTGTGTGTGTTTTTTAGCGCTGGTTCTTAATGCGATGGATCACATCCAACTCGCCCAATCCTCAGTTTTTCTACAGTTGTATTTCTGTTTGAATGCGCGCACAATGGTGTTTATTTTCTTGACTGTATACCATTGTATATTGAAGCTGACTGTTATGCTAAAAACATTGTTTCCCGTCCCTGTCACTGCCGCCTCAACAGGAGGTGAACTCTGTCAAGTGGAATGCCGTTTTTTTTCTCCCCTCCTCCATCAAATTTTATTTGATCTGATGGAAATAAACTTATTATTATTATTATTATTATTATTGTTATTATTATTAATAATATTATTAATATTATTATATTATTATTATTATTATTATTATTATTATTATTATTATTATTATTATTATTATTATTATTATTATTATTATTATTATTATTATTATTATTATTATTATTATTATTATATTTAACCGGCATCGCGGCACTGAGAAAACAGGGCACTGAGTTGCAAGCTCAAGCAAAGACAACACGCTCCAATGAGAGAAGTGCGCTTTCCCGAAACACTGTATCGGCACACAGTCTGGTGCGCTTCACTGCAATGCAAGCACAGTGCCTGTGCGCTTCTGCACTGTAACAGAAAAGCACGAAGCACCGCCTCCGGGCTCCTGTGCACCTGCGCCGTTTAGTTTCGATGTGCGCCTGCGCCGGATGCACTCCGCAGAGCGCGGCCACGCTGAGCCGTGTTCGCACATATTCTGAACGACCCTATACACTGCTTCGTACCTGCCTTAAATACCTGCCTTAAATAGGCATATTCCTTTACCACTTCCCTTACCTCGCTACCAATTGTGAACTGCTGTTCCCTTGCTAGACTGTTGAGAATGGGAGAACACCACAAGGTAATCCATGTATAATAATGCCTTATGCCTCATTAGGAAGCAAAAAACACACACCCAAAAGATAGTTGTCTGTACTCCTTTAAAGCTAGTTTGTGCATTACAGAATGTGACAGCCACCAGTCACCAGTGTTACCAATCATCATCTTTTGATCTATTGCTAGAAACAAAGTTTTTCTGTGTTTAAGTTAACGGTGTTTCATTATTTCTTTGCTTCTTATTTTGAAAAATTATTTCTTGGGACTGACCAGGCTCAAGAAGTGTAATGTGATAGTAAACTTAAAATGTTTGAAAATCCCTTGAAGTTGCCCTTTAATTTACCTTGTACATTAGTCTTTTGTAGCGAATGCAAACAGTTTTCATACCTTGCAGTCTTCCACTAGCATGGATCCTGCTGCACCACAGAACCCGGGTATCTTGCTGAGGTGAGCAGCCAGGTATGATGGTGTCGCATATTTAGAATGCAAGACAGACAATTGGGCTTTGATGCCCCATCGGCCAATGCTGACGAAGGAGCAAAACACAGACGGAAGACGAGGCTGACAAAGTTCAGTTTGGTGCTCAGGAACGCTTGGCTACTGGGGTGCACCGTGCTAACAAAGATTGTGGCCGTCCATACTTCTTATTTTATTTGCGTCTTTAAACTTGGCGGAGGGGCTGGGTGCGCCATGCTAACAAGGAGTGTTGACGGCCACAATCTTTGCTAGCACAGCGCACCTTGGTAGCCAAGCGTTCCTGAGCGCTAAACTGAACTTTGTCAGCCTCGTCTTCCGTCTGTGTTTTGATCCTTCTTCAGCACTGGCTGCTGGGGCATCAAAGCCCAATTGTCTGTCTTACAAGAATCATTTTATAAGCTTGAAATGCTATTAGCTCTCATCCTTGAGAAATGCAGGCAAACAATCTAGAAACTGGAAACATGGGGATGAGCATCACTGCACACCTCTTGGAAATGGGAAGTTTTTTTGTCAGAATGATATGAAGCAGAAAATAATTGCCTGCAGAGCAGCCTCAGGCACAATTTTATCCTGTGGCAGCTCGGAGCAGCTTTGCTTAGCGATGGTTTTGTGTTCGATATCCAGTTTTTTTTGTGATCTAGTTGTTGACGTTTCATTATTTTGCAGAATTATTTCTTGCAACTGAGACAAGGTTCAAGACGTGTAATGTGATAGTAAACTCAGCTTGTTTAAAAATCCTCTGGAGATGCCCATTAATGCACCATGTAGAGTCTTGGTCAAAAGTGTCAAGGCTACAGCATTCAGCTGCAGTGAAATGAATGTTCCTAGAATGATCCGTGTAGCAGCTCATTCAAAACAATAGTCAAGCAGGAAGCTTCTCTATCGCAAGAAGAAACCTTCTGCTAGCATTTCAAGGCCACTCAGTCTTTAATAGTGCCGTAATGGCTCTGTTATGCGGCCGAAGCGAAAAGCCTTTGGCCTTAAGACTTCACCAACACTGTACATTACTCTTGTTTCAAATGCGAACGTTTTTCACACTTTCCAGGCTTCCACTAGCATGGGTCCTGCTGCACCACGGAACCCAGGTGTTCTTGCTGAGGTCAATGGCCAGGTACGATGGCTTCTCATATTTAGAACTAGTTTGGAAGCTTGAAATGCTTTTAGCTCTCGTTCTTGGTAACTGCAGGCGAACAATCTAGAAACTGTGGAAACGTGTAGGGGGTCATGAGGATCAGTGCACACCTCTCGGACTTACATTCACAGCGCAAAGACGAACACGGACACGAGGGGAGACACCACAAAGTGCTGACTTCAACAGTGTTTATTGCTGCTGCGCAGCGAATACATATAGAGTACAGCGGGCATGTGCAGCAACGAAAAGGAAAGTCATGTAAGACCTGTAGCAGCGCCAAACCGCAAGGGAACACATCATTATAGGTACAAGAAAGAAAACATATAGCTAAAACCTAAAAGGCAGGACGCAAACAAGAAGAAAAAACATAATACTCTAGTTATAAATTCCTAAGACACGACGCTCCTTATCACTTAACAACATGGATCACTTGGCTACTCACTCCAAAGAAGAGCTACTCACTCCAAAGAAGAGCGTGATGTGTCATGTTTTATCATTAGTAGTGTGTGCAAGGAAAATTGCCATTTTCATAATGTTACATATTGCAGTCCTGAGGAATGGGGATTTTAGCAGTTTTAATGTGGCAAATAACTCTCTCCCGAACCTGTTATAGGGCTTTATACAAAGCATATGTGCAACTGTTTTATTGCAGGTACACCTCGGGAGCGGAAATTGTCTGTGCAGATAGGTGGCGCTGGCTCCTTTCCCCGAGGTACAGACTGCTTCTTTTGCAAGGACGCCACAAAAGTTTTGTGAGGCTCGCCACAAAAGTGACGCTCCTTCCTGGTGATGCCCCTTCCCTGAAGATCCTTCGGGGAAGGAGCATCACCGGCTCAGTATACCGGCCATTCCTTAAGGCTGGTGCCATGCAGAAGCCTTGGATGAGCTCAAAAAAACTAGCAGCTGTGGGCTGTAAACCTCTTTTGTTTAGGTAGATTTCCTGACGGACATTCGTTTATTTAAATGTGCATGTCTTAAATATCTTTATTTTTGCAGCACCTGCATGTCTTCAATTTTTTCATGATTAATACTTTTTCAGATGCATTTGATGCATACATCAAAGCTGCACGAGCTGCCGAGGAAGAGAAAATTTGGAGAGCAGTTGAATCGCTACCTGGCGGGCATGCTGAGGGACATCAAATAATCATTGCCTGCACCTGCCCCTGGCCCTGTAGTCAATGACTGTAGTCATATCAAAATGGTAAAATAAAGGCAGCAAAAAAAGATTATTTCATTGACTGCAGCCGGGTATTTACTGCTGGGATGCAGCATTTGCTGCGCTGAAGGGTTGCAAGTTCATTCAGGTAACTTACATATTCAGAGCTATTAACTGTACACCAGAGTACGAGTTGCAAGGCCATGATGAGGGCCCCATGACCCCAGGTATGAGGGCCCCATGACGAGGCCCTCATACCTGTCCGAAGGTTACGAAGCGCTCGTATATACGATGGATAGGTAATCCAATAATTGCGTATATATGAGACATATAAGACATATATACCAGATTTTTAAATAGGGCTGGAAAGGAAATGGCGCAGTATCTCTCACACATCTTGGCGAACACCTGATCTGGGCTGTAAGGGAAGGGATAAAGGAGGGACTAAGAGAAGAAAGGAAGAGGTCTCGTAATGGAGGGCTCTGGAGTAAATTCCACCACCTGGGGATCTTTAACATGCATGCACTGACCTTGCACAGCACTTGGGCGTTAACTTGTGTTCGGGAAAGGGGAAAGAGGCAACGCTGCGTCCAACACACCTGGCGACCCCAGCAACGCCAGCTTCAAGGAAGTGCCAAGTGACAACGTTTTATTTCTTTATTTTTTATGTTAGCAAGGCTAGTTGCTGGTGGAAGGCCGTTGCCGAAGCGTTGTTTTCTTTATTTTTTGATGCTGGGAACTCTATATGGTGACGAAACTGCGTTGCAGCACCGTTGTGCTGCTGCAACACCCTTCCAGACGGCTTCTGTTCGAATGTCGTTCAGTTCGCTAAGTACTGAGACACGATGCCGTAGCACTGGGCTACGAAAAATTGGTTGTGAGGAAAGGAAACAGAGAAGTAATTGTCTTACTTCTCAGTGAAACAACCTGCTTTCAATCCAGCGTCCGTTCGAAAATAGAAGCGCTGGTACCGCCGTAGCGTTCTGCTACAATGAGGTGGTGGTTACAACTTTATTTCCACCAAATGGAAGGGATGAGTTGGGGCTGGGGAGAGCCCACGGTGGCCGCCAGCCAGGGGCGACCTCTTGAGCTCGCGTGATGAGGGCCAGCTGCGTTGTTTTTCTTGAACTGACCAAAAGCTTGTCCATTCCTCCGCCGAGGGAGCTGCCAAGTGTCGTCGGAGCGGGTTTGCTAGTGCATCCCCATACAATATGGCCTTGAGTGGCGTGCGTCCCGTCACCGCAGTGGGGGCATGCAGGGTGATATTCACCGTTGGTGGTTAAACATAATCGGTAGGGGCTAAGAATGGCCTTTGTTAGTAGGCGTCTGAGTGCCGTGGCTTGCGCCCTGTCCAGGTCAGGGTGAGGGGTGGGATACGTGCAACTTAGCCCGAGATAAAAGTTAGTGATCTCCGCGTTGAGCGAGGCGCCTCGGCGGGGGCGTCCGCTCCCGTTCCCCGGTTGGTTAAACCTACAGTAAGCCACATTCACCTGTGCGTTTGTTCGAATGCCTCGCAGTTGGTGCGACACTGTTCAGATCATCCCTAGTGTACGATCATCTACACTCTACGCATGATCCCTAGCTTCGAATGCCACGCTGTCCCATTTTGGTTTTTCTTTTGATCGCAGGTGTGGTTGGTGTTTTCAGCTGTAAATTGGGGGGGGGGGGGAGGGGGGGGCTATCTCTTGCGGAAACTGTGTTGCTGTCGGCGCAATGTGTCATAACCGGAGTTGCAGACGAGGGAACATCCGCGAGTCCTTGAGCGAGAAAATGACACGTGGCCCTAGCAAACGGCGTCTCCGATGTTGTTCCTTCTGTGGCCGCGTTTCCAGTGTGCTATTCCGAACAGGCGCGGTGTCGGTAGAGATAGCGTAGGCTGGCAAAGGGAAGGCCAAGATAAAACACTCCTTGGTGGCTTTTCCGCCCTCTAAGGGTAGGGACGAAAGAGGAAGTGAAAAAAAAAACGCAGTGAGAAAGAGGCAGCGTAATAGAGGGCTACGCAGTAATTTCGGCCGCTTGGCGTTCTTTACGAGCACGCATGTTGCACAGCACACGGGCGTTTTTGCGATAGAAAGGTCCCATGAGGTGTCTGAAATAGAGCTGCTCGATTGAGCAGCGTAACAGTCCATGGGCCGCCTATACAATGGATACCAACGCAGCACTAATGTTCAAAATGTCCTACGCTAGAGCTGCAATTGGGCATGGATAGAGCAGGGGTGGAAAAGAGCATCTTTTGCTGAGACAGCCGTCGTCGCTTCTGCGGACGCAGTTGATGCAACGCACCATTCTCGTTTCAGTAGTTCCCCTCAAAGCTCCTTGAACTGTGCTTTGTTTGCAACGCGGCAGTGGTTGGGCATAGCTGGAGCCCGTCGGCAGGCCCGTGCACTTTCCTCTATCGTCCTGTAATCGCAACAACATGGATGGCTTGGGGAATGTATAAATTCGGACATCGATGCCTGCGATAATCTTACAATGCCATCGAACGCGGAGATTGCCAGCGAGACGCGTATCAGATATTCCGACTGAGATAAGCCTAGGCTAAAGTCGCCGACTTTTTTTTTTTTGTCGCCTCGCACATAAGCAGACGTCAAAGTTTGGCGGCTCCTCTTTACCGAGCGAGTGCCACGGTTGTGACCAGCGAATCGTGCTTCGAGACCTCCATCGAGAGCAATGGCCACCTCAACGACAGGACATTAACTGAGATTTGCGCCCGTGTGATGTTCGATGTCAGTGCAAGTTAAGATCCCCAGGTCGTCCAAGTTATTCCGGAGCCCTCCACTACGGCACCTCTTTCTTCCTTCATTCTCTTAGTACCTGCTTTATCCCTTCTCTTACGGCGCGGTTCAGGAGTCGCGGGTATGGGAGACAGATACTGCGCCATTTCTTCTCCCCAAATATTATTCAGACTGTCACCTCACATGTGGGCAGTAAAACATGTACACTCCTTACTCCGAGACTTAACCACGCTAGCACGTGGCAATAAAATGAATTAAACGGGTGCATCAAAAATACATAGAGACATAAATAAAACCTGAAATGTTGAGAAATCGCTACAGTTATTTATTTGCCGCTTTCTGGTGTCTCAGTCATATGGAAACGCACGGACTTGGACAAAATGGGAAATGAATGCTAGCAGCACTCGTCCCATTTTCTCACTTTGTACGTCGGTGACATCGGTATGCGCCTCTGTATTTTCCGAACTAGTCCCTCTCAGCAAAGTAGCCTATAGGACTAGCTGGGTTTCGAAGCGCAGTTACCCTCCACTTGTAGTCTTCGAGTTCCACAGCGCGCGGGCTCGAGACGTGTCGAGCCTTTGCGTTCCCATAAGGAGCAGTGGTAGCGCGACATCATACGACAATTCCATTTGGTTCTATACATTTTTTTATGCGTTCTTGGATGCACTTTGAATCGCCGGCACGCGCATGACGTCTCCAGCCAATGACGAATGAACACGGAGCGTGGCGTCGCATGAGCCAATCGCAGAGCGGAGAAGGCCACTATAAAGGAGCAACACCGCAGCCTTTCTGCCCTTTCTTCTTCTCCAGTCGCTTGGCCGGCAGTGATTAAGAGGTGCAATTACCAGCTGTGCTTGTGGCTCCGGAGAAAGGAATGCGTAGTGCCTCTCAAAGTGCGCGCCGTTCTTCTTTAAAATTACAATGCACAACGGCAAGAAGAAAAGCGACTCAGCTGATGGGCGTCCAGGTGCGTAGCGTATTTCCTTTCGGTTCTGTGGCCTTCGCCGCGGCAGCCTGGTTTGGGTGCTCCCTTTGTTCATCTGCCGTCACTTGGTGGCTGTTTTAGGCCTAAGCTAGTAGGCTATGATGATTGTGTTCTAAAGCATTATATTTTTGCGAGACGGCTGAACGAAATACGTGAGCGTGGCTAGCCGGTTTGTTTCTCTATTATGCACCGTCGTTTTTATGTTAGCGTGAGTGACCGTGACTTTAGAGAGAGAAAAAAAAACTGGTCTGGTTGAGTCGAAGCGACCTCGACAACCTTTAAATCGCGTTAAGGTTGGTTCACGTGCAAGCGACTGAGCGGCGCGTTGCAGCAAAAAATTTGCAAAATTTTCGAACCTCTTCACTCTGGCCGCTTGACCCGCCGCGACGGCTCGAAACGGTTTCGTGCGCCGCGGCGGCAGAAATCGCTAGCGTTTTCGCTTGCATGTGAAGTGGCCTTTGGACTGCGTACGTCGGTCGAGCTCCGGGCTTGCGCCACTCTGCGCGTCTCCTGTCCTCGTGCTTCCTAGTGTCGCCATATGCAACGCCGGTAATTGGCGCGCTGCCCCAGGGCTGTGAAGAACCTTGCTTGGTTCGAACAAAGCGCGCACGCTTAGTGAAATGGCAAAGCCTTCAGCTTGCTCAGTCTCGAACCCGCGTTGTGGACAATGCACTCCTTCGATGTCATTATTATTCGTCTCTTGTTTGGGCCCCCAATGTTTTGCATTGATGCTGCAGTCTCGGGAATATATGATCTAGCGGCAGCATTGCTATACGACAGAATGTATGCGGAATGGACAAAATTTCTAAATTCCAGGGATGCTACGAACGTCAGTGCTAACAGGTTATGTGAAATACCTAACCGAAAGGCAAAACCCAATACAAAGGATCGCGTCGCTTCGCTTCACATCATGTTTTTTTATTCTGTTTTTTTCTGAGAGTGCCAATTAAAGGGGGTCAATCCCAGCCGCGCATTTGTGACCGGCGGCGCGTTCCTGCCGTGAATGCGTTTTCGAACTTTCGCCTTGCGCATGCGCACTGTGCGTCTCGCCGCTCCTCGAGCACGCGCTTCTGCACGCGTAGCACGTGCGCCTGTGTGGTCCGGCCATGCTGCTGACCTGACACGGGGCGGGTGCTGTGGAACGCTCTTCCGCTTGGTCAGTGCTTTGATCCACGGCACGTTTCCGAGCGCTGTTGTTCTTGATGCATAGCAACCCCTCCGCAACTCCGCGCCCCAATCCCCTGAGCGCATTTGCGATTTCTTTATGGTTTATTTGGGTTTAACGTCCCAAAGCGGCTTAGGCTATTAGGGACGCCGTAGAGATGGGCCCGGAAATATCGGCCACATGGGGGTTCTTTAACGTGCGCTGACATCGCACAGAACACGGGCTTCTAGAATTTCGCCTCCATCGAAATTCGACCGCCGCGTCAGGGATCGAAACTGCGTCTTTCGGGTATCGTGTTTCAGCGTCCTAACTCTGTTTCCGCTGCATTTTTTGCTTGGGCTATCCGCATTAGCCGCCGCGCTGGCTCAGTGATTAGGGCGCTCGGCGACTGATCCGGAGCTCCCGGGTTCGAACCCGACTGCGGCGGCCGCCTTTCGATGGAAGCGAAACGCAAAGGTGCCCGTGTGCTGTGCGATATCGGTGCACGTTAAAGACGCCCTGGTGGTCGAAATTATTCCGGACCACTGCACTATGGCACCTCTTTTTTCCTTTCTGCTCTCAGTCCTAACTCTTCCCTTACGGCGTGGTGGAGCTGTTCACCGAGATATGAGGGACGGTTACTGCGTCATTTTCTTTCCTAAAAAACAATTTTCAGCCCCGACCCCGGCGGATGCGTTTTTATGGAGGAAAAACGCTAAGGCGCCCGTATGTTGTGCGATGTCAGTGCACGTTTAAGATCCCCAGGTGGTCGAAATTATTCCGGAGCCCTCCACTACGGCACCTCTTCTTCCTTTCTTAATTCACTCCCTCCTTTATGCTTGCCCTTACGGCGCGGTTCAGGTGTCAATGATATGTGACAGATTCTGCTGTAATTCCTTTCCCCAAGAACCAATTATTATTATTATTATTATTATTATTATTATTATTATTATTATTATTATTATTATTATTATTATTATTATTATTATTATTATTATTATTATTATTATTATTATTATTATTATTATTTCAGCGAAACCGACCGCGGCGGCTGCGTTTTCATGGGAGCAAAACGCTAAGGCGCCCGTGTGCTGTGCGATGTGAGAGCAAGTTAAAGATCCCCAGTTGGTCCACATTATTCCGGAGCCTCTCAGTACGGCATCTCTCTTACTTTCTTCTTTCACTCCCTCCTTCATAACTTCCCTTACGGCGCGGTCACTTGTCCAGCGATATATGACAGATACTGCGCCATTTCCATTCCCTAAAAAACCTATTAATATTATTATTATTATTATTATTATTATTATTATTATTATTATTATTATTATTATTATTATTATTATTATTATTATTATTACTTCAGCAAATGTCTATTTTCCCCGAATTGTGGTCACTATTTATGGCGACTGAGTGTATTTTGCTTATAGGTAAGAGTGTGCACTCTATGGGGCTGCCGGGTAAAATCAAGCCGGCTTAACAACTTGGCGTCCCGCTGTGGGGCACGATGAGTGGCAGGGTTTTTGTTGTTGGGACTGAGGGAAGAATGAAAAGTTCAGGGGCCCGGCCACTGGCTCAAGCTGATCCACAATCGCTGCCACTTGCAGATAATCGCTGCCACGGGCAGACAGTAGAGGAGTTAAAAGAGATAAGAGAGGAAATAGTGAAAGAAAGGACGCGCGTCGCAACGACCGCGTCATCTGAAGTGACGACGACGGTTTAGCAACTGGTACCTCCGGTGACAAGGAGCCCTCGCGACATGTGCGAGAGCCCCTGCATCGCAGCTCAGCAGGGCCAGGCAGCCACCTCATCGTCCCCTTCCCGTGAAGTGACAGCTTTACTGCTACCCTCCGTAGCTGCTTCGCCGTGTACGCGAGTTTGACCTTGAACCGAGGAGAAACCACGTGACAGGTTTGACGTCACTCAGCCGCCACCGTCGCGTTCATTGTGATCATTGGCATTGGCGTTGACGGTGTTCTGGACTCCGTCACTTTTGAGGAAAGAAGGGAATTGGGCAAACGTTTCCCACAACCAGCATGTGCTGACATCCTCCGTGACAGCAAGCGTTGTCCGCGGTAAGAAAGGTGCATTCTTTACGCCCGATATATAAATGTAAATAAAAATAATGTGGACTCGCTCAGCTAATCCAGGATATACAAAGCGATAGATGTCGGCGTTCACTGTGTTCATTGGCGTTGGCGTTGGCAATGTTCTAGACGGCGATGGCTTTGAGCAAAGGAATTATAATTGATTTTGGGGGAATGGAAATAGCGCAGTATCTGTCTCCTATATTGTTGGACACCTGAAACGTGCCGTAAGGGAAGAGAAAAAGGAGGGAGTGAAAGAAGAAAGGAAGAGAGAGGTGCCGTAGTGGAGGGCTCGGTGAACAGCTCGGTGCTACTAGTGGCGCATGCGCAGTAGTGACTAGGGAGCGAGAGAGAGAGAGAGAAATATCCGCGGCGAGGCGCCCGTTGTGACGTCATGTGCCTCCTCCTAGTACCGCCACGGCGAAATCGCAAGTTAGCGGCCAGTAAAGCTTCCGCTTTAAAAAATCGAAGGCCGATTACGGCAGACGGTAATTCGGAATTTGAGCGCAGCTCTTCGCAAGCTGCCTGCTACCGCTTGGCAGGTGTCGTGCTACGTTGCTAGCCACACTCCGGAATCGTCCGGTAGCAGCCGCCTTCCGGCTGTCCATTACTCTCGCCGTGTCAGGTGACGCTTCGCTCAGCTACTGCCTGCCAACACGTCAGCTGTCAGGTAGCATGTTACACTGACTACGACGCGGAACGCAGGAACGGGCGAGCTGCGCTCTAGAATAAAATAAACTAAAGAAGTCACTGCAGTTGAACACGAAGCGAAAAGCTTCACCACGTTTGATAAAGCAGTCGTCGCATAGGCCGGAGAAGAACATTGAATGACCTTCAGCCCAACCACGTTAGCCGTGTATGACCATACGTGGTACAGTTATGGCGTCGAACTCTTGGCTCCTGACCTCGACTCATGACCTTTAAGTTGACCTCTGATGTTTGACCTTAGACATTGGATGACATTTGGGTTCACCTTTGACCTTCAACACATTCAATGGAGGTGTAAGACCATGTGATACTACGTCTAAGCCACGTGGTTGTGTGGGTATATACTCTAGAACGGCTGTCCATCCAGGCGCTCCCATTGACGAGCCTGAGACGCTTAGCAAGCGTCTCAGGCTCAAGACGCTTAGCAAGGCAAGGAACAAGAGGTGCTCGTTATCACATGCATGACTCAAGCCAACAGTGACCGAACGAAAAAGCGTAGGGGATGTTTTTATAAAATAATTTGTGGTCTTCATCAGTGGGGCTTAATAGGGCAATAACTTCTTAAAGAATCTCTTTGCGACGCTAAACACCCATAAAGAGACGAAACTTTTTAAAGATAATTGATTAGAAAGCAGAAGAAAAACAACCATTTGCCGCCGGTGCGGTCCGAAACCCATGACCTCTGAAATTCGCGTCCGGTGCTCTACCGAGCTAGGGCGACGGCTGTCCAGTCTTCTGCTTTCGGTGGTGTATATATGCGTGTCGTAACGATCGCTATGATCGAAAACGCAGCAGATATATCAAGCCGACGTCAAATGGGCATTTTCGGCTCGCAGCGGTGCCTTCCGTCAGCGGTGGCAACCAAGCCACCGCTTCGCCCCCCGGTCCGTCGCGGGTTTCGTTCGAGCAAGCACTGCAGCAGGGCGTTGCGGCCAGCCCGCAGCCGCGCGCCGTCAGCGGCAGCCAGACCCCCGCCGCCGAGCGCAGCGCTCAGCCCAGCGTGGAGCCCAGCGGCTACCGACCCATCTATGGGGCCGCCGCCGCCGCTGGTGCCGCCAACGTAGCTGCCAGCAGCCCCTGGCCTGCATCCGCGGCAGCCGCTGTGAGTGGCTGTCAGCCGGCAGCAGCTGCCCCACCACCGTCGCCGCCACGCACGTCGCCCGTTGTGGTGACACAGCAAACACCCGAAGCTGGCGACCAGACCACGCCCGGCGACGATGTCAAGATCAGGGTGCGTACTGCTTGCCGAAAAGGGCTTCAACTTGAGCCATATGCTATGTATCTCGTTTAACCTCGTTATAACAAAGTAGAAGTTCGTTCCCGGCTGTTACTTCGTTATATGCAGTGTTGACCGTGTTTCCGAGGGGAATCGTAATTACTTCGTTACATCCATTATTTAGTTATAACCCATGCTGTACAGTTCGTTATGCCAGCGGTCTATATACAGTAGCACCTCTTTACAACGAAGTTGAAGGTTTCCGGCGATTGCTTCGTTATAGCTGTAGCTTCGTTATATCCGCCCTAGGCCGAGCTTCCACGTGCAAACATAATTTCTTCGTTATATCTGTTGTTTCGTTATAAACCGCTTTGTTACAAAGAGGTTCAACTGTGAGCTTGAAGGCTAGAGGAAAGCTCACCTCTCCAAAACATCGACTTACACGCAAGGTACGAGAACCGAACCCGGGTATAATACAACTCAAGAACGAAGCGGCATGTGCCTCTCGAAAAAGGCCCTTCAGCCAATGGCGATGACTGGTTTTCATGACGCCATGGTTAGTCAATCGTCTTGGACCTGTGTTACATCTAAGGGAGTGGCAGATGAAAGGAGATGAACCACCGTTTAAACAGATTGACAGCGGCGTCCGCAGAATCAGCTGACGCCGTTGGCTACAAGGCGTCCTTTGTAGGGCATCCGTCGCTTCTTTCTGGAGCTGCAGCCGACTATGCAGGGCTTAGTTTTTACTACTGCAAAGTGGTGTGGGTAGCAAGAATCGTGGTAGTGCATGACGTATAGGGCCCTCTGGAAGTGAAACAAGATTTACTCTGCTGACAAATTCAAGATCACGAACAACGTTTCAGAACCGCTACGGCTTCCTTGGTCAACAATGAGGAGGGCAAGGCGAGTGGGTGAAATTTAAAAGCGAAGTTTGTGTTGTAACGACCGTATTTAGATGAGTGGTTCGAACCCGACCGCTGCGGTTGCGTTTCGATGCAGGCGAAGCGCTAAGGCGCCCGTGTGCTGTGCAATGTCAGTGTAGGTTGAAGATCCCCAGGTGGTCGAAATTATTCCGGAGCCCTCCACTACTGCACCTCTTTCTTCCTGTCCTCTCACTCACTCCTTTTTCCCTTCCCTTACGGCGCGTTCCAGGTGTCCACCGATATGTGAGAAAGATACAGCGCCATTTCCTTTCCCCAAAAACCAATTTTCAAATTTCACAGATTCTTCTGAGGTTCAGGGCCTCAGTCGTCGCCTGGATAAAGGGTGGCTCAAGCAATAGGTGCGTAGTCAGGTTTAGCCATTGGGTTCAGTACTTACACACCGGCGGCCGAGTGTTGTGTTGCCACCGTGAGAAATTGTCTTTAAAGCGAAGGCTTTACTGGCCGCAGGTTGAGCTGTTTCGCGTGATACCTGGACAGCCGTGCTGCGCATGAACAAGGAGCAGTGACGACACAGAGCGCATTTCTCTCCCTAATCACTACTGCGCATTCGCAGCTAGTAGCACTGAGCCACAGGTGTTCCGCCGCTGCGCACCGCAGAGCCTTTCCTCGAAATCCAACTTTCAATTTTGTTCTCTCTTTCCTCTTTCCCTGCCTCCTTTATCCCTACCTTCATGGCGCGGTTCGGGTGTCCACCGGGATGGGAGACGTTTACTGTGCCATTTCTTTTCCTCAAAAACCAAACAAAACAAGTGAGCCGACGGCGTTCATAGAATTCATTGGCTTTGACAACTTTGCAAAGACCGTTCATTTTCATGGAAAGAAAGACGCACAACCGGCTCCGTGGGTCAGTGGAGACCTCAATCTTGCTTTCGCTTTGTATATCCTGGATTAGCGGGGCTAATCCAACCCGCCGCTCGGCTACTGATCCGGAGTTCCCCGTTTCGAACCCGATCGCGGCCGCTGCGTTTTTATGGAGACAAAAACCTAAGGCGCCCATGTGCTGTGCGATGTCAGAGCACGTTAAAGATCCCCAGATGATCGAAATTATTCCGGAGCCCTCCACTACGGCACCTCTTTCTTCTTTCACTCCCTCCTTTATCGCTTCCCTTAGGCGCGGTTCAGGTGTCCAACGATATATGAGACAGATACTGCGCCATTTCCTTTCCTTAAAAACCAGTTATAATTATTATTATTGAGCTAATGCACATTAATTTTTTTGGCGGGGGGCAGTACTTGTCTCAGTACCTGTCGCAATACATGGCGCAGTACCTGTGTCACATATATGCGGACGCCCGTAAAGCGCCGAAAGGGAAGGGACAAAGGGGGGGGGGGTGAAAGTAGAAAGGAAGAAGTGCCGTAGTGGAGGGCTCCGGAATAATTGCGACCACCTGGGGATCTTTAACGTGCTCTGACATCGAACAGCACACGGGCGCCTTAGTGTTTCGCGTCCATCGAAACGCAGCCGCAGCCGCCGCGGTCGGGTTCGAACCTGGGAACACCGGACAGCAGCCGAGCGCCCTAACCACTGAGCCACCGCTATCAGTGTATTGTCTTTTTTATCCACGCGTTAAATGGGCTTTTAATCCGAGCGAAATTATGCTCTGTCGGGCCCATATATCAACTCTGGCAAAGTGATGTTTCCTTGGCCTGTAGCTGGAGTTGATTCTTTTAAATTACCCGCCGGCACATTCTCATTTCACAGAAAGATTCCTGTTATTCATCTTTCGCTGTTAATGGGCGGCTGCGGCGTCTTTCCGACCTCCACGAATGCCGAAATTTCCACGGTAGTTCCCTGTGCCGAGCTTCGCCGCCGGGTGCCGGTTTGTTTCATAACGAATAATTAAAATTTTCAAATTTTGTCGCCCCAATCGGGACGATTTCTGTGGGCGACCTTGGACGTGTGACGTCACCAGCTGCATGCCCCTCGATATTTGCTCGCAGTTTGCTCAAGAAGAAGAAAATTAAGTCCTTTGTTTTTGGTCATTTCACACAACCAGTGGTCTGTCGCTTAATCTCCAGTTTAGTCAGGCAGCGCGACGAGAGGTTCTGCGACAGTATGCATGACGACAAGCTTCAATCTTGACGCCATACTTTGGGAGAAACCCAGTTTTGGTTTCCGCGTTCCTTGTTTTTCCTCTTTTAAAGGGCTTCTACTCAGGTTTTTGAAAAACGGTTTTTGAGGCACAGAGAAGGGACTCTTAAGAAATGTGATGGGAATGGGAACACAATACCACGTATAAACACATTCAAAATCGCCCGCAATTACCATTTGAGTGGTTCAGAAACTTTGCAAGAAATGCTTCCACATCAGTGGCGCCATCATGGCCTTGGTTCCCTGAATAAAGAAATTAAGGGAGAGAAAGAACTTGTAATTACTCTCTCGCTTTTTGTTGGACATCCCGACCACGCAGTGCGGTTCCCTTATTTTGCAATCGTCCCGATGGTCCCTGTCATAGGTGCTCAAGATGGCACAAGGCTCTGAAATACCTTCCGAGGAAAGTACAGGGTCGGTCAGAAGTTCTCAGGCCATAGGGTCTGTTTTTGAGCTGCATAATCAGGCAGACATGACACCCCCAAAGACTCAAAATATATGTAGAGGGCGGACGAGGTATCGTTCTATACTCTGCGAACCCTGATAGCTTTTTTGGCATCTTAAATGCAACGATATGCCGATGAAAAAAGCAAACCCTGTGGCCCCTGAACTTTTGACCTACCGCGTACATAACCTCGCTCAACCGCTACGTTCTCTCGTCACAAACACCTGAACCAAATATTTCTACATTGAGCACAGTACCCACAATACCGAGCGAAGGTTGGCGAGCTCTTTCCCGCGACTTTTTCACGCCCGCGCATTTCTCCGCCTCGCTCTCGTGCGTATTTCTGTTCAGATCTGTCTGTCGGTTTAATTCAGAAGTAAAGCAGCTACTATGGCCGGTGCCAGTAATAAGCGTCGGTTCAGCGGGTCAGAAAGCCCGCCCCCCCTACACACACACACGCCGGGGGAATCCCCGAACGGGTCGGCAGCGGGCGGTGGGGCCGAGTGGGTAGGGCTGGCTGAAGAGCGCCGACTTGTGAGCAAGAAACGAGTGGCGAAAGGAGATGGAAAGGCTCGAAGACGCTGAAATTTAAATTTTGACTACAGATAAATTCGCTTGCACAAAACGTTTATAACATTCTCACTTTAAGGTATTCATGAAGTGCCGTCCTTTAATGGGCTCGCTACAACACACAGGGTGCAGGAGGCTTTTTCCATTAATACTCACCGGAACCGGTCCTGCACTGTAGTGTAGACCGAAGACCATTCGGCCTAACTTATGTGACGCTCAACACACGAAACAGTGCATGCCTACTTATTTCTTCATGCCCTGCTCTAATTACCACCAATCACGGCGCAGGAGCTCGAGCGAACCCTGCCCTCTCACTTCCCGCGGCGGCCTGCCCACGGCCAGCTGGGCCGGACCATACAACTTCTGGCCAACCACTTCAGCATTGAGATACCGACTGGCAGCGTCTACCACTACGACGTCGACATCTCCTCGGAGACTGCCCAGGAGACCAAGGTTCCTGAGCAGAAAAAGTACCCATGTCTCAGCACGAAGATCAACAGGATTGTCATCGAGCTCCTAGTAAAGAAGTACCGGCAAGACCTGGCCAACTGCATCCCGGCTTTTGATGGCCGCAAGAACCTGTACACGCGCCGCCAGGTCAACTTTCGCGAGCGGACATTCACTGTCGACCTCGAGGAAGACCAAAGATCCCAGAAGTTTATAATCAAGATCCAGTACGCGGCCACAGTGAACCTGGAGGCCCTGCATGGCGTCTTCGAAAAGCGCGTACAAACTGTGCCCCATGAAGTCCTCCAGGCCATAGACATCGTCTTGAGGCACAGCCCCTCGATCAACCTTGCACCGGTTGGACGCTCGTTCTTCAGACCGCCGGGACCCAACGAGCACAATGACCTCGGAGGAGGCCGGGAGGTGTGGTTTGGCTACTACACGAGTGTTCGACCCGCCCAATGGATGCCCATGCTTAACGTCGACATGTCAGCAACAGCATTCTACGAGTCGCTTCCACTGGTCGACTTCATGTGCAGGTTCTTAAGCGACAGCCGTCGTGTGTTGACGCCCACGGACTTCCGGTCATTGCGGGACAACCATTACGTGCGCCTGAATAGGGAGCTCAAGGGACTCCGTGTCAAAGTGACGCACCTTCCGTACCCGCGCAAGTACAAAGTGGTCAAGATCACGAGGGAACCTGCGAAGGACATCTATTTTGAATCAGAAGGTAGTCAGATCTCCGTCGCCGACTACTTCCAGAGCCGCTACAGGCGCTTGTCGTACCCGAACTTCCCTTGCGTGCAGAGAGGCAGCCCGACGCATCCGGTCTACATTCCTCTGGAGGTGTGCGAGCTGGCCGAAGGCCAGCACTGTCGGAAGAAGCTCGACGAGAGTCAGACCGCCGAGATGATCAAGCGCACGGCCAAGCCGCCAGCCAAGCGCTTCCACGAGATTCGTCAGTCTGTGCGCGACATGGTCAGCAGCTCGGACAAGTACCTACGAGAGTTCGGCGTCAAGATCAACACTGAACCCACTCAGGTTGTGGGCAGAGTGCTCGACCCGACGGGGTGGGCAAGTTCCGCAACGTTCCTCCCTGCACGACCGTCGTCGTAGTTGTTGTTTCGTATAATACGATTTATTCGATTTTAATCTCCTCTCTTATAGTCACGAATCTGTAATGTTAATAAATCTGTCAATAAATAATAATGTCATTAAATCTGGTGGACGTGAAGCGCCAGCTCCGAAAATAATGGCATAGGCAAACCTAAGGCTACAAACATCTGCGGTTACTTCTAGTGCGCATGTGGCACGGGTAATAAAAGGCCACACACGCCACGACCGTCGACTCGGTGGTCGCGCACCCGCTGGACTTCGGCTCACTTCGGCATCCAGGTACGCGACCTCTTCTCCGCTCTTGTTGCGACTGTCAGCGGGAACAAATGGTCTGCGGTGTTTCGTACATATCGCTCGAAGTTCCGTTGCCCATGGTTCCATATCCTATAAGCAGATTATAATAAACGGGCCCCCTTATACTGTCCGAGTTGAGGCCCTGGGCTGCAGCCGCCCGCCTCCCCTTAATCCATCGCTGCTCAGGAAGTTTATTGACACACCAAGCCTACATGTTCGAACTGTTTAAGTACCCTGCGCCCCGGCGCCAGTGGTTATTCCCGACTTCCTGACGAAGGCCTACAGCGCCACTTACCAACGGCGCAGCTCGACTACCGCCTTCAGCGTTCAACACACCGCGTCAAGATGTCGCTCCTTTCTGCTCCCCTAGCGGTTGCGTGGAGGTGTGTTCTTAATCCTGCTGGTGGAAGCTTTTCCCTGTCTACGATGCGTTCATTTCGTGCATCGATGATTGCACAGCCGCAAACAAAAATTATTGCACGTTTATATCTTACAAAGCCGTAGGCTGGCAGGCTAACCTTCCGATTAAACGATTACTGCATTGGCCCACAGTCAGCTTAGTTATCGAGTGAATGATAGAAATTCGGCTTTGGAAGAGGCTAACTCCGTGTTTCATTACTGCTCTGCAATGTGGTGCATGTACTGCAGGCAATAGTCGACAAGACGCTGGCGCGACTGCAAGGAGTGGAAGAGGCGGTTTCATTGTGTGACGTCACACGTGAACGCGAGCTTTACGAAAAATGAGGAAGGAGCAAGAGGCCAGTGTGACTGTCAGATGTACGCCAAAGGCAAACTTTGAGCTTTACTGTATTTGCACACGACTGATGCTTGTTAGTACGCAGTGAAGCAGTGCTTTTTTTTCGGTGCAATTTATATATGTTCGATGTAAACTTCACGATGAAGACGTTTCTGATACCCGGACTGGCTGTTTCACGGTCACATTCTGCCAATACGTTCAGCGCGCCCTTCACGCGTAGTACATGTGGAGCGCATGCACTCGCAGGCACGGTCGTGCAAATAACGCATCAGTTCAAGAAATATGGCTGAAACAAGTAAAAAAAATCAAGTTAATGTGACCCTGAGAAAAAAAAAGTTGGTCTGCACCGGTAGAAGTGGCTTCTCTCGCTGAACAAGGAGCTTTTATAATCTGGAAGAGGTAAAAAAAAATTTGGCGGTGGTTTAGCTTTGGTTAAACCTGGAGTGACACGATACCTACATCTGGCCGCGTGGAACGCGCTGAGTTGAATTGAAAAGTCAGTCTTTCGCCGCTCCGTTTGGCTGGGCGTTCCTTCTTCATCGTCGTCCCACTTGACACAGCGCATGTGCACACCTGTGGCACCTCGGTTTCGCCCAACGTTACTAGACTACCCAGGAATATGCATCCTATTCATCATTCAGTGCGCCGGGCCAAGCGGGCAGAGGCGCTAGAGAAACGCTTCCGCTCCTACAAAGACGAGGACGTGGTCTACGTGGATGCCGCTGAGTATGGTAAGAACACGATGACCGTCGCGGTCGTCAATAATAAACAACTCCTCAAAATAAGTGCCTCCATACTCTCGGGTAACCCAGAGACTGCAGAGGAAGCTGCCATAGCACTGGCTTGTGTAGGCACAAAAGCGAGATACATCATCAGTGACTCCAAAGTTGCCATACTAAATTTCAGCAGGGGCCGGGTCTCCCCTCTAACGAATACAATTCTAAGCCGTCATGTAATAGACCGGAAAATTACGCTAGTCTGGACACCAGCACATGCATCCCTGCCTGGTAATGAGACGGCCCACGAGTTCGCCCGAGGCTTTTCTTTCCGGGCGGACCCGAGCGAGGTGGTCTTTACAGACAGGGATCGCATTGTGACCTACAGAGAAATTACACAACACTATCGTTTGCAACGAGCTAGACTTCCTCCAGCGGATAGATCCTTGTCCAGATACTAAGCCATCAACTGGCGCCGGTTACAAACTTACACATTTCCAAACCCGGCCCTCTGGAGTCTTATGTACCCAGGGCAATTTTCAGAAAAATGCGCGAACTGCGAACTTAGGGCCACCTTGGACCACATACTATGGGAATGTCCTCATGCTCCCCGGGAGGGACGAGGTATTAACACAAAAGATCAATGGGAGACCTTACTACTGAGCTCCGACCCGGCGACTCAGTTACAACTCGTCCGACTGGCCGAAGCCGCCGCCGAGAGTCAAGACCTTTCGGCCGTCGTCTAGGCGGGTAGCCCTCTGGCTACCCTCTTTCTGTTGGATATTAAAAATTTTCCTATCCTATCCTATCCTATCCTAGTCTAGTCTATTAACGTTGGGTAGCTGCTCCGCACCACGTGACCAACCACCTGACAGCGTGGCGGCGCCGCCACGCTGAAGGCTCGAAATGCTAGCGTAATGTAGCTATCGCTACAAAAGAATACAAGGGGAGGGGGGGAGCACCACCGGCCCTTTTCGCATGCAAGCTGCGGTGACGTCAAGACAGCAAGACAGCTCGATACGCGGATCCCTGAGGCTAGGTTACACCGTCATTTACTTCCCGCGTTCATCACGGAGTCCTTTTCGGCCTTCACCTCACGAGTCCGAATCGAGTGGCGGGGATAAAGGTTCTATTTTTAAATACATCTTTCTTACAATAAACGCGCATTTTGCTGTCAACAAACATCAACATAACCAGAAAGCGCCGCACAATCGATTTTTACCCAGGAAAAAATTGGATGGAGAATCTTCCAGTATTTGCGTTACAGTGAACTCTTGTTATTGCAACTCTCTTAATTAGAGGAGCCGCTTAATTCGAACTGACGCTTTGGTGCCGTCACCATCGAGGGCATTAGAAAGCCTCCCGCTAATTCGAACAGATTTTCAGTTTCCTCCGAGTTCAAGCTCGGCGCCTGGCTTTAAAAGGGTGCCCGGAAACGAACTTTTGTAGTCAAAGTTCTGCAAAACAAACCCTACGGCACGTGGTTGTCGCATGAGAGTGACATGGCGTCATCGGGCGCTATCAGTTCGTTTCCTTCGAAGCATGCGCTTAACAAGGGGCATGTTCAGGAGCCTGCACTAGCGCTGCTCCCGCTGCTGTTAAGCGGGCTCTGCTTCACCGTGAAACTTTCCTTCAACGCAGATTTTCATGCGCACGCGGGCTACAGAAATACAAGTGAGCATTTGAAAAGAATACAGCACTATAATGGTGTTCATGAGGGGAAGAAGTTTTTTTTTCTATCGGAGTCTTCGAGCCCTTTTGTCTGCAAGCCCTTGATTGCTGTCTCATTCTATTAATTCTCTTACGCTGTATCCCAAACAAGCTGACTCTAAATCAAAGGTGACTATCGGTACAGTGTTTTACGTTCTTA
This sequence comes from Amblyomma americanum, assembly GCF_052857255.1. Taxonomy (NCBI): domain Eukaryota; kingdom Metazoa; phylum Arthropoda; class Arachnida; order Ixodida; family Ixodidae; genus Amblyomma; species Amblyomma americanum. The sequence continues at coordinate 143,941,138 of NC_135497.1, forward strand.
TTTTACCGTACAGGGATTGTAAAAACCCGTCGCCCATGGCCATCCAATTCCTGGGTATGGGCTTCATACATCTGCAATATGACGCGGTGCAGGGGTGACCCTTGTTCTGTGGATTGCTGACCCTTCACGCACCGAACAAATAAAACAACTTCTGTCTGTATAACAGACGCGTAAAGAAACCTTATATACCTCGTTCGCACAATTCCCTGAGCGTTTCAAGGCACTGCTTGTGAGCGAGGCGAGCGTCGCTTCACAGCTCTGAAGAACGGCTCCTCACTATGCTCTCTCTCTGTCTTTCTCTCTTTTGCACAATTGTAATCTTGAATGGTCACAGCTGTTTACTCACTGGCGAAGAAAAATCACGCCTAAAAAACCGCGCCTCGAGGCTTGAACCAAGCTACAACCAAACTTCCCGCGAATTTTCTCCCGTACAGCGTGTCAGCCATGGTGCCAGCCGTCGTCTGTTACGGCGGCACGGGATGGGCGGCGCTGCCGGCAAGGCGCGTCTCTTGCGCATTCAAACAGCGCGGTTGTTCACTACGAACTGATTCCAACTAGGCCGAATCCTTACCTTGCCCGTGAGGGCTTTGCCGTTGACGTTGGGACACGCCAGTCTCGCCTGCAAGGAAGGAAATCGCTTTTTGAGGAGAGGAAATGGTGTCCGCCGATATATGAGACAGATACAGCGTCATTTCCTTTCCCCCAATACCAATTATTATTATTAAGGAGAGGAAATGGCGCAGTAACGTCACACACCGCTCGGTGGACACCTTAACCGCGCCTTAAGGGAAGGTATAAAGGAGAAACGAAACAAGAAATAGAGGAAATGGTGTCATGGTGGAGGGCTACCGAATAATTTCGAACACCTGGGGATCTTTAACGCGCACTTTCATCTGTACAGCACACGGGTGCTTTTTGCGTTTCGCCTCCATCGAAACACGGCCGCCGGGGAAAATAGGCTCAAAGGCGCGTCGGCAAGCGCATAGAAGAGGAGTGGGAGAGCAGTGCAACGCTGGGGTGGCATTAAAGCACCTCAATAGGGTGGCACCGCACAGCGCATCACGTTGGCGTGGCGACCTGAGTCGGCGCTCCTATCTACGTTACTCCGTGAGTCAGGCTTCGAACCAGTTTCCCACTCTGCAGGATCGAAGAACACTGATTTTACCAGAGTGTGGTAACGTGATGGGCACACGCACAGCTTAGTTTGGCTCCATCGAAGGGGGGTCTAGAGATTCGTGCGCAGGTGGAGAGGGAAATAGAGAGGGAAAGAGGCTGGCAGCCTGTGTTACACAAATCATTTTAGACAAAGGGGTGCAAATATAGTCAAGAAAGAACTTCGTACATACAGAATGAAAATAAGAAAAAATATTGCAAACTAGAGACATCAACTAATCTCTTCCCCAGGAGGCGGGAAAGAGCAAGAAAGAAAAAAAAGGTTCTGAACGGCTTAGAGCCTTTTGGATTTGGGGAAGCTGGGAACTTTCTTTAATCGTAAAGGCTGCCGGGGGGGACTTTGCACTCTGTTTCCCATTTCTATTGGGCAGCCTTGGAACTTCCTGCCCTTCCCTGCCCTGCCCTGCCTTGTCAAATCGAAATTGCAAATCCTTATTTCATCGGTACTAGTATGCCAGAGTCTGTCAATTTACCGTCAGCAACAAACAAAACGCGAACAAGAGAATTTAACCACGAAGAGCAAAATGACAAGCTCCTAAGATCACCTCAATACTAACAGAGGAGAATTTCAGTTAGAAGGCGCGAAGACGGTCCATTAGAACTGTTACTCAACCTCACTTGTGTTTCATCTTCAGGAGCTAATACGTTAGTGCTTTTGTTCGGAACTTCAGTTTTCTTGTTCGCGTTCCGTTCGTTGCTGATGGTACGTCAAGCAAGACCTTTTTATTTTCACCGTAATCCCATGGTCCGTTTTGGTCAGTTGTCGATACCGATAAAATCCGCCAGGATGGCTCAGAGGTTAGAGCAGGGTGGTAAAGGTGAGCCCGAAAAGTGGTCCAGGCAAGGCGCTAACATCTTCCAACTCTCATCTAAGACATGGATTTCTAATTGCACTAAGTGCATATATCACCGCGACGTTTGAGCAGAATGTTTCGGTATCATAATTTGTAGTTTGGAGTGCAGCGTTTTTCATGGATTACGGTCGCGCATGGGCGCGAACGTGCGCAATATTGCATCTTTATTCTTAAAATATTGCAGCAGACGACCCCTTCTGGGCGTCAATATATCAAGAATAATATTACTAAAGGGAAACGTGCTCTAGGCCGGTTTACGCGAGTAGGCAGTAAAAACTTTGGCATGCCTCGCGACATGTAACTGTTTCTCTATAAGGCTTATATGAGACCGATTCTGGAAGCTGGTTGCGTCCTGGTCTCTGGTAGCGCAAGTTGCAAACTGCAGCCCTTAGCCTTACTGGAAAGGTGTGCCCTACAGCTCTGCTTCGGGCTCCCAAAATCAGCTTCAAACGCTGACCTTTATCTAGAAGCCCGTATCCCGGATCTCTATTCCAGCTTCCAACTTCTCACGGTGCGTACTTTCCTTAGGTCCTTTCACCCGGCTCCCGGCGTTAATACTCCCATTTTTCTATACCATTTACACCTGTTTCGCTAATCATTGGCCACGTTATGAGCTTCCGCAAGTTATGTTCACGAGAACCTGTTAGCCCGCTTCAGGTCGATCTGTTCTCCTTGCAACGAGTCGCTGATACGCAGGCTGACCCCGTCTTCTATTACGACCATATCGTCACGTAGTGGTGACGGCAGTCGAAGCAGCGATGAAGACGGACGAAAGGGTCTTCTAAAAGAACTGTTTATTGGGCTGCCTTGCACCCAAAATGGACTGAATCACTCGGCGGCGGCGAAGCGACAAGCGTGCTCGGCGGTCGTCGAACAGAATGCCCGCCGCTGTCGGCCGTGCTCAGTTTAAAGCTGATAGCGAACATTCGAGATAAAGAGCGCAAAGTTACTAGAACATTCCGGAACAACGTAGAATCAGCTCTGCCTGGCTGCGATCAATCGAGATAAATCTAGTCGAGTCTTGCGTCGCAAACGAAGCGATAAAGTGGTGTCGCGGCAGATTTGAAAAACGAACAAACACTGCAAATATTCGCGGCATTACTCCCCTCTCAAAGAAGCATAGACCCGATGCATTAAAACAAATAATGCGACTAGTAAGGGAAAAAACGGATCTTGCGAAAATAGAACATGGAAATGCAGCGGCCTTTAGCGCCCATAATACGGCTTCAGACGGACTACATGGACAATTTCTGGTCGTACGCGGCGTCGCTGGGATGCAGTCATTGCGTCAGGGATGACTTCATAATCCAGTTCACCCAGCCGACGAAGAACCTTGTACGGGCCGAAATAGCGGCGCAAAAGCTTTTCACTCAATCCACGGCGGCCAATGGGCGTCCACACCCAGACTTGGTCTCCTGGCTTGTATTCCGCGTTGCGTCTTTGTAGGTTGTAGCGTCTGGCGTCGGACCGCTGCTGATCATTGATCCGTAATCGGGCAAGCCTTCGAGCTTCTTCTGCGCGTTGAAGGTAGGCGGCAACGTCGACGTTCTCTTCTTCTGTAACGTTGGGCAGCATGGCGTCTAGCGTGGTCGTGGCATCCCTGCCATGGACGAGCCTAAAAGGCGTGATCTGGGTGGTCTCCTGCACTGCGGTGTTGTAGGCGAAGGCAGGATGACATCCCAGGTTTTATGTTCGGCATCGACATACATAGCGAGCATATCGGCGATGGTTTTGTTCAGGCGCTCGGTCATTCCGTTGGTCTGCGGATGGTAGGTATGCAGTTGTCCTCCGGTGGCTGGCTTGGCTGTAGCGCAGGATGGCTTGCGTGAGTTCCGCCGTAAATGCTGTTGCTCTGTCCGTGATGAGCACATCGGGGGCGCCGTGTCGAAGAAGAATGCACTCCACGAAAAATTTGGCCACTTCTGCTGCTGTTCCGTTCGGTAGGGCTTTCGCCTCGGCGTAGCGGGTCAGGTAGTCGGTCGCTATGATGATCCACTTATTTCCAGATGTTGACGTTGGAAAAGGGCCAAGCAAGTCCATGCCAATCTGCTGAAAGGGCCTTGAGGGATGTTCAATGGGGTTCAGAAATCCTGCTGGTCGTGTGGGAGGAGTCTCGTCGCTGACAATCTCGGCATGTTTTCATATAGTGTGCGAAATCGGCAGACAGTCGGGGCCAGTAATACTTGTCTTGAATGCGGCGGAGGGTGCGAGTAAACCCGAGATGTCCAGCTGTCGGCTCGTCGTGTGAAGCCTGTAGAACTTCTTCGCGGAGACAAGTAGGTACAAGGAGGTAGGCTGTTTTGTTCGCTGTAAAGTTCTTCTTCACCAGGACCTCATTCTGCACACAGAAAGAAGACAGTCCTCGCTTGAATGAAGCGGGGGGTGAAGAAACCTTGCCTTCCAGGTACTTGATGAGGCCTTTTAGGTTGGGGTCCGAGCGTTGCTGCTGAGCAAAAGATATTGCGCTGATGGGTCCCAGGAAGGCGTCCTCATCGTCGTCCGGCGGCGGTGCATCTACAGGGGCTCGTGAGAGGCAATCGGCGTCAGAGTGCTTGCGTCCGGACTTGTAAACGACGGTGACGTCAAACTCCTGGAGACGCAGACTCTATCGAGGGAGTCGGCCAGAGGGATCCTTCAAATTGGCAAGCCAGCAGAGCGCGCGGTGGTCGCTGACCACCTTGAACGGCCGTCCGTAGAGGTAGGGGCGGAATTTCGACGTAGCCCAGATGATGGCAAGGCACTCCTTCTCAGTGGTCGAATAGTTAGCCTCGGCCTTGGAAAGGGAACGGCTAGCGTATGCGATGACCTTCTCCAGCCCGTCACTTTTTTGAACGAGAACGGCACCTAGGCCCACGCTGCTTGCGTCGGTATGAACTTCAGTATCGGCGTTTTCATCAAAATGCGCGAGGATCGGTGGGGACTGTAAACGACGCTGAAGTTCCGTGAAGGCTTCTGCTTGCGGCGCTTCCCATTTAAATGGCACGTATGTTTTAATCAGTTGGGTCAGGGGCTCGGCGATGCACGAAAAGTTTTTCACAAATCGTCGGTAATATGCGCACAGTCCGAGAAATCTGCGCACTGCTTTCTTATCGGTCGGCGGTGGAAACTGTTCAATAGCAGCTGTTTTCTGCGGGTCCGGGCGTACTCCCTCCTTGCTAACGATGTGGCCTAGAAACAGTAGCTTTTCGGAGGCAAAGTGGCACTTCTCTGCCTTCAAGGTTAGGCCAGACGACTTGATCGTGTCTAGAACAGTTCGAAGTCTTTTGGAGGTGCTCTTCAAAGTTCGATGCAAAGACAACGACGTCATCTAAATATACCAGACAAATTTGCCACTTCAGGCCTGCCAGCACTGTATCCATTACTCGCTGAAACGTTCCGGTGCAGAACAGAGACCAAATGGCATCACCTTGAACTCAAACAGCCCATCCGGAGTTATGAATGCTGTCTTCTCGCGATCTCTTTCGTCGACCTCAATTTGCCAGTAGCCGCTCTTGAGGTCCATCGATGAGAAATATTTGGCGTTGCAGAGGCAGTCCAGTGTGTCGTCGATGCGGGGGAGGGGGTAGACGTCCTTCTTTGTTATGTTGTTCAAGCGGCGGTAATCCACGCAGAATCGAAGTGCGCCGTCTTTCTTTCTCACTAGAACAACCGGTGCCGCCCATGGGCTGTTTGAAGGCTGGATGACGTCGTCGCGAAGCATTTCTTCGACTTGGTCCCGGATGGCTTGTCGTCCTCGCGGAGACACGGGCTTTGACGGAGAGGTCGGACGTGTTGATCCGTTATAATGCGATGCTTGGCAATTGGCGTCTGTCGCACCTTCGGCGATGTCGAAAAGCACTCACTGTAGTTTTGAAGCAGATTGCGGATCTGATCTTGTCTGTTCCGGTGCAGGTCTGGGTTGATGTCGAAAGTGGGCGAGTTCTCTTGGTCAGGCGAATCTTCTGCGGAGGGGTCGGAGAGGGTGAAGGAGGCTCGTACGTCAGATATTTCGTCGAAGAAAGCAATCGTCGTTCCTCTGTTAATATGCCGGCATTCTTCGCTGAAGTTAGTCAGCAGTACTTCGGCCTGGCCATTGCGGAAATGTGCGATGCCTCTTGCGATGCTGATTCCTCGGTCTAGTAGCAACTGCATGTTCCTTTCGATGATGGCTTCAGTGTTTATGGCTTTCGTGGCGCCTACGGTCACGATAACGCTTGAACGGGGTGGGACGCTCACTTCTTCCTCCAGGACACTTAGGGCAACGAGATTTTCCCGAGTTTTCATCGAAAAGATGGCTTCGTCCGTCGAAAGCGTGATCAGCTTGGATCGCAGGTAGATGATCGCTTGATGCTCATCAAGGAAATCCATACCCAAGATCACTTCGCGGGAGCATTGCGGTAGCACAACAAAGGTCGCAGGATAGGTATGTCCTCTGACAGTCACTCGCGCTGTACATCGTCCTGATGGCGTAATGAGGTGGCCCCCTGCCGTGCGAATTTGTGGGCCGTCCCAAGCCGTTGTGACTTTTTTCAGATGCGCAGCGAATGTTCCATTCATAACGGAGTATTCGGCTCCTGTGTCGACTAGAGCGGTAACTTTCCGGCCGTCGATAGTCACTTCTAGGTCGGAGGTCGAAGCTCCTCTGGGTGGCGGCGTCGATTTCAAGGTAGCTTGCGTCGTGGTCGAGGTTCTCATTGTGTGCGGCGTCGGTGCAGCGAGTGTCGGTTCTTCATGCGGCGTCGCGGGTGCAGCGTCTTCATGGGGCGTGGTCGGTGGAGGATCTTCGGCGTTTAGCTCGTGAGCAACCTCACCTCCAGAGGTTGCTGCCTTTAGCTTCCCCTACGGGGGCTGGGAGACCTTCCTCGTACCGCGGCTGCGTAGCTAAGGCGTGGCGACGCAAAGCGCGAGGTTGACGGCGATGGTGAGCGCGAAAAGCGGTTCGGCGTGTACTCTTCTCGACGCAGGTACTCGTCGATTTCGTGCGGACGTTGTCCGAAGCGTGGTCGTGGGGCGTTAAAGGCAAATCCTCGAAGACCGATACGTCGGTACGGGCAGTGACGAAGAATATGGCCGGCCTCACCGCAATGGAAACACAACGGCCGGTTGTCGGAAGTCCTCCAAGCGTCGCATTTCCTGGGGCTTGAGCGTCGGTCATAGGCTGGGCGGGCGGGGGCTGGGAGGTGGCGTTGTGGAACAAGTGGCTCATCTCGGGGAGGACGTGGGGGTTGTCGCTGGGGCTGAGCAGTCCTTACTGCAGCGGCGTAGGTCATGGCCTGGGGTTCTGTGGCCGTCGGGGTGTCAAATGCCTGTTGCACTTCTTCCCGTACCACATCCATCAGAGTCGCTGCTTGTGGCTGTGGGGAGGATGGCAGTAATCGGCGCAGCTCCTCTCGGACGACTTCGCGGATAACTTCCCGCAAGCTGTCGCTGGTGGTGGCCGGCGTGTCCGAACGGATTGCACAGGCAGACGAAGGGCGATTGTACTGCCGAGCTCGAACGTCGAGGGTCTTCTCAATCGTGCAGGCTTCTTGCATAAACTCCTCGACTGTTTTTGGCGGCTGGCGGACGAGGCTTGCAAAGAGTTGTTCTTTTACGCCGCGCATTAAAAACTGTACTTTCTTTTCCTCGGTCATCCCGGGATCGGCGCGGCGAAATAGGCGCTTCATCTCCTCGACGTAATTGCGGACGGGCTCATTCGGAAGCTGGATCCTGGACTCGAGGAGTCGTTCGGCTCTTTCTTTCCTCACGACACTGGTGAAAACCTTCAATAGTTCTCTCTTGAATAGCTCCCATGTCGTAAGGGACGACTCGTAGTTTTCGTACCACGTGCGTGTGGAGCCATCCAATGAGAAAAACCCGTGTCCAATCTTTGCCGCATCATCCCACTTGTTGAATGACGCCACGCGCTCAAATTGGTCCAACCATTCTTCAGGGTCTTCGCCTAGGGATCCATTGAAAGTTGGCGGCACCCGCGGCTGCTGCAGTATGATCGGTGTCGACATCTTCGGCGAGGTTGCGGTGCTGGTAGCAGCGTCTTTTCGCTGTCTGGCGGTCCGGCAGTTTCCCGAACTCAGGCTCCTCTCCCTGGAGACGTCGGCTGGCTCGCTGAGCTGCTGGTTCGTCCTCGGGTGTGAAGCGCTTAGGGCTGGGTTCACGACTTGAAGGGGGCGTCCGGAACATGGAAGGCTACCCAGCACCTCCACCAGATGTCGCGTAGTGGTGACGGCAGTCGAAGCAGCGATGAAGACGGACGAAAGGGTCTTCTAAAAGAACTGTTTATTGGGCTGACTTGCACCCAAAATGGACTGAATCACTCGGCGGCGGCGAAGCGACAAGCGTGCTCGGCGGTCGTCGAACAGAATGCCCGCCGCTGTCGGCCGTGCTCAATTTAAAGCTGATAGCGAACATTCGAGATAAAGAGCGCAAAGTTACTAGAACATTCCGGAACAACGTAGAATCAGCTCTGCCTGGCTGCGATCAATCGAGATAAATCTAGTCGCGTCTTGCGTCGCAAACAAAGCGATAAAGTGGTGTCGCGGTAGGTTTGAAAAACGAACAAACACTGCAAATATTCGCGGCAATATATTTCCGTTCCATGCTAAACATGCGCCCGCAAATATCCTAAATGGTCTTGTTGCTGAATACCTAGAGAATTTTGTTCCTCACACTGTTCTCTCCACTGATGCCTCTGGGAGCTGTAAGAAGGCGGTGATTAAGCTATATTCGCAGGATCTGGCTTGGAGCTATTCCGTTCGTATCCCTGATTATACTCCTACCGTTCTTTGCAGATGTTTAGTCTATTGGTTTGGCTCTTCTCAAAATCCTGAGCCATGTAGCATGGGCTCTTATCCTTGCCACACTGCCTTTCATTTTAGTCTCTCTCCAAACTTCCGATAAATCTCTATTGAATCGTTCCCTTAAGGTTTTTGTTCCGCGCACAGTGAGCGAGGTCCGTTCTGTCTGGGTACCTAGTCGTTCTGGAGTCTATTTTGGCAAGGTCAGCTCTCAGCGCCCCTGTAATCCATCCCGTCGCTCATCGAATTGCTTTGGAGACTTCTCGTTTCCAGCGGTTCCAACATATATCAACCAGCTTGAGTGATCAGTTGATCAATAGCCATGATTTTCAACACTTAAAACACCTATTAAATGCCCGGTCGTATAAATCAATTCTGTGTTAGGCGTCACTGACTCTTCTGCAATGCCTAATCCCTCGCATAAATTTGTACTTATGCAGATGCAGGCTCGCTACGACAAACCCTTATGACTCATGTGGGGAAGTTGAAACAAGAGAACATTTTCTCCTCTCTTGCCGGCGGTTTGCATTTCAGAGAAAGCAGTATTTATAGGTCGCTCTTTCGACGTTAGGACTCCCACTTCCAGCTCTTTTCTCGTTCGGTGCGAGCGCCAATGGATTCTCGTTAAGTACTGTTCGGGACTGCCTTCGTGATTACATTATTGCAACTGGTCGGTTACCATGTTAACTGCGCATAAAATGCTGCCGCATGTCCAAAAACTGTATTTTATTCCATTCTTGGTGCTTCAAATTTGTTGAATTTATATGACTTTTTTAACAATTAAGTATTTTCAGTTTCAAACATTCCATTATTATATTTCGTCCCCTAACGCCTTTTTTTCCCCTGTGCATATACTTCCTTGGCATTCACCACCGTACCCTAGCCAGTCCCCCCGCGTGGGTACATGCCATGTTTACTGAGGAAAGCAACGACCACATCGTGCTGCTCGAGGTGCGTCTTGGGTCTTGGTACGCGACTCGCCTAAATCGAGACGACATGATCAAGCCTCCGAGTGTGCCGTATACCTTCTTCGCCGCGACCCTTCGACCCCTGTAGCGTCCTGCTTCTCCTAGAACTTTGCTGCAGCGTCCTCTCGACTCTCATCGGTTCCTGGTGAGGCTGCTCCAGGTGTGTGTGTGTGTGGGGGGGGGGGGGCGCACGAAATATACCATTACAACTTTCATCTCAGAGACTCGCTACTTCTGCCGCCTTCATAAATTTCTTCCCGCCGCGGCCATTAGTTCAAGGTTGAAGTGCCAAGCAGTCGCACCATCATCCATTTCGCCTTTTCATCCCCAAGACAGCTAAGGAATGGAACCACCTTCCCGCTTCCATTGCATCCATTACAATGTCCGAGTTAATTAGGAATGTTGTTAGTGATTGTATAACCCAATTCTGCTGTACCAATATTGTTCTTGTATGTTTTTTACTACCCACTCCTCTCCGTAATTATTCGACCAGAATAAATAAATAAATGAACAAACCGTCGTCAAATGGAGTTGTCGCTCAATCGCATATTAGTTCCATGACTTAAAGCGGCTCTTACTTATGCATAGCCGATACATTATTTTAATGCAAAAAACACGGCTCTCTCCTAATCGGTCCTAATCACGTAAGAATTTCCCTGTGTTTAGAGCTGATCGCACGAACGGGGGGGCGGGGGGGGGGGGGTGGGGGTTGATATTGATTTCATCAAAATTATTTCACCGCGCGAATGTGTCACAACATATAATGCGCTCGGATTGTAGATATTTGCAGTTCATATCCTTGTACCGCAGTGTGTCGCTCTAGCAGTTGGGAATATTTACCTCCCTGCTGGCATTCCTAGAACGGATTGCTTGGGTGCTTTATTGCGCGATAAGTATACAACGTGATTTTTGCGGGAGGCTTCAATTCACGCCATGTTATATGGGCATTTCCGCACAGATTTCAGTGGGCAACTACTTCGGTCATAGATGTCTGCAAATGATGCGCGTTGTTACGACAGCGGTGCTATTACTTTTATTCGCTCTTATTCGCGTTCAGCGATTGATTTGACTTTCGCTGTTAATGGGGTTGGGATATCTTCACGGTCGCCAGTTCACTGTGGCACGTCGAGTGACCACTACCCGATAACTTTCACTATAGTGTGCAGTCCCCTAAGGGCGACCGGTTCCACACAAAAATTCGCAGAAGACTATAAGGTCACTGGTGGCTCAGTGCTACACTTGGTCCCGGCTTTACGTGGCGAGGAATACAGTGCATTCAGCCAGTAGGGTGCCCAAGTTTCCAACGTTCTGTACTGCACACTTGTGTGCTACAAAAACAGCCGGGTTCAATGCTTGTATAGTGACGAATCATTTCACTATAATTGTCCGCATTAAAAAGATGGTTTGTGAATGAATTGCTTTCTTGGCATTTTACCTGTAGTGATTATATATCCAGAACGTCACTCTTGCTACACCATGAAGTTGCACTGGTTTGAAAAGAATTATAGATGCACGGAGTCTAGGTGGATAGCTTAGAGTGTACTGGTGTAATCAGTGGGGCAAGAATGTGCTTGCTACACATGTACTGCTTGTGATATGCAGGAGATATGACGTTCAAAGTAGTAGTTTTGATTCAGAAGGAATCTAGTTTAGCTGTACTCGACTCTCGTTATTCGACTGGATAGGAAATATGCCTCCCTGCGGTACCTTTGGTAGGTGGGCGATGCCCCTTTTCAGAGTCTAAGGAAGGTGGGAGAGCGGCACGGAGGAGTAATGACAATAGTGTATGTGCATAACACTCATTTATGTGGAGGAGCTTGCAGAAGCTGTAGAATGCTTCGGCAAGCATTTTTTCTTGTGCTTTAATCTTTAGTCACGAGACCCTCCCCCTTCCTCTTAATGACCGAGGGTGGCGATGCATTTTCCTTGGATGCAAAGATTGCAAAGGTCTCGGTAGAGAACACATTTTGCACCAGATCTGGGTTTCTAATTGCCAAGGAATGGCCCATGTGAGCCCAGGGCCCACCCTTCGAAGAAATGAAGGAGTGCACGTGTTTTATGCGCGTATGAGCGGCAAAGAAAAGCCGAGGACGCCCATAAAGTACAAACCAACAAGCAGGAACTAGAGGGAAGCTTTGTGAGCAATACTGTGCAGATGTGCAACTTGGTGCTTAGACTGCAAAGTTTTTGTAAATGTGTTATACTGAAAACTGTAAGGCCACAAAGTAAAAAACTGCATTCTGGAAGGTGCACAAGATGTAAACCAAGCATCGCCTTGGAAGAAAAACCCAACTATAGGTGCTGTTTCTGAAAGGCAGGGGGAAAATTTCAATGCCTATTAAAGTGATTACTAAACAGTAAAGTGATTTTACTGTGGTGCATGGCTTGTTTCTATTGACGTGCACATGTATTGTACCTAAATTTGTATTCTTAGAAAAATGATATGGGTAACACATATAAAAGCACTTCCTGTTAAATGCTTTAGTTCAAGAGCAAGGAAGGATGGCAAAATGAGGGGCTCATTACAATCTACATGGAGACAGGCAATAGTCATTGACAATTACTGAGAGTTGGATTTGAACGTTATACATCTTTATACTGCCACTTTGTCCTGGCCTCCTACCTGTCGCCTTCCCACCCATATCCCGCATCTTTGCCCAACACTTTCCCTTTCCCCTTCTGCATTTCTAATTTTGCAGGCATGTGCAAGCAGGACGAAAGAGAACACTCAGTAATTATGAAATTAAGTTTTAAACTTGAGAAGGCATCAAAGGACTCGTACACAAAACTTTGAAGAATTAAATATGCTGCTCACTAGCATATGGGGAGTAATCACTGCCTGCATGCCCAGAACGACTTGTTTTTCATATTGCTTTGAGCGGTTCATGCATGCTTTTGCATGGAATGTGGCCATCTCTGGGTTTCCCATAATAACCTTCTGTAACTAAGACCCTTGCTCATGGGCACGTTTGCATTGAGCAAACTATTTTGTCCGAAACTCCAACTTAACCTGCTTCTTGTCAAAAAGTTTGTTACTCTCCGGTGGCTATAAGATGTTCATGAATGCAACTCGGAAAAATTTTTTCAAGACTTGTTAATAGCAGAATTCGGTCTATCTCAACCAGCAACTCACTGTGCTTCTCTCTGCTACGCCCTCTCCAAGACAGTTTCTCTCACATGCAGAGTAACCAGCCTTTGCAAACGCCATCTCTCCTCCTCCCCGTGGACAGGTGCGATTAAAATATGAAGTATGTGTCTTGTGACCCATCTGTGCCATGGCAGGTTTGCACCAACACCCATCACCTGGACATGGCTGATCACAACAGCACGCTACACATCGCACTGTGCTAAAGCTTGATAATACCTGGTGCACTGGCTAAGTGGCTACGGCATTAGATTACTGAACCAAAAGTTGTGGGATGGAATCCCAGCCATAGTGACTGTCCATCAAGACATTGCAAGTCACTACTGCCGATGGTAGAGTGGTGAAAGAATGAATCTGAAAAAGAACTGTTACAAATTGCTGCCCCTGGATTCCAAACTGCATTAGTATTTTTCGAAACTGGAAACATGGGGCAACGCTGTTTTTCAGTTACTCTGAATTGATTCTGGATTCTGTCAAATCATGCTTCTGAAGTGCCACCAATTTAATTGTGTTTACTGCAGTGTTCATGCCCCTGTATGCGTTATACATACTTACATGCTTTATCACCAAGTTTTCAGTTCTGTTTTCAGTTTTGTGTTTTGTATTATGAGCACTGCTTGTTTTTGTGTTCATCCCTAGTGTGTGTTTCTAGTGCGTTATGTGCGCAGCATTGGACGTTAGAGAATTCCCCTGTGTAATTCTCTGTCGGGTCCTTATGATGTCCGAAATAAATATGGCCGTGAATGTACACTTGGCTGCCAGAGTGTTACTCTGAATTGAAAAGAGGATTGTGGAGAATTCTTGTGCGTTTCGAGCAGCATGCACATGCTGCTGCAAAGAAAGAATTTATCTGCTTTTCCTGCTACATAATGTTTGTACCATTGGCAGGAAAAGTAAATGAACCAAGAAAACGAATTTTAAATCTTATTTCTTGGAACCTGGCATACTCCATCCGTCCTGGCATACATACCTCAGTGTTTACTCCATTAGTAGATGCCAAGCATAGTAGATCGCACTTGTCATGCTCGTCATTTTCTGACTTCATGTGCTAAGCTGTCCTGGAGTAAATATTCAGTCACTTCTGTGGTCCATTTACTTTTCCAGATATTCCTTACATAGATGGGTTGCCCTGGCGTCATTCCAACCGTCATGTTCAATGACCACAACCATGGCATGAAACTTGGCGTTTTTGTAACCAGCTTCTCGTTGCCACTATTGTGAATGCCGAGTGTTACATCATCACCTGCAGGCGGCCACCTACTGATTGCCCAGAGATAAATGTATAAGCTTTCAGAGGCCTACAATTAGGATTAAGCTTTGTTGTACTAGCTTGTAAAGATGACGAGATCAAAAGTTGCTGCAGTATTAATAGTACAGACGTATGGCACTGCAGTCTTTTATCGTTGGTTTGTTTCGTTTGCGTGGTTTAATGACCCACAGCTGTACATGGGCTACGGAGGACGCCATAGTAGAGGGCTCTGGAATAATTTAGACTACCAGGGATTCTTCAGCACACTGACATCGCACATCACATGAGTGTTTTTCATTTCACTTCCATCAAAATGCGGCCACCGCAGCCGGGATTCAACCTCAAGTCCTTGTGCTCAGCAGTCGAATGTCATAGCCACCAAGACACCATGGCTGGTCTGCACTCCGTCATGTTGTATCCCGTGAGATGGTATGCAAGAAAGTTATTTCAACTCTTTTCAGCAAAGTGAGTAGCGGCAGCTGGATTATCCCCACATTAAGGTGTTTAGCATAATGCATTCCACAATGTGCTACTACAGTTCACTGCCACATGGTGCGAGCCAAGCATGTGGCATGGCACGCACACATGCGCACCTGGCACAACACACATGTAGCGGGCTCCAAACAAAAGCAAGTCGCAGAAGCACACATCTTTAAATGTGCTGCGTTTAACGCACTTTTCTTCAGTGCTCACAATGTGACTCTTCGAACACATGAAAATCACTGAGAAGAGTATGCTGTAATAGTACGATTTATTTCAACAAATGTATACTAAAATACACACTATCTTCATAGAAAATAAAACACATATTGAAAACGAACTGGTTAGCGTTCACAAATATACCCTGCTTGCCTCGTGTTTTAAAGCTTTTCGAAGTGTGAATGGTGCATCAATAAACAGTGAGGAGGGGAACAAACGTCATTACTGTTGGTTTCCGGCATTCAAGCTCTTGGAATATTTTCTCGCAGAATTCACAACCCGTGCATATTTCCACAACCAAGCAGAATTCTGAGGTGACTTGAAAGGCACCGTTATGTTTCGTTTTATTGCTCTACTGCATTTATGCACTGAAAATGTTCTTTCAACCATGATAAGTGGCATCAAGTTTACTCCTCATGTTCAAGAGTGTGATGTAGAATTATGAAGATAAGCACACTCTCCACACATACTCAAAAAATTTGGTCTAAAGCTGAAACTTGAAACAAACACCACTTGTTTTCACAACTCACACAAGCTCACAACACCTACAGGAATGTTTGTCCTTTAGCAAGTACTTAAAGTTAGAAACTGGATCACAGATGTCCTCATTTCAGGTTAGAAGGCAACAGCTGTAGTCTTAAAATGTTCACCAAACAGCCTCTGAATATCAGCTTGCATAAGTTGCTTCTTCAAACAAATAGCACTGTAAAAATTTCTCCCCTATAAGAGCAGTTAAGCTCACTATAAAATTACATTAAAGCAACTGCTAACCTTTTGGTTAAGAGAAACTGAGAAGAGATGATAATGATGTAATTTCCATGCAATGCAGTCGCTGGAAGGAGTGGCATGACCGAATTGTTCTCGATGTATGAAACTCCGTTTAGCCAGTACGCGCACTTCCTCTACGCTGTCTCTATTACCAACCATGCACTGCCAATATATCAGCAGGAGCCGCCGCCGTGGCTCAGTGGTTATGGCGATCGGCTGCTGACCCGAAAGACGCGGGCTCGATTCCGGCCGCGGCGGTCGAATGTAAATGGAGGCGAAATTCTAGAGGCCCGTGTACTGTGCGATGTCAGTGCACGTTAAAGAACCCCAGGTGGTCGAAATTCCCGGAGCCCTTCACTACGGCGTCCCTCATAGCGTGAGTCCCTCTGAGACGTTAAACCCCATAAACCAAACCAAACCAATATATCAGCAACTTAATCTATAAAACTGCAGAGGAACACTGCCCGCGTGCTCATCCTCTTTACCGTGCGACGAGAGCAGAAACGACACATGTTAGGGTTAAAAGCCCAATGACCCTATAAATCCCTCGTATTTCGAGGAATAATGCAGGTGATTTCGGCTGTACTCACCTTTCCTCGCTCTGTCTTTCCACATGGTGCCACATGGCAAAGATAAGTAATTTTATACAAATCAGTTTAACGTTCCCAAGCGACAGATGCATGTCTCGGCTTTGGAACGTTAGTGTCGTTTCGTTTCGGTGCTTTCAACTCAACAACCCAGAACTTTATTTCGCTTTCCTGTGTCTCTCTTTTCGGGGTGCCTTGAACTCTACTACACCCTCGAGGCTGTGAGCCTAACAGCATTGTCGCGCATTACGCGATAGCGTATACAGCTGGTTCGGCCGAAAAGCCGTCGGCGCAGTAATAGTCGGCGCAGCGTGTCGGAAATAATCGGGGGCTGCTGTAAAAAATCGTATCATGGTAATTTGTGGTTGTAGTGATTGATGAATGATTGGTGTGTGATAAGCGATGACGAGTTAATGAAATCATTGTAATGAATTGATAAATTAAAGAAATAAGAAAATGGCAAAATTGGAAAAAGGTGGTTCAAAGGTATCAAAATGCTCAGTATGAAAAGCCAATGCTTGATGATGCTAATGAAGAAAATTTAGTGTGTGCAATTGATAGATTAATGAACTGCAGCAATTTTAAGAAACGAAAATTGCGTTCGAAGGTGGCAAACTGCTCAAGATGGAAAGCCTGAGCCAGTGCGCTATCGTGTCATACCCTTAAGGCGTAGCTTAAAGGGACAGTGAGCAGAACTCTATCAAATCTTCTCGTTAGCAAAATCTGATAGTTCGGCATTTCATGAATTTGTTGCCGCTTTTTCGGGAGCGAAAGATGCATTTATTTCAAAGAAATTTGGATTCGCAGTTGAAAAAGTTTTTCCCGCAGCTAGTTGGCGGAGGCTGCAAACGGGAACTTTCTTTAACTTACACACCCTACACAAAATGTATCCTACACAATTCAGGGACACATGCCCGTGGTGCGGGGCAACCCCCACGCTATACCATATCTCCTGGCCGTGCGAACGCAACTGCGCATTCCACCAACACAAAACCCCGAGTGCGGAGCAATGGGAGAGCCGGCTCACCAGCTGCAAGCTCACTGCCCAAAGGGCACTAGTGCAGCACGCAAGCGAAGCAGCTAGCCTCAGTGGAGCCTTGGAATAGGGGCCCAACCTTGCTGAAAGAGGTCAAGCGTCGACAGCGATGAAGACGAAGACCGAACCGCCAATCTCTTAAAAGACCTCAATAAAGTTTCTCTCTCTCTCTCTCTCTCTCCCGCCGCTCCGATTCAAACTCGAGAGCTCTTATGACGTCACGTCGAACTTTTTTTTATATACAGAATACCCCTAAAGGCCCTCGACAGGGTATTACATAGGGGGGGGGGGGGGGGGCACAGGCAAATGAACAGAATAAAACAAAACCCCAAATATAAAACAACAAAAGCAAAAATAAGACACTTCGCATGACATAAGTAAGCAAAAGAATAAAAAGAATGGCAGCGCGGCAAAGAACGAAGATTACTGCAGTATTAAAATTATACAAACAGAACACTAATGCAATTAATCATTTAATAACATACCCTGTAAAGGAAGCCATGAAAAAATGACAATGTATGCGAATAGTTAAGCAGTAGTTATTGAAGATATAAGATTAAAATATTTATCAGGATCAGTGGTGGTTGCGATATATGAAGGCAGAGTGTTCCAGTCAGATATTGTGCGTGGTAAGACTGAATGCGCATAGTTAAATGTTCTGCACGTGAAACGCCTAACTTTAAAGGGATGATCGCGGCGGTCAAAAATCGAAGGAGGCAAAGAAAAAAAGTCGTTATGAAGTGATGGATGATGATAAAGTTTGTGAAAAAGTGATAGTCGTGCAATTTTGCGTCGGAGACATAAATCCTGGAGACCTGCGCGTTTCTCTAAGGCTGTGATGCTGGTGTTACGTGAATAATCGGAGTAAATAAAACGAACGGCGCGGTTCTGCCATGATTCAATGTTATTTATTAGGTAAGATTGGTAAGGGTCCCAAATAGCCGAGGCATATTCGATTTTAGGTCGAATTAGAGCGGTATAGGCATGGGCACGGAGGTGAGGAGGAGCATGCTTTAGGTTATGTTTTAAGAGACCTAATGACCGATTAGCAGATGCAAGCATAAGGTTAATATGGTGGTTCCATGCTAAGTCTGAATGACGGTGAAGTCCTAAGGACTTATACGTGGTGACTAGCTCGAGTGAGCTATTTTTTAAGGAGTATGCTGTTTGAATTCGAGACATTCGGTTAGTAAAAGACATCAATTTAGTTTTTGAATGATTAAGTTGCATAGGCCAGGTTGAGCACCATGCTGTTACTGAATCCATGTCAGATTGAAGGGATTGGCAATCGGTGTTAGAATAAATTTTGCGATAAATTACGCAATCATCAGCAAAAAGTCTGATATGGGAAGAAATGGAATCCGGTAAATCGTTGATAAATATTAGGAAAAGTAAGGGGCCAAGCACACTTCCTTGTGGGACGCCAGAGTGTTCTTGACTGAAAGACGAATTGTGGTTATTGACAGCTGTAAATTGAGACCTGGAAAAGAGAAAAACTTTAACCCATGCAATGACAAGAGGGTGAATATTAAGCAGTGCTAGTTTCATTAATAACCGGTTGTGAGGTACTCTTTCGAAAGCTTAGAAAAATCAAGAAATATGGAGTCTACTAGAATGCCAGCATCAATCGATGAATGTATGTCTTGAATGAATCCGGCGAGTTGCGTTTCGCATGAGTAGCCTTTACGGAACCCATGTTGATATTTAAAGATAATGTTACGTTCTTTAAGATAGTTAATTACCTGCGAGTGAATTATGGGTTCAAGAAGTTTGCAAACAGTGCTAGTTAATGAAATGGGTCGGTAATTTAGTGGTGAGGAACGATCACCAGACTTGAAAATTGGCACAACTTTAGCTAGGCGCCAGTCCAGCGGAATCACGCCTGATGATAGAGATTGTGAAAAAATAGCGGATAAGATGCGATGAATACCATCAGATGAATTTTTGAGTATTCTGTTATTAAAGCCAAGGTGATCTGATGCTGATGTTGTTTTAAGCTTCCCTAGTAAGGATAAGATACCTGTCTCACTGATACATTTTTCGGACATTGACGTATTAGAAGTGCTGACAGAAATAGGAGGTAGAGGGAGATCTTCACGGGTAAAAACGGATGTGAATGCGTTATTGAAAAGTTCGGCGCATTCGGCCACTGGAACACTGCTGCCTTCCGCGTTGGTAAGAGTAATGTCAGGATGATTAGCGGGGCTTATTATCTGCCAGAACTTCCGTGGATTGTTTGTTAGCATTGCCGGTAGATCGTGTGTGAAGTGCCTACGTACAGATATCAACTCAGACTGATATTCCTTATCACATAGTTTGTACCATTGCCAAGATTCTGAGTGTCTGTTCTTGTCGACTTGTCTGTAAAGGCGCTTTTTCTTGTTATTAAGGCGACGTAGATGCCTATTAAACCAAGGCGCTGTGTTAGAGCATGGGATACTGATGACTGGTATGAATCTGTCAATGAGAGTAGCAAGTTTCACGCTGAACAGGTTCCAGTTCGTTTCCACGGAGCGTGACGAAAAATCGTGAAGAAAATGATCGGCAAAGACTGAAAACTGAGCGTTTATTTCACCTAAGTTTGCTCGGTTGTAGCACCTTATTTGTTTAGTGCGAGTTACCTTTTTATGGGGCACAAATTTCAGGTTACCCGTGATTATGGAATGGTCGGAAAGGCCTTCTAAGAGCGCAATGTTGGAGCAAAGGTAAGGATCACTTGTCAAGATAAGATCGAGAATATTGGCTGTAGAGGCGGAACGACGCGTAGGTTCAAAAAAAGTTGTTGCAAAGAGAAATCGAGACAGGACTGGAGGAAAGCCTGAGCTTCAGAATCATTGGCAGGAGCTGTTAATGACGACCAGTTAATAGCCGGAAAGTTAAAGTCACCAAGTAAAAGTAAGCTTGAATTCGGGAAACGACAAGTAAGATCGCTTAGTAAATTAGAAAACTGACTTGCGAATGAAGAATTCATGTCCGGAGGGCGGTAAATGACGCCAATGATGGCGACCGTGGGACCACAACTCAACTGGACAAATACCAATTCTAGGTACGACGTGGCCTCGATAGGCACAGCAGTGAGCACTTTCTTGACAGCCAGAAGGACACCGCCATCTCTACGGCCCGTACGGTTACAACGAAATATGTTGAATTCGGAGTCACAGGCGAAAATGACATCATCAGGAACCATGTCATTTAACCACGTCTCGGTAAGCGCGATGACCGAGGAGCAGCATGAATCAATTAAAGAAGAAAGTGCTACGTTTTTAGAAAGAACACTCCTTATGTTAGTGTACAGAAAACTGACATCGTAATTGGAGCAACGCTGCACGTATGGCCGCACGGGTGGTTTGCCAGCCACTTTACGGGAACTGTAAGGGATGCGTCAGGCAAGGGACACGCGCACTGCGCTACTGGTTTGATCATCCCAGAAATACGAGACACCATTGATAAGCAGTTTATCAAAAGACAAACGGACCTTGTCACCTTCTTTTTTTACTGATTTGGCATACTTCCACAGTTGGCTGCGTTTCTCACGAACCGTTTTCGAGTAATCTCGCGAAATGCTGAAATCGGTATTTTTGAGTTTACAGCCCTTACTCATAAGCGTTTCGACTTCTTTTTCTTTGAACAGCTTTGCAATAATGGGCCTCTTTTTTTCCTGAGAAAAACGGCCTATGCGGTGAGCACGGGCTAAGGAAGACAACGTGATACCAAGTTTGCTAGAACAGAATTCGTTCACATGACGCTCAGAGTCTTCCCAAGTTTCAGACTCATCAGTGTCCTGAACACCATAAAAAAGAATGTTAGACCGGCGGGAACGATTTTCCAGGTCGTCAAGTTTTACTTGAATGTTGGATACATCGTGTGTACAACTCGTGGCAGATACTGTGGTAGGCACTGGCTGTTTTTTTAAGTTCCAGTTCCTGCACACGGGTAGCTAAAGACTGTAAATCACTTTGAAGAACTGGAATAGACTCGATTTTAAGTTCCAGTTCATGCACACGATAGTTTAAAGTCTTCATTTCACTTTGCAGGCCAGTATGAATTGTAAGAATCTTGTTAACACTTTCGAGGATATTCGTGTGGTTCGTCTCAAGCCTTTGAACTGTTACATATACCAGTTCGAGATTTTCCTCTTGGCCCTTCCTCATAGGGCCTGGGTTTGTTTCAACGTCCCCACCCAGGACCAAAATGCGCCAAATGTACACGTCAAATGTGACGTCATAGAACGGAGTGACGTGAAAAGTGACGTAAATGCAGACTCCGTGGTTTCTGGCGGCTAGCGGTGCGGTATAGCAGCTGCCGAAATGAAAGCTACCGCCGCCGCACGTTGAAGGCATCTATCGGGGGTCGCTACCGTCGCTTCGTTTACGTTTGCACCGGCGTCCTGCCAGCGTTACGATGGATCCCGAACCCGACGACGAAGTTCTCGCAAAAACTTCGACCTGCATTTCAGCGACCACAGGCCCAGAGAGCGTGCGATGCTTTTGAGGGAGCACGGCTAGATTAGGCGCCGGCGGGTCGTTTCCCCCTTCCGCCGTGAGCAGCCGTTGCAAATTAAATATCATAACACCATTGCGGGGAGTCGCGAGGGGCCAGGACAAGGACGGCGCGTTGCGCCCATCGGAGGCTGGCCGGTTCTTTGGCGCCAACGGATTGTGATTCCTTGAACGGCGCTGTTGCACGGTGCAGCAGGTGGCGTCGAGGTCTCCCATGCATGGCTGCCACAAAAAACGGATGGGTGCTCAAGGGCGCTCGCGTTTAAAGTTGGCGGCTTGAAACTAAAGCCGACGCACGACGCTTCAACGGCTTCCGCTGTATTCAACGAGTCCACTGGATTGGGCCTCTCGCCACTTGCATGTACCTTCAGATGTGTACTGTGAATGGATTAAATTAGCCGACAGCTCGAAAAGAAGAGCTCCGCCCAATTGCCGAAACTATTGACACAACTATTGTCACAACGCGAACCTCGCCGCGGAGCCGAATCGGTCTGGCCGGGTCGGCGGCGGCTGGCGCACTCGGCGCGAAATAGAGACATACTCCCAGTCTCCGCCATTGCGGTCAGAGTGCGCCGAAGCCGCCGAACGCGTCGGCGCTCAAGCGCAGTTGGAGTATAAAGGGTCTCGCTTTGGCCGACGTGACGTCGCCGTGCAGCGTGCGCGTTACGCCGGAGTATAAATTCTCCTTAACAGAGCCTGCGCTGAAACGCTAACCAACGTATTCGGCGGCGGCATCTATGGGAGCCACTGAAACCCCCCGCCCACTCACTGATTAAAAAAATACACTGTGCCGAGACTCGAAATCGAACCAGGGCCTTTGGCGTTTTAGGCGGAGACGCTGCCACTCAGAAACGACGGCTCAAGGTATAGCCATCAATAAAGGCGCATATAGAGAATGCACTCTTGTGATGCAGAAGTCTCCGCGCTTTCGCTACGTATACCCTGGCCTAACAGAGCTAGGCAATCAGCAATTTTTCTTAACTGCCTTGTACCTTGTCTCCCGTCCCTAATAAACGATTTCCGTTAAGTAGTTTGAAGTTGACTGGCACAGCCGGGAATGTTTCGCCGAGCGAGCGTGCGAAGACCCAAGTGCTCTTTGTATTGCGAACTGCCTTGTACAATCACCGACCATCGTGCCATCATAGTTTTTCATCGACTGTGGCGATCATGTGACCAGCCTTAACAGGCACCTTCAAAGGTTAACTAGCACGTTAAGCGGCACTTGGAGTTCCTCTGCTGTTCGGCGCTTGTAAACCGAGGCGCGTCAAAAACAAAACCACGGGGCACGCAAATCTCATAGACGCGAAGTGCCATAACAAATCGAAAAACTCCTGACCGCCTGTGGCAGCGCCAAGCATCGGTTTTCTTTGCTTCCAACATTCAGGTTGTCTTTTTTGTCTTGTGTAACAAAAGTGCACTTTCGGTTTTAAGACAAAACTTACTTCAAGATTGAACCGCGCCACCTTTCTTTGTCAGCCTCAGAGATTCGCGCCCATGTAGGAAGGAAAATTCCTCCAATTTGACGTCTCTTGTCCTATGACGTTATCACGCTTGTAGTTGCGAGATTGGCAAATGGCGACGATACCTGTATTTTGGTTATTGCTATTTTCTACCTAACAAGAGCATTGTTTTCAGTAAGAGTGGCGTTTTTGTTGCCAAGAGCTGGTGTTCTACCGATACAAGCCAACTTAAATTTCTCCTCAGTGTCCCTTTAAGTGTCCTCTCCAATTTTTTTCTTACTCACCAGAGTGACCAGTACTTCTTCCAGACATGAAAATATTATTTCAGATTAAATTTAGAAGCGTCTCCATTATTGGAAACGTCTCCTTTCTTCTTTCACTCACACCTTTATCCCTTCGCTTACGGCGCGGTTCAGGTGTCCAACGATATATGAGACATGCTGCGCCATTTCCTTTCCCCCAAAACAAATTATTATTATTATTATTATTATTATTATTATTAATATTTTATATTATTATTATTATTATTATTATTATTATTATTATTATTATTATTATTATTATTATTATTATTATTATTATTATTATTATTATTATTATTATTATTATTATTATTATTATTTAACCCCTGTGATTCAGAATGGCGCCTCCAGATCGAACGATCAGTGATGCCACCCTACCAAAGAGATGCTCTATCGAGGCAGCACGAGATAAAAAAGGCGTTTTTTGAGGAAAGTAAATGGCGCAGTAACTCTCTCACTTCCCAGTGTACACCTCAACAGCGCCGTGAGGAAAAGGATGGCCCGTGGAGCGTCGCCGTGTACAGCGGCGAGAAAGGAAAGCTCAGCCTGGAGGGCAGCGTCGGGCCACTCGGTCAAGCAAGTAACAACAAAAGCTGGAGAAAAGATACACTTCTTTTGCATTCACACTTTGCACTACTCTTTATTTCAATAAACAGTTCAGTGCAGATCCTTGAGGCCAGATTCTGATTGCAGTGCCCGAGCCTTCGCTGTGGTTTTCAAGGACACTCTGCCTAAATATGTCAGCTGAATCGTCAGACTTTTGAACGCTGAGTACTAAGATTTTCGGTACAAAACTGCGGGATGCCTTCGTCGTCGAACGTTTGGCACGGGATGATCGAGCCCTAGTGCAAAGCTGTGAAGGCTTGCTGCAGATTGCCGCGTAGATTGCCGCGCAGATTACCGTTATCTTCATGATGGCCTTATGGCTCCACCAACAGCAGGTGAAAAACCAAGGAGGCGTTAGATTCCATGAAACGAGGCTCAGCGCCAGGGCTACATACGCTTCCTGTGGAGTTCTATTTACAATTCTGGCATATTGTAGGCCCCATTTTCTAGGATGTGTTAATAATCTGTTTCCCTCGGCATGTCTTTCCCGATTCATTTAAAAGAGGCCGCACTGTCCTGATTCCTAAAGAGTCTTTTTTCTCTACATGTCCGGCAGATTGGCGCGCTAACACTTTACTAAATTCAGCTTGTAAAGTATTAGCAAAATTACTGGTTCGCCGTCTACGGGCTCTCCTCCCTTGCCTCGTTTCCTGCCACCAGGTTTGCTCCATCCCGGGTCGTACGTGGAATACACAGTTTTATCGTCCGTAACGCGAGATATCCGATAGTATACTATACGGCGGCGCGCACAGGATCTTCTTCTTTCTCTCGGTCAAAAAAAAAAAAGCGTTGGACCTCTTAGAGCAGGAGTATGTTTACGGTACATTGGATGCTTTTGGTTTCCCACCTTCTTTCGTGCTTCTCATCAAAGAGGTGTACTACGGGACAGACAGACAGACAGAAAAACTTTATTGAGCAAGTGAGTTTTAGACCCAGCTGGGTCCCTGGGCCACTGCGCGGTCCCGCACTGCATCAAGTAGGTCATGCCGGGACATGACGTCGGCAGCCCGAGTCACCGCAGCAAGCTGCGATGTCGGGTCTGCAGACATAAGCAGGACCTCCCAGTCCTCCCAGCTCGAGATGGCGTGCTGTCCCCGCGGGGGAGGGTCAGCAGGGCAGCCGAAAAGGATATTGGAGAGTGTGGCGTGGGGGTCACCGCATAGGGAGCATGCAGGGGATGTGCCGCAAT
Source organism: Amblyomma americanum (assembly GCF_052857255.1). Taxonomy (NCBI): domain Eukaryota; kingdom Metazoa; phylum Arthropoda; class Arachnida; order Ixodida; family Ixodidae; genus Amblyomma; species Amblyomma americanum. The sequence goes on from NC_135497.1 coordinate 143,966,446, forward strand.
GGTGGGATAAAAGCTGAGGGGATGACAGAGAGCGGGTCTGGAGGCGTCTGAAGACGATCTGTTCGGAGTGCGTAAGAGAGGGGTGGGGAGGAGGGTAAGTCCGACGGTCCAAACGGGGTATTTGCGTGAGCTCCGCAGAGGTGTCGCCCGATCCCTCGAGAATCCTGGATCGAGACTGTCCTGAGCCCAGCAAATCAAACCTCGGGCCAATTTATTGGCAGCTTCGTTTCCAGGGTTCCCATAGTGCGCCGGCACCCACTGAAGCTCTACCCGGCGCGGTAAATTTTGGGTAGGAGTGTTCAACAATTGCCATGAAGGGGTGCGAATCCTGCCCCTGGCAAAGTTGGACACAGCCGTTTTGGAGTCGCTGAAGATGTATTGGGCGTCCGAATGTGCAAGGGCTAGGGCGATGGCGGTCTCCTCTGCCTCCTCAGGCGTAGAGCCCGAGGGAAGACGGTGAGTTAGGGGATGAGGTATGGTTGGATTGTAGGCAACTGCTACCACTTCATGCGCTGTACATGCGTCGTCTATCCAAACGGCATCGTGGGCTTGCCCATAATACTTATGGAGGGCATTAGCGCGAGCTACGCGGCGAGGGATGTGATATTAGGGATGGACGTTTCGAGGAAGGGGTTTCACAACTAGAGGTGTATGGATGTGTCGAGGGATGGCTATAAGGTTTGACTGGTTAGCGGGTATGTTGATGCGAAGGGAGAAGAGTATATGGTGGCCAGTGGCGCACGTGGCAAGTCTAAGGTACTGTGTCTGAAGGTGCGCGTCAACTAGTTCCTGAATGGTGTTATGCATGCCTAGTGCAAGAAGTTTGGCTGTGCTAGTGCTACGAGGTAGGTTTAGGGCTGCCTTAGTCGCAAGGCGGATTATTGCGTTCACGCGTCCGGTTTCCGTGCGGTTCAGTTTGAGATATGGGGTTGCATATAGAATGCGGCTGAGCGTAAATGCGTGCACTACTTTCATGTTGTCCGCTTCGTCTAAACCCTTGTTAAGGGAGGGCACTCGGCGTAGAAGGTGCAACATGGATTGCGTGGAGGCCTTGAGTCTCTTAAGGGTGTGTTCATTTCGTCCAGAATCCTGCAAGTGGAGGCCAAGCATGCGGAAGGCGGGTGTGACGGGGATAAGGGATCCTTTTCAATTGATTTGGATGGGCGAGTTAGCGCCAGATTTTGGCCTAATTAGGAAGAGCGCGGACTTAGATGGGGAACATCCGAGCCCGATGGATGACGCGTGAGAGGAGTTTCCTCAATTTCCCTGTCAGAGCCATGAGTGGTCCCTGTGGTAATATCATCAGCGTACAGGGTATGCTTTAGTTGTGGGATTAGAGCCAGATTGTGAGCTAGGGGGATGAGAGCAACATTAAAGAAAAGGGGAGAAAGGACCGCACCTTGAGGGGTTCCCAGCTCTCCGAGTGTATAAGGGGATGTGGTAATCTGATCTATGTGCAGGGAGGCAGTGCGGCCCGAGAGAAACGCGCGAGCGTAGTTGTAGGTTTTAGGGCCTATCTGTAGAGCCTGCAGTTCCCGTAAGATGGCATCGTGTCGAATTCTGTCAAATGCCTTGGTGACGTCAACTTCCAGGATAGCTTTAGTGTGGCGGGGGATGGTATCATCAAGCACGTCATGCGTAATTTGAAGTAGGGCGTCCTGCGCAGATAGATGCGCACGAAAGCCCAGCATACCTCTCTCTTCCTTTCTTCTTTCACTCCCTCCTTTACCCTTCCCTTACGGCGCGGTTCAGGTGTCGAACGATATATGAGACAGATACTGCGCCATTTCCTTTCCCCCCCAAAAAAACAATTGTTATTATTATTACTGTGGGGGAAAAGGTTGTCTTCCATGTACGCTGTTAGCCGAGCAAAAATTATGTGCTCGAAGAACTTGCCTAGACAGCATGTAAGAGAAATGGGGCGGATGTTGTCTAGGGTGATAGGCTTGTGGGGTTTTGGAATAAAAATAATTCTTCCATCCTTCCACGAGGCAGGGAGTACCTGCCTCCCAACATTCGTTAAAGTAGTTGACTAAGTCATAGATGGAAGCATCGTCAAGATTTCTGGTAGCTGCATTGGTAATTTGATCATCTCCGGGAGCGGTATTCCGTAATTTCAATATGGCGGCGCTAAATTCTGATTCTGTAATAAGGGCGTCAAGCTCGGGCTGGGGTGGGCCTTTATAATCAGGATACTTGCAAGGGAGACCGGGGGTTGTATAGGTGCATTTCACCTGGGCGAGGAAGGCGTCGGTGTCCTCTCGATAGTTGTGAGCGAGGCGGCGAATGCTAAGGCGAGTCTGAGATTTGGATTGCGTGGGGTCTAGCTTGTGCCGTAACAGATGCCAAGCGCGGGTTGTGGAGAGATTGCCGCGGAGACCGTCACAAACCTGAGCCCAGTTAGCTTTGCAAAGAGTGGCACTACATTGTACTATTTGGGATTGAATCTGGGCAAGTTTGAGTTTTAGTCTCCTACTGTGCTTCTGAGTCTTCCACCTTTGCGTTATGTTGTCCTGTGCTTGGAGGAGGTGGGCGAGCTTGCTGTCAATAACAGGGGTATCTGGCGTAGAGTCGAGTGTTTGAGTGTGTTGGCGAATGTCTTTTTACAACTGAATAATCCAGGTTCTAGGTCGAAGGGGGCCTGTGTTGGCTGCGCTTGTCTAAATTTGCGGAGCGCGTCCCAATTAGTGTGCTTAACGGTAAATTTGCGCTGAGATCGGCGATAGTTTAGCGTTATTCGAATTAGGGGATGATCGCTGCCTAGTGTGGAAAGCATTCATTCACACTGCAGGTGGTCCATGTTTCTACCAAGCGTGAGGTCTGGGCTAGTATCGGCAGTAACACTGTTACCAATCCGCGTAGGTAAGCTGAAATCATTAAAGATGGTCAGGTGAAGCGCCAGCGTCTCATTGTATAAAACTGCCTCTGCATGTGGTTGGTGCGCCGATAGCCCCAGTCCACGTGAGCGCAATTAAAATCTCCGGCAATAAGTAGGGGGTTTGATCCGGCCAACTGGGTTGCGGATTTGAGAAGTGAGGGGAGTAAGTTAATTGGCTGACGTAGGAGAATGTGGATGACGTGGGGGATGAGAGCAACGTCAAAGAAAAGGGGAGAAAGAACCGCCCCTTGAGGGGTTCCGAGGGTATTTAAAGCACTGCATTCCTCGGTAGCCGGGAAAGTACCGCATTTGTGTTGGCCGCGGCGTCCGTCAAGGTTGTCCGCTCCCCCCCCCCCCTTTGTTTGTCTGATAGCATTAGAGCCTTTCCTCTTGGCAGTCAATAACCACTCTCTTATTAGAGGTCTGGCGTTGCCAGGAAGTGAGGCAGTACGCGTCACCGCTCATGCAGATGACATTACACTCTACTTAGCTGACGAACACAGCCTGTTCGAAGCTTTAAACGTTTTTCGTGAGTACGCCTCCTTGTCGGGGACTGCTCTCAATTATTCGAAGAGTCATTGCTTTTTTGTGGGGTCTCGTCAGAGACGTATTACATTTGCGATACCTTTACAGTGCTGTGCGCAGATGCGCATTTGAGGCGTGACCTACGACTGTGCTGGAATATGGGATGGTATGTGGTCTTCGGTCGTAGAGAGCATTGCAGCTCGTGTGCGGAGGGCACAGACATTTGACCTCCCGCTGCTTTAGAGGCGCTACCTGGTTGAGTCGGTCGTGCTGGGTGCCTTCTGATACCTTTGCCACATTGTTAAACCACCCCTGCGCGTCATAAGGCGGGTGCAGGCTTCCGTTCTTTTTTTTTTTTTGTCAGGCAGAACCGAGCTTGTGGCTCGTGCTGTTCTTGGACAACCACGGGAGAGAAGCGATTTTGCCTTTCCAACTTTGCCCATCACGTCCTCGTTGTTATGTATATCTATAGCTTTGAAGTGCATTTTGCGTATCCTGATGGGGGACACGTCTCCAGCGCGAACCCTGGCGCGGCACTTTTTGGGCCCTTCTTTGCGCTTTTTGAATCCCTCGGACCCTGTTAATCATGGACCTTAATCAGAGCAGCCTACCGCTTTCTATACTACGTCAATGACCTTTTTCAGACATGCAGGCGCACTAGCACCTGATGTCAACATCGTTGCAGACCGTGTGGTGGACATTATGGGCTCGCTGCTGTTGCCTGTTGTGCCGGCGTCTCGCCGCTCACCGATGCGCCGCGTTCAATTGGCGCGCGTATATAGCGTCCCAGACCCTCTACGCGACTTTGATTGGAAACTTGGCTGGGCGGTGCTGCCTACTTGTGATCGGTTAGAACGGTGGGGTGTTTTGCGCGCCAGTACCTGTCCGAACCACCCGCTTCCGGAATCTAATCGCCACGCTACAGTCACCTGCGTGATAGCGCGTCTTTTGGCGCGCGGTTCATGCGGGATTCCGTGGGCGGGGCATTTCGATCCTTGTCTCCCGCGGCCGCTTTGCTCGCCTGTTGATTGTTGCGGGTCTCTTTAGTTCATAGCGCAGTTGATGCACCGCGGTCGCTAGTGGCTTTCGACGCTGCGCTGTGTGGTCAATACTTGGCCGCCTTCGAGAGCTGATCAGTTTCTTGTCAGAGGAACTCTTTTTCTTGGGAGAGGAAGGGTTCCTCCGGCAGTGGTCGTGCCCATTCATTTCTCTTAACAACTATCGTCTTATTCTGGTCTTTGGATCAAACTGGCGCTAAGGTCTTTTTTTTTCGTGTCAGATTATTGCTGTTTCAATTTTCTGTGAATAGGTTTACTATCATGTTTTAAATCGCCCACAAGCAATTCCTGTTAGTTGCTCAAAGATGCTTATGGTTCCTCTTTAATTGGCTCGCCTTACATGCTTAGAGTCATGTCTACTTGTGAATGTCATTGTATCCGGTAACCTTGGCATGTGTACAGAGAGGTATAGAGAGGTATATCACTACGCGCTCTTCTCTGGCTGTGTGCCCTAACGCGTCGCTTCGGAGAGTCATCATTATTTGTTATCCCTTAAGGGCCCTGGGTTGGGCATTACATGGGGGGGGGGGGGGTATAACAAGTAGATTAATGACGTGGCCATATATTTACAAAGCGAAATAGAAAGCAGAAAGGCAAGGTAACGTTATACATTCTTATGAAACCATGGTTATTGAAAGGGCAATATGAAAAAAAAGACGAAAAGAACACCCATGCGATTGATTTCCGCATATGTTTACAATTAAATGCAATGGTTTATATGCATAATTACTTCAAAGACAGAGAAAAAATGTACAAGACAAAGCAGAAAAAAAAAAGTCGTCGAAACACAACTAGGGTTTTTCGGTTTTTTCGCAATCTTTTTTTCTCATTGCAGGTTGCATTTCGCGTGACTTGAATGAGAAATATCGTTTCCTTCGGAATCGCTGGAATAATGTGCCGTGTCTCGAAATGAACTGCATGCATCTGTTCATTTGATGCATACAGCGTTATTGTGAACTGTCCGAAATTCGTTGTCAGTGAGCTCGCACCACCTTTTGGTCAGCAGCGGCGGTTTTCTTCCCGATTCTGCAGCATTGTGACTATTCTTTTTAGATGCAAGCGAGAGATTTGTGTTAAAAGGTTGCGTTCATTTGTCGGGTTTAATTAGCACAGTGGTGAGTGCTCCGCCGTGGCCCGATTAACAAGTGGCCGTCTGCAACTTTCGATTTCGCCGCTGCCGAGGAACCCACTCCTTTGGCAAAGCGGAGTTTTGGGCCAGTTGGTGATTCACGATTTGCAGGTTGGCTTAGCGCGAGGCAAACGAGGACACGAGAGGGGCACCGGATGAGCGCTGACACAGGACGAGCGCTCACCCTGTGGCCTCTCTTGTCCCCGTTTGTCTCGCGCTAAGCCAACCTGCAAACCTACTCCATTGTGGGCCTCTCGAGGTACCTAGCATATTATGAATTGTTCCGTGCAACCAGTTAGCGGCGGATCCAGTCCTCGCCAAAAGTGTCTGGGACGTCGTTGTTGTTGACCTCTGTTGGAGTGCCACATAGCCACAGCGGGGGATTCGACAGGGTGCCTTGTACAGTCAAATAATTACGAAACAATGGCTCATTTAAGGTAGTCGAGGTTTAATTTTGTGCTTGAAGAAAAAGTGAATTTGAGTGAAATTTTGGAAAAAAAAAACTCATTTGAGCCAATATGCAGCTCTCGTATCACTCAAACGGGTGAACTGCGTCTCTCAGTCAGCTCATATGTGTGCCTTTTATATGGCTCATATGAAATTAAATGGATTACATTTCATCTTGTCTTTCACGCAGAGCACTTGAGCTCATAATTAAAGAACACAGGTGATCAAGATAGGTCCCTCTAACGTGGTAGGATGTTAAATCCCAAGTACAGTACCATTCCACGTTGTATGAGCTTAGCACAACATGTATGAACAAGCATATGGCATTCCAATACTGTGCAGTTTCAAAGCTACACCTCAGCTACAGCACACACATTCGAAAAAAAATTTAGAAAATCATCAGGACATGAAGTATAATTAATCCAAGGAGACCATCTAAAACAAAATAGATAATGAGGCCACTAAACATTGGTTCATGGGATAAATGACTCAAGAAACCTCCAATAATAAGGAAGTGACTATACAGAAGCAAAAATTTCCGATACATATATCGTAAGCTTGAGAGGTGTGTTGAATAATTTGCCTCCTTGTCTATAATGTGCTAATTACTGAAAGTGAAACATATTATTGTAAAAATAAAGCTTCAGATGTCTTTTTTTCACAGGTGTAATTCAGTTTTTGATATAGTCTCCCACTTACACTGATGCCCTTACGTCATCGATACACTATTGTTGACATGCCCTCAGAGGAGAATGAGGCTGATTGCCCCAACTGGTCACTAAAGGTCTTCAAATGTTTCTTCAGGTATGGAACAGCCAGCAGCTACAAGGCACTAGGCCAGAACTATGGGAGGGTGAGGCAGAACATCCTGAAACTGCAGCTTATTCAACACAGCGGTTTTGTCACCTAACTTGTTGTTATGGCAAGCGTTGTCACGTTAAATGATGGATTTTTTAAGTACAAACTTTAAGCAAAAGCTCACGGTCCTTCAGCATCCTCAAGTTCAAGAATGCCCGCAATAACCATCTGCTTAATGTGACAATCATCACAAATAAATTCATCCACATGTGCCACGAGCTCAGGTGTGATATGCAGACAGCGGGCACCTACTGCGCTCCTCGTCTTTCGCACTCAACACAGCTGGATCTTGCATGCACGTACAGTTTGTACCCACCTTCCGACTGGAAACATAACATACACATTACCATAAATAGGACTCAATCGACGGTGGATAGTGATAAGGAGAAGACCTTCTGCCATACAAAATTTGGTTTTGAAAAACTGTTCGAACCGTACTGATGAATACCCACATTTTCCTTGTGACTACTTCAATATCAGTCGTGCCATGTGCAAAATGAAAACATCGTGAAAAGTGGGAGCACCAAACTTTCTTTTCATTGTAACGTCTTTCCCTTTCATGAGTTAATAAATGTGTTACAGACCAGGAGGTAAAAAATATACTGAACACCCCTCGTACAAACAGAATCCACAAATACCATCTGTTCAATGAAACAACCCTAAATACACAAAAACACTACATAATATATCATGGCACAAGAGTAAGAGTTTTGTACACAGACCACTTGAACAACACAGCAGCAAGTGACATACAATATTAGGTATATTTCTCCATATTTACTATACTCGAATACAACGTAAGAATGATGTGGCAGATGCCTTTCAAAGGACCAGGCGTCGTAATGAGCATGGAGGAGGAGGACACCAACCAGCAGTGTTCATGCGTGTTTTGATGATGACGATGAGATGTGAGCCCGTTAACAGGCCAATGTGATCCATTAAATGTCTGTGTATACAAGCCGAGCACATCGAGCACTGCCACAATGAGATTAGCAAAAATGAGAATGACAATGTCTCTGATGAGCTATTGCAGACGCCATGGTGGAGGGCTCCAGGTTAATTTCAACCTTATATGTGCTGACAACGGACAACAAAGAGGCGTGTTTTCCACTTCACCTCTATCGACATGCGACTGCCCTCGCCTGGATTTGACTCGGCTTCCTTGGGCATATACCACAATGGAGTGAATAAATGTACATCCAAACAACTGTGACCTGACAACTAAAGAACTGAATATGGACAGGTAATGACAAAAAGAAAAGTGGGCCATAAATGCCCTCTTCAGTGTGCGAACATGTACACCCATCTGAAAACAAAACAAAAATAAAAAGACAGTAAGTGTCACCTGCTGAAGAAATAAACAGCCTAAACACTAGTACACCTTCATTCCCAGAAATGGAGCTACCTGTCACAAGGCAATGGGTATGGCAGGCATGCAGCAACCCAATTATATAGTGTGCGCCATCCTGATTGGCTCAGGTTGTCGTACCTTTCATGCAAACAACTTGCGAGATGAATTATAGAGAAGCATTTGCCACTTCATTCTTGAGTTGTATTCAACCATGGTTGGATGGTTTATGGGGTTTAACGTCCCAAAGCGACTCAGGCTATGAGAGACGCCGTAGTGAAGGGCTCCGGAAAAGTCGACCACCTGGGGTTCTTTTACGTGCACTGACATCGCACAGCACACGGGCCTCTAGAATTTCGCCTCCATCGAAATTCGACCACCGCGGCCGGGATTGAACCCGCGTCTTTCGGGTCGGCAGTCGAGTGCCATAACCACTCAGCCACCGCGGCGGCTGTATTCAACTATAGTTTACACAACATACAAAAGAAACTATGTACTGCTTCTCAAAGGGACACTAAGGACATGTCAATGCAATTTCTGTTCTCAGTAAAAATATGTTGTACGGCCCTTTCTAGCCATTGTGTTACTTCTTCAGCAGCAAAATATATATTTATTGTTGGGAAAACTGGATTTAAAAATTAGTTTTTCTCGCTACTTCATTGAAATTCATATCTAGACTGAGAAATACTCTTGTCATCCCTGCTAGAAAGTGGATGGTGGGAAACCAGTCTTGGCACCACCACAATTTTCTTCAGAAAAGGCCTGGTGGTGGTGACACCTGTATTCAATTTTTTACCTTTACCAGCTTAATAAGTTTTTCAATGAAAGTAACCACTTCATCATTGGAATGCACAAATCTGTTGATACATAGCAACAGGAATTTGTCTTCAGAGTACATTTAAACATGCTACATAACACTGCACCTTTGATGTTCACACACTGGAAAAATAAAGGTTAGTGATGAGCTGTCATGAACTGAATTGGTTGGTCATGTAAAACAGAGGTTGAAAAGACAGTTGAGACCAAAAATGCCTTGATTAAGGATAAGAACAGTTTTAAGATACCTTTTAATGCAACACATATAGAATTTATCCCAGGTTAGTGAGGGTTGTTTACTGGCATTTCAGTCAGCTGTGGGTTACAACAAATACATTGACCTGTGTACAACAAAGGTTTCTATATTACAGTCCCATCAAAATGATATCAGTATGGCAGAATTATAGCCAGAACTGTGCAGCACAAAATGTGCAGAAGAGAGGAAGGTGCCCGTGCACACGTTACATATTGGCATGCTTTTTAACTTTATGCTAACATGACGATCACAGTTCAACATATTTGCTCAGTGCCTGCAAGAGTCAGAGGCATCAATCACGATAACGTGGAGAGCTAGATGAGTTGTTTCATTCTAAAAAGGAACACCACAAAACAATGATGAACTTGCCTTTAAAGCGAAGTGCTATATTTAAAGCGAAGTGCTGTTGAGGGCATTTATGGAGCTTCTCACCTTTCATTTGTATTTTGCATGCCACCGTTGTTACATGGGTATCGAAACTGTACATACAAAAAGCCAGTATCTGCCAGTGTCTCATGTATTGTGAACCAAGATTTTTCTTAGCTACAGAAAGAGGGCCTTGCAAACTGCATTGCAAAGCTTTCATAACAGGATTTTGGAGTATGTCAGCGACTACCTGTTTTTTTTTATGGACAGAAACAATGGGCAGCATGGGCTGCAACGAGTTCAAAATGCTGTGGAGGGTATGCTGACAACTCTCCTGGGGATTAGTAGGTAATGTGTACAGAGTGGGCCTCGACAAGTTCACCCTGACTTCCGGCATTGCTAATGATCACAAAAGGGTAGCCATAACTACCACAACTACTCAGTGCCACCAGAAGGCAGGGAACCACGAGCAGATGCCAAGACAATTTCCCGCCATCTCCCATCTCTCATTTATTTCTTCAGTTCTGCACAGTACCCCGGTAGCATCTCTGATTGAATGTTTCAGGGTGGCTGTTTGAATCTGCCAGCCTCTTTCATATCGGAGTGGCTTATCCGCTACCCTGCTATCAACTACAAGTTCTAAGTAACTTGCTGTGATATGTAGTCAAAGTAGTTCAAAACTTAGCTTAGGTACACAGTGCTGCCAGCATGAGTGTTACTCTACAAGTGGAAGCATCAGATTTGTGCGGTAAATTATGTGCTGAAGAGAAGCACAAAAGCTGGACCTGCGACATGCACTGTGCTGGGATATGGATGCCCTGAGGAGCACGAAGCATCACATGCTCATCACACAGCACAGTGTGCTAAGTTAAGAATATTGCAGTGCTCAACCTTGCAGGCAGTTCGCAATGAAGAGAGGGGTCTATCCCTGGACACAGTGGGAAGGGATTACCCCCTTTTGTCTGCCACTCCCTGCTTGGTCACATCAGCAAGGGTCATGAGAATCGGCCGACGCCACTGGCTAAAAGGGGGTCCTTTGAGGGGGAAAGCCACCGTGTTCTTGAGTTGTACCCGAGTATAGCTGTTGTCCATAAATGCGTGAATGTTTGTGCTCTCTCCATCTGCATAAGGGATAAATATGCTGGCATGTCAAAATCACTTCACCTTTGTCCATACTTTGCACTCCTGTACTTTTCCTGAATATGCGCCAATAAGCCTAGCTACAAGTACTGCTTAGAAAACGTGTTATGTTAGGTGCGCTTCTTGGAGGGGCAACAAAGCGGTGTTCAGCAGAAAATTCTTTGTCCGTGAGAAGACAAAGCTGTTCCCTGAGGTTAATTATCACAAAAGAAAAACAGCCTCTTTCCTTAAAAATGCACACTTCTGGTTGTGTTCTGCACACTTTGCAAGCTCGCGTCTGACTATTTTTGCTGGCCTGGAGGGGAGGCATGCACACTTCGCAGTAAAAATGGCTTTGAACGAATATTGCACATTTCGGCGTTCACAACTTTCTGAAGAGGTAATCTGAGTGCGGCAGGCCCGACCGGTACCCGAACAAGGCATCAAGCGCTGCTCAAATCAGCTCGTTAGCGACAACAAAGGCCATTATCAGAAAAACTGCCTCAGCCAATGTCGTCGACGAGCCAGGCAGTGTTTTTGGCGTCATAAGTACAGTACAGATTGAGCAAGACGCACTGCACCGTTAAACTGTGCCACAGCACCACCGTGCGGTCCACCGGCACCGTCATCTTGGCCGTCGTCCGGGTCACCGCACTCATCACTGCTGCTGCTGCAGTCACCCTCGCTTGGGGCATCTATTTGCGGTTCTACGTAGTCCGTGTGCGACACAAACCATCGTGGGCCCCTCTGGTGTCGTCATTTCTGCTGTCGTACACGTGACAGCATTCATCACTGCTGCCAGTTTCGTCTGTGGCGTCCGCCAACGGCACAGCCCCAAAGTGGGATTCAATGCTAGGCTCAGCGGAACTAGAGCTGCATGAAACGCGAGCGGAGCAAGTTGGGTTCCGGTTACCAGACGTCGAAGGCGGCGTTTCAGCAGCCACGCTCGACGTGAGTGACCGCTGCGCTGCTTTCGTTGGCGAAGTACACCTTGCGACGCTTTGGAATCGTAACAAATGTAGCCCTCGCTGAGAGTTCTTTTTGAGGTCATTTCCTTGATTTGTTTCGCGAAAGCCTGTTATCAGTGACGCATCGAGGATCGTTCTTGTAACGATACAAAAATGCACAGTTTCAACATTCCAAATCTTTACTTAAAGTCAAAGGAACAAGAAACGGCGGTCGTTATCACATTCAGGTTATCCCTGTTGGCTAAAGGTATAGGGAAAACGGTTCAAGGTTTTGCCCGACAACAGAGCTACTATAAAAGCCTTGAATGTGTCCGCGAAGTTCGTGGCATCATGTTACAAAACCGGAAGCACATTCAGAAGCCTCTGGACGCATATTGCTTTCTGCACGCGAATACCATTCCCGCTTACTTCTCAAGTCCGGTGAAAACAAGGATAGAGGTGATTGGAAATCAGTCTTGCTGTTAATTTGCTGAATTTTTTGAAAGCACTGTAAACAAGCCACGCCGAAAGAAATGAAGGCAGACGTGAATTCAATACATACTAGAGACGCAGCTTTCCGTGAAAATTCGTGGAGTTGCAGTGAGAGACGATTTCCGCAGGCTGCATCGAATTTGTGCATGCCGTTTTTCCTCGAAACTGAACACGTACGAGTCTGTTCCTTCGAGTCCAATCATTATATTAAGATATCGCATATACCTCTCGTTCTTATGGTTGCTGCGCACGTCCAACGATGTCGTACTTCGCAATTTCTCAGTTACCCTGATTATTTATCTGTTTAGACTGAGAGGAGACTTTACTGAACCTCGTTCACTGTGTTTTTCTTTCTTGAAGAAATGAAGGCTTTATTAGAGATATGTCAATAAAAGAAGTCCAAAAAGTTCCTAGTTCGACGAAAGTATATGTTCGGAAAAAACAATTCGATACACTGCGAACTGGCTTCAAAGATCTCTCCCGACCGAATGCTTCGTGGGATCGAACATCTCTCAGAACACCTTGGACGTTTAGACATCGGCTTTGCGACGAATATCAGATATACAATATGCGAGATACCTATTCCAGCGGGCCGATCACGTATCTATAGGGCCGCCTACCCGAGTTCAGGTGGGCTATACTCAGGAACCCCGGAACGGGGGGGGGGGGGGGCAAAGGGTACGGTGCCCCCCCCCTTCCAACATTTTTCCAGATGAGGCAGCGCCCCCCCCCTCCCCCCCCCCAAGTCTCCAATTGCTTCTACTTGGATCATATTTCTGAAAATTGGAACGCATTAGTTCCAGGACCCTTTTAATTCAAAGCGCAGTGGGGCTGAGCTGCTTGGCTTAGTAGCCAGTTGTAAAGCACTTTGTATACGAGTAACCTAAACCAGTCATGTCCCTGCAGAATTCAATCGACTGTCGACCTGACCGTGTACATGATCATGATTAGCAGAATTTCAAGAAACTATGCACATACTTTTTAATGAAATTGATCACTCGTGCGTACAGCTTCCTACCTATAAATCAAGCTCCTTATTTCAATTATTTTATATTGCCATGAATCTTTATAAATATATAAAATATATAAAATATATAAAAACATATAAAATTTATTATGTAAATGATTATTAAATAAATAAATAACAAAATAATCTCGAACTCCCGCCCTCCCACTAAAAAAAAAGTTCCGGAGTCCTTCGCTATACTAATTGTCTCGAGCACAGCCGAAACTTTCACCCGCTGCCATTATGATCCGGACACGACAGCGGTGTGCCAGAGAACACTGCGAAAATATACTTATAGAACTCAACCAAGCACCTCGATCGAGAGCGCGGTTGTGCTGCCTAGAGTCACTAAATAAAGACCTTTAGTGACTCTAGTGCTACGCAGTTCCGTGTTGATGATGATGATGGCCTCTGGATGAATGGCACGTACCCACGATGGGGGATTAGCCAGGGTACATTGTTGATACAAACGCACACACGGGTAAGGAGTGGAGTAATTGGATAATTTTGTGAAGAATACGCAAATTTGGAAGTTGTAGCTCACTAGCAGTTTATTTTTGAGAACCTCTTCCTCCTGGTACCTTGCACTCTTCTATTTTCTTAACATATATTCTTCCAGTGCATCAGTTTACCTATTCAGCAGTTTATATCCCCCTTCACTGCTGGTCCTCAGTGGCTGATTTCAGGTCAGTGGCAATATAGTACTCATGATATATACCACACACCGAGCCATAAAATACTTATTTAGCAGCAATTACAGACTTTTCAAGCACTTGCTGCATTTAGGGGCGTTCTAAAAGAAGTGTTTATTTTATCGTAGATAACACAGAAGTTGCTGTTTACAGCGCAGAGAAAAGGGAAGGGCCCAGTGTTATCATCAAGTTCCAACAGGAGCTTTTATATTTCGAAACCGAGACTGAAAATGTTTTAGCTTCGTGTGACGGCTAGTCCTGTTTGTCGTAAGCCACACAAAACTTGCTTAAAGCACTGAGTGAAAAGCGCAACGCTTGCCGCTAGCTTCGAGCTTTGAAACCTAAACCGATGGTGATTTGTCACGTAGCTACTACTTTGTGTAATACCGTGGCGATAAAAATTACCAGAACACTTCAGACATCTAGGTTACAGCAATACCATAAAGCTCATACAGTTAGACTAAGCCACCCTATTCACACTCCATGGGCTGTCACAGGTGCAAGAGCGACTTGGTGGGATAGTTGGTTCTGCAGTTGGTTCTGCTTGTGTTGGACCAACGCTCTGTGGCACAGCATGGCACGGCGCCGATAACTATTTCCCCTTCAAAGTGGTATTTGTAACTTTTCAAATATTATAAGTATTTCATGGTTGTAGAGCTCCGCGTTGTCTGCTACTACATGCGGTCAACCAGCAGTCAGCTGGATGGCCGGATGAGCTGCACGAGGAGGCTGCGACATGGGTCGAAGACGGAAGTTCTGCCACAGGAAATAAACAGCGGAAACTGATCGAATAAGAGGTATTTATTATTCATGTTTTTAACGAAGAGGTCATCATCATCATCGTATGCAGCGCCCTGTGCGGTCCGCGTCGCCAAGCCAATCCAAGTCTGTGGTCGTTTGCGCCCAACGTTTTGCGTTGTCAGTCAGCACTGTGTCGGTTTCTGTTATTGTTGTTACAATACATTGTGGGTTTTGCAGCCACATGTGACACTTCCACTATGAGTTCGTCAGCTCCGCGGAGATATGCGTACGTGAAATACTTCGACCGACGGCGCAAAAGCTATCGTACACATCTCTATGTCGTCCTTGTTTCCTTCGGGCTACACCTCTCATGATATCTCACCGACTGCCGTTAGCGACCTGGCGAAAAAAAAGGACTACTGGCGTGGCGGAAAAAATGAGAAGGCATTCTATTCCGCCCAAGTAATGGAGCTTGGAGGTGACTTTTACAGTTACTTCGCTTATAATAATAATTGGTTTTGGGGGAAAGGAAATGGCGCAGTATCTGTCTCGTATATCGTTGGACACCTGAACCATGCCGTAAGGGAAGGGATAAGGGGGGAGTGAAAGAAGAAAGGAAAAAAAGGTGCCGTAGTGGAGGGCTCCGGAATAATTTCGACCACGTGTGCTGACATCGCACAGCACACGGGCGCCTTAGCGTTTTTCCTCTATAAAAACGCAGCCGCCGCGGTCGGGTTCGAACCCGGGTATGTCCTGTTAAGGTTCAGATTTTTTTGTTAAGGGCCTGAACAACTTCGCTACGTGGTCAGATTTCAGAAGTGTGCCGAACGTGTGTGTACATTACTCACCGATTGAAATGGGACATTCGGAGCGCGTGGCTGGATGGATGGATGCATACGGCTGAACCCTTTAAATCGGCCGGTGGCTCAAGCCTCCTAGCAATGACTAATGAAATTTTACGGTTCTCTTCATTTTAGCCACCAATCAGATAACCTTCGCTTGGTTACTTCTACCCGCTTAAAATCTACTTTCCCTTCACTGTCCTTAAACCCCAATGCCTTGGATAAATCAGCCCCGCTGCTTTCCACTGTAGGGTGAAGCCCTTTAAAGAAAAGTATCGTGTTCAACCGTTTCCTCCTCCTCACCGCACGCAACGCACAACGTGTCTATCTCAAGGTACCTGACTCGATATGTCTTAGTCCGCAAAACTCCTGTCCTGTCCTCAAACAACAAAGAGCTTCCCCTACAATTATCATAGATATTTTCTTTGGCAATTTCCTGCTTAAAAATCCTGTATGTTCCCAGTGCTGATTTGGTCAGCATCCCTGTTTTCCACAAAGCTGTCTCTGTTTCTTTAACCTTTTTCTTAACTGATAACTGCTGATTTGCCCCCTACTGCTGTCCAGATATTTGCTTGTCAATTTTCTAGTCCGCTTTCTCCATTTCGTATCAACATTCCTTATATACAGGTATCTGAAAACTTTCCTAGCCCACTGCTTTTCCCCCATTTTTCTCAATCGCTCCTCAAATGCTATCTTACTGCTAGCTTCTCTGCTCTCGAACGACGCCCATCCCATATCACCTTGTGCCCCCTGATTTGGTGTATTGCCATGTGCTCCCAAAGCTAGCCTCCCTACGCCACGTTTAATTTCTAACCTTGCTTGAACGTCTAGTCGCATGCACTGGGCTGCATTACCGAAAGTCAGTCTAGGAACCATCACCCCTTTCCAGATCCCTCTTACCACTTCATACATATTGTAATTCCACAGTGCCCTATTTTTCATGACAGCTGCATTCCTGCTACCTTTCGCATATAAAAGGAACCAGCGAAAATAGACGCAAGACAAGAACGAAGGAGGCACACACCACAACGCTGGACTTACAACTTATTTATTGCGATGAAGAATTGCTCATTTTAAAAGAATTTTCTGCCTGCGCACCCACCCTACAGACAATACACTTCGCGCACCACATGATGACATGCCTACTATAACGATAAAAACTTGTACTCCTTTTCAGTGATAATCACAGACGGCTCACTGACGCATTTCTGCTTATTCTTTCTGATCATGAATGCCTCCAATAGCTCACGCTCACGTTTAGATTTCCCCCGCCCGATAATGCTGGCAATGTGAAAACTAGGAGAACATTTGCAGTCCTTTACATGTAAGGCTAGATTGCTGCCTGTGCCTGTGCCCAAAGTTGTGCGATGTTGCCTCAGGCGCTCATTCAAGCATGCTCCAGTTTGGCCTATGTAATTTTCCCGCATGACAATGGGATTGAATACACCATGCCCACTGCGCATGTGGTGAATATAGTCTGGTGTTTCGTGTTGCAAACACCAGTTCTGCGCATGTCTGCAAAGGTTTGGGCGCACAAACCGGACAGTTTGCAAGGAGCAGAAAATGCCATAGTGACACCAAACTTCTGAGCCGCTTTTTTCAGACCATGTGAAGTCTTGTGGAAGTAAGGCATGACTTCCAACTTTCTTGTTGGCACTTCTACTGGCCTGGCATCCTTTGAAGATAACTTCAGTTTTTTCCCCAAGGATTCCGCCGCCGCCAGCAAAACCGAGGGAGGAAACCCAGAACATTGTAGCCGTTCAACCTGCTCCGCCAGACTTTGCTGCATCACATGAGGGCAACTCTTCTTTAAGGCATTCAAAAAACATAAGTTTGCAATGCTGCGCTTCACTAACTTAGAATGGGCCGAATCATACGGCAACAGTGCCTTCTTAGACCTGGGCGCATATTTCCAGCACACGTGTTGATTGGGTAAAAAAGTCAATTCTAAATCCAGGAACCTAATGGTCTTGTCAGAAGGAATCTCATGCGTAAAAACCAAGTTCTTAGAACAAGTGCTAAAAATATTTAAAATCTGGTCTGCCACAAGGGTAAACTGGTCAGTTTCGGTTAAGTTCAAAATTACTAAAAAATCGTCAACATATCTAAAAACCCTTACAGCACGTGTGTCGTTTAGAGATCTTTGTAGCATCGAGTCAAATTTTGCTAAAAAAATGTTGTACAGCACCAGCGCAACACAGGAGCCGATACAGATTCCATGTTTTTGCACAACATACTCATCTTCATGCTGTGCTATCGTAGAATTCAGGTACACTTTTAAAAGTTCGAGGAAGGATTCTAAAGTGATGCCACACTTATTCTCGAAGGAAATTGTCCCAGATCTTTCAATGAATTCGCGCACAGCAATAAAAAGTTCGTCATGGGGCACAGAATAAAACAAGTCCACAATGTCCACCGAGAAGGCTGCATTAGCGTCGGGGAAACCGCGATTGAGGCACTCCACCATGCTCATTGAACCCTGCACAACAAAAGGATCTGCAGGCACCAGGCCCTCGAAGGAACACTGTAGGTAGTTTGAAAGCACTTTTTGCCATGAGCCTTCTTCCGTGACGATCGCCCTGAAAGGGTTATGCACTAATGTCACAGAGGATGTATAACAGATTAGGGGTAATGAGCATAGATGAAGATGGTTCCAGAAGTCTAGGTAGTGACCACAAGCGTATCAAGTTGAGCTTCAGAAGAAAAAGCATTGTAGGACTGAATCAAGATAAACAATCAGGGGGAAATTTTTACTCAGAAAAGCAATTGGAAGTAGCAGCCAAACAAATCGAGAAAGTAATTTTTGAGGATAGTGAAACAGAATGGACTTATACCAAATTAACTCGATTACTGGAGCTAGAGCTAGCTAAGGTGCGAGTAAAGCTAAAAGGGAAAAGATGCAAACCCAAGAGTTGGTGGGATGAGGAGGTCAAGAGGGCAATAGAAAAGCGCAAGGAAGCATCCAGGGAACACAGATATTCCAAGAAGAGGGGGGAACCAAAACCCGAAGTAGACAGAAAATGGGATACCTTCATAAAGTGTAGAAGGGACGCATCCTATTTGATTAATGAGAAAATTAGAAGAAAGGGTGCCCAATGGATGTCAAAAGTAAATAAAAAGGATAGAAAAGCAGCCCAAAAATTCTGGAAACATCTAAATGCAATGAGTAATAAAACTAGGCTAGAACAAAGGTTTATTGTTACAGATGAGGGTATTCGACTAGAAGGGGATGAAGCAATAAAACACATAGGAACAAGGATGACGGAAAAATTTTCAGCAAAGCACGTGGTACATAATTTATCGAAGGAGGATAGACCGGTTACAGCAATAGCTTCACTTGAGCAAGGAGAGTGGGAAAGGGCAGAGAAGAAGGTTCCTAGTGGCACATCAACAGGACCAGATGGTATCCCGATTATGTTGATAAAGAAGTTAGGACCAAAATCCAAGCAAACATTAATACAGGTAGTGAACAAAATGATAGTGGATGAGAAAGTCCCCGATGAATGGCGATTAAGTAGAATGAACATGATATATAAGGGAAAGGGGGACAAAGCAGACGTAAGTAACTATCGCCCCATAACAGTGACGTCTGTGGTTTACAGGGTGGTGATGCAAATTATAAAGGATAGACTGCAGGCTTGGGTGGAGAACGAGGGGGTGCTAGGGGAACTACAGAATGGGTTCCGGAAACAAAGGAGGTTGGAGGACAATCTATTTTCATTGACACAGTGTATAGAAATTGCGGAAAAGGAACATAGGCCCTTATTGCTAGCATTTCTGGATATTAGGGGAGCCTATGACAACGTTACTCAGGAGCATTTGTGGGACATATTGGGCACATTGGATGTGGAAAATGGAGTATTTAATCTTTTAAAAGATATATATAGAGGTAACAGAGTGCTCATAAAATGGGAAAAAAATGTATCAGGGCCTGTAGAGATACAGCGGGGGCTTAGACAAGGATGTCCTCTGTCCCCTTTGTTGTTCATGTTGTACCTGCAAGGTTTGGAGGCCAAGCTAGAGGGGAGCGGACTAGGTTTCAACCTATCTTTTTTCAAGCAAGGGGAATTGATTAAACAGACATTACCGGGACTAATATATGTGGACGATATAGTGATAATGGCTGACAACAAGGAAGACCTGCAGAAGTTGTTAGACATATGCAGTACAGAGGGAGATAGATTAGACTTCAAGTATAGTAAGGAAAAATCTGCAGTCATGACATTTAATGAAGAGGGCGGCGAGCATAGAATACAGGAGTTCGTGCTAAAGGTAGTGAATGAGTACAAGTATCTTGGGGTGTGGATAAATAACAGTGTTGAGTATCTGACAGAGCATGAAAAATATGTAATGAATAAAGCTAGTAGGAATGCAGCTGTCATGAAAAATAGGGCACTGTGGAATTACAATAGGTATGAGGTGGTAAGAGGGATCTGGAAAGGGGTGATGGTCCCTAGCCTGACCTTCGGGAATGCGGTCCTGTGTATGAGGCCAAATGTTCAAGCAAGGCTGGAAATTAGGCAACGGGGAGTAGGGAGGTTAGCTTTGGGAGCACATGGCAATACACCAAATCAGGGGGTACAGGGTGATATGGGATGGGCGTCTTTCGAGAGCAGAGAGGCTAGCAGTAAGATAGCATTTGAGGAACGATTGAGAAGGATGGAGGAAAAGCGGTGGGCTAGGAAAGTTTTCAGATACCTGTATATAAAGAATGTTGACACGAAATGGAGAAAGCGAACTAGAAAATTGACAAGCAAATATCTGGACAGCAGTAAGGGGGCAAATCAGCAACTATCGGTTAAGAAAAAGGTTAAAGGAACAGAGAGAGCTTTGTGGAAAACAGGGATGCTGACGAAATCGGCACTAGAAACATACCGGACCTTTAAACAGGAAATTGTCAAAGAAAATATCTATGATAATTGTAGGGGAAGTTCTTTGTTGTTTGAGGCCAGGACTGGAGTTTTGCGGACTAAGAAGTATAGAGTCAGGTACCAGGAGATAGACACTTTGTGCATTGCGTGCGGAGAGGAGGAGGAAACGGCTGAACACTTGATACTTTTCTGTAAAGGGCTTCACCCTACAGTGGAAGGCAGCGGGGCTGACTTACCCAAGGCATTGGGGTTTAGGGATAGTGAAGGGAAAGTGGATTTTAAGAGGTTAGAAGTAACCAAGCGAAGTTTATCTGATTGGTGGCTAAAAGCAAGACAGGAGTAAAATTTCACAAGACATGGCTAGGTGGCTTGAGCCACCGCCCGATGTAAAGCGTTCAGCCGTATCCATCCATCCATCCAGCCACGCGCTCCGAATGTCCTATTTCAATCCGTGAGTACTGTATAGTTTAGCCTAACGCTTTTAACAAAGCTTGGTGGCGTTTTACATAAAGTTGATGCGTGTGCTTTTTTTACTGTTGCGAGCACTTGCAGAACACTTACAGTACCACTTCCTCTGTGCTTGCGATCCGAGCACACAGCAGCCCAACGCTTGCTTCCCAAAGAAGGGAAAAACTGCGTGGTCGCGTTGTAGCAGGTCTCGAGGAAATGTCACTCTGAGCGAAGAAATATTTCGTGATTTTTTTCTTGAATTCAAGTAATTGCATAAGGCAGGGAGAAACAGGCTGTTTTCAGATCTGCTAATTTTTCGCATCGTATGCTTTTTGGAAAGCAATGAACGCGACACACTAACAGATCCGTTTTCGTAGCTTGCCCTGTGTTTGCTGTCGCTTTCATTATTTTATCTCTCATTTTTTGTGTTCCAGTAACAAAAGCGGAGCTTATCCAGAGGATGTCGAAGAGAAAAATCACTGCGATGGACTTTGAAGAGTCTGAGCCAGGAACAACAGTTGCACAGATACATGTATGTACTGAGCGAAGTTTTACTGTGGATGCCTCTGCTAGTGCCACTCACACGCTTACCATTCGCAATATGTACATTACATAGCATCATGCTTCAGAGCCCGAGAGGTGTCTCTCCCTGTGTGTGTCTAAAATATTTATGGTTGCAGGAAGCAGCCAGGCTCCCTTCAGCAACAGAGAGCCTTGTAGCTGATCTTTGAATTGTAGTATAGACATATTGCTTAAATGCTACCATTGTGAAAGATTGTGTAGGACACTAGAGAACCGCATGAGAAATGGATGGAAGCGTCGTGCTGTTTTTTGCTCTCTCATGTATTGTGTGCTTGATGTCAGGTCAAAGTTTCATTTTTCGTGTTGCCTCCTCGCGTTGTTGTCTAAAATATTTATGGTTTTGGGGTGCAGCCAGGCTGCCTTCGGCTGTAGAGAGCCTTGTAGCGAGCCCACCGATACGGCGTTGCGGGACAGCGCACTTCTCTCATTGCAGCGTGTTGTTCGTTGCTTCGGCTTGCAACTCAGTGGCCTGTTTTCTCAGTGCCAGGATGCTGGTTAAATATATGTATTGCTGGAAATTTATAAGCCCTGCTATTGTTCGGTTATGTGGCTTACCAAAGCGAATCGGGCCACGTGAGACGCGGCTAGAGCCTCTGATAATTATTATTCATGAGGGGTCTTTAACGTGCGTGCACATTGCACAGCCCTTGGGCAAACTTGCATTTCATCATCCATTGAAATGCGGTACCCACGTGCCGATCCGCAACCTCAGTTTCGGTGAGTGCTGGCTTCTCTGTTTTATATTATCGGGGATCAGAGCTGATTCAGAAAAAGCGACCAGTGTGGCAGGCTATTACAACGCGTTACGAATATGGTCCTGTGAGTGGTCGCTTGAGCTTCCAAATGCATTGTCGCACTGCCTGCTGAATGCTGGAATGAACGGCGTCCATAAAGCAAAAATTTCGTGATGAGTTAAACGTATTCTGATTTCTTTCAGGCTCATTACAACTGTTGATGATGTTTATCAGTTCTTTAATAAAATTTGATGTGGAGCGATGCAGTCTGCGAGCACTTTCGCGCGAGACTTATTATGAGAGAGCTGTGGCCAAGAAGAATGACATTGATTTCATCGATCTGCACAGAGATTAGCAGCTGCTGCAAAGTATCTCATCCGCCTCACACAGCACGCATATAAAATGAAGTTGTCCGCTATCCGCGTCACTTGCATAGTGCGGTAAAGCTCTGAGGAGGCCTTGCCGCACTGGCTCAAGGCAGACCGCCCGACTGCAGTGTCGGGGCACACGAGATCGATCTCAGCAGCGGAGAACCCGTTTGAGTGGAAGTTTAACGCGAAGCAGCTGTTTAATGCGCAATGTCAGTGCAAGTTACTCCCCTCCCCATCGTCGTCATCGTTTGGGACCATATTGGCGTCCCAAGAAACCCGATTCGCTTTGGTAAGCTGCGTAACCGAACAATACCAGGGCTTATAAATTTCCAGCAATACATCCTGGAAATCCTGTCCTGTCCTGCTGCCATCACTTCACGCTGAAAGTTCCAGGATATGCTGTTCTGACGCTGCATCAGCGCACGGAACCTAACGACCGTTACCTGCTTTTCTTGGACACCCAGGAATCAGCGGCTGTTGGGCCTTGCGTCACAAACACTGTGCATCATAATCTTCATCAACTGGCTACGCCCCCTTTTAACAGCAGTTTGGCAGTGGCAGCGAGGAGCGACGGACGTGGGCTTTGACAAGTTCTTGTGCATTTTTCCAGGTTTGTGGCACTTTTCCACATTTTGCTTCACTGTGTATGCTCAAACCGCTGCTGCTGCCAAGCTCGCTAGTTTTTTGTTTGTTGCTCTTTTTTTTTCTCTTACGAAGTGTACGTTACTCATTGTCGTGAGTGATTCAGAACTGGAAATTTGTTTGGCCTGCAATCGTGAGATTGAAGTTGCTGACGACGTGCTTAAGTGTAAGCAATGTATGCACTCCTATCACGCCGAAAATTGCTCTGGTTTAGCTTCGAAGACCAGGAGTGGGAACTACCGCAAAAATTTTGTTTGTCCGACGTGCAAAACAGTTGCTTCCCGCAGTGGCGCGGCAAGGGCAATGGGCGCGTGCCAGGACTTTAATGTAGCCGCCACTTTCGCTGAACTGAGTCGTTAGCTCGACTCCCTTTTGCCACTTAAAGAACAGGTCGACAACATTGAACAGTCCATTCAAACCATGTCTGACCATTTTTACGACATTCTAAGCCGTCTTGACAACCAGGAGAAAGAAATCGGGCAGATCAAGAAAAGGCTTGTACATGTAGAGAACGTAAATTGTACCGAAGCTGTACCTCAGCTGCATGCTGATATATAAATGAACTTGAGTTTCGCAGCAGAAAAACAAATTTGGAGATACATGGCGTTCCGGTAACTGAGCAGGAAAATTTCCTACAAAAAGTAAATGATATAGCTAAACTCGTTGACTTGGCAAAGTGATGACTGTGATTGTGAGGTTTGTCATAGGCTCCCATCCAAACCAAGTAAAGTGCCCGCTATTCTAGTGAGGTTTGGAAGGCAAGCACTCAAAGACAAGTGGATGGCTAAGAGAGCCTTGCTCAGAGAGAAGGACAGCAATCTGTACATGTGCGATTACCTGACGCGCCGTACTAAGCTTCTGCTCTCAACAACCAAAGTATGGACTAACAGCAATAGGTACCGCTTTGTCTGGTGCTTCAATGGCAAATTGCTCATCCGCAGAAAGGAAGGTGACTCCGCACAGGTAGTCACTGACGCACGTGACTTAGCTAGGTTTGTCATTAACTGATAACCACCTGTTCACTGCAATAACGCGCCATTAGCTCTGTCATGGCTACAAGCGCACGTTATTTTTTACCCAGTGCTATACGGAACACGCTGCTCCCACAGTGGTCATCTTCTTCTGTGCTGAAATGTTTCCATCTCAATGTGCGATTGTTAAACAGCAAACTAGATGAGTTTCAAATTCTATTGCAAAGCTTCGGCTTCTCCTTTGATTTTGTTATGATTTCAGAATCGTGGTTTAATACAGATAACTTCCAGTTGCAGTCATTTTCAACGTTTTCCCTTAACTACGACCGTCGTCGTGGTGGAGGAGTCTGTAATCTTGTTAATAACCGAATTGAGTGTGAATTGGTGGAAGATCTGTCACATGTCTCCAGATGTGGAAGTTGTTTCTGTAATAACCAATAAGTACTTTGTTTTCTGTGTTTTATAGACCACTGAATGGTGACATCTGTGTTTTTTTTTAGTATATAGAGCCCTTTTTTACATTTATATGTGAACATATTTACGAGTGAGTCATTAGCGGTGACTGTAACATAGACATGTTATCAAAGGTTGCAAACAGTGTCAATTTCGACATAATTCTGCGCAGCTTCGGCATGGCAATTACTATCAAAGACCCGACTCGCATAACCTCGAGCTTAGAAACTCTACTTGATTTATTTATCACCAATATCTATGCTTCTTCATTACTCTCCGGAGTAACTTGCAGTGATCTAAGCGACCACATGGGAATCTATTATGTCACACTGTGAAACCCAAATTTACCACTTGGGAATCTATCTATTATGTCACACTGTGAAACCCAAATTTAAAAAGCAGATTGTATCTTTATTCCAGGATATAACAGCAGCCTCCCTTGATGCTTTCCATGCGGAGATGTGCGTTGTATATAACCAAAAGAACGCGAACGAATCATGTCAAACCTTTGTAGAAAAATTTAACGCCATATATCACAAGCATTTTCCTCTTAAAAGCAAACGAAAGAACAGGAAAGTGCAAAAGCCGTGGTTATCACCAGAGTTATTTGCGCGCATCAAAGAGAAGAATAAACTGCACAATTCTTTTGTTACATCCAAAAACATTTCCATTCTGAAAGAATTCAAGAAATACATAAATAAGCTAAACAATAATATACGTAATGCAAGGAGACGTTACTATCAGAATTACTTTCGTACGGTTGTTCGTCCTGATATACTTTGGAAAAAGCTGCGTTCTCTTGATGGCAAGTACATCAACACAGCAGTTGACAAGGTCACTATTGGCGGAAAGCACTATACAGGCAACAACTTAGCTGAAGCATTCAACACTCATTTCTTGCAGTACGTTGAACCTGTTTCTGAATGGCACCATCGACTTATCACAAGATGTCCTGCTACCCTTTTTCTTGCACCTGTTGATGAAAGAGAAATTATATATTTCACGAATTATCAAACTCCACCTCTTGTGATGTTAACAACGTACAGATTCGTCCTGTCAAAGATATCATTGAATCTGTCTCTGTCCCTCTAGCTTGTATATATAACTTATGCTTAGGAACAGCAACATTTCCCACAGATATGCAGGTAGCAAAGGTGTCTGTCCTTTACAAAAAGGGTAACAAGAATGATTTCGGTAATTACAGGTCAATCAGTATTCTTCCCGTTTTTTCTGAGTGCCTGGAAAAATTATTCTAATACGAATAGAAAAATTTCTGCAATCTCAGAACATAATTACTAGTTCACAGTACGGATTTAGACAGAATAAATCAACAGAACTCGCCCTTCTTCACCAGAAGGAATATATATTAGAACACTTTGAAAGCAGAATGTTAGTATTGGGTATTTTTATCGACTTTACTAAAGCTTTTGACAGAATTAGTCATAACTATCTTTTTGAAAAGCTAGAATTATATGGGATACAAGGACAAGCCTTACTTTTTATGAAATAATATTTATCATCTCGAAAACAATATGTTCAGATTAGTAACTTATCATCACAACGTTCAGTTCGTACCGGTGTCCCTCAAGGCAGTATCCTTGGTCCTGTGCTGTTTAATCTATATATTAATGATATTGTTACTATTGACACTTTCGCCCGCTTTATAATTTATGCAAATGTTACTACAATCCTCATACCTGGTGATACTTGCAATGATCTAAACATGCATGCTAATCGCATTCTGGACAAACTAGCAGAATGGTCAGACATGAATTCCCTCTCAATAAACATGACAAAATCTAAAACTGTAGTTTTCCGTCCGAAGAATAAGACTTGTAGTACAGAAATAGCTTTGTTTTACAAATCACAATTAATTGAAACTGTAAAATCATTTAAATCGATAGGTGTTTATCTTCAAGAAAACATGCAATGGGATGACCATGTTAATTACGTCATGCTGAAGGCATCTAAGGCTGTAGGCTTTCTATCGCGTCACTGAAACATTTTACCTGAAAAAGTCAAACATGCCTTATATAATTCTTTATTCTGCTCCCACCTAAATTGCAGTACATTAGTTTGGGCAACAACAATGCATTCTAATTTACAAAGGATATTGGTGCTTCAAAAAAAAAATCGTTCATATAGTGTATGTCTTACCCAGTAGACACACAACCCAGAATCTGATTACTACCCTCGACATCATTACAATACTAAACCTTTATGCTTATAGACTGTTGCGCCTATATAAAGTTGAGCAAGAACGACGTATCGACACCAATTCCTCTCTGGCCAGTTTGCATCAGTCTGATTCGCCCTATCCACACCGCCATAAACATCAGTGGGTTTTACCATTTACAAGAACCAACTATGGCCGTCAAATGGTTAATTATCAGTTACCGCTCGCACTAAACAAGCTAATTGAAGTTAACGTTAGCTTTCCCGATATTACTCTCTCCTCTCTCCGAAATATGCTAGTTCATCTCAGTTACCAGTAATATATCAACCGTTTTGTTCGATGGACCTTCTACTCTTATTTGATGTTTGATGCTTAGCCACCTATTTCATTTCGTTCCTTATAATTCCTTGTATTTCTGTCGCATTAAGAACCAGCGCTAAAAAACACACACAGAGGACGAGTGTGTCTCTTCTCGTCCTCTGTGTGTGTTTTTTAGCGCTGGTTCTTAATGCGATGGATCACAACCAACTCGCCCAATCCTCAGTTTTTCTACAGTTGTATTTCTGTTTGAATGCGCACACAATGGTGTTTATTTTCTTGACTGTATACTATTGTATATTGAAGCTGACTCTTATGCTAAAAAAATTGTTTCCCGTCCCTGTCACTGCCGCCTCAACAGGAGGTGAAAACTCTGTCAAGCGGAATGCCGCTTTTTTTTCTCCCCTCCTCCATCAAATTTTATTTGATCTGATGGAAATAAACTTATTATTATATTACTATTGTTATATATTTAACCGGCATCGCGGCACTGAGAAAACAGGCCACTGAGTTGCAAGCTGAAGCAAAGACAACACGCTGCAATGAGAGAAGTGCGCTTTCCCGAAACACTGTATCGGCACACAGTCTGGTGCGCTTCACTGCAATGCAAGCACAGTACCTGTGCGCTTCTGCACTGTAACAGAAAAACACGACGCACCGCCTCCGGGCTCCTGTGCACCTGTGCCGCTTAGTTTCGATGTGCGCCTGCGCCGGATGCACTCCGCAGAGCGTGGCCACGCTGAGCCGTGTTCGCACATATTCTGAACGACCCTATACACTGCTTCGTACCTGCCTTAAATACCTGCCTTAAATAGGCATATTCCTTTACCACTTCCCTTACCTCGCTACCAATTGTGAACTGCTGTTCCCTTGCTAGGCTGTTGAGAATAGGAGAATACCACAAGGTAATGCATGTATAATAATGCCTTATGCCTCATTAGGAAGCAGAAAACACACACCCAAAAGATAGTTGTCTGTACTCCTTCAAAAATAGTTTGTGCATTACAGAATGTGACAGCCACCAGTCACCAGTGTTACCAATCAAAGCCTTTAACATCATCTTTTGATCCATTGAATAAAACCAAGTTTTTCTGTGTTTAAGTTAATGGTGTTTCATTATTTCTTTGCTTCTTATTTTGAAAAATTATTTCTTGGGACTGACCAGGCTCAAGAAGTGTAATGTGATAGTAAACTTAAAATGTTTGAAAATCCCTTGAAGTTGCCCTTTAATTTACCTTGTACATTAGTCTTTTGTAGCGAATGCAAACAGTTTTCATACCTTGCAGTCTTCCACTAGCATGGATCCTGCTGCACCACAGAACCCGGGTACCTTGCTGATTTGAGCAGCCAGGTATGATGGTGTCGCATATTTAGAATGCAAGACAGACAATTGGGCTTTGATGCCCCATCGGCCAGTGCTGACGAAGGAGCAAAACACAGACGGAAGACGAGGCTGACAAAGTTCAGTTTGGTGCTCAGGAACGCTTGGCTACTGGGGTGCACCGTGCTAACAAAGATTGTGGCCGTCCACACTTCTTATTTGATTTGCGTCTTTACACTTGGCGGAGGGGCTGGGTGCGCCGTGCTAACAAGAAGTGTCGACGGCCACAATCTTTGCTAGCACAGCGCACCTTGGTAGCCAAGCGATCCTGAGCGCTAAACTGAACTTTGTCAGCCTCGTCTTCCGTCTGTGTTTTGCTCCTTCTTCAGCACTGGCTGCTGGGGCATCAAAGCCCAATTGTCTGTCTTACAAGAATCATTTTATAAGCTTGAAATGCTATTAGCTCTCATCCTTGAGAAATGCAGGCAAACAATCTACAAACTGGAAACATGGGGATGAGCATCACTGCACACCTCTTGGAAATGGAAAGTTTTTTTGTCAGAATGATATGAAGCAGAAAAA
Source organism: Amblyomma americanum (assembly GCF_052857255.1). Classification (NCBI taxonomy): domain Eukaryota; kingdom Metazoa; phylum Arthropoda; class Arachnida; order Ixodida; family Ixodidae; genus Amblyomma; species Amblyomma americanum. The sequence goes on from NC_135497.1 coordinate 143,995,437, forward strand.
AATTGCCTGCAGAGCAGCCCCAGGCACAATTTCAACCTGTGGCAGCTCGGAGCAGCTTTGCTTAGCGATGGCTTTGTGGTCGAAATCCAGTTTTTTTTTGTGATCTAGTTGTTGACGTTTCATTATTTTGCAGAATTATTTCTTGCCACTGAGACAAGGTTCAAGAAGTGTAATGTGATAGTAAACTCAATATGTTTAAAAATCCTCTGGAGATGGCTATTAATGTACCATGTAGAGTCTTGGTCAAAAGTGTCAAGGCTACAGCATTCAGCTGCAGTGAAATGAATGTTCCTAGAATGATCCGTGTAGCAGGTCATTCAAAACAATAGTCAAGCAGGAAGCTTCTCTATCGCAAGAAGAAACCTTCTGCTAGCATTTCAAGGCCACTCGGTCTTTAATAGTGCTGTAATGGCTCTGTTATGCGGCCGAAGCGAAAAGCCTTTGGCCTTAAGACTTCACCAACACTGTACATTACTCTTGTTGCAAATGCGAACATTTTTCACTCTTTCCAGGCTTCCACTAGAATGGGTCCTGCTGCACCACGGCACCCAGGTGTTCTTGCTGAGGTCAATGGCCAGGTACGATGGCTTCTCATATTTAGAACTAGTTTGTAAGCTTGAAATGCTTTTAGCTCTCGTTCTTGGTAACTGCAGGCGAACAATCTAGAAACTGTGGAAACGTGTAGGGGGTCATGAGGATCAGTGCACACCTCTCGGACTTACATTCACAGCGCAAAGACGAACACGGACACGAGGGGAGACACCACAAAGTGCTGACTTCAACAGTGTTTATTGCTGCTGCGCAGCGAATACATATAGAGTACAGCGGGCATGTGCAGCAACGAAAAGGAAAGTCATGTAAGACCTGTAGCAGCGCCAAACCGCAAGGGAACACATCATCATAGGTACAAGAAAGAAAACATATAGCTAAAACCTAAAAGGCAGGACGCAAACAAGAAGAAAAAACATAATACTCTAGTTATAAATTCCTAAGACACGACGCTCCTTATCACTTAACAACATGGATCACTTGGCTACTCACTCCAAAGAAGAGCGTGATGTGTCATGTTTTATCATTAGTAGTGTGTGCAAGGAAAATTGCCATTTTCATAATGTTACATATTGCAGTCCTGAGGAATGGGGATTTTAGCAGTTTTAATGTGGCAAATAACTCTCTCCCGAACCTGTTATAGGGCTTTATACAAAGCATATGTGCAACTGTTTTATTGCAGGTACACCTCGGGAGCGGAAATTGTCTGTGCAGATAGGTGGCGCTGGCTCCTTTCCCCGAGGTACAGACTGCTTCTTTTGCAAGGACGCCACAAAAGTTTTGTGGGGCTCCCCACAAAAGTGACGCTCCTTCCTGGTGATGCTCCTTCCCTGAAGATCCTTCGGGGAAGGAGCATCACTGGCTCAGTATACCGGCAATTCCTTAGGGCTGGTGCCATGCAGAAGCCTCGGATGAGCTAAAAAAAACTAGCCGCTGTGGGCAGCAAACTTCTTTTGTTTAGGTAGATTTCCTGACGGACATTCGTTTATTTAAATGTGCATGTCCTAAATATCTTTATTTTTGCAGCACCTGCATGTCTTCAATTTTTTCATGATTAATACTTTTTCAGATGCATTTGATGCATACATCAAAGCTGCACGAGCTGCCGAGGAAGAGAAAATTTGGAGAGCAGTTGAATCGCTACCTGGCGGCCATGCTGAGGGACATCAAATAATCATTGCCTGCACCTGCCCCTGGCCCTGTAGTCAATGACTGTAGTCATATCAAAATGATAAAATAAAGGCAGCAAAAAAAATATATTTCATTGACTGCAGCCGGGTATTTACTGCTGGGATGCAGCATTGGCTGCGCTGAAGGGTTGCAAGTTCATTCAGGTAACTTACATATTCAGAGCTATTAACTGTACACCAGAGTACGAGTTGCAAGGCCATGATGAGGGCTCCATGACCCCAGGTATGAGGGCCCCATGACGAGGCCCTCATACCTGTCCGAAGGTTACGAAGCGCTCGTATATACGATGGATAGGGAATCCAATAATTGCGTATATATGAGACATATGACATATATACCAGATTTTTAAATAGCGCAGTATCTCTCACACATCTCAGCGAACACCTGATCTGGGCTGTATGGGAAGGGATAAAGGAGGGACTAAGACAAGAAAGGAAGACGTCTCGTAATGGAGTGCTCTGGAGTAAATTCCACCACCTGGGGATCTTTAACATGCATGCACTGACCTTGCACAGCACTTGGGCGTTAACTTTTGTTCAGGAAAGGGAAAAGAGGCAACGCTGCGTCCAACACACCTGGCGACCCCAGCAACGCCAGCTTCAAGGAAGTGCCAAGTGACAACGTTTTATTTCTTTATTGTTTATGTTAGCAATGCTAGTTGCTGGTGGAGGTCCGTTGCCGAAGCGTTGTTTTCTTTATTTTTTGATGCTGGGAATTATGATGATTATGGATTTTTATGGCGCAAGGGCAGCTATGGCCAAAGAGCGCGATGTCACAAGGTATTTTTTCTTTTTCTCAAGGTGGGGTCAGAGACCCATTTCCCAATCATTTCACCCTAAATAAGCCGAGCACCAGACTAGGGCAAAGCTTGTGCCCATTGTATCACCGGTGGGTACCCGGCGGCACTGGGGATCGAACCCCGCACCTCCCGCATGCGAGGCCGATGCTCAACCACTTGGCCACCGCTGCGGTCGATGCTGGGAACTCTATATGGTGACGAAACTGCGTTGCCGCACCGTTGTGCTGCTGCAACACCCTTCCAGACGGCTTCTGTTCGAATGTCGTTCAGTTCGCTAAGTACTGAGACACGATGCCGTAGCACTGGGCTACGAAAAATTGGTTGTGAGGAAAGGAAACAGAGAAGTAATTGTCTTACTTATCAGTGAAACAACCTGCTTTCAATCCAGCGCCCGTTCGAAAATAGAAGCGCTGGTACCGCCGTAGCGTTCTGCTACAATGAGGTGGTGGTTACAACTTTGTTTCCACCAAATGGAAGGGATTAGTTGGGGCTGGGGAGAGCCCAGGGTGGCCGCCAGCCAGGGGCGACCTCTTGAGCTCGCGTGATGAGGGCCAGCTGCGTTGTTTTTCTTGAACTGACCAAAAGCTTGTCCATTCCTCCGCCGAGGGAGCTGGGAAGTGTCGTCGGAGCGGGTTTGCTAGTGCATCCCCATACAATATGGCCTTGGGTGGCGTGCGTCCCGTCACCGCAGTGGGGGCATGCAGGGTGATATTCACCGTTGGTGGTTAAGAATGGCCTTTGTTAGTAGGCGTCTGAGTGCCGTGGCTTGCGCCCTGTCCAGGTCAGGGTGAGGGGTGGGATACGTGCAACTTAGCCCGAGATAAAAGTTAGTGATCTCCGCGTTGAGCGAGGCGCCTCGGCGGGGGCGTCCGCTCCCGTTCCCCGGTTGGTTAAACCTACAGTAAGCCACATTCACCTGTGCGTTTGTTCGAATGCCTCGCAGTTGCTGCGACACTGTTCAGATCATCCCTACTGTACGATCATCTACACTCTACGCATGATCCCTAGCCTCGAATGCCACGCTGTCCCATTTTGGTTTTTCTTTTGATCGCAGGTGTGGTTGGTGTTTTCAGCTGTAAATTGGGGGGGGGGGGGGAGGGGGGGGCTATCCCTTGCGGAAACTGTGTTGCTGTCGGCGCAATGTGTCATAACCGGAGTTGCAGACGAGGGAACATCCGCGAGTCCTTGAGCGAGAAAATGACACGTGGCCCTGGCAAACGGCGTCTCCGATATTGTTCCTTCTGTGGCCGCGTTTCCAGTGTGCTATTCCGAACAGGCTTGGTGTCGGTAGAGATAGCGTAGGCTGGCAAAGGGAAGGCCAAGATAAAACACTCCTTGGTGGCTTGTCCGCCCTCTAAGGATAGGGACGAAAGAGGAAGTGAAAAAAAAAACGCAGTGAGGAAGATGCAGCGTAATAGAGGGCTACGCAGTAATTTCGGCCGCTTGGCGTTCTTTAAGAGCACGCATGTTGCACAGCACGCGGGCGTTTTCGCAATATAAAGGTCCCCTGAGGTGTCTGAAAGAGAGCTGCTCGATTGAGCAGCGTAACAGTCGAAGGGCCGCCTATACAATAGATAGCAACGCTGCACTGCAGTGTTATAAATGTCCTACGCTAGAGCTGCAATTAGGCATGGATAGAGCAGGGGTGAAAAAGAGCATCTTTTGCTGAGACAGCCGTCGTCGCTTCTCCGGACGCAGTTGATGCAACGCACTATTCTCCTTTCAGTAGTTCCCCTCAAAGCTCCTTGAACTGTGCTTTGTTTGCAACGCGGCAGTGGTTGGGCATAGCTGGAGCCCGTCGGCAGGCCCGTGCACTTTCCTCTATCGTCCTGTAATCACAGCAACATGGATGGCTTAGGGAATGTATAACTTCGGACATGGATGTCTGCGATAATACAATGCCATCGAACGCCACCGTCGGAGATTGCCATCGAGACGCGTATCAGATATTAGGCGTATGCTAAAGTCGCCGCCTTGCGGTTTTTTTTTTTTTTCTCGCCTCGCACACAAGCAGCCGTCAAAGGTTGGCGGCTCCTCCTTACCGAGCGAGTGCTCCGGTTGTGACCAGCGAACCATGCTTCGAGACCTCCATCGAGAGCAATGGCCACCGCAACGACAGGACATAAACTGAGATTTGCGCCCGTGTGATGTTCGATGTCAGTGCAAGTTAAGATCCCCAGGTCGTCCAAGTTATTCCGGAGCCCTCCAATACGGCACCTCTTTCTTCCTTCATTCTCTTAGTACCTGCTTTATCCCTTCCCTTACGGCGCGGTTCAGGAGTCGCGGGTATGGGAGACAGATACTGCGCCATTTCTTCTCCCCAAATATTATTCAGACTGTCACCTCACATGTGGGCAGTAAAACATGTACACTCCTTACTCCGAGACTTAACCACGCTAGCACGTGGCAATAAAATGAATTAAACGGGTGCATTAAAAATACATAGAGACATAAATAAAACCTGAAATGTTGAGAAATCGCTACAGTTATTTATTTGCCGCTTTCTGGTGTCTCAGTCATATGGAAACGCACGGACTTGGACAAAATGGGAAATTAATGCTAGCAGCACTCGTCCCATTTTCTCACTTTGTACGTCGGTGACATCGGAATGCGCCTCTGTATTTTCCGAACTAGTCCCTCTCAGCAAAGTAGCCTATAGGACTAGCTGGGTTTCGAAGCGCAGTTACCCTCCACTTGTAGTCTTCGAGTTCCACAGCGCGCGGGCTCGAGACGTGTCGAGCCTTTGCGTTCCCATAAGGAGCAGTGATAGCGCGACATCATACGACAATTCCATTTGGTTCTATACATTTTTTTATGCGTTCTTGGATGCACTTGGAATCGCCGGCACGCGCATGACGTCTCCAGCCAATGACGACGGAACACGGAGCGTGGCGTCGCATGAGCCAATCGCAGAGCGGAGAAGGCCACTATAAAGGAGCAACACCGCAGCCTTCCTTCCCTTTCTTCTTCTCCAGTCGCTTGGCCGGCAGTGATTAAGAGGTGCAATTACCAGCTGTGCTTGTGGCTACGAAGAAAGGAATGTGTAGTGCCTCTCAATGTGCGCGCCGTTCTTCTTTAAAATTACAATGCACAACGGCAAGAAGAAAAGCGACTCAGCTGATGGGCGTCCAGGTGCGTAGCGTATTTCCTTTCGGTTCTGTGGCCTTCGCCGCGGCAGCCTGGTTTGGGTGCTCCCTTTGTTCATCTGCCGTCACTTGGTGGCTGCTTTAGGCCTAAGCTAGTAGGCTATGATGATTGTGTTCTAAAGCATTATATTTTTGCGAGACGGCTGAACGAAATACGTGAGCGTGGCTAGCCGGTTTGTTTCTCTATTATGCACCGTCGTTTTTATGTTAGCGTGAGTGACCGTGACTTGAGAGAGAAAAAAAAAACTGGTCTGGTTGAGTCGATGCGACCTCGACAGCCTTTAAATCGCGTTAAGGTTGGTTCACGTGCAAGCGACTGAGCGGCGCGTTGCAGCAAAAAATTTGCAAAATTTTGGAACCTCTTCACTCTGGCCGCTTGACCCGCCGCGACGGCTCGAAACGGCTTCGTGCGCCGCGGCGGCAGAAATCGCTAGCGTTTTCGCTTGCATGTGAAGTAGCCTTTGGACTGCGGACGTCGGTCGAGCTCCGGGTTCGCGCCACTCTGCGCGTCTCTTGTCCTCGTGCTTCCTAGTGTCGCCATATGCAACACCGGTAATTGGCGCGCTGCCCCAGGGCTGTGAAGAGCCTTGCTTGGTTCGAACAAAGCGCGCACGCTTAGTGAAATGGCAAAGCCTTCAGCTTGCTCAGTCTCGAACCTGCGTTGTGGACAATGCACTCTTTCGATATCATTAATATTCGTCTCTTGTTTGGGCCACAAACGTTTTTCATTGATGCTGCAGTCTCGGGAATATATGATCTAGCGGTAGCATTGCTACACGACAGAATGTATGCGGAATGGACCAAATTTCTAAATTCCAGGGATGCTACGAACGTCAGTGCTGACAGGCTATGTGAAATAACTAACCGAAAGGCAAAACCCAATACAAAGGATCGCGTCGCTTCGCTTCACATCATGTTTTTTTATTCTGTTTTTTTCTGAGAGTGCCAATTAAAGGGGGTCAATCCCAGCCGCGCATTTGTGACCGGCGGCGCGTTCCTGCCGTGAATGCGTTTTCGAACTTTCGCCTTGCGCATGCGCACTGTGCGTCTCGCCGCTCCTCGAGCACGCGCTTCTGCACGCGTAGCACGTGCGCCTGTGTGGTCCGGCCGTGCTGCTGACCTGACACGGGGCGGGTGCTGTGGAACGCTCTTCCGCTTGGTCAGTGCTTTGATCCACGGCACGTTTCCGAGCGCTGTTGTTCTTGATGCATAGCAACCCCTCCGCAGCTCCGCGCCCCAATCCCCTAAGCGCATTTGCGATTTCTTTATGGTTTATTTGGGTTTAACGTCCCAAAGCGACTTAGGCTATTAGGGACGCCGTAGAGATGGGCCCGGAAATATCGGCCACATGGGGGTTCTTTAACGTGCGCTGACATCGCACAGAACACGGGCTTCTAGAATTTCGCCTCCATCGAAAATCGACCGCCGCGTCCGGGATCCAACCTGCGTCTTTCGGGTATCGTGTTTCAGCGTCCTCTGTTTCCGCTGCATTTTTTGCTTGGGCTATCCGCATTAGCCGCCGCGCTGGCTCAGTGATTAGGGCGCTCGGCTACTGATCCGGAGCTCCCGGGTTCGAACCCGACTGCGACGGCCGCCTTTCGATGGAAGCGAAACGCAAAGGTGCCCGTGTGCTGTGCGATATCGGTGCACGTTATCGGTGGTCGAAATTATTCCGGACCACTGCACTATGGCACCTCTTTTTTCCTTTCTGCTCTCAGTCCTTCTAACTCTTCCCTTACGGCGTGGTGCAGGTGTTCACCGAGATATGCGGGACGGTTACTGCGTCATTTTCTTTCCTAAAAAACAATTTTCAGCCCCGACCCCGGCGGATGCGTTTTTATGGAGGAAAAACGCTAAGGCGCCCGTATGTTGTGCGATGTCAGTGCACGTTTAAGATCCCCAGGTGGTCGAAATTATTCCGGAGCCCTCCACTAGGCACCTCTTTCTTCCTTTCTTAATTCAAATTTATGCTTTCCCTTACGGCGCGGTTCAGGTGTCCAATGATATATGACAGATACGGCGGTAATTCCCTTCGCCAAGAAGCAATTACTATTATTATTATTATTATTGTTAATAATATTAATATTAATATTATTATTATTATTATTATTATTATTATTATTATTATTATTATTATTATTATTATTATTATTATTATTATTATTATTATTATTATTATTATTATTATTATTATATCAGCGATACCGACCGCGGCGCCTGTGTTTTCATGGGAGCAAAACGCTAAGGCGCCCGTGTGCTGTGCGATGTCAGTGCACGTTAAAAATCCCCAGTTGGTCCACATTATTCCGGAGACTCTCAGTACGGCATCTCTCTCTTCCTTTCTTCTTTCACTCCCTCCTTTATCCTTTCCCTTACGGCGCGGTCACTTGTCCAACGATATATGACAGATACTGCGCGATTTCCATTCCCTAAAAAACCTATTATTATTATTATTATTATTATTATTATTATTACTTCAGCAAATGTCTATCTTTCCCCGAATTGTGGTCACTATTTATCGCGACTGAGTGTGTTTTGCTTCTAGGTAAGAGTGTGCACTCTATGGTGCTGCCGGGTAAAATCAAGCCGCCTTAAGAAGTTGGCGTCCCGCTGTGGGGCACGATGAGTGGCAGGGTTTTGTTGTTGGGACTGAGGGAAGAATGAAAAGTTCAGGGGCCCGGCCACTGGCTCAAGCTGATCCACAATCGCTGCCACTTGCAGATAATCGCTGCCACGGGCAGACAGTATGAGAGTTAAAAGAGATAAGAGAGGAAATAATGAAAGAAAGGACGCGCGTCGCAACGACCGCGTCATCTGAAGTGACGACGACGGTTTAGCAACTGGTACCTCCGGTGACAAGGAGCCCTCGCGACATGTGCGAGAGCCCCTGCATCGCAGCTCAGCAGGTCCAGGCAGCCACCTGATCGTCCCCTTCCCGTGAAGTGACAGCTTTACTGCTACCCTCCGTAGCTCCTTCGCCGTGTACGCGAGTTTGACCTTGAACCGAGGAGAAAGCGCGTGACAGCTATGACGTCACTCAGCCGCCACCGTCGCGTTCATTGTGATCATTGGCGTTGACGGTGTTCTGGACTCCGTCACTTTTGAGGAAAGAAGGGAACTGGGCAAACGTTTCCCACAACCAGCATGTGCTGACATTCTCCGTGGGAGCAAGCGTTGTCCGCGGTAAGGTGCATTATTTACGCCCGATATATAAATGTAAATAAATATAATGTGGACTAGTTCAGCTAATCTAGGATATACAAAACAATAGATGTCGGCGTTCACTGTGTTCATTGGCGTTGACAATGTTCTAGACTGCGATGGCTTTGAGCAAAGGAATAATAATTGATTTTGGGGGAAAGGAAATAGCGCAGTATCTGTCTCCTATATTGTTTGACACCTGAAACGTGCCGTAAGGGAAGAGAAAAAGGAGGGAGTGAAAGAAGAAAGGAAGAGAGAGGTGCCGTAGTGGAGGGCTACGGAATAATTTCGACCACCTGGGGATCTTTAACGTGCACTGGCATCGCACAGCACACCGGCGCCTTAGCGTTTTACCTCCATAAAAACGCAGCCGCCGCGGTCGGCTTCGAACTCGGGAACTTCGGATCAGTAGCCGAGCGCTCTAACCACTGAGTCACCGCGGCGGGTAACTCCACTGACCCACGGAGCCAGTTGTGCGCCTTCCTTTTCGTGAAAATGAACGGCCTTTGCAAAGTTGTCAACACCAAAGAACTCTATGAGCGCCATCTGCTCACTTGTTTTGTTTGGTTTTTGAGGAAAGGAAATGGCACAGTAACCGTCTCACATATCTCGGTGGACACCCGAACCGCGCCGTAAAGGAATCGATAAAGGAGGAAGGGAAAAAAGAAAGAGAACTGAAAATTGAAACTTCGATTTTGAGGAAAAACGCGGCACTGCGCTGCGGCGGAACACCTGTGGCTTGGTTAGAGGGAACAGCTCGGTGCTACTAGTGGCGCATGCGCAGTAGTGACTAGGGAGCGAGAGAGGAATATCCGCGGCGAGGGGCACGATGTGACGTCATGTGCCTCCTCGGAGTACCGCCACGGCGAAATCGTAAGTTCGCGGCCAGTAAAGCTTTCGCTCTAAAAAATCGAAGGCCGATTACGGCGCACGGTAATTCGGAATTTAAGCGCAGTTCTTCGCAAGCTGCCTGTTACCGCTTGGCAGGTGTCGTGCTACGTTGCTAGCCACACTCCGGAATCGCCCGGTAGCAGCCGCCTTCCGGCTGTCCATTCCTCTCGCCGTGTCAGGTGGCGCTTCGCTCTGCTACTGCCTGCCAACACGTCAGCTGTCAGGTAGCATGTTACACTGACTACGACGCGGAACGTAGGAACGGGCGAGCTGCGCTCTAGAATAAAATAAACTAAAGAAGTCACTGCTGTTGAACACGAAGCGATAAGCTTCACCACGTTTGGTAAAGCAGTCGTCGCATAGGCCGGAGAAGAACATTGAATGACCTTCAGCCCAACCACGTTAGCCGTGTATGACCATACGTGGTACAGTTATGGCGTCGAACACTTGGCTCCTGACCTCGACTCATGACCTTTAAGTTGACCTCTGATGTTTGACCTTAGACATTGGGTGACATTTGGGTTCACCTTTGACCTTCAACACATTCAATGGAGGTGTAAGACCATGTGATACTACGTCTAAGCCACGTGGTTGTGTGGGTATATACTCTAGAACGGCTGTCCATCCAGGCGCTCCCATTGACGAGCCTGAGACGCTTAGCAAGCGTCTCAGGCTCAAGACGCTTAGCAAGGCAAGGAACAAGAGGTGCTCGTTATGACATGCATGACTCAAGCCAACAGTGACCGAACCAAAAAGCGTAGGGGATGTTTTTTATAAAATAATTTGTGGTCTTCATCAGTGGGGCTTAATAGGGCAATAACTTCTTAAAGAATCTCTTTGCGACGCTAAACACCCATAAAGAGACGAAACTTTTTAAAGATAATTGATTAGAAAGCAGAAGAAAAACAACCATTTGCCGCCGGTGCGGTCCGAAACCCATGACCTCTGAATTTCGCGTCCGGTGCTCTACCGAGCTAGGGCGACGGCTGTCCAGTCTTCTGCTTTCGGTGGTGTATATATGCGTGTCGTAACGATCGCTATGATCGAAAACGCAGCAGATATATCAAGCCGACGTCAAATGGGCATTTTCGGCTCGCAGCGGTGCCTTCCGTCAGCGGTGGCAACCAAGCCACCGTTTCGCCCCCCGGTCCGTCGCGGGTTTCGTTCGAGCAAGCACTGCAGCAGGGCTTTGCGGCCAGCCCGCAGCCGCGCGCCGTCAGCGGCAGCCAGACCCCCGCCGCCGAGCGCAGCGCTCAGCCCAGCGTGGAGCCCAGCGGCTACCGACCCATCTATGGGGCCGCCGCCGCCGCTGGTGCCGCCAACGTAGCTGCCAGCAGCCCCTGGCCTGCATCCGCGGCAGCCGCCGTGAGTGGCTGTCAGCCGGCAGCAGCTGCCCCACCACCGTCGCCGCCGTGCACGCCGCCCATTGCGGTGACAGAGCAAACACCCGAAGCTGGCGACAAGACCACGCCCGGCGACGATGTCAAGATCAGGGTGCGTACTGCTTGCCGAAAAGGGCTTCAACTTGAGCCATTTGCTATGTATCTCGTTTAACCTCGTTATAACAAAGTAAAAGTTCGTTCCCGGCTGTTACTTCGTTATATGCAGTGTTTACCGAGTTTCCGAGGGGAATCGTAATTACTTCATTACATCCATTATTTCGTTATAACTAATGCTGTACAGTTCGTTATGCCAGCGGTCTATATACAGTAGCACCTCTTTACAACGAAGTTGAAGGTTTCCGGCGATTACTTCGTTATAGCTGTAGCTTCGTTATATCCGCCCTAGGCCGAACTTCCACGTGCAAACATAATTTCTTCGTTATATCTGTTGTTTCGTTATAAACCGCTTCGTTACAAAGAGGTTCAACTGTGAGCTTGAAGGCTAGAGGAAAGCTCACCTCTCCAAAACATCGACTTACACGCAAGGTACGAGAACCGAACCCGGGTATAATACAACTGAAGAACGAAGCGGCATGTGCCTCTCGAAAGAGGCCCTCCAGCCAATGGCGATGACTGGTTTTCATGACGCCATGGTTTGTCAATCGTCTTGGACCTGTGTGACATCTCAGGGAGTTTCAGATGAAAGGAGATGAACCACCGTTTAAACAGATTGGCAGCGGCGTCCGCAGATTCGGCCGACGCCGTTGGCTGCAAGGCGTCCTTTGTAGGGCATCCGTCGCTTCTTTCTGGAGCTGCAGCCGACTATGCAGAGCTTAGTTTTTACTACTGAAAAGTGGTGTGGGCAGCAAGAATCGTGGTAGTGCATGACGCATAGGGCGCTCTTGAAGTGAAACAAGATTTACTCCGCTGACAAAGTCAAGATCACGAACAACGTTACGGAACCGCTACGACTTGCTTCCTTGGTCAACAATGAGGAGGACAAGGCGAGTGGGTGAAATTTAAAAGCGAAGTTTGTGTTGCAACGACCGTATTTAGATGAGTGGTTCGAACCCGACCGCTGCGGTTGCGTTTCGATGCAGGCGAAGCGCTAAGGCGCCCATGTGCTGTGCAATGTCAGTGTAGGTTGAAGATCCCCAGGTGGTCGAAATTATTCCGGAGCCCTCCACTACTGCATCTCTTTCTTCCTGTCCTCTTTCACTCACTCCTTTTTCCCTTCCCTTACGGCGCGTTCCAGGTGCCCACCGATATGTGAGAAAGATACAGCGCCATTTCCTTTCCCCAAAAACCAATTTTCAAATTTCACAGATTCTTCTGAGGTTCAGGGCCTCAGTCGTCGCCTGGATAAAGGGTGGCTCAAGCAATAGGTGCGTAGTCAGGTTTAGCCTTTGGGTTCAGTACTTACACACCGGCGGCCGAGTGTTGTGTTGCCACCGTGAGAAATTGTTTTTAAAGCGAAAGCTTTACTGGTCGCAGGTTGAGCTGTTTCGCGTGATACCTGGACAGCCGTGCTGCGCATGAACAAGGAGCAGTGACAACACAGAGCGCATTTCTCTCCCTAATCACTACTGCGCATTCGCCGCTAGTAGCACCGAGCCACAGGTGTCCCGCCGCTGCGCACCGCCGAGCCTTTCCTCAAAATCCAACTTTCAATTTTGTTCTCTCTTTCCTCTTTCCCTGCCTCCTTTATCCCTACCTTCACGGTGCGGTTCGGGTGTCCACCGGGATGAGAGACGTTTACTGTGCCATTTCTTTTCCTCAAAAACCAAACAAAACAAGTGAGCCGACGGCGTTCATAGAATTCATTGGCGTTGACAACTTTGCAAAGACCGTTCATTTTCATGAAAGGAAAGACGCACAACCGGCTCCGTGGGTCAGTGGAGACCTCAATCTCGCTTTCGCTTTTATATCCTGGATTAGCGGGGCTAATCCAACCCGCCGCGGTGGCTCAGTGGTTAGGGCGCTCGGCTACTGATAAATAATAATAATAATTGGTTTTTGGGGAAAGGAAATGGCGCAGTATCTGTCTCATATATCTTTGGACACCTGAACCGCGCAGTAAGGGAAGGGATAAAGGAAGGAGTGAAAGAAGAAAGGAAAAATAGGTGCCGTAGTGGAGGGCTCCGGAATAATTTCGACCACCTGGGGATCTTTAACGTGCACTGACATCGCACAGCACACGGGCGCCTTAGCGTTTTTCCTCCATAAAAAAGCAGCCGCCGCGGTCGGGTTCGAACCCGGGAACTCCGGATCAGTAGTCGAGCGCCCTAACCACTGAGCCACCGCGGCGGGGCGGCTACTGATCCGGAGTTCCCCGTTTCGAACCCGATCGCGGCGGCTGCGTTTTTATGGAGACAAAACCCTAAGGCGCCCATGTGCTGTGCGATGTCAGAGAACGTTAAAGATCCCCAGATGATCGAAATTATTCCGGAGCCCTCCACTACGGCACCTCTTTCTTCTTTCACTCCCTCCTTTATCGCTTCCCTTAGGCGCGGTTCAGGTGTCCAACGATATATGAGACAGATACTCCGCCATTTCCTTTCCCTAAAAACCAGTTATAATTATTATTATTGAGCTAATGCAAATTATTTTTTGGCGGGGGGGCAGTACCGGTCGCAGTTCATGGCGCAGTACCTGTCTCACATATAGGCGGACGCCCGTAAAGCGCCGCAAGGGAAGGGACAAAGGGGGGGGGGTGGAAGTAGAAAGGAAGAAGTGCCGTAGTGGAGGGCTCCGGAATATTTGCGACCACCTGGGGATCTTTAACGTGCTCTGACATCGAACAGCACACAGGCGCCTTAACGTTTCGCGTCCATCGAAACGCAGCCGCCGCGGTCGGGTTCGAACCTGGGAACACCAGACAGCAGCCGAGCGCCCTAACCACTGAGCCACCGCTATCAGTGTATTGTCTTTTTTATCCATGCGTTATATGGGCTTTTAATCCGAGCGAAATTATGCACTGTCGGGCCCAAATATCCACTCTGGCAAAGTGATGTTTCCTTGGCCTGTAGCTGCAGTTGATTCTTTTAAATTACCCGTCTGCACATTCTCCTTTCACAGAAAGATTCCTGTTATTCATCTTTCGCTGTTAATGGGCGGCTGCGGCGTCTTTCCGACTTCCACGAATGCAGAAATTTCCACTGTAGTTCCTTGTGCCGAGCTTCGCCGCCGGGCGCCGGTTTGTTTAATCACGAATAATTAAATTCTTCAAATTTTGTCGCCCCGATCGGGACGATTTCTGTGGGCGACCTTGGACGTGTGACGTCACCAGCTGCATGCCCCTCGACATTTGCTAGGAGTTTGCTCAAGAAGAAGAAAATTATGTCCTTTGTTTTTGGTCATTTCACGCAACCAGTGGTCTGTCGCTTAGTCTCCAGTTTAGTCAGTCAGAGCGACGAGAGGTTCTGCAACAGTATGCATGACGACTAGCTTCTATCATGACGCCATACTTTGGGAGAAACCCAGTTTTGGTTTCCGCGTTCCTTGTTTTTCCTCTTTTAAAGGGCTTCTACTCAGGTTTTAATAACAATAATATTTGGTTTTGGGGGAAAGGAAATGGTGCCCCGCCGCGGTGGCTCAGTGGTTAGGGCGCTCGACTACTGATCCGGAGTTCCTGGGTTCGAACCCGACCGCGGCGGCTGCGTTTTTATGGAGGAAAAACGCTAAGGCGCCCGTGTGCTGTGCGATGTCAGTGCACGTTAAAGATCCCCAGGTGGTCGAAATTATTCCGGAGCCCTCCACTACGGACCTATTTGTTCCTCTCTTCTTTCACTCCCTCCTTTATCCCTTCCCTTACGGCGCGGTTCAGGTGTCCAACGATATATGAGACAGATACTGCGCCATTTCCTTTCCACCAAAAACCAATTATTATTATTATTAAAGGAAATGGCGCAGTATCTGTCTCATATATGGTTGGACTCCTGATTGAAAAACGGTTTTTGAGGCACAGAGAAGGGACTCTTAAGAAATGTGATGGGAATGGGAACACAATACCACGTCTAAACACATTCAAAATCGTCCGCAATTACCATATGAGTGGTTCAGAAACTTTGCAAGAAATGCTTCTACAGCTGTGGCGCCATCATGGCCTTGGTTCCCTGAATAAAGAAATTAAGGGAGAGAAATTTTTGTTGAACATCCTGACCACGCAGTGCGGTTCCCTTATTTTGCAATCGTCCCGATCGTCCATGTCATAGGTGCTCTAGATGGCACAAGGCTCTGAAACACCTTCCGAGGAAAGTACAGGGTCGGTCAGAAGTTCTCAGGCCATAGGGTGTTTTTGAGTTGCATAATCAGGCAGACATGACACCCCCAAAGGCTCAAAATATCTGTAGAGGGCGGAAGAGGTATCGTTCTATATACTCTGCGAACCCTGATAGCTTTTTTGGCATCTTAAATGCAACGATATGCCGATGAAAAAAGCAAACCCCGTGGCCCCTGAACTTTTGACCAACCGTGTACATAACCTGGCTCAACCACTACGTTCTCTCGTCACAAACACCTGAACCAAATATTTCTACATTGAGCACAGTACCCACAATACCGAGCGAAGGTTGGCGAGCTCTTTCCAGCGACTTTTTCACGCCCGCGCAAATCTCCACCTCGCTCTCGTGCGTATTTCTGTTCAGATCTGTCTGTCAGTTAGATTCAGAAGTAAAGCAGCTACTATGGCCGGTGCCAGTAATAAGCGTCGGTTCAGCGGGTCAGAAAGGCCCCGCTCCCCCCCCCCCCCCCTACACACACACACGCCGGGGGAATCCCCGAACGGGACGGCAGCCGGCGGTTGGGCCGAGTGGGTAGGGCTGGTTGAAGAGCGCCGACCTGTGAGCAAGAAACGAGTGGCGAAAGGAGATGGAAAGGCTCGAAGACGCTCAAATTTAAATTTTACTACAGATAAATTCGCTTGCGCAAAACGTTTATAACGTTCTCACTTTAAGGTATTCATGAAGTGCCGTCCTTTAACGGGCTCGCTACAACACACAGGGTGCAGGAGGCTTTTCCCATTAATACTCACCGGAACCGGTCCTGCACTGTAGTGTAGACCGAAGACCATTCGGCCTAACTTATGTGATGCTCAACACACGAAACAGTGCATGCCTACTTATTTCTTCATGCCCTGCTCTAATTACCACCAATTACGGCGCAGGAGCTCGAGCGAACCCTGCCCTCTAACTTCCCGCGGCGGCCCGCCCACGGCCAGCTGGGCCGGACCATACAACTTCTTGCCAACCACTTCAGCATTGAGATACCGACTGGCAGCGTCTACCACTACGACGTCGACATCTCCTCGGAGACTGCCCAGGAGACCAAGGTTCCTGAGCAGAATAAGTACGGATGTCTCAGCACGAAGATCAACAGGATTGTCATCGAGCTCCTAGTAAAGAAGTACCGGCAAGACCTGGCCAACTGCATCCCGGCTTTTGATGGCCGCAAGAACCTGTACACGCGCCGCCAGGTCAACTTTCGCGAGCGGACATTCACTGTCGACCTCGAGGAAGACCAAAGGTCCCAGAAGTTTATAATCAAGATCCAGTACGCGGCCACAGTGAACCTGGAGGCCCTGCATGACGTCTTCGAAAAGCGCGTACAAACTGTGCCCCAGGAAGTCCTCCAGGCCATAAACATCGTCTTGAGGCACAGCCCCTCGATCAACCTTGCACCGGTTCGACGCTCGTTCTTCAGACCGCCGGGACCCAACGAGCACAATGACCTCGGAGGAGGCCGGGAGGTGTGGTTTGGCTACTACACGAGTGTTCGACCCGCCCAATGGAAGCCCATGCTTAACGTCGACATGTCAGCAACAGCATTCTACGAGTCGCTTCCACTGGTCGACTTCATGTGCAGGTTCTTAAGCGACAGCCGTCGTGTGTTGACGCCCGCGGACTTCCGGTCATTGCGGGACAACCAGTACGTGCGCCTGAATAGGGAGCTCAAGGGACTCCGTGTCAAAGTGACGCACCTTCCGCACCCGCGCAAGTACAAAGTGGTCAATATCACGAGGGAACCTGCGAAGGACATCTATTTTGAATCAGAAGGTAGTCATATCTCTTTCGCCGACTACTTCCAGAGCCGCTACAGGCGCTTGTCGTACCCGAACTTCCCTTGCGTGCAGAGTGGCAGCCCGACGCATCCAGTCTACACTGGAGGTGTGCGAGCTGGCCGAAGGCCAGCACTGTCGGAAGAAGCTCGACGAGAGTCAGACCACCGAGATGATCAAGCGCACGGCCAAGCCGCCAGCCAAGCGCTTCCACGAGATTCGTCAGTCTGTGCGCGACATGGTCAGCAGCTCGGACAAGTACCTACGAGAGTTCGGCGTCAAGATCAACACTGAACCCACTCAGGTTGTGGGCAGAGTGCTCGACCCGACGGGGTGGGCAAGTTCCGCAACGTTCCTCCCTGCACGACCGTCGTCGTCGTTGTTGTTTCGTCTAATACGATTTATTCGATTTTAATCTCCTCTTATAGTCGCGAATCTGTAATGTTAATAAATCTGTCAATAAATAATAATGTCATTAAATCTGGTGGACGTGTAGCGCCAGCTCCGTAAATAATGGCATAGGCAAACCTAAGGCTACTAACATCTGCGGTTACTTCTAGTGCGCATGTGGCACGGCTAATAAAAGGCCACACACACCACGACCGTCGACTCGGTGGTCGCGCACCCGCTGGACTTCGGCTCACTTCGGCGTCCAGGTACGCGACCTCTTCTCCGCTCTTGTTGCGACTGTCAGCGGGAACAAATGGTCTGCGGTGTTTCATACATATCGCTCGAAGTTCCGTTGCCCATGGTTCCATATCCTATAAGCATATTAGAATAAATGGGCCCCCTTCTACTGTACAGGCAGGGGCATATTGGTTTACATTCTTTTTTTCTGGCTGCCCCACCATACTTTTTGTCCGAGTTGAGGCCCTGGGCTGCAGCCGCCCCCCCCCCGCCCCCCCCCCCCCCTTAATCCATCGCTGCTCAGAAAGTTTATTGACGCACCAAGCCTACATTTTCGAACTGTTTAAGTACCCTGCGCCCCGGCGCCAGTGGTTATTCCCGACTTCCTGACGAAGGCCTACAGCGCCACTTACCAACGGCGCAGCTCGACTACCGCCTTCAGCGTTCAACACACCGCGTCAAGATGTCGCTCCTTTCTGCTCCCCTATAGGCTGCCTCGATGCCCGCGCTTCCGTTTCAAAGCGGGGACACCGACTCTTTTCGCCGCCATCTTGGTTCTTTCCAATTCGGAGGCGCAGGGCGTGCAGATTAACTATCGGGCAGAAAGAAAGGGGCGCGGGCGTATGAGGGCGATACCACCGTTATTTAAATGCAAATTTTCTGCTTTACCATCTATTGAGCATTTTGTTTGCATAAACTGTTCAGTTCCAGAGTGGTTGTGGCGACACTTTTCGCGTGCATCACAACCTGATGTTGGCAAGATTTGCATCTGAGGTTACCCCTTTTTATTTACTCATTTCACTCGTACACGTCATACAAACATTACTGGAATTGCACACTTGGATGAAATTTATTGTTTGCAGTACTTTCGTAACAATTTTGTTTCTTATTGTGTGTTTCCGGTCAGATTTATAAAACTAGGAGAAAAATGAGGAGACGCCGCGTAAGTTCGCCGAAAGCAGCTCACGTCCTAACGGAAGAGCAAGAAATGCACTAAAAACAGTCTTCAACAATCAAACACGTTTTATTTGTAAAATAATCACTCATACTCCACATTATGAGGTCTCAACGAGGTTATAAGGCTGAAATGTAATTGCCTTACTGGAGGCTCCTACCTGCTACAGTCTTGCTAGCGTAACGCTCAGCTGGCTTTTCTGGAGTGTTAAGCCATCGCAGATAGATCTGAAGCCTTGTGGACACAAAGCGCTGAAGAAGTTTTTCGATCACATCTTTGTGCTGACAACATGGGTTTTCTGGCAAGGTTACATTGTTTGCAATAATTTCCTTCAGTGCTTTCAATGGTGTTCTTAGATGGCTCAGATTTTGAGCTTCAGCAAAGGACTTGAAGGCGCTCTCACATTTTAAAAGAAAGTCCAGCACTTGTCTGCTTGCATAAATTAAATTCCTGCTACCTTTAACATATTCCTTTAGTTGAGTAAGGTGGTGTTCCGGTCCAGGTTCTTCTGCCACTAGCATGCGCATGCATAGCAGTGTTCCACAGTGCGGACAATTGGTTTTAACAAGAAGCCCGCCAAGTGGGCGAGCACATCTTCCTCAAGAGAAGACACTTCCTCTAAGTCAAGAACGAAGTCTCTTCTCTCATCGCTCTCTTCCGACTGGATGATACTTTGAAACTGTTTAATTTCTGGTGAGAGCAAATCGACAAGGTAGGTGCTGTCATCGATTGTGTATCCAGACGCTTTCGGTACCTTGAGGAACTGGCTCACCGACACTATTCTTAGTGCGTTTTTCAAATCGTAAGCACTCGGTACTGGACTCATCATTCGTACTACAGAGAACAGGTTTTCAAGGCAGTCTTGAGCGAGCCTTCCAGTCAGCACAAATGTGTACCCGCGCTCGTTAATAAGAGCAGCATGTAGTTTCATTACCACTTCCGTTGACATCAAGACGCCAGACTGGCATGGCTTCCATACACCCTTGATGCCAATGTTGAGACCCCTGATCACATCTGAAGCAAGACTCAGAGTTGATATGGCTTGCTTGTATTTTGCGTCATCGAGATGGCTCAAAGCAACTACGGGATGGCGAGCTGTCATGAGCGTGTACCATTGAAAGATAAGCTCAAAGAACCATGCTGTTGTTTCAGCTTCAGGAGGAAGCATTTTTTTTTCAATCCAGAACCGAATAACTGGTGGTACCTCTCTGAAAAACTGTACGGCAATGCCAACCTTCATTTTCGTGAAGTGGCCATTTGATATGTGAACATCACATCACCAATGGGAGCAATAAGTTCATAAAAAACAACAATGAATCCACCCTGAAAGCAGACGGCCCACAGAGCTTGTTACCCATGAGAGCCACGTGATTAAGGAACTGGCAATGACAACACAATAAGTGCATGTCATGGGAAGCACAAGACCCCTGCTGCTAATAATTTGTAATAGTTTTGACCTAATTAAGGATTCAATAATCAGTGAGTCCAATAGAGTAATAAAATATACGCTTGCATATTACAAACACGCGTGTAAGTTCCGCCGATCTTCTACATAATGAGCAATACATGCAATGCAACATATGCACACTCCTTGAGCAAAGCTTAAACGAGTGCAGTCTGCGGAAAACAAACACGAAAAATTCGCGCGACTGCAAACTTTATAAGATTTTTCACAATAGCAAAAGATAAAAAACAACAAATTCATGTTTACGTACGCCTAAAATCGAAGAGAGTAGGCAAGGCGTTCCATTTGAGCAGCCGTCGTCCATCCAGACGATTTAATTCATATTGATCCTGCCCAAAGTGGAGCTGTAAGAATGAAAAAAGAAGCACAGCATGTCATTGAAAGATGAGGTGGCAAGCAGAATCGTAAGGCACTTTCTTCACACACACCCCAGTCGACGAATAAATAAACCCCTCATGCCTATCGAGATCAATGCACGAACTCGGAAACGAACCGAGTTTATAAGCGCCCCAATACTTCTAGATAGAAAAAAAAATGCGCAGTTCGCACGTCTAGAAAAAACCTACGCCGTTGCAACGAGTCAAACACGGCGATCGCACCATATTGCAGCGTGATCACTACAAAAGGCACGCCAACATATGCATGCTGCTGTATTGAGATGATGAAAAGCAATAGAAAATGACATTATTCATAATAGTGTATCACAAAATCATGAGCCTTACCTCACATATCTTAGTTGTATCCGTCGGTTCCCAGCCGTCACGTTTTACTTGCGCTGCCCATTTCTTTCTTCGTTCAGCATCGCGGGGGAAACGAAATACCCGCTGCCCTTTTGCGCTCGATCCAGTGCACAGAGCGGCACAACAGCCCGTCATGTTTCGTTAACAAGCGCGCACTTCCCAAGAGACCACATAAAACACGAGCTCTCGCACCGCAACACCACAAAGACAGCAAATAGAACGCGACGCGCTTCCGTTCAGCTCGACGGCCGGCGGGAAAGAACCAACATGGCGCAGAGGCGGCGCGGAGTGCTACAAAGTGTGTCCCCACCCTGAAAAGCGGCGCTGGCATCGAGGCACCCTACTCCCCTAGCGGTTGCGTGGAGGTGTGTTCTTAATCCTGCTGGTCGGTTGGTTGTAAAACTTTATTTCCAGCGGATATAGAGGAGCGACACGAAGTCGCCCCCCGCTTAAACGGCGGCCGCTATCCCTTGGGCAGCGGCGGCGTCTTCAGCCAGCTGGAGGAGCTTGATCTGTATCCCCGGGTCGGGGCTGAGCAATAGAGCCTCCCAATGAGCAGAGTCGGTAATGAAGTGACTCGCGGGTAGGGACTGCGGGCAGTTCCAGATCATGTGATTTAGATCGGCTTTCGCATCACAATTTTTGCATTTGTTTGAGTAGAGTCCTTCCGAATAGAAGCTACACAATTGGGGATTTGGATAGGTGTTAGTTTGAAGTTTACGCCAGGCTTTGGCCTGTTGCTTGGAGAGCGCTTTATCTGCTGGGTGGAATCTGAGTCTTGCAAGCCTGTAGTGCTGCAGGATTTATCTGTAAGAAAACAACCTGTCCTTGCCAGAGTATAGGGCGGGTGGGCTGCACGACCCAGCTCGGCGGGACAGTTCTCGAGCTAGGTTATGAGCCGCCTCATTACCAGCAAGGGAAGCATGAGCAGGCGTCCAAATTAGGCGAATGCGCCGCGTGGGCTGATAATTGGAAGCTTTTCCCTGTCTACGATGCGTTCATTTCGTGCATCGATGATTGCACAGCCGCAAACAAAAATTATTGCACGTTTATATCTTACAAAGCCGTAGGCTGGCAGGCTAACCTTCCGATTAAACGATTACTGCATTGGCCCACAGTCAGCTTAGTTTATTTATTTATTTATTTATTTATTAGTTACCTGCATCGCCCCGCAGGGCATTAAAGCAGGGGGTACAGACTTCATTTATAGGTATAAAGCAATTATTGCAGTGCATGGAAAAATGCTTCGTTAGATGTAATACATACAATGCTCGATGGCAAACTGTTCCCGTCCCGAACAGTTCTAACAAAAAAAGAATAACGCAAGACGTCACCCTTGCAAGAAAATTCTGTGACCTTCAAGCAGTGGTCCAGCCGCTTTGAAATATAATGAGGAGCCTGGATATATTGTTCGCGGTTTATGTCAGTTTTTGAATAATAAATCTCATGGAGAAATTTCAATCTGATGTACCTTCTACGGTCCTTCAACTCTTGCCAGTTAACTTTTCGGTTGCTTTCCGTCATACTAACTTGCCAGTTATAATTACCAAGAACAAATCTAACTGCCCTATTCTGAATTTTCTCAAATTTTCCTACACACTCGGATGTGTGTGGGTCCCAGCAAACACATCCATATTCAAGTATGGAGCGTACATAACTGAAATACAGCTGTCTTTTTAAGTTACATGGTAAATGGCTAAAATTCCGCCGTAGAAAACCCAAACGTAACGCTGCCTTATTCGCAATACAATTAATGTGCTTATTCCATCGTAAGTCCGATGTAAAAAAGACGCTTAGATATTTAAATGACTTGCTTATGTTGCGAGTAAAATCATTAATTCTATACCTATACGGATGATTAGCACGTTTTCTTGTGAAGGTGACGTGAACAGTTTTCGAACATGTTCGAACATGTGCCCTGCGCCCCGGCGCCAGTGGTTATTCCTGACTTCCCGACGAGGGCCTACAGCGCCACTTACCAACGGCGCAGCTCGACTACCGCCTTCAGCGTTCAACACACCGCGTCAAGATGTCGCTCCTTTCTGCTCCCCAAGCGGTTGCGTGGAGGTGTGTTCTTAATCCTGCTGGTGGAAGCTTTTCCCTGTCTACGATGCGTTCATTTCGTGCATCGATGATTGCACAGCCGCAAACAAAAATTATTGCACGTTTATATCTTACAAAGCCGTAGGCTGGCAGGCTAACCTTCCGATTAAACGATTACTGCATTGGCCCACAGTCAGCTTAGTTATCGAGTGAATGATAGAAATTCGGCTTTGGAAGAGGCTAACTCCGTGTTTCATTACTGCTCTGCAATGTGGTGCATGTACTGCAGGCAATAGTCGACAAGACGCTGGCGCGACTGCAAGGACTGGAAGAGGCGGTTTCATTGTGTGACGTCACACATGAACGCGAGAATTACGAAAAATGAGGAAGGAGCAAGAGGCCAGTGTGACTGTCAGATGTACGCCAAAGGTAAACTTCGAGCTTTACTGTATTTGCACACGACTGATGCTTGTTAGTACGCAGTGAAGCAGTGCTTTTTTTTTTCGGTGCAATTTATATATGTTCGATGTAAACTTCACGATGAAGACGTTTCTGATACCCGGACTGGCTGTTTCACGGTCACATTCTGCCAATACGTTCAGCTTGCCCTTCACGCGTAGTACATGTGGAGCGCATGCTCTCGCAGGCACGGTCGTGCAAATAACGCATCAGTTCAAGAAATATGGCTGAAACAAGTAAAAAAAATCAAGTTAATGTGACCCTGAGAAAAAAAAAGTTGGTCTGCACCGGTAGAAGTGGTTTCTCTCGCTGAACAAGGAGCTTTTATAATCTGGAAGAGGTAAGAAAATTTGGCGGTGGTTTAGCTCTGGTTAAACCTGGAGTGACATGATAGCTACATCTGGCCGAGTGGAACGCGCTGAGTTGAATTGCAAAGTCAGTCTTTCGCCGCTCCGTTTGGCTGGGCGTTCCTTCTTCATCTTCGTTCCACTTGACACAGCGCATGTGCACACCTGTGGCAGCTCGGTTTCGCCGAACGTTACTAGACTAGGTTCCTAGTCTATTAACGTTGGGTAGCTGCTCCGCACCACGTGACCAACCACGTGACAGCGTGGTGGCGCCGCCACGCTGAAGGCTCGAAATGCTACCGTAATGTAGTTATCGCTACAAAAGAATACAAGGGGAGGGGGGGGGGGGGGTGCACCACCGGCCCTTTTCGCATGCAAGCTGCGGTGACGTCAAGACAGCAAGACAGTTTGCAACGCGGATCCCTGAGGCTAGGTTACACCGTCATTTACTTCCAGCGCTCATCACAGAGTCCTTTTCGGCCTTCACCTCACGAGTCCGAATCGAGTGGCGGGAATAAAGGTTCTATTTTTAAATACAACTTTCTCACAATAAACGCGCATTTTGCTGTCAACAAACATCAACATAACCAGAAAGCGCCGCACAATCGATTTTTACCCAGGAAAAAATTGGATGGAGTTTTCAATCTTCCAGTATTTGCGTTACAGTGAACTCTTGTTATTGCAACTCTCTTGATTAGAGGAGCCGCTTAATTTGAACTGACGCTTTGGTGCCGTCACCATCGAGGGCATTAGAAAGCCTCCCGCTAATTCGAACAGATTTTCAGTTTCCTCCGAGTTGAAGCTCGGCGCCTGGCTTTAAAAGGGTGCCCGCGAAACGAACTTTTGTAGTCAATGTTCTGCAAAACAAACCCTACGGCACGTGGTTGTCGCAACAGAGTGACGTGGCGTCATCGGGCGCTATCAGTTCGTTTCCTTCGAAGCATGCGCTTAACAAGGGGCATGTTCAGGTGCCTGCACTAGCGCTGCTCCCGCTGCTTTTAAGCGGGCTCTGCTTCACCGTGAAACTTTCCTTCAACGCAGATTTTCATGCGCACGCGGGCTACAGAAATACAAGTGAGCATTTGAAAAGAATACAGCACTATAATGGTGTTCATGGGGGGAAGATTTTTTTTTCTATCGTAGTCTTCGAGCCCTTTTGTCTGCAAGCCCTTGATTGCTGTCTCATTCTATTAATTCTCTTACCCTGTATCCCAAACAAGCTGACTCTAAATCAAAGGTGACTATCGGTACAGTGTTCTACGTTCTTATCTTACCGTACAGGGATTGTCAAAACCCGTCGCCCATGGCCATCCAATTCCTGGGTATGGGCTTCATACATCTGCAATATGACGCGGTGCAGGGGTGACCCTTGTTCTGTGGATTGCTGACCCTTCACGCACCGAACAAATAAAACAACTTCTGTCTGTATAACAGACGCGTAAAGAAACCTTATATACCTCGTTCGCACAATTCCCTGAGCGTTTCAAGGCACTGCTTGTGAGCGAGGCGAGCGTCGCTTCACAGCTCTGAAGAACGGCTCCTCACTATGCTCTCTCTCTGTCTTTCTCTCTTTTGCACAATTGTAATCTTGAATGGTCACAGCTGTTTACTCACTGGCGAAGAAAAATCACGCCTAAAAAACCGCTCCTCGAGGCTTGAACCAAGCTACGACCAAACTTCCCGCGAATTTTATCCCGTACAGCGTGTCAGCCATGGTGCCAGCCGTCGTCTGTTACGGCGGCACGGGATGGGCGGCGCTGCCTTCCAGGCGCGTCTCTTGCGCATTCAAACAGCGCGGTTGTTCACTACGAACTGATTCCAACTAGGCCGAAATCTTACGTTGCCCGTGAGGGCCACGCCAGTCTCGCCTGCAAGGATGGAAATCGCTTTTTGAGGAGAGGAAATGGTGTCCGCCGATATATGAGACAGATACAGCGTCATTTCCTTTCCCCCAAAACCAATTATTATTATTAAGAAGAGGAAATGGCGCAGTAACGTCACACACCGCTCGGTGGACACCTTAACCGCGCCTTAAGGGAAGGTATAAAGGAGAAACGAAACAAGAAATAGAGGAAAAGGTGTCATGGTGGAGGGCTACCGAATAATTTCGAACACCTGGGGATCTTTAACGCGCACTTTCATCTGTACAGCACACGGGTGCTTTTTGCGTTTCGCCTCCATCGAAACACGGCTAACGGGGAAAATAGGCACAAAGGCGCGTCGGCAAGCGCACGGAAGAGGAGTGGGAGAGCAGTGCAACGCTGGGGTTGGATTCATTCACCTCAATAGGGTGACATCGCACAGCGCATCGCGTTGGCGTGGCGACCTGAGTCGGCGCTCCTATCTACGTTACTCCGTGAGTCACGCTTCGAACCAGTTTTCCACTCTGTAGGATCGAAGAACACTGATTTCACCAGAGTGTGGTAACGTGATGGGCACACGCACAGCTTAGTTTGGCTCCATCGAAGGGGGGTCTAGAGATTCGAGCGCAGGTGGAGAGGGAAATAGAGAGGGAAAGAGGCTGGCAGCCTGTGTTACACAAATCATTTTAGACAAAGGGGTGCAGTTATAGTCAAGAAAGAACTTCTTACATACAGAATGAAAATAAGAAAAATATTGCAAACTATAGAGACATCAACTAATCTCTTCCCTGGGAGGCGGGAAAGAGCAAGAAAAAAAAAAGCTTCTGAATGGCTTAGAGCCTTTTTGGATTTGGGGAAGCTGGGAACTTTCTTTAATCGTAAAGGCTGCCGGGGGGGACTTTGCACTATGTTTCCCATTTCTATTGGGCAGCCTTGGAACTTCCTGCCCTTCCCTGCCCTGCCCTGCCTTGTCAAATCGAAATTGCAAATCCTTATGTCATCGGTACTAGTATGCCCGAGTCTGTAAATTTACCGTCAGCAACAAAGAAAAGCGAACAAGAGAATTTAACCACGAAGAGCAAAATGACAAGCTCCTAAGATCACCTCAATACTAACAGAGGAGAATTTCAGTTAGAAGGCGCGAAGACGGTCCATTAGAACTGTTACTCAACCTCACTTGTGTTTCCCCTCCAGGAGCTAATACGTTAGTGCTTTTGTTCGGAACTTCAGTTTTCTTGTTCGCGTTTCGTTCGTTG
Organism: Amblyomma americanum; assembly: GCF_052857255.1. Taxonomy (NCBI): domain Eukaryota; kingdom Metazoa; phylum Arthropoda; class Arachnida; order Ixodida; family Ixodidae; genus Amblyomma; species Amblyomma americanum. The sequence goes on from NC_135497.1 coordinate 144,022,405, forward strand.
CTGATGGTACGTCAAGCAAGATCTTTTTATTTTCACCATAATCTCATGGTCCGTTTTGGTCAGTTGTCGATACCGATAAAATCCGCCAGGATGGCTCAGAGGTTAGAGCAGGGTGGTAAAGGTGAGCCCGAAAAGTGGTCCAGGGCAAGGCGCTAACATCTTCCAACTCTCATCTAGGATATGAATTTCTAATTGCACTAAGTGCATATATCACCGCGACGTTTGAGCAGAATGTTTCGGTTATCATATTTTGTAGTTCGGAGTGCAGCGTTTTTCATGGATTACGGTCGCGCATGGGCGCGAACGTGCGCAATATTGCATCTTTATTCTTAAAATATTGCAGCAGACGACCCCTTCTGGGCGTCAATATATCAAGAATAATGTTACTAAAGGGAAACGTGCTCTGGGCCGGTTTACGCGAGTAGGCAATAAAAACTTTGGCATGCCTCGCGACATGTTACTGTTTCTCTATAAGGCTTATATGAGACCGATTCTGGAATCTGGTTGCGTCCTGTTCTCTGGTAGCGCAAGTTGCAAACTGCAGCCCTTAGCCTTACTGGAAAGGTGTGCCCTACGGCTCTGCTTCGGGCTCCCAAAATCAGCTTCAAACGCTGACCTTTATCTAGAAGCCCGTATCCCGGATCTCTATTCCAGCATCCAACTTCTAACGGTGCGTACTTTCCTTAGGTCCTTTCACCCGGCTCCCGGCGTTAATACTCCCATATTTCTAACCCATTTACACCTGTTTCGCTAATCATTGGCCACGTTATCAGCTTCCGCAAGTTATGTTCACGAGAACCTGTTAGCCCGCTTCAGGTCGATCTGATCTCCTTGCAACGAGTCGCTGATACGCAGGCTGACCCCGTCTTCTATTACGACCATATATTTCCGTTCCATGCTAAACATGCGCCCTCAAATATCCTAAATGGTCTTGTTGCTGAATACCTTCAGAATTTTGCTCGTCATACTGTTATCTCCACCGATGCCTCCGGGAGCTGTAAGAAGGCGGCGATTAAGATATATTCGCAGGATCTGGCTTGGAGCCATTCCGTTCGTATCCCTGATTATACTCCTACATTCTTTGCAGAGGTTTTGGCTTTTGGTTTGGCTCTTCTCAAAATCCTGAGCCATGTAGCATGGGCTCTTATCCTTGCCACACTGCCTTTCATTTTAGTCTCTCTCCAAACTTCCGATAAATATCTATTTAATCGTTCCCTTAAGTTTTCTCTTCCGCGCACAGTGAGCGAGGTCCGTTCTGTCTGGGTACCTAGTCGTTCTGGTGTCTATTTTGGCAAGGTCAGCTCTCAGCACCCCTGTAATCCATCCCGTCGCTCATCGAATTGCTTTGGAGACTTCTCGTTTCCAGCGGTTCCAACATATATCAGCCAGCTTGAGTGATCAGTTGATCAATAGCCATGATTTTCAACACTTAAAGCACCTATGAAATGCCCGGTCGTATAAATCAATTCTGTGTTAGGCGTCACTGACTCTTCTGCAATGCATAATCCCTCGCATAAATTTGTACTTATGCAGATGCGGGCTCGCTACGACAAACCCTTATGACTCATGTGGGGAAGTTGAAACAATAGAACATTTTCTCCTCTCTTGCCGGCGGTTTGCATTTCAGAGAAAGCAGTATTTATAGGTCGCTCTTGCGACGTTAGGAATCCCTCTTCCAGCTCTTTTCTCGTTCGGTGCGAGCGCCAAGGGATTCTCGTTAAGTAGTGTTCGCGGCTGCCTTCGTGATTACATTATTGCAACTGGTCGGTTACCACGTTATCTGCGCATAAAATGCTGCCGCGTGTCCAAAAACTGTATTTTATTCCATTCTTGGTGCTTCAAATTTGTTGAATTTATGACTTTTTCAACAAATAAGTATTTTCAGTTTCAAAAATTTCATTATTATATTTCGTCCCCTAACGCCTTTTTTTCCCCCTGTGCATATATTTCCTTGGCATTCACCATCGTACCCTGGCCAGTCCCCCCGTGTGGGTACATGCCATGTTTACTGAGGAAAGCAACTACCACATCGTGCTGCTCGAGGTGCGTCTTGGGTCTTGGTACGTGACTCGCCTAAATCGAGACGACAGGATCAAGCCTCCGAGTGTGCCGTATACCTTCTTCGCCGCGACCCTTCCACCCCTGTAGCGTCCTGCGACTATAATCTGTCATGGTCACCTCAGATAAAAAAAACTCCGTGCGAGGATTACTGCAGCATCGCAAGTGTTCAGGTTCATGGCGGGAACAAGGTGGGGTAGCAACTGCCGATCAATGCTTCTGCTTGAAAAAGCCTACGTTGAAGGAACCTTGCGCTACTGTCTACCAGTGCTTCAAATATTATCTACATCAAGCAATAAGGCTCTCAATGCCGCACGGAACAACTGCCTGCGAATATGTCTTGGCCTCCCAAAGGGTTCCTCTGCATCAGGAACAGTAGCGGAGGCAGGATGTCTCCCACTAGAGGTAATTGCCGCCCAGGAAACTATGCGTACCCATCTCCGCCATGTCCTGCAAGGGAAGAAGCACTTCCTACACCGTGTCCACCTAACTCGCAGCAACTCTAGCTTTGGCCAGGCAGTGCAGCTCCTGCCCCTTCCTACTATTAATCAGCCTCAGAAACTACTACCTCTGGCCTTTCCTCCAAGGACACTCTCTCCTCTAAAGGTGAAGAAGTCTGTTCCAGGTGTGAATGCAAAGAGCCGCATGCCACTGGCAGCACTTCTGCAAGCTACTCTCGCCTACTTAATCGAAGAATATACGCAGCACACCCATATCTTCACCGATGGTTCAACTACTAAAGAAACTTCTTCTTGTGGCCTTTATGTGCCCTCAACAGGCCATGCCCTTTCTTACCGGTGTTACGTTTCGAAATATCCCGAGCCTCGGGACAGTGGGTTTCGGACGGACATCCGCTGGTCTGGCCAAACTGCTCCAAGCTGCTTCCTCGGGTTCCCGGCGCGCGTATGCTTTCAATTGTGTGCATCGGGAGAGCGGCGCCGAGAGGGTCGTGCGCTAAGTGGCAAAGCCCATTACAACCAGTTGCCGGAGGCGGCGAGAGTGTGTCTGGGTGTCCTGTTGGGTGGCCCGTGCCCGGCGGCGGACGCGGCTGCTGTTGTTTACAGCGAGCCCCACCACCTGTGTACCAGCCGTTCTGAAGACGCCTCCTCTTCCATTGTGCGGAACTCTGTTCGCAAGTGCTGCTTCGACTTGTGCCTTGTTTTCGCTCCTTCCACCTGGGTCGCCTTTCGTGTTTGTCATCGCTGCTGCAGGAAGTGGCGAGGGTGTGTCGGGGACGTCTCGGTGGGTGGTTCCCGAAGAAAGTGCACGTGACCCAAAAGGGTAGTGATTGGACGCTTTTCATTAAACCAAGTTCCCCAACTAGGGACCTGGGGACACGGGACCCTTTAAAACGAGCCGCAGTGCTCATTGTGGGACCGAAATCGCTTCGATCACCATGTAAATAAATCTCTGTTAGTTTTCTCTATTGCTCGACTCGTCTCTGCATCGTCGTCAAACGCGATGCCCGAGTGCCTGCTGCCCGACTTCTGACGATCGGCTCTTCGCTACCCGTTGGGTCCGCTAACGGAGCAGACACAACGCAACACCGGCTGCAGCGGAGGACCTCCTCTACAACAGCTGAGCTTCACGGCATTAAGGAAGCTGTTTCTTACATCCTGCGCCGAACCGCCGGCCGTTGGGTTATCTTCACCGATTCAAAAGCATCTCTGCAGATCCTGGCCAACCTGCTGAAGAAAACGAATCACCAGCCAGTTTCCCTGGACATTGGGTATATCCATCATTTAGCTATTGCCGCAGGCCACTGCATAACATTTCAGTGGGTACCTGCTCACTGTGGCATTATGGCTAATGAAAAAGCAGATGAAGCGGCCCGTAAGGGCCATCAACATCAGAGATACATTAGAAGTTTTCTCACGAAATCTGATGCGTCCCAAATGGCTAAAAGTTTTGCGTACGAAGAAACGTATCGGCTTTGGAGTTTGCCGACACATCAGTACCAATTTCTTCACTCAATCGACCCACATCTTAGATCAAGACTCTCACCCAGAATTCCTCGACAACTCGAAACACTTTATCACCGACTTCGTCTGAATGCTGCATATACAAATGGCCTGCGATACCGTTTTGGACAAATGAACAGTCCGCATTGTGACAACTGTGCTTCGATAGAAACTGTGGAACATATCCTGCTTGAGTGCCCTGCGTATGCTAACGAGCGTGCGTACTATGAACATTGCATGCAGAAGCTCTGCCCAGTGCCCCTAACAATGGACAAAGTTTTAGGCCCCTTAGCCTGCTTCAGACAACAGAGACTTGCAATGAACTTTCTTTTTACATATTTAAAAGACATTGGGCATCTCGATAAGCTCTAAATTCACTTGGAGGTTACCTTCATGCATTCTTCTTGCAGTGAACTTCGTCAGCCCATTCGTCGGACTATGTAGTCCATGATTCCATAGGTTACATCAATACTCGCCACTGCATCCTTAGTACCCATTTCATGGCTGCATTTTATCTTCGTTTTTTTCCCACCTCTTCCACGCTGCTCTCCTTAAGTCTTTATCTCCCAAATTCCCCTCCCTGCGCAGAGTAGCATGCCAGCAATATTGAAACGCCGGCTAAATTCTCTGTTTTTTCATTAAAGAGTCTCTCTCTCTCTCTCTCTCTGCTTCTCCTTGAACTTTGCTGCAGCGTCCTCTCGACTCTCATCGGTTCCTGGTGAAGCCGCTCCAGGTGGGGGGGGGGGGGGGCGCACGAAATATACCATTATAACTTTCATCTCGGAGGCTCGCGACTTCTGCCGCCTTCATATATTTCTTCCCGCCGCGGCCATCAGTTCAAGGTTGAAGTGCCAAGCAGTCGCACCAACATCCATTTCACCTTTTCATCCCCGAGACAGCTAAGGAATGGAACCACCTTCCCGCTTTCATCGCATCCATTACAAACTCCGAGTTAATTAAGAATGTTGTTATTGATTGTATAACCCAATTCTGCTGTACCAATATTGTTCTTGTATTTTTTTTACTACCCACTCCCCTCTGTAATTATTCGGCCAGAATAAAAAAATAAATGAACAAACCGTCGTCAAATAGAGTTGTCGCTCAATCGCATATTAGTTCCATGATTTACAGCGGCTCTTACTTATGCATAGCCGAGACATTATTTTACAGTAGGAAACCCGGCTCTCTCCTAATCGGTCCTAATCACGTAAGAATTTCCCTGTGTTTAGAGCTGATCGCACGAACGGGGCGGGGGGGGGGGGGGGTTGATATTGATTTCATCAAAATTATTTCACCGCGCGAATGTGTCACAAAATGTAATGCGCTCGGATTGTAGATATTTGCAGTTGATATCCTTGTAGCGCAGTGTGTCGCTCTAGCAGTTGGGAATATTTACGTCCCTGCTGGCATTCCTAGAACGGATTGCTTGGGTGCTTTATTGCGCAATAAGTATACAACGTGGTTTTTGCGGGAGGCTTCAATTCACACCATGTTATTTATATGGGGTTTCCGCACAGATTTCAGTGGGCAAGTACTTCGGTCATAGATGTCTGCAAATGATGCTCGTTGTGACAACAGCGGTGCTATAGCTTTTATTCGCGCTCATTCGCGTTCAGCGATTGATTGGACTTTCGCTGTTAATGGGGTTCGGATATCTTCATGGTCGCGAGTTGACTGTGGCACGTCGAGTGACCACTACCCGATAATTTTCACTATAGTGTGCAGTCCCCTAAGGGCGACCGGTTCCACTCAAAAATTCGCAGCAGACTATAAGGTCACTGGTGGCTCAGTGCTACACTTGGTCCCGGCTTTACGTGGCGGGGCATTCCTCTCTGCAATGACGTTCCCCACAGGCACAGCAGCGTAAGGCAGATTTGCAGGCTTTGCCGCTGTGGCCGGGCAAGTCCTTAAGGCTGGTGCCATGCAGAAGCCTCGGATGAGCTCAAAAAAACTTGCCGCTGTGTTCAAGAAACCTCTTTTGTTTAGGTAGATTTCCTGACGGACATTCGTTTATTTAAATGTGCATGTCTTAAATATCTTTATTTTTGCAGCACCTGCATGTCTTCAATTTTTTCATGATTAATACTTTTTCAGATGCATTTGATGCATACATCAAAGCTGCACGAGCTGCCGAGGAAGAGAAAATTTGGAGAGCAGTTGAATCGCTACCTGGCGGGCATGCTGAGAGACATCAAATAATCATTTCCTGCACCTGCCCCTGGCCCTGTAGTCAATGACTGTAGTCATATCAAAATGATAAAATAAAGGCAGCAAAAAAAATTATTTCATTGACTGCAGCCGGGTATTTACTGCTGGGATGCAGCATTTGCTGCGCTGAAGGGTTGCAAGTTCATTCAGGTAACTTACATATTCAGGGCTATTAACTGTACAACAGAGTACGAGTTGCAAGGCCATGATGAGGGCCCCATGACCCCAGGTATGAGGGCCCCATGACGAGGCCCTCATACCTGTCGGAAGGTTACGAAGCGCTCCTATATACGATGGATAGGTAATCCAATAATTGCGTATATATGAGACATATAAGACATATATACCAGATTTTTAAATAGGGCTGGAAAGGAAATGGCGCAGTATCTCTCACACATCTCGGCGAACACCTGATCTGGGCTTTAAGGGAAGGGATAAAGGAGGGAATAAGACAAGAAAGGAAGACGTCTCGTAATGGAGTGCTCTGGAGTAAATTCCACCACCTGGGGATCTTTAACATGCATGCACTGACCTTGCGCAGCACTTGGGCGTTAACTTGTGTTCGGGAAAGGGGAAAGAGGCAACGCTGCGTCCAACACACCTGGCGACCCCAGCAACGCCAGCTTCAAGGAAGTGCCAAGTGACAACGTTTTATTTCTTTATTTTTTATGTTAGCAATGCTAGTTGCTGGTGGAAGTCCGTTGCCGAAGCGTTGTTTTCTTTATTTTTTGATGCTGGGAACTCTATATGGTGACGGAACTGCGTTGCCGCACCGTTGTGCTGCCGCAACACCCTTCCAGACGGCTTCTGTTCGAATGTCGTTCAGTTCGCTAAGTACTGAGACACGATGCCGTAGCACTGGGCTACGAAAAATTGGTTGTGAGGAAAGGAAACAGAGAAGTAATTGTCTTACTTCTCAGTGGAACAACCTGCTTTCAATCCAGCGTCCGTTCGAAAATAGAAGCGCTGGTACAGCCGTAGCGTTCTGCTACAATGAGGTGGTGGTTACAAGTTTATTTCCACCAAATGGAAGGGATGAGTTGGGGCTGGGGAGAGCCCAGGGTGGCCGCCAGCCAGGGGCGACCTCTTGAGCTCGCGTGATGAGGGCCAGCTGCGTTGTTTTTCTTGAACTGACCAAAAGCTTGTCCATTCCTCCGCCGAGGGAGCTGGCAAGTGTCGTCGGAGCGGGTTTGCTAGTGCATCCCGATAAAATATGGCCTTGGGTGGCGTGCGTCCCGTCACCGCAGTGGGGGCATGCAGGGTGATATTCACCGTTGGTGGTTAAACATAATCGGTAGGGGCTAAGAATGGCCTTTGTTTGTAGGCGTCTGAGTGCCGTGGCTTGCGCCCTGTACAGGTCAGGGTGAGGGGCGGGATATGTGCAACAGCCCGCGATAAAAGTTAGTAATCTCCGCGTTGAGCGAGGCGCCTCGGCGGGGGCGTCCGCTCCCGTTCCCCGGTTGGTTAAACCTACAGTAAGCCACATTCACCTGTGCGTTTGTTCGAATGCCTCGCAGTTGCTGCGACACTGTTCAGATCATCCCTACTGTACGATCATCTACACTCTACGCATGATCCCTAGCTTCGAATGCCACGCTGTCCCATTTTGGTTTTTCTTTTGATCGCAGGTGTGGTTGGTGTTTTCAGCTGTAAATTTGGGGGGGGGGGGGGCTATTTCTTGCGGAAACTGTGTTGCTGTCGGCGTAATGTGTCATAACCGGAGTTGCAGACGAGGGAACATCCGCGAGTCCTTGAGCGAGAAAATGACACGTGGCCCTGGCAAACGGCGCCTCCGATGTTGTTCCTTCTGTGGCCGCGTTTCCAGTGTGCTATTCCGAACAGGGGCGGTGTCGGTAGAGATAGCGTAGGCTGGCAAAGGGAAGGCCAAGATAAAACACTCCTTGGTGGTTTGTCCGCCCTCTAAGGGTAGGGACGAAAGAGGAAGTGAAAAAAAAAACGCAGTGAGAAAGAGGCAGCGTAATAGAGGGCTACGCAGTAATTTCGGCCGCTTGGCGTTCTTTAAGAGCACGCATGTTGCACAGCACGCGGGCGTTTTCGCAATATAAAGGTCCCCTGAGGTGTCTGAAATAGAGCTGCTCGATTGAGCAGCATAACAGTCGAAAGGCCGCCTATACAATAGATAGCAACGCTGCACTGCAGTGTTCCAAATGTCCTACGCTAGAGCTGCAATTGGGCATGGATAGAGCAGGGGTGGAAAAGAGCATCTTTTGCTGAGACAGCCGTCGTCGCTTCTGCGGACGCAGTTGATGCAACGCATCATTCTCGTTTCAGTAGGTCCCCTCAAAGCTCCTTGAACTGGGCTTTGTTTGCAACGCGGCAGTGGTTGGGCATAGCTGGAGCCCGTCGGCAGGCCCGTTTACTTTCCTCTGTCGTCCTGTAGTCACAGCAACATGGATGGCTTAGGGAATGTATAAATTCGGACATCGAAGTCTGCGATAATCTTGCAATGCCATCGAACGCCAGCGTCGGAGATTGCCAGCGAGACGCGTATCAGATATTAAGCCTAGGCTAAAGTCGCCGCCTTGCGTTTTTTTTTTTTTGTCGCCTCGCACATAAGGAGACGTCAAAGTATGGCGGCTCCTCCTTACCGAGCGACTGCCACGGTTGTGACCAGCGAACCGTGCTTCGAGACCTCCATCGAGAGCAATGGCCACCGCAACGACAGGACATAAACTGAGATTTGCGCCCGTGTGATGTTCGATGTCAGTGCAAGTTAAGATCCCCAGGTCGTCCAAGTTATTCCGGAGCCCTCCACGACGGCACCTCTTTCTTCCTTCATTCTCTTAGTACCTGCTTTGTCCCTTCCTTTACGGCGCGGTTCAGGAGTCGCGGGTATGGGAGACAGATACTGCGCCATTTCTTCTCCCCAAATATTATTCAGACTGTCACCTCACATGTGGGCAGTAAAACACGCACACTCCTTACTCCGAGACTTAACCACGCTAGCACGTGGCAATAAAATGAATTAAACGGGTGCATTAACAATACATAGAGACATAAATAAAACCTGAAATGTTGAGAAATCGCTACAGTTCTTTATTTGCCGCTTTCTGGTGGCTCAGTCATATGGAAACGTACGGACTTGGACAAAATGGGAAATGAATGCTAGCAGCACTCTTCCCATTTTCTCACTTTGTACGTCCGTGACGTCGGTATGCGCCTCTGTATTTTCCGAACTAGTCCCTCTCAGCAAAGTAGCCTATAGGACTAGCTGGGTTTCGAAGCGCAGTTACCCTCCACTTGTAGTCTTCGAGTTCCACAGCGCGCGGGCTCGAGACGCGTCGAGCCTTTGCGTTCCCATAAGGAGCAGTGGTAGCGCGACATCATACGACAATTCCATTTGGTTCTATACATTTTTTTTTATGCGTTCTTGGATGCACATGGAATCGCCGGCACGCGCATGACGTCTCCAGCCAATGACGACGGAACACGGAGCGTGGCGTCGCATGAGCCAATCGCAGAGCAGAGAAGGCCACTATAAAGGAGCAACACCGCAGCCTGTCTGCCCTTTCTTCTTCTCCAGTCGCTTGGCCGGCAGTGATTAAGAGGTGCAATTACCAGCTGTGCTTGTGGCTACGGAGAAAGGAATGCGTAGTGCCTCTCAATGTGCGCGCCGTTCTTCTTTAAAATTACAATGCACAACGGCAAGAAGAAAAGCGACTCAGCTGATGGGCGTCCAGGTGCGTAGCGTATTTCCTTTCGGTCCTGTGGCCTTCGCCGCGGCAGCGTGGTTTGGGTGCTCCATTTGTTCATCTGCCGTCACTTGGTGGCTGCTTTAGGCCTAACCTAGTAGGCTATGATGATTGTGTTCTAAAGCATTATATTTTTGCGAGACGGCTGAACGAAATACGTGAGCGTGGCTAGCCGGTTTGTTTCTCTATTATGCACCGTCGTTTTTATGTTAGCGTGAGTGACCGTGACTTGAGAGAGAAAAAAAAAACTGGTCTGGTTGAGTCGAAGCGACCTCGACCGCCTTTAAATCGCGTTAAGGTTGGTTCACGTGCAAGCGACTGAGCGGCGCGTTGCAGCAAAAAATTTGCAAAATTTTGGAACCTCTTCACTCTGGCCGCTTGACCCGCCGCGACGGCTCGAAACGGCTAGCGTTTTCACTTGCATGTGAAGTGGCCTTTGGACTGCGTACGTCGGTCGAGCTCCGGGCTCGCGCCACTCTGCGCGTCTCTTGTCCTCGTGCTTCCTAGTGTCGCCATATGCAACGCCGGTAATTGGCGCGCTGCCCCAGGACTGTGAAGAGCTTTGCTTGGTTCGAACAAAGCGCGCACGCTTAGTGAAATGGCAAAGCCTTCAGCTTGCTCAATCTCGAACCCGCGTTGTGGACAATGCACTCTTTTTATATCATTAATATTCGTCTCTTGTTTTGGCCACCAACGTTTTGCATTGATGCTGCAGTCTCGGGAATATATGATCTAGCGGTAGCATTGCTATACGACAGAATGTATGCGGAATGGACAAAATTTCTAAATTCCAGGGATGCTACGAACGTCAGTGCTAACAGGTTATGTGAAATACCTAACCGAAAGGCAAAACCCAATACAAAGGATTGCGTCGCTTCGCTTCACATCATGTTTTTTTATCCTTTGTTTTTTTCTGAGTGCCAATAAAAGGGGGTCAATCCCAGCCGCGCATTTGTGACCGGCGGCGCGTTCCTGCCGTGAATGCGTTTTCGAACTTTCGCCTTGCGCATGCGCACTGTGCGTCTCGCCGCTCCTCGAGCACGCGCTTCTGCACGCGTAGCACGTGCGCCTGTGTGGTCCGGCCATGCTGCTGACCTGACACGGGGCGGGTGCTGTGGAACGCTCTTCCGCTTGGTCAGTGCCTTCATCCACGGCACGTTTCCGAGCGCTGTTGTTCTTGATGCATAGCAACCCCTCCGCAGCTCCGCGCCCCAATTACCTAAGCGCATTTGCGATTTCTTTATGGTTTATTTGGGTTTAACGTCCCAAAGCGACTTAGGCTATTAGGGACGCCGTAGAGATGGGCCCGGAAATATCGGCCTCATGGGGGTTCTTTAACGTCCGCTGACATCGCACAGAACACGGGCTTCTAGAATTTCGCCTCCATCGAAAATCGAACCTGCGTCTTTCGGGTATCGTGTTTCAGCGTCCTCTGTTTCCGCTGCATTTTTTGCTTGGGCTATCCGCATTACCCGCCGCGCTGGCTCAGTGATTAGGGCGCTCGGCTACTGATCCGGAGCTCCCGGGTTCGAACCCGACTGCGACGGCCGCCTTTCGATGGAAGCGAAACGCAAAGGTGCCCGTGTGCTGTGCGATATCGGTGCACGTTAAAGACGCCCTGGTGGTCGAAATTATTCCGGACCACTGCACTATGGCACCTCTTTTTTCCTTTCTGCTCTCAGTCCTTCTAACTCTTCCCTTACGGCGTGGTGCAGGTGTTCACCGAGATATGCGGGACGGTTACTGCGTCATTTTCTTTCCTAAAAAACAGTTTTCAGCCCCGACCCCGGCGGATGCGTTTTTATGGAGGAAAAACGCTAAGGCGCCCGTATGTTGTGCGATGTCAGTGCACGTTTAAGATCCCCAGGTGGTCGAAATTATTCCGGAGCCCTCCACTAGGCACCTCTTTCTTCCTTTCTTAATTCACCTTTATGCTTTCCCTTACGGCGCGGTTCAGGTGTCCAATGATATATGACAGATTCGGCAGTAATTCTTTTCCCGAAGAACCAATTATTATTATTATTATTATTATTATTATTATTATTATTATTATTATTATTATTATTATTATTATTATTATTATTATTATTATTATTATTATTATTATTATTATTATTATATCAGCGAAACCGACCGCGGCGGCTGCGTTTTCATGGGAGCAAAACGCTAAGGCGCCCGTGTGCTGTGCGATGTCAGTGCACGTTAAAGATCCCCAGTTGGTCCACATTATTCCGGAGCCTCTCAGTACGGCATCTCTCTCTTCCTTTCTTCTTTCACTCCCTCCTTTATCCTTTCCCTTACGGCGCAGTCACTTGTCCAACGATATATGACAGATACTGCGCCATTTCCATTCCCTAAAAAACCTATTATTATTATTATTATTATTATTATTATTATTATTATTATTATTATTATTATTATTATTATTATTATTACTTCAGTTCAGCAAATGTCTATCTTTCCCCGAATTGTGGTCACTATTTATCGCGACTGAGTGTGTTTTACTTCTAGATAAGTGTGAGCACTCTATGGGGCTGCCGGGTAAAATCAAGCCGGCTTAACAACTTGGGGTCCCGCTGTGGGGCACGATGAGTGGCAGGGTTTTGTTGTTGGGACTGAGGGAAGAATGAAAAGTTCAGGGGCCCGGCCACTGGCTCAAGCTGATCCACAATCGCTGCCACTTGCAGATAATCGCTGCCACGGGCAGACAGTAGGGGAGTTAAAAGAGATATGAGAGGAAATAATGAAAGAAAGGACGCGCGTCGCAACGACCGCGTCATCTGAAGTGACGACGACGGTTTTAGCAACTGGTACCTCCGGTGACAAGGAGCCCTCGCGACATGTGCGAGAGCCCCTGCATCGCAGCTCAGCAGGGCCAGGCAGCCACCTGATCGTCCCCTTCAGGTGAAGTGACAGCTTTACTGCTACCCTTCGTAGCTGCTTCGCCGTGTACGCGAGTTTGACCTTGAACCGAGGAGAAAGCGCGTGACAGCTATGACGTCACTCAGCCGCCACCGTCGCGTTCATTGTGATCATTGGCGTTGACGGTGTTCTGGACTCCGTCACTTTTGAGGAAAGAAGGGAATTGGGCAAACGTTTCCCACAACCAGCATGTGCTGACATTCTCCGTGACAGCAAGCGTTGTCCGCGGTAAGAAAGGTGCATTCTTTACGCCCGATATATAAATGTAAATAAAAATAATGTGGACTCGCTCAGATAATCCAGGATATAAAAAGCGATAGATGTCGGCGTTCACTGTGTTCATTGGCGTTGGCGTTGGCAATGTTCTAGACGGCGATGGCTTTGAGCAAAGGAATAATAATTGATTTTGGGGGAATGGAAATAGCGCAGTATCTGTCTCCTATATTGTTTGACACCTGAAACGTGCCGTAAGGGAAGAGAAAAAGGAGGGAGTGAAAGAAGAAAGGAAGAGAGAGGTGCCGTAGTGGAGGGCTCCGGAATAATTTCGACCACCTGGGGATCTTTAACGTGCACTGGCATCGCACAGCACACCGGCGCCTTAGCGTTTTACCTCCATAAAAACGCAGCCGCCGCGGTCGGCTTCCAACTCGGGAACTTCGGATCAGTAGCCGAGCGCTCTAACCACTGAGTCACCGCATCGGGTAACTCCACTGACCCACGGAGCCGGTTGTGCGCCTTCCCTTTCGTGAAAATGAACGGCCTTTGCAAAGTTGTCAACGCCAATGAACTCTATGAGCGCCATCTGCTCACTTGTTTTGTTTGGTTTTTGAGGAAAGGAAATGGCACAGTAACCGTCTCACATATCTCGGCGGACACCCGAACCACGCCGTAAAGGAATCGATAAAGGAGGGAGGGAAAGAAGAAAGAGAGAACTGAAAATTGAAACTCTGATTTTGAGGAAAAACGCGGCACTGCGCTGCGGCGGAACACCTGTGGCTCGGTTAGAGTGAACAGCTCGGTGCTACTAGTGGCGCATGCGCAGTAGTGACTAGGGAGCGAGAGAGAGAGAGAGAAATATCCGCGGCGAGGCGCCCGTTGTGACGTCATGTGCCTCCTCCTAGTACCGCCACGGCGAAATCGCAAGTTAGCGGCCAGTAAAGCTTCCGCTTTAAAAAATCGAAGGCCGATTACGGCAGACGGTAATTCGGAATTTGAGCGCAGCTCTTCGCAAGCTGCCTGCTACCGCTTGGCAGGTGTCGTGCTACGTTGCTAGCCACACTCCGGAATCGTCCGGTAGCAGCCGCCTTCCGGCTGTCCATTCCTCTCGCCGTGTCACGTGGCGCTCCGCACTGCTACTGCATGCCAACTCGTCAGCTGTCAGGTAGCATGTTACACTGACTACGACGCGGAACGCAGGAACGGGCGAGCTGCGCTCTAGAATAAAATAAACTAAAGAAGTCACTGCTGTTGAACACGAAGCGAAAAGCTTCACCACGTTTGGTAAAGCAGTCGTCGCATAGGCCGGAGAAGAACATTGAATGACCTTCAGCCCAACCACGTGAGCCGTGTATGACCATACGTGGTACAGTTATGGCGTCGAACTCTTGGCTCCTGACCCCGACTCATGACCTTTAAGTTGAAGTCTGATGTTGGACCTTAGACATTGGGTGACATTTGGGTTCACCTTTGACCTTCAACACATTCAATGGAGGTGTAAGACCATGTGATACTACGTCTAAGCCACGTGGTTGTGTGGGTATATACTCTAGAACGGCTGTCCATCCAGGCGCTCCCATTGACGAGCCTGAGACGCTTGGCAAGCGTCTCAGGCTCAAGATGCTTAGCAAGGCAAGGAACAAGAGGTGCTCGTTATGACATGCATGACTCAAGCCAACAGTGACCGAACCAAAAAGCGTAGGGGATGTTTTTATAAAATAATTTGTGGTCTTCATCAGTGGGGCTTAATAGGGCAATAACTTCTTAAAGAATCTCTTTGCGACGCTAAACACCCATAAAGAGACGAAACTTTTTAAAGATAATTGATTAGAAAGCAGAAGAAAAACAACCATTTGCCGCCGGTGCGGTCCGAAACCCATGACCTCTGAATTTCGCGTCCGGTGCTCTACCGAGCTAGGGCAACGGCTGTCCAGTCTTCTGCTTTCGGTGGTGTATATATGCGTGTCGTAACGATCGCTATGATCGAAAACGCAGCAGATATATCAAGCCGACGTCAAATGGGCATTTTCGGCTCGCAGCGGTGCCTTCCGTCAGCGGTGGCAACCAAGCCACCGCTTCGCCCGCCGGTCCGTCGCGGGTTTCGTTCGAGCAAGCACTGCAGCAGGGCGTTGCGGCCAGCCCGCAGCCGCGCGCCGTCAGCGGCAGCCAGACCCCCGCCGCCGAGCGCAGCGCTCAGCCCAGCGTGGAGCCCAGCGGCTACCGACCCATCTATGGGGCCGCCGCCGCCGCTGGTGCCGCCAACGTAGCTGCCAGCAGCCCCTGGCCTGCATCCGCGGCAGCCGCCGTGAGTGGCTGTCAGCCGGCAGCAGCTGCCCCACCACCGTCGCCGCCGTGCACGCCGCCCATTGCGGTGACAGAGCAAACACCCGAAGCTGGCGACAAGACCACGCCCGGCGACGATGTCAAGATCAGGGTGCGTACTGCTTGCCGAAAAGGGCTTCAACTTGAGCCATTTGCTATGTATCTCGTTTAACCTCGTTATAACAAAGTAAAAGTTCGTTCCCGGCTGTTACTTCGTTATATGCAGTGTTGACCGAGTTTCCGAGGGGAATCGCAATTACTTCGTTACATCCATTATTTCGTCCTAACTCATGCTTTACAGTTCGTTATGCCAGCGGTCCATATACAGTAGCACCTCTTTACAACGAAGTTGAAGGTTTCCGGTGATTACTTTGTTATAGCTGTAGCTTCGTTATATCCGCTCTTGGCCGAGCTTCTACGTGCAAACATAATTTCTTCGTTATATCTGTTGTTTCGTTATAAACCGCTTTGTTACAAAGAGGTTCAACTGTGAGCTTGAAGGCTAGAGGAAAGCTCACCTCTCCAAAACATCGACTTACACGCAAGGTACGAGAACCGAACCCGGGTATAATACAACTCAAGAACGAAGCGGCATGTGCCTCTCGAAAAAGGCCCTTCAGCCAATGGCGATGACTGGTTTTCATGACGCCATGGTTAGTCAATCGTCTTGGACCTGTGTGACATCTCGGGGAGTGGCAGATGAAAGGAGATGAACCACCGTTTAAACAGATTGACAGCGGCGTCCGCAGAATCGGCCGACGCCGTTGGCTACAAGGCGTCCTTTGTAGGGCATCCGTCGCTTCTTTCTGGAGCTGCAGCCGACTATGCAGGGCTTAGTTTTTACTACTGAAAAGTGGTGTGGGCAGCAAGAATCGTGGTAGTGCATGACGTATAGGGCGCTCTGGAAGTGAAACCAGATTTACTCCGCTGACAAATTCAAGATCACGAACAACGTTTCAGACCCGCTACGGCTTCCTTGGTCAACAACGAGGAGGGCAAGGCGAGTGGGTGAAATTTAAAAGCGAAGTTTGTGTTGTAACGACCGTATTTAGATGAGTGGTTCGAACCCGACCGCTGCGGTTGCGTTTCGATGCAGGCGAAGCGCTATGGCGCACGTGTGCTGTGCAATGTCAGTGTAGGTTGAAGATCCCCAGGTGGTCGAAATTATTCCGGAGCCCTCCACTACTGCACCTCTTTCTTCCTGTCCTCTTTCACTCACTCCTTTTTCCCTTTCCTTACGGCGCGTTCCAGGTGTCCACCGATATGTGAAAAAGATACAGCGCAATTTCCTTTCCCCAAAAACCAATTTTCAAATTTCACAGATTCTTCTGTGAGGTTCAGGGCCTCAGTCGTCGCCTGGATAAAGGTTGGCTCAAGCAATAGGTGCGTAGTCAGGTTTAGTCTTTGGGTTCAGTACTTACACACCGGCGGCCGAGTGTTGTGTTGCCACCGTGAGAAACTGTTTTTAAAGCGAAAGCTTTACTGGCCGCAGGTTGAGCTGTTTCGCATGATACCTGGACAGCCGTGCTGCGCATGAACAAGGAGCAGTGACGACACAGAGCGCATTTCTCTCCCTAATCACTACTGCGCATTCGCCGCTAGTAGCACCGAGCCACAGGTGTTCCGCCGCTGCGCACCGCCGAGCCTTTCCTCAAAATCCAACTTTCAATTTTGTTCTCTCTTTCCTCTTTCACTGCCTCTTTTATCCCTACCTTCACGGCGCGGTTCGGGTGTCCACCGGGATGGGAGACGTTTACTGTGCCATTTCTTTTCCTCAAAAACCAAACAAAACAAGTCAGCCGACGGCGTTCATAGAATTCATTGGCGTTGACAACTTTGCAAAGACCGTTCATTTTCATGAAAGGAAAGACGCACAACAGGCTCCGTGGGTCAGTGGAGACCTCAATCTCGCTTTCGCTTTGTATATCCTGGATTAGCGGGGCTAATCCAACCCGCCGCGGTGGCTCAGTGGTTAGGGCGCTCGGCTACTGATCCGGAGTTCCCCGTTTCGAACCCGATCGCGGCGGCTGCGTTTTTATGGAGACAAAACCCTAAGGCGCCCATGTGCTGTGCGATGTCAGAGCACGTTAAAGATCGACACATGGTCGAAATTATTCCGGAGCCCTCCACTACGGCACCTTTTTCTTCTTTCACTCCCTCTTTTATCGCTTCCCTTAGGCGCGGTTCAGGTGTCCAACGATATATGAGACAGATACCGCGCCATTTCCTTTCCCTAAAACCAGTTATAATTATTATTATTAAGCTAATGCACATTAATTTTTTTGGCGGGGGGGCAGTACCTGTCTCAGTACCTGTCGCAGTACATGGCGCAGTACCTGTCTCACATATAGGCGGACGCCCGTAAAGCGCCGCAATGGAAGGGACAAAAGGGGGGGGGGTGAAAGTGGAAAGGAAGAAGTGCCGTAGTGGAGGGCTCCGGAATAATTGCGACCACCTGGGGATCTTTAACGTGCTCTGACATCGAACAGCACACGGGCGCCTTAGCGTTTCGCGTCCATCGAAACGCAGCCGCCGCGGTCGGGTTCGAACCTGGGAACACCGGACAGCAGCCGAGCGCCCTAACCACTGAGCCACCGCTATCAGTGTATTGTCTTTTTTTTCCACGCGTTAAATGGGCTTTTAATCCGAGCGAAATTATGCACTGTCGAGCCCAAATATCCACTCTGGCAATGTGATGTTTCCTTGGCCTGTAGCTGCAGTTGATTCTTTTAAATTACCCGCCTGCACATTCTCATTTCACAGAATGATTCCTGTTATTCATCTTTCGCTGTTAATGGGCGGCTGCGGCGTCTTTCCGACCTCCACGAATGCCGAAGTTTCCACGGTAGTTCCTTGAGCCGAGCTTCGCCGCCGGGCGCCGGTTTGTTTCATCACGAATGATTAAATTTTTCAAATTTTGTGGCCCCAATCGGGACGATTTCTGTGGGCGACCTTGGACGTGTGACGTCACCAGCTGCATGCCCCTCGATATTTGCTCGGAGTTTGCTCAAGAAGAAGAAAATTAAGTGCTTTGTTTTTGGTCATTTCACACAACCAGTGGTCTGTCGCTTAGTCTCCAGTTTAGTCAGTCAGCGCGACGAGAGGTTCTGCGACAGTATGCATGACGACAAGCTTCTATCTTGACGCCATACTTTGGGAGAAACCCAGTTTTGGTTTCCGCGTTCCTGGTTTTGCCTCTTTTAAAGGGCTTCTACTCAGGTTTTTGAAAAACTGTTTTTGAGGCACTGAGAAGGGTCTCTTAAGAAATGTGATGGGAATGGGAACACAATACCACGTCCAAACACATTCAAAATCGCCCGCAATTACCATTTGAGTGGTTCAGAAACTTTGCAAGAAATGCTTCCAGATCTGTGGCGCCATCATGGCCTTGGTTCCCTGAATAAAGAAATTAAGGGAGAGAAAGAAAGAACGTGTAATTACTCTCTCGCTTTTTGTTGTACATCCCGACCATGCAGTGCGGTTCCCTTATTTTGCAATCGTCCCGGTGGTCCCTGTCATAGGTGCTCAAGATGGCACAAGGCTCTGAAATACCTTCCGAGGAAAGTACAGGGTCGGTCAGAAGTTCTCAGGCCATAGGGTCTGTTTTTGAGCTGCATAATCAGGCAGACATGACACCCCCAGAGACTCAAAATATCTGTAGAGGGCGGAAGAGGTATCGTTCTATACTCTTCGAACCCTGATAGCTTTTTTGGCATCTTAAATGCAACGATATGCCGATGAAAAAAGCAAACCCTGTGGCCCCTGAACTTTTGACCAACCGTGTACATAACCTCGGTCAACCACTACGTTCTCTCGTCACAAACACCTGAACCAAATATTTCTATATTGAGCACAGTACCCACAATACCGAGCGAAGGTTGGCGAGCTCTTTCCAGCGATTTTTTCACGCCCGCGCATTTCTCCGCCTCGCTCTCGTGCGTATTTCTGTTCAGATCTGTCTGTCGGTTAAATTCAGAAGTAAAGCAGCTATTATGGCCGGTGCCAGTAATAAGCGTCGGTTCAGCGGGTCAGAAAGCCCCCCCCCCCCCCTACACACACACGCGCCGGGGGAATCCTCGAACGGGTTGGCAGCCGGCGGTTGGGCCGAGTGGGTAGGACTGGTTGAAGAGCGCCGACCTGTGAGCAAGAAACGTGTGGCGAAAGGAGATGGAAAGGCTCGAAGACGCTGAAATTTAAATTTTGACTACAGATAAATTCGCTTGCGCTAAACGTTTATAACATCCTCACTTCAAGGTATTCATGAAGTGCCGTCCTTTAACGGGCTCGCTACAACACACAGGGTGCAGGAGGCTTTTCCCATTAATACTCACCGGAACCGGTCCTGCACTGTAGTGTAGACCGAAGACCATTCGGCCTAACTTATGTGACGCTCAACACACGAAACAGTGCATGCCTACTTATTTCTTCATGCCCTGCTCTAATTACCACCAATCACAACGCAGGAGCTCGAGCGAACCCTGCCCTCTCAATTCCCGCGGCGGCCCGCCCACGGCCAGCTGGGCCGGACCATACAACTTCTTGCCAACCACTTCAGTATTGAAATACCGACTGGCAGCGTCTACCACTACGACGTCGACATCTCCTCGGAGACTGCCCAGGAGACCAAAGTTCCTGAGCAGAAAAAGTACCGATGTCTCAGCACGAAGATCAACAGGATTGTCATCGAGCTCCTAGTAAAGAAGTACCGACAAGATCTGGCCAACTGCATCCCGGCTTTTGATGGCCGCAAGAACCTGTACACGCGCCGCCAGGTCAACTTTCGCTAGCGTACATTCACTGTCGACCTGGAGGAAGACCAAAGATCCCAGAAGTTTATAATCAAGATCCAGTACGCGGCCACAGTGAACCTGGAGGCCCTGCATGACGTCTTCGAAAAGCGCGTACAAACTGTGCCCCAGGAAGTCCTCCAGGCCATAGACATCGTCTTGGGGCACAGCCCCTCGATCAACCTTGCACCGGTTGGACGCTCGTTCTTCAGACCGCCAGGACCCAACGAGCACAATGACCTCGGAGGAGGCCGGGAGGTGTGGTTTGGCTACTACACGAGTGTTCGACCCGCCCAATGGAAGCCCATGCTTAACGTCGACATGTCAGCAACAGCATTCTACGAGTCGCTTCCACTGGTCGACTTCATGTGCAGGTTCTTAAGCGACAGCCGTCGTGTGTTGACGCCCGCGGACTTCCGGTCATTGCGGGACAACCAGTACGTGCGCCTGAATAGGGAGCTCCGTGTCAAAGTGACGCACCTTCCGTACCCGCGCAAGTACAAAGTGGTCAAGATCACGAGGGAACCTGCGAAGGACATCTATTTTGAATCAGAAGGTAGTCAGATCTCCGTCGCCGACTACTTCCAGAGCCGCTACAGGCGCTTGTCGTACCCGAACTTCCCTTGCGTGCGGAGTGGCAGTCCGACGCATCCGGTCTACATTCCTCTGGAGGTGTGCGAGCTGGCCGAAGGCCAGCACTGTCGGAAGAAGCTCGACGAGAGTCAGACCGCCGAGATGATCAAGCGCACGGCCTAGCCGCCAGCCAAGCGCTTCCACGAGATTCGTCAGTCTGTGCGCGACCTTGTCAGCAGCTCAAACAAGTACCTGCGAGAGTTCGGCGTCAAGATCAACACTGGACCCTCTCAGGCTGTGGGCAGAGTGCTCGACCCGCCATCTCTGGTTTTTGAGAACAACACCATGTGCAAGCCGCGCGACGGTACGTGGGATCTCCGAGTTACTATTCAGAGGATAATGGTTTATTCATAAAGAACACTATTTTTACGAGCAATTCATATGTAGTGTTATCCTGTGAGCTGACAAACGAGTTCTAGTTTTACACACTTGTCAAGCAAGAACAGTGACATTTTCTACAAATTAAAATTTATATTATATCTGAGTGGCATTTCTGGGATAGTGGCTGATTAACACTGCTTATATAGGGGTTTTATTTACTGCTTTGAAGGCGGTATCGTCACCATGACTAATTAAATTATTTATTTACTTATATGCAGACACCTTATAGGCCTCCGGAGAGGCATTGTGTAAGGGGGGGATACAGAAGTTAGTGAAAAATAGGTTAGAAATCCAAAAATCATAGTAAAAGTACAGCAAAACACACAAAAAAGAGGTGAGTTCAGATAAGATATCCCAATTCATAAAAAGGGATAAAAGTAAAAAAACCACTCTGCGTCATGGAACAAAAACAGGGGAAATGCACGAAGAGTTATACAAAAGCCAACGAAAACATATCAGGCATAAATGAGCAAAGCTGCCCATCCACGGAACCAAAGAGGCAATAGTCTCAAGCTGCTGAAAACGAAGTTGTCCGAATCCTGAGTATATAAATGACGTGCTAACTGTTATCAACGAAGTGTTTGGGTAGATGTTCGCAAAAGGTGCCATGATTAGCCTGCAGGGCGATGCAGCCCCGAAGATCGTTCCAGAGACGAATGACACGCGGGAGTGACGAGAAGTTGAAAGCATGTGTGTTGCCATAAATGCGGCATAGCTGTAGTTATTATGTAATCTATGTTATAAGTAGAAGGGACGTTGTAGATGTGCTGGCGCGGTGAATCAGTGGCATTGACGTATTTGTGAAAGATAGATAAAAGAGCAGTCTCGCGACGAATTTGCTACGGATGCATGGAGCGAAAGTTTGATCTTTAGTTGGGTTACACTGGACCGATAACTGTAATTTTGCGAAATGAGACGACAAGCCCGATTCTGGACCGCTTCCAACTTCTCTATTAGATATTTCTGATGAGGTGACCAGATGGATGAAGCGTACTCTAGCTGACGTGTTTCAAATTAATGTAGGCTTGTTTACGCACGTGAGGGGTAGTGCATTGCAGGTTACGGCGAAAGAAAACTAGTGGTTGTGTGTTCAGCCCGAGAAAAGTTTGGTGAAATATGGACGCCTAGAGGCTTATACTGCGTTGTCCGGGTCAACGTATCGTTATTATTGTGGTATGGAAAATTCGAAGTGACTGATTTTCGGCTAAAAGTAATTATCTTACACTTAGAAATGCTTAAAGTCATTAGACATGCTTTACACCAGTCGTTTATGCAATCGAGGTCACTTTGAAGTTCAAGGTGGCCATTAGTAAATTTTATTGGCCAATAAATAATGCAGTCGTCAGCAAATATGTGTATCTAAGATTAGATTGTTGCTGGCAGGTCATTAATGTAAATTAAGAATAGTAATGGACCGAGGAGGCTTCCTTGCGCCGCGCCCGATGTAATATCGCAAACAGGAAATTAATAATTGTTAACAACGGTGTACTGCTGGCGATTAGAAAGAAAACTACGGACCCATGACAGAGTAAAAGAATGTAATTTAAGCGCACACAGCTCAGATATTTGTCGGCAATATCCTAACCGATAAAGTGCTTTGGCAAAGTCCAAAAAGGTGCAAGTCGGCAGTTTTCGTGCGAGTGTTTGTTGCCATTCTTGAAAACCGGTACAGCCTTTCCTATTTTCCAACCGGTGGAAACCTCACCTGTAGATATTGACTGCTTAAAGATATGAAGGAAGATGATGCTGGAGACAGAAATGGCATTTTTTAGTATTCTGAATTGATTTTATCAACACCAGAAGAAGAGGGTACTAGGTTATTTATCAGGTGTACTAAGCCATCAAGTGTAATGTCAACTAGTGCCATGTACGGGTAACCAAAATCTGCTACATACGCGATGTTAGGATTGTCTTCTTGGGTGAAAATATATGCGAAAAACGAGTTAATGCTTTAGGACATTCAGCATCGAAGTAGGGGGTGCTGTGAACGTCATGTATTGATATATCATTACTGACACTGGTCGGACGTATTGTTTTGAAGGACTTGCTTTTATTGTTCTTAAGTAGCGCAGCAAGGGCTTTGTTTCGTCACAAAGGCCAGAACAAAACAGCTTAAGGCAGGTTTTATATTTACACCGCGCGCAGGGCGAACATTCGTGCTTTGTATTTTTCTACAAGCGTTTTTTCTATTTCTCGTGCGGTGATGCTTTCTTGTAAAGCAAGGGTTAGGTTTATGATTTGATAGCGTGGTAAGCGGGACATGTTTGGCTACAAATTCGGCTAGCTTGTCTCTAAATTGAACCCGCGGTTATTTTTTACTGACCTATATTGAAAAGAGGGCATCAGGATATTTTCAGGAAACACTTGAAGTTCGTCATTTATTCGATTGTAATCTTCTGTGTGATGTCAATAAATCTGTCAATAAACATCATTAAATCTGGACGTGTAGCCCCAGATCCGAAAATAATGGCATAGGGAAACTTAAGGCTGCAAACATCTGCGGTTATTTCTAGTGCGCGTGTGGCACGGGTAATAAAAGGCAGCGCCACCTGCTGTTGAGATCTCTGCTCAGTAGAGATACGCAGTTGGATCAGTCTACTGACTCGCTGCATCGGCCGAGTCGGCGGCATTTCCGGCTGCCACATCTTGCTATCCCGGCGAATATAAGTACGACTAAAACTTCCATTATAGTCGGATACAACTCAAGAACCGAGCGGCTTTTCCCCCTGAATGGACTGTCTTGCAGCCAATGGCGTAGACAAATTCTCATGAGCCTGCTCGGGTAACAATGTGGGGAGCGGCAGATGAAAGGGGGTAGTCTCCCCCCTCAAAGGGGAGACTAATGTCACTATTGTCACTGTTACGGCGCTCGCCGCATTGTCAACCTTGCAGGTTCGTGATAATAAGCAGAAGCCATTGGCTGCAAGGGGGTCCTTTTACGGAGAAAAGCGGCTTCATTCTTGAGTGTTTCCGACTATATGCAAATTAGTGTAGCCAGAAAAAAAAAATACCGCCAAGTGGCACCAGGAAAGTAACCGCTGAGCGGTGAAGCCGGACGTTCCTCTACTGAATTTTCTTAGCTCTGTGTGGTTGTTGACTAGCGGCATACTCAAAGGGCCAAGCTTGCACAGAAATTTTAGTTAAGTAAAGTCAAGTAGGGAGTCAATGCCCAGAGTTATGTACAAACCGATCACGTGATCCAGAATGTGAACCGCCTGATCTCAGTTTAGCGGAGTGTGCCATGTAACTGCAGCGAATGCTATTCATTTTAGCGTCAGTTGAAAAAGCTTCACTTCCATTGAACTGAACGGTAGCTCGTTTAACTGTGCAGAGTATTACTCATTGCAGCATTGCTAACAGAAAACGCTGCTCTTCGCCGTATAGTTGTTCTCAAACGACAATTGTATAAGATAGAACGGCACAGTTCGTGAAGGTCCAAAGTGTTTGGTTTACATTCTGAAACAAGTATATATCGTAATTATTCGAATGGCCTTTCAGCCCTGACCAAGTTTTTTTGTTTCCGCTCTCGAATCTCTCAGGTGAGCGTCACCCGGCTGGCGTGTGCTGAAATGTCTCCCACCGAAACCTACGAGCCATCGCTGACGTTCATCGTGGTCCAGAAGCGACGCCACGCGCAGTTCATGCCCGCCAACGACAGCGACAGCGTGGGCAAGTTCCGCAACGTTCCTCCCAGCACGACCGTCGTTTTTGTTGTTGTTTCGTCTAATAAGAATTATTCGAATGTAATCTCCGCTGTTATAGTCGCGAATCTGTAATGTTAATAAATCTGTCAATAAATAATAATGTCATTAAATCTGGTGGACGTGTAGCGCCAGCTCCGAAAATAATGGCATAGGCAAACCTAAGGCTACAAACATCTGCGGTCACTTCTAGTGCGCATGTGGCACGGCTAATCAGCGATGCCAACCCTAAGGATTTATCCCTAGATCTAGAGATTTTCTCTTTGCTTTAGGGATTTAGCGTCTTTTTGTGAAATCTAGGGATTTTGAGGCCTTATAAATCGTATTTGATTATAGTGCCTTTCGAACAGAAAAAAAACAATGAAAAATCCTGGTTACTCCTCTATTTTTGTGGTGCCAAGCCGATAGATGGCGAGAGCAGTTCTGCAACGCGAAATAATCGGCTGCTGCACAGGGAGGAGAAACGAAACCATATGACTTTCAAACTGTTTAATCGTGCGTGTCATCACTGGCGCTACGAGTGACTGCTGCTCTACGAAAGAAAAAAGTTGAGTTTTGACTTGTATTGTCTGGATCAACGCGCTACGTTTACACTCACCGCGTACCTTATCCGTTCAAACGTGCTGCATGCCAGATGGCAACTTCTGGACCAGGAGACTTTGAGAAAGGTGAGCCAAGCAAAAAGAAAGCGAAAGCATACGACCAAAAATATTTGACAAAATGGGAGGCGGATCCAAAGTACAGAGGCTGGTTATCAGCCAGTAAAAAAGGGCCTTTTTCTTTTCCTGCAAAGCATGCAGATCCGATTACAAAGGGGGAAAATCCGAAATCGACCGCCACCTTGCGAGCTCCAAACACAAAAAAAAGCGCTGCGAGCTTGCAATCGACCCGCGAACTGACATCCATGCCTTCAATAAGTGGGCAAACTCAAGTAGACAAATCTGACAAAGAAGCTGAAATAAGACTTGCGGCGCTTATCACGGAACACAATCTACCCTTTAAGCCATGGGGCATTTAGTTGATGTCAAAGCGTCGTGTGACGACTCGCAGATTGCAAAGAACTTAAGTTGCCGCCGGACGAAGTGCGCTGCCATCATAAAGAATGTGCTTGGAGAGGAGAGTCGCGAAGAGCTCAGTGAGCTTTTGCGCAAACAAGTTCTCCCTTCTAGTCGACGAATCCACTGACAAGGCAACGGTGAAGCATCTGTCCCTCGTCGCCCGAGTAATGAACGTCGACGGTGGCATAATGGATGCGTTTTTGGACTTAGTACCACTCAGTGATGCGACTGCCAGCTCTCTCTACACTAGCCTGAAGGCAGTGTTCAGTGCTGCGGAAATTCCGTACGACAAAAATTTGATTGGCTTTGCGGCCGACGGAGCGAACGTGATGATGGGTGCACATCATTCCGTCGCATCGCTGCTACAGGCAGAAATTCCAGGCCTCTTCATTATGAAGTGCGTTTGTCATTCGTTCCATCTGTGCGCCTCGTATGCATGTAAAACACTTCCGAGAGAAGTTGAGGATCTGGCACGCGATGTTTTCAACTACTTTTTGTCGCCGAAGCAGACATCTGCCTTCCAAGAATTCCAGAAGCTTGCAGAGGTGAAACCACACAAGCTGTTGCAACCAAGCCAAACAAGGTGGCTGTCTCTACAAGTTGTTGTGACACGCTTACTTGAGCAGATGCCTGCCCTGATTTTGTTTTTCAAAAAAGCCGCCACTGATGACCGCCTGCTTGCTGCAGAAGCCATTCTGGAAAAACTGATTGACCCGTCAACGAAACTCTACCTCGAGTTCCTTGAGTATGTCCTGCCTTTTTTCACTAACCTAAATAAGGAAATGCAGTCGGAAGAAACCAGAATCCACTTGGTCCATGAAAAAGTTTCGGTTCGGCCATGCTGAAATGCATACTCGAATGCTACATCAAGCGGGACTACTTGGAGGCCACAGCGTTGTCCGATGTGCGGTACAAAGACCCAGCCAAGTTCCTGCCATTGGAAGAAATTTACCTCGGAGCAAAGCCAACTGCCGCACTAGCGGTAACACGCACGGCTTAAACGATAATCAATTTCACAACTTTCGGCTGCGGTGTTTAGAGTTTTTTTATTGAAGCAGCCCATCAGATCTACCTGCGGTTCCCCCTAAAAAGTGAACAGATGAAAAACCTTCGAGTCATAGAGCCGAAAGTTGTCCTGGGAAAGACAGTGCCATCAATCGCGTCGCTTGCGGTCTCCTTTCCTTTGATAATGAAAGAAAACGAAGTTAATGAACTCGACAGGGAATGGCGACTTCTCCGCAACATGGAGCTGAGCGACTACGCTGACTTGGCTGCAAGCCAGTTCTGGCACAAAGTGTCTCAAATGAAAAAAGGAGACAGTTCACAAGAGTACCCCTTGCTGTCAAGTTTCATGAAGGACCATTTGTGCCTGCCACACTCCAGCGCCGCTGTCGAACGCGTGTTTTCGCAAGTCAACTTGTTGAAAACAAAGCAGAGAAACAGATTGTCAACAGAAGCGTTGTGCGGTTTGCTGCACGCAAAAAGATCCTTGATAGACAGCTGCTGTTACAAGTTCAAGATCACTCCTTCTCATTTGAAGAGGATGAACAAAGATCTGTACGATGATTAAGACTTTAAGATTGTGTGCGCGTCTAATTCCTTGTTCGTGTGCCATATAATAATTCTAGAGAGTTAAGAAAGATATATCTTAAAGCGTCAGCATCGACACTGCACGCGCATTTACGTTATTTCTGAATACAGTATCATTTGCACCGTACGTGTTTTTTGTTATTGAAGAAAGTGCTTCGATCTGTGCAGCTTTTTTTTTTTAACAGAAAAGCACTCTCCACGTTTGCCAGACCGCTTCGTTTCAACGTGCTGCTCAATTCCAAAACAACATATATATTCTCAGTTTTAAGAAACCATTTTCTGCTTTTGTAATTACCAACTCTACGTCTGAATCACTGCTATCACTGCTAGCAAGACTACATTTTTGAGGATGTCAAGTTCTCGTGATGTCATTTCTTAGTCGCTCCAACTACTGTTTGACGATCTTTGATTGAAACTTTGATAAATAAAGTACTGGGCATTGAGGTACGCCATTCCACCGCTTCTGAGTGTTATGTTTGAGGCGGGAAGGGGACTTTCACGAAGTCAAACGTGTTCGTCTTTCTGTCTGCATCTTAAAAAGACTGTTAATGTTGTCTGAACAAAATACTTTGATGCGTTAAGGGGGCTTAGCAAACAATGCCAGCTCTTTCAACTTGGGTTCAACTCCATTCTATTTACAAAGGGCTGCAAGGGTTCTTTGCGCGTAAAGATGAGCCTGCTGAAAGAGCAGCTAAAAAGGCGGTGCGGTGCAACAGGAGTCGTTTGCTCGAATTTTACTTCAGATAGAGGGGGAGTCAGGAGAGCGTCGTTGCTGACTCCCCCTTTAACTGGTGGTGCCTTCTGTGGACCTTCTATGCATGTCAACTCTACAAAAAGTTAAGAAAAAAGCTACAGTTGCGGCTAACACACATTTATTTATCTCTGATAAAATGTACAAGACATGGAATAAAGCGTGAACTGCATTGAGACTTTGTTAAAGCTGAAATCGCCACATTAACAAGTAAACAACTAAAAGCTAGGGATTTTTCTTCAATCTAGAGATCTTTGGGGGCTCATTTTAGGGATAAAACGTTGGCCTGAGTTGGCATCACTGCGGCTAATAAAAGGCCACACACATTACGACCGTCGACTCGGTGGTCGCGCACCCGCTGGACTTCGACTTCTTCCTCTGCAGCCACTTCGGCATCCAGGTACGCGACCTCTTCTCCGCTCTTGTTGCGACTGTCAGCGGGAACAAATGGTCTGCGGTCTTTCATACATATCGCTCGAAGTTCCGTTGCCCATGGTTTCTTATCCTATAAGCAGATTAGAATAAAGGGCCCCCTTTGTACTGTCCGAGGTGAGGCCCTGGGCTGCACCCCCCCCCCCCCCCCCACAAATCAATCGCTCCTCAGGAAGTTTATTGACGCACCAAGCCTACATGTTCGAACTGCTTAAGTACCCTGCGCCCCGGCGCCAGTGGTTATTCCCGACTTCCCGACGCAGGCCTACAGCGCCACTTACCAACGGCGCAGCTCGACTACCGCCTTCAGCGTTCACCACACCGCGTGAAGATGCCGCTCCTTTCTGCTCCCCTAGCGGTTGCGTGGAGGTGTGTTCTTAATCCTGCTGGTGGAAGCTTTTCCCTGTCTACGATGCGTTCATTTCGTGCATCGATGATTGCACAGCCGCAAACAAAAATTATTTCACGTTTATATCTTTCAAAACCGTAGGCTGGCAGGCTAACCTTCCGGTTAAACGATTACTGCATTGCCCAACAGTCAGCTTAGTTATGGAGTGAATGATAGAAATTGGGCTTTGGAAGAGGCTGACTTCGTGTTTCATTACTGCTCTGCAATGTGGTGCATGTACTGCAGGCAATAGTCGACAAGACGCAGCTGCGACTTCAAGAAGTAGAACAGACGGTTTCATTGTGTGACGTCACACATGAACGCGAGCTTTGCGAAAAGGGAGGAAGGAGCAAGAGGCCAGTGTGACTGTCAGATGTACGCCAAAGGTTAACTTTGAGCTTTACTGTATTTGCACACGACTGATGCTTGTTAGTACGCAGTGAAGCAGTGCTTTTTTTTCGGTACAATTTATATATGTTCGATGTAAACTTCACGGTGAAGACGTTTCTGATACCCGGACTGGCTGTTTCACGGTCACATTCTGCCAATACGTTCAGCGCGCCCTTCCCGCGTAGTACATGTGGAGCGCATGCACTCGCAGGCGCGGTCGTGCAAATAACGCATCAGTTCAAGAAATATGGCTGAAACAAGTAAAAAAATATCAAGCTAATGTGACCCTGAGAAAAAAAAATAGTTGGTCTGCACCGGTAGAAGTGGCTTCTCTCGCTGAACAAGAGCTTTTATAATCTGGAAGAGGTAAGAAAATTGGCGGTGGTTTAGCTCTGGTTAAACCTGGAGTGACATGATAGCTACATCTGGCCGAGTGGAACTCGCTGAGTTGAATTGCAAAGGCAGTCTTTCGCCGCTCCGTTTGGCTGGCGTTCCTTCTTCATCTTCGTCCCACTTGACACAGCGCATGTGCACACCTGTGCAGCTCGGTTTCGCCCAACGTTACTAGACTAGGTTCCTAGTCTATTAACGTTGGGTAGCTGTTCCGCACCACGTGACCAACCACATGACAGCGTGGTGGGGCCGCCACGCTGAAGGCTCGAAATGCTACCGTAATGTAGTTATCGCTACAAAAGAATACAAGGGGGAGGGGGGGGGGGGGGGGGGCACCACCGGCCATTTTCGCATGCAAGCTGCGGTGACGTCAAGACAGCAAGACAGTTTGCAACGCGGATCCCTGAGGCTAGGTTACACCGTCATTTACTTCCAGCGCTCATCACAGAGTCCTTTCGGGCTTCAACTCACGAGTCCGAATCGAGTGGCGGGAATAAAGGTTCTATTTTTAAAATACAACTTTCTCACAATAAACGCGCATTTTGCTGTCAACAAACATCAACATAACCAGAAAGCGCCGCACAGTCGATTTTTACCCAGGAAAAATTGGATGGAGTTCTCAATCTTCCAGTATTTGCGTTACAGTGAACTCTTGTTATCGCAACTCTCTTGATTAGAGGAGCCGCTTAATTTGAACTGACGCTTTGGTGCCGTCACCATCGAGAACATTAGAAAGCCTCCCGCTAATTTGATCAGATTTTCAGTTTCCTCCGAGTTCAATCTCGGCGCCTGGCTTTAAAAGGGTGCCCGCGAAACGAACTTTTGTAGTCAAAGTTCTGCAAAACAAACCCTACTGCACGTGGTTGTCGCAACAGAGTGACGTGGCGTGATCGGGCGCTATCAGTTCGTTTCCTTCGAAGCATGCGCTTAACAAGGGGCATGTTCAGGTGCCTGCACTAGCGCTGCTCCCGCTGCTGTTAAGCGGGCTCTGCTTCACCGTGAAACTTTCCTTCAACGCAGATTTTCATGCGCACGCTGGCTACAGAAATACAAGTGAGCATTTGAAAAGAATACAGCACTATAATGGTGTTCATGGGGGGAAGATTTTTTTTTTTTCTACCGGAGTCTTGGAGCCCTTTTGTCTGCAAGCCCTTGATTGCTGTCTCATTCTATTAATTCTCTTACGCTGTATCCCAAACAAGCTGACTCTAAATCAAAGGTGACTATCGGTACAGTGTTCTACGTTCTTATCTTACCGTACAGGGATTGTAAAAACCCGTCGCCCATGGCCATCCAATTCCTGTGTATGGGCTTCATACATCTGCAGCATCCAACTTCTAACGGTGCGCACTTTCCTTAGGTCCTTTCACCCGGCTCCCGGCGTTAATACTCCCATATTTCTAACCCATTTACACCTGTTTCACTAATCATTGGCCACGTTATCAGCTTCCGCAAGTTATGTTCACGAGAACCTGTTAGCCCGCTTCAGGTCGATCTGATCTCCTTGCAACGAGTCGCTGATACGCAGGCTGACCCCGT
Organism: Amblyomma americanum; assembly: GCF_052857255.1. Taxonomy (NCBI): domain Eukaryota; kingdom Metazoa; phylum Arthropoda; class Arachnida; order Ixodida; family Ixodidae; genus Amblyomma; species Amblyomma americanum. The sequence goes on from NC_135497.1 coordinate 144,053,848, forward strand.
CTTCTATTACGACCATATATTTCCGTTCCATGCTAAACATGCGCCCGCAAATATCATAAATGGCCTTGTTGCTGAATACCTTCAGAATTTTGCTCGTCATACTGTTATCTCCACCGATGCCTCCGGGAGCTGTAAGAAGGCGGCGATTAAGATATATTCGCAGGATCTGGCTTGGAGCCATTCCGTTCGTATCCCTGATTATACTCCTACATTCTTTGCAGAGGTTTTTGTCTATTGGTTTGGCTCTTCTCAAAATCCTGAGCCATGTAGCATGGGCTCTTATCCTTGCCACACTGCCTTTCATTTTAGTCTCTCTCCAAACTTCCGATAAATATCTATTTAATCGTTCCCTTGAGTTTTTTCTTCCGCGCACAGTGAGCTAGGTCCGTTCTGTCTGGGTACATAGTCGTTCTGGTGTCTATTTTGGCAAGGTCAGCTCTCAGCGCCCCTGTTATTCATCCCGTCGCTGATCTAATTGCTTTGAAGACTTCTCGTTACCAGCGGTTCCAACATATATCAGCCAGCTTGAGTGCTCAGTTGCTCAATAGCCATGATTTTCAACACTTAAAGCCCCTATGAAATGCCCGGTCGTATAAATCAAGGCTGTTTTAGGCGCCACTGACTCTTCTGAAATGCATAATCCCTCGCATAAATTTGTACTTATGCAGATGCGGGCTCGCTACGACAAACCCTTATGACTCATGTGGGGAAGTTGAAACAATAGAACATTTTCTCCTCTCTTGTTGGCGGTTTGCATTTCAGAGAAAGCAGTATTTATAGGTCGCTCTTTCGACGTTAGGAATCCCTCTTCCAGCTCTTTTCTCGTTCGGTGCGAGCGCCAAGGGATTCTCGTTAAGTAGTGTTCGCGGCTGCCTTCGTGATTACATTATTGCAACTGGTCGGTTACCATGTTAACTGCGCATAAAATGCTGCCGCGTGTCCAAAAACTGTATTTTATTCCATTCTTGGTGCTGCAAATTTGTTGAATTTATATGACTTTTTCAACAACTAAGTATTTTCAGTTTCAAACATTTTATTATTATATTTCGTCCCCTAACGCCTTTTTTTTCCCTGTGCATATAGTTCATTGGCATTCACCACCGTACCCTGGCCAGTCCCCCCACGTGGGTACATGCCATGTTTACTGAGGAAAGCAACGACCACATCGTGCTTCTCGAGGTGCGTCTTGGGTCTTGGTACGCGACCAGCCTAAATCGAGACGACCGGATCAAGCCTCCGAGTGTGCCGTATACCTTCTTCGCCGCGACCCGTCGACCCCTCCCGCGTCCCTGCTTCTCCTAGAACTTTGCTGCAGCGTCCTCTCGACTCTCATCGGTTCCTGGTCAGGCCGCTCCAGGTGGGGCGGGGGCACGAAATATACCATTATAACTTTCATCTCAGAGACTCGCTACTTCTGCCGCCTTCCTATTGAGGCCGCTCCAGGGGGGGGGGGGGGGGGGGGGGCACGAAATATACCATTATAACTTTCATCTCAGAGACTCGCTACTTCTGCCGCCTTCCTGGTGAGGCCGCTCCAGGAGGGGGGCACGAAATATACCATTATAACTTTCATCTCAGAGACTCGCTACTTTTGCCGCCTTCATATATTTCTTCCCGCCGCGGCCATCAGTTCAAGGTTGAAGTGCCAAGCAGTCGCACCATCATCCATTTCGCCTTTTCATCCCCAAGACAGCTAAGGAATGGAACCACCTTCCCGCTTCCATTGCATCCATCACAATGTCCGAGTTAATTAAGAATGTTGTTAGTGATTGTATAACCCAATTCTGTTGTACCAATATTGTTCTTCTATGTTTTTTACTACCCACTCCTCTCCGTAAATATTCGACCAGAATAAATAAATAAATGAACAAACCGTCGTCAAATGGAGTTGTCGCTCAATCGCATATTAGTTCCATGACTTACAGCGGCTCTTACTTATGCATAGCCGATACATTATTTTACTGCAAAAAACCCGGCTCTCTCCTAATCGGTCCTAATCACGTAAGAATTTCCGTGTGTTTAGAGCTGATCGCACGAACGGGGCGGGGGGGGGGGGGGGGGGGGGGGTTGACATTGATTTCATCAAAATTATTTCACCGCGCGAATGTGTCACAAAATATAATGCGCTCGGATTGTAGATATCTGCAGTTGATATCCTTGTACCGCAGTGTGTCGCACTAGCAGTTGGGAATATTTACCTCCCTGCTGGCATTCCTAGAACGGATTGCTTGGGTGCTCTATTGCGCAATAAGTATACAACGTGGTTTTTGCGGGAGGCTTCAATTCACACCATGTTATTTATATGGGGTTTCCGCACAGATTTCAGTGGGCAACTACTTCGGTCATAGATGTCTGCAAATGATGCTCGTTGTCACAACAGCGGTGCTATAGCTTTTATTCGCGCTCATTCGCGTTCAGCGATTGATTTGACTTTCGCTGTTAATGGGGTTGGGATATCTTCATTGTCGCGAGTTCACTGTGGCACGTCGAGTGACCACTACCCGATAACTTTCACTATAGTGTGCAGTCCCCTAAGGGCGACCGGTTCCACTCAAAAATTCGCAGCAGACTATAAGGTCACTGGTGGCTCAGTGCTGCACTTGGTCCCGGCTTTACGTGGCGGGGAATACAGTGCATTCAGCCAGTAGGGTGCCCAAGTTCCCAACATTGTGTACTGCACACTTGTGTGCTACAAAAACAGCCGGGTTCAATGCTTGTATAGTGACACGCGTCATTTCACTGTAATTGTCCGCATTAAAAAGTTGGTTTATGAATTATATGCTTTCTTGGCATTTCCCCTGTAGTGATTGAATATCGAGAACATCATTCTTGCTACACCATGCAAGTTGCACGCGTTTGAAAAGAATTATAGATGCACGGAGTCTAGGTGGATAGCTTAGAGTGTACTGGTGTAGTCAGTGGTGCAAGAATGTGCTTGCTACACATGTACTGCTTGCGATATGCAGCAGATATGGCGTTCAAAGTAGAATTTTTGATTCAGAAGGAATCTAGTTTAGCTGTACTCCACTCTCGTTATTCGACTGGGTAGGAAATATGCCTCCCTGCGGTACCTTTGGTAGGTGGGTGATGCCCCTTTTCAGACTCTAAGGAAGGTGGGAGAGCGGCACGGAGGAGCAATGACAATAGTGTAAGTGCATAACACTCATTTATGTGGAGGAGCTCGTAGAAGCTGTAGAATGCTTCGGCAAGCATTTTTTTCTTGTGCTTTAATCTTTAGTCACGAGACCCTCCCCCCTTCCTCTTAATGACTGAGGGTGGCGATGCATTTTCTTTGGATGCAAAGATTGCAAAGGTCTCGGTAGAGAACACATTTTGCACCAGATCTGGGTTTCTAATTGCCAAGGAATGGCCCATGTGAGCCCAGGGCCCACCCTTCGAAGAAATGAAGGAGTGCACGTGTTTTATGCGCGTATGAGCGGCAAAGAAAAGCCGAGGACGCCCATAAAGTACAAACCAACAGGTAGGAACTAGAGGGCAGCTTTGTGAGAAATACTGTGCAGATGGGCAAATTGATGCTTAGATTGCAAGGTTTTTGTAAATGTGTTATACAGAAAAGTGTAAGGCCACGAAGTAAAAAACTGCATTCTGGAAAGTGCACAAGATGTAAACCAAGCATGGCCATGAAAGAAAAACCCAACTATAGGTGCTGTTTCTGAAAGGCAGGAGGCAAATTTCAATGCTTATTAAAGTGATTACTAAACAGTAAAGTGATTTTACTGTGGTGCATGGCTTGTTTCTATTGACGTGCACATCTATTGTACCTAAATTTGTATTCTCAGAAAAATGATATGGGTAACACACATAAAAGCACTTCCTGTTAAATGCTTTAGTTCAAGAGCAAGGAAGGATAGTGAAATGAGGGGCTCATTACAATGTACATGGAGGCAGGCAATAGTCATTGACAATTACTGAGAGTTGGATTTGGACGTTATAGATCTTTATACTGCCACTTTGTACTGGCCTCCTACAGGTCGCCTTCCCACCCATATCCCACATCTTTGCCCAACACTTTCCCTCGAACGGGTGTCGGCTGGGACACCCTGGTCACGTCGTGGCCATCATCTGCCCATGCCATTTTTGAAGACGGTGAGTGTTCATGTTCAGTACTTGCAACTATCTGTCTGTAAGCGCACCCTTCACGCATTAGCCCAAAAGGGTTCATCAAGTAAATAAAATGAAACTTGGGGCATGAAGAAACCTTTGCCTCTGCCAACAGCTTGTCAACACCACCATGGCCTGCACTTCTAATTTTGCAGGCATGTGCAAGCAGGACGAAAGAGAACACTCAGTAATTGTGAAATAAATTTTAAACTTGAGAAGGCATCAAAGGACTCGTACATCTAACACAAAACTTTGAAGAATTAAATATGCTGCTCACTAGCATATGGGGAGTAATCACTGCCTTCATGCCCAGAAGGACTTGCCTTTCATATTGCTTTGAGCGGTTCATGCATGTTTTTGCATGGAATGTGGCCATCTCTGGGCTTCCCATAATAACCTTCTGTAACTAAGACCCTTGCTTATTGGCACTTTTGCATTGAGCAAACTATTTTGTCCTAAACTCCAACTTAACCTGCTGCTTGTCAAAAAGTTTGTTACACTCCGGTGGCTATGAGATGTTCACGAATGCAACTCGGAAAAAAATTTTTCAGGACTTGTTATAGCAAAATTCGGTCTATCTCAACCAACAACTCACTGTGCTTCTCTCTGCTATGCCGTCTCCAAGACAGTTTCTCTCACATGCAGAGTAACCAGCCTTTGCAAACGCCATCTCTCCTCCTCCTCGTTGACAGGTGCAAATAAACTATGAAGTATGTGTCTTGTGAACCATCTGTGCCATGGCAGGTTTGCACCAACGCCAGTCACCTGGACATGGCTGATCACAATAGCACGCTACACATCGCACTGTGCTAAAGCTTGATAATACCTGGTGCACTGGCTAAGTGGCTGCGGCATTAGATTACTGAACCAAAAGATGTGGGATGGAATCCCAGCCATAGTGACTGTCCAGCAAGACATTGCAAGCCACTACTGCCGCTGGTAAAGTGGTGAAAGAATGAATCTGAAAAAGAACTGTTACAAATTGCTGCCCCTGGATTCCAAACTGCGTTAGTATTTTTCGAAACTGGAAACATGGGGCAACGCTGTTTTTCAGTTACTCTGAATTGATTCTGGATTCTGTCAAATTATGCTTCTCAAGTGCCACCAATTTAATTGTGTTTACTGCAGTGTTCATACCCCTGTATGCGTTATGCATAATCACATGCTTTATCACCAAGTTTTCAGTTCTGTTTTCATTTTTGTGTTTTGTATTATGAGCACTGCTTGTTTTTGTGTTCATCCCTAGTGTGTGTTTCTAGTGCGTTATGTGCGCAGCACTGGACGTTAGAGAATTCCCCTGTGTAATTCTCTGTCGTGTCTTTATGATGTCCCAAGTAAATATGGCCGTGAATGTACCCTTGGCTGCCAGAGTGTTACTCTGAATTGAAAAGAGGATTGTGGAGAATTCTTGTGCGTTTCCAGCAACATGCACATGCTGCTGCAAAGAAAGAATTTATCTGCTTTTCCTGCTACATAATGTTTGTACCATTGGCAGGAAAAGTAAATGAACCAAGAAAACGAATTTTAAATCTTATTTCTTGGAACCTGGCATACTGCATCGGTCCTGGCATACATACCTCAGTGTTTACTCCATTAGTAGATGCCAAGCATAGTAGATCGCACTTGTCATGCTCGTCATTTTCTGACTTCATATGCTAAGCTGTCCTGGAGTAAATATTCAGTCACTTCTGTGGTCCATTTACTTTTCCAGATATTCCTTACATAGATGGCTTGCCCTGGCGTCATTCCAACTCTCATGTTCAATGACCACAAACATGGCATGAAACTTAGCGTTTTTGTAACCAGCTTATCATTGCGACTATTGTGAATGCCGAGTGTTACATCTTCACCTGCAGGCGGCCACCTACTGATTGCCCAGAGATAAATGTATAACCTTTCAGAGGCCAACAATTAGGACTAAGCTTTGTTGTACTAGCTTGTAAAGATGACGAGATCAAAAGTTGCTGCAGTATTAATAGTACAGACGTATGACACTGCACTCTTTTATCGTTGGTTTGTTTGGTTTGCGGGGTTTAATGACCCACAGCTGTACATGGGCTACGGAGGACGCCATAGTAGAGGGCTCTGGAGTAATTTAGACTACAAGGGGTTCTTCAGCACACTGACATCGCATATCACATGAGTGTTTTTCATTTCACTTCCATCGAAATGCGGCCACCGCAGCCGGGATTCAACCTCAAGTCTTTGAGCTCAGCAGTCGAATGTCATAGCCACCAAGGCACCATGGCTGGTCTCCACTCCGTCATGTCGTATCCTATGAGATGGTATGCAAGAAAGTTATTTCAACTCTTTTCAGCAAAGTGAGCAGCGGCAGCTGGATTATCCCCACATTAAGGTGTTTAGCACAATGCATTCCACAATGTGCTACTACAGTTCACTGCCACATGGTGCGAACCAAGCATGTGGCATGGCACGCACACATGCACACCTGGCACAACACACATGTAGCGGGCTCCAAACAAAAGCAAGTCGCAGAAGCACACATCTTTAAATGTGCTGCGTTTAACGCACTTTTCTTCAGTGCTCACAATGTGACTCTTCGAACACATGAAAATCACTGATAAGAGTATGCTGTAATAGTACGATTTATAGCAACAAATGTATACTAAAATACACACTATCTTCATAGAAAATAAAATACATACTGAAAACGAAGTGGTTAGCAGCCACAAATATACCCTGCTTGCCTCGTGTTTTAAACCTTTTCGAAGTGTGAATGGTGCATCAATAAACAGTGAGGAGGGGAACAAGCGTCATTACTGTTGGTTTTCGGCATTCAAGCTCTTGGAATATTTTTCTCGCAGAATTCACAACCCCTGCATATTTCCACAACCAAGCAGAATTCTGAGGTGACTTGAAAGGCACTTTTATGTTTCATTTTATTGCTCTACTGCATTTATGCACTGAAAATGTTCTTTCAACCATGATAGGTGGCATCAAGTTTACTCCTCATGTTCAAGGTTGTGATGTAGAATTATGAAGATAAGCACACACTCCACACATACTCAAAAAATTTGGTCTAAAGTTGAAACTTGGAACAAACACCATTTCTTTTCACAACTCACACAAGCTCACAACACCTACAGGAATGTTTGTCCTTTAGCAACTACTTCAAGTTAGAAACTGGATCGCATATGTCCTCATTTCAGGTTAGAAGGCAACAGCTGTAGTCTTAAAATGTTCATCGAACAGCCTCTGAATATAAGCTTGCATAAGTTGCTTCTTCAAACAAGTAGCACGGTAAAAATTTCTCCCCTATAAGTGCAGTTAAGCTCAATATAAAATTACATTAAAACAACTGCTAACCTTTTGGTTAAGAGAAACTGAGCAGAGATGATAATGATGTAATTTCCTTGCAATGCAGTCGCTGGAAGGAGTGGCATGACCGTATTGTTCTCGATGTATGAAACTCCGCTTACCCAGTACGCGCACTTCCTCTACGCTGTCCCTATTACCAACCATGCACTGCCAATATATCAGCAGGAGCCGCCGCCGTGGCTCAGTGGTTATGGCGCTCGGCTGCTTGCCCGAAAGACGCGTGCTCGATCCTGGCCGTGGCGGTCGAATTTAAATGGAGGCGAAATTCTAGAGGCCCGTGTACTGTGCGATGTCAGTGCACGTTAAAGAACCCCAGGTGGTCGAAATTCCCGGAGCCCTTCACTACGGCGTCCCTCATAGCCTGAGTCCCTTTGGCACGTTAAACCCCCTTAAACCAAACCAAACCAATATATCAGCAACTTAATCTATAAAACTGCAGAGGAACACTGCCCGCGTGCTCATCCTCTTTACCTTGCGACGAGAGCAGAAACGACACATCTTAGGGTTAAAAGCCCAATGACCCTATAAATCCCTCGTATTTCGAGGAATAATGCAGGTGATTTCGGCTGTACTCACCTTTCCTCGCTCTGTCTTTCTACATGGTGCCACATGGCAAAGATAAGTAATTTTATACAAATGAATTTAACGTTCCAAAGCGACAGATGCATGTCTCGGCTTTGGAACGTTAGTGTTGTTTCGTTTCGGTGCTTTAAACACAACAACCCAGAACTTTATTGCGCTTTCCTGTGTCTCTCTGTTCGGGGTGCCTTGAACTCTACTACACCCTCGAGGCTTGAGCCTAACAGCATTGTCGCGCATTACGCGATAGCGTATACAGCTCGTTCGCTCGAAAAGCCGTCGGCGCAGTAATAGTCGGCACAGCGTGTCGGAAATAATCGGGGGCTGCGGTAAAAAATCGTATCATTGTAATTTGTGGTTGTAGTGATTGATGAATGATTGGTGTGTGATAAGCGATGACGAGTTAATGAAATCATTGTAATGAATAGATAAATTAAAGAAATAAGAAAATGGCAAAATTGAAAAAAGGTTGTTCAAAGGTATCAAAATGCTCAGTATGAAAAGGCAATGCATGATGATGCTAATTAAGAAAATTTAGTGTGTGCAATTGATAGATTAATGAACTGCAGCAATTTTATGAAACGAAAAATGTGTTCGAAGGTTGCAAACTGCTCAGGATGGAAAGCGTAAGCCAGTACGCTATCGCGTCATACCCTTAAGGCGTAGCTTAAAGGGACAGTGAGGAGAACTGTATCAAATCTTCTCGTTAGCAAAATCTGATAGTTCGGCATTTCATGGATTTGTTGCCGCTTGTTCGGGAGCGAAAGATGCTTTTATTTGAAAGAAATTTGGATTCGAAGTTGAAAAAGTTTTTCCCGCAGCTAGTTGGCGGAGGCTGCAAACGGGAACTTTCTTTAACTTACACATCCTACACAAAATGTATCCTACACAATTCAGGGACACATGCCCGTGGTGCGGGGCAACCCCCACGCTATACCATATCACCCGGGAGTGCGAACGCAACTACGCATTCCACCAACACAAAACCCCGAGTGCGGAGCAATGGGAGAGCCGGCTCACCAGCTGCGAGCTCACTGCCCAAAGGGCACTAGTGCAGCACGCAAGCGAAGCAGCTAGGCTCAGTAGAGCCCTGGAATAGGGGCCCAACCTTGCTGAAAGAGGTGAAGCGTCGACAGCGATGAAGACGAAGACCGAACCGCCAATCTCTTAAAAGACCTCAATAAAGTTTCTCTCTCTCTCTCTCTCTCTCCCGCCGCTCCGATTCAAACTCGAGAGCTCTTATGACGTCACGTAGAACTCTTGTGACGTCATAGGACGGCGTGATGTGAAACGTCACGTAAATGCAGACTCCGTTGTTTCTGGCGGCTAGCGGTGCGGTCTAGCAGCTGCCGAAATGAAAGCTACCGCCGCCGCACGTTGAAGGCATCTATCGGGGGTCGCTACCGTCGCTTCGTTTACGTTTGCACCGGCGTCCTGCCAGCGTTACGATTGATCCCGTTCACGAACCCGACGACTAAGTTCTCGCAAAAACTCCGACCTGCATTTCAGCGACCGCAGGCCCAGAGAGCGTGCGATGCTTTTGAGGGAGCACGGTTAGGTTAGGCGCCGGCGGGGTCGTTTCCCCCTTCCGCCGTGAGCAGCCGTTGCAAATTAAATGTCATAACCCCATTGCGGGGAGTCGCGAGGGGTCAGGACAAGGACGGCGCGTTGCGCCCATCGGAGGCTGGCCGGTTCTTTGGCGCCAACGGATTGCGATTCCTTGAACGGCGCGATTGCACGGTGCAGCAGGCGGCGTCGAGGTCTCCCATGCACGGTTTCCACAAAAAAATCGTATGGGTGCTCAAGGGCGCTCGCGTTTAAAGTTGGCGGCTTGAAACTAAATCCGACGCACGACGCTTCAACGGCTTCCGCTGGATCCAACGGGTCCACTTGATTGGTCCTCTCGCCACTTGCATGTACCTTCAGATGTGTACTGGGAATGGATTAAATTAGCCGAGAGCTCGAAAAAAAGAGCTGCGCCCAATTGCCGAAACTATTGAATTACGTCACAACGCGCACCTCGCCGCGGAGCCGAATCGGTCTCGCCGGGCCGGCGGCGGCTGGCGCACTCGGCGCGAAATAGAGACATACCCCGAGTCTCCGCCAGTGCGGTCAGAGTGCGCCGAAGCCGCCGATCGCGTCGGCGGTCAAGCACAGTTGGAGTATAGGGGGTCTCGCTTTGGCCGACGTGACGTCGCCGTGCAGCGTGCGCGCGCGCGTTACGCCGGAGTATAAATGCGCCTCAACAGAGCCTGCGCTTAAACGCTAACCAACGTACTCGGTGGCGGCATCTATGGGAGCCACTGAAACCCCCCGCCCACTCACTGATTAAAAAAATACACTGTGCCGAGACTCGAAATCGAACCAGGGCCTTTGGCGTTTTAGGCGGAGACGCCGCCACTCAGCCACGACGGCTCAAGGTATAGCCATCAATAAATGCGCATATATAAAATGCACTATTCTGATGCAGAAGTCTCCGCGCTTTCGCTACGTATACCCTGGCCTAACAGAGCTAGGCCATCAGCAATTTTTCTTAACTGCCTTGTATCTTGTCTCCCGTCCCTAATAAACGATTTCCGTTAAGTAGTGTGAAGTTGACTGGCACAGCCGGGAATGTTTCGCCGAGCGATCGTGCGAAGACGCAAGTGCTCTTTATAAATACTGCGAACTGCCTTGTACGATCACCGACCATCGTGCCATCATAGTTTTTAATCGACCGTGGCGATCATCTGACCAGCCTTAAAAGGCTCCTTCAAAGTTTAACTAGCACTTGAAGCGGCACTTGGAGTTCCTCTGCTGTTCGGCGCTTCTATGTCGAGGTGCGTCAAAAACAAAACCACGCGGCACGCAAATCTCATAGACGCGAAGTGCCATAACAAATCGAAAAACTCCTGACCGCCTGTGGCAACACCAAGCATCGGTTTTCTTTGCTTCCAACATTCAGGTTGTCTTTTTTGTCTTGTGTAACAAAAGTGCACTTTCGGTTTTAAGACAAAACTTACTTCAAGATTGAACCGCGCCACCTTTCTTTGTCAGCCTCAGAGATTCGCGCACCCATGTAGGAAGGAAAATTCCTCCAAGGTGACGTCTCTTGTCCTATGACGTTATCACGTTTGTGTTGCGAGATTGGCATATGGCGACGATACCTGTATTTTGGTTATTGCTATTTTCTACCTATCAAGAGCTTTGTTTTCAGTAAGAGTGGCGTTTTTGTTGTCAAGAGCTGGTGTTCTATCGATACAAGCCAACTTAAATTTCTCCTCAGTGTCCCTTTAAGTGTCCTCTCCAATTTTTTTCTTACTCACCAGAGTGACCAGTACTTCTTCCAGACATGAAAATATTATTTCAGATTAAATTTAGAAGCGTCTCCATTATTGGAAACGTCTCCTTTCTTCTTTCACTCACACCTTTATCCCTTCGCTTACGGCGCGGTTCAGGTGTCCAACGATATATGAGACATGCTGCGCCATTTCCTTTCCCCAAAAACAAATTATTATTATTATTATTATTATTATTATTATTATTATTATTATTATTATTATTATTATTATTATTATTATTATTATTATTATTATTATTATTTAACCCCTGTGATTCAGAATGGCGCCTCCAGATCGAACGATCAGTGATGCCACCCTACCAAAGAGATGCTCTATCGAGGCAGCACGAGATAAAAAAGGCGTTTTTTGAGGAAAGTAAATGGCGCAGTAACTCTCTCACTTCCCAGTGTACACCTCAACAGCGCCGTGAGGAAAAGGATGGCCCGTGGAGCGTCGCCGTGTACAGCGGCGAGAAAGGAAAGCTCAGCCTGGAGGGCAGCGTCGGGCCACTCGGTCAAGCAAGTAAAAACAAAAGCTGTAGAAAAGATACACTTCTTTTGCATTCACACTTTGCACTACTCTTTATTTCAATAAACAGTTCAGTGCAGATCCTTGAGGCCAGATTCTGATTGCAGTGCCCGAGCCTTCGCTGTGGTTTTCAAGGACACTCTGCCTAAATATGTCAGCTGAATCGCCAGACTTTTGAACGCTGAGTACTAAGATTTTCGGTACAAAACTGCGGGATGCCTTCGTCGTCGAACGTTTGGCACGGGATGATCGAGATGCAGCGATGGCGTAGAGGTAGAACATCCGCCTCGCGTGCAAGAGGACCGGGGTTCAAATCCTGGTGCCGCGCAACTCTCCACCGGGTTTAAAAAAAAAAAAAATCCGCGTGTCGATGGAATTGCATAACCAGGCCTGGAGTGCGGCCTTATCTCGGTGACCAGAACCGACAACGCACTCTCACCAGAGCAGGATTTGGCCACCCTGGTGTAGTACTTGGCCACAACCTTCTATGATCAAACCAATTAACCCTCGGCCCTCAGTCCCCAGCGGCTGCAGAGCAACTGACCACGGCGGCGGTCAGACCTGTGACGCAGCGGAGGGTGCTAAGAATCTCTGGCTCCGGACAGGCCGCCATTGGAATCTGAACCTGGCAACGTTTAACGCTAGAACTTTAGCTAGTGAGGCTAGCCTAGCAGTGCTGTTTGAGGAACTAGCGGGAATTCAATGGGATGTGATAGGGCTTAGCGAAGTTAGGAGGACAGGTGAGGCGTATACAGTACTAAAGGACGGACACATACTGTGCTATCGCGGGTTAGAGGATAGACGAGAACTAGGTGTGGGTTTCCTCATTAATAAGGATATAGCTGGCAACATAGAGGAGTTCTACAGTATTAACGAGAGGGTAGCAGCTATCGTAATTAGGCTGAATAGGAGGTACAAGCTGAAAGTGGTGCAGGCCTACGCACCCACATCCAGCCATGATGACCAGACCGTTGAAAGCTTCTATGAGGACGTAGAATCAGCAATGAATAAAGCAAAATCGCAGTACACTGTACTGATGGGCGACTTCAATGCGAAGGTGGGCAAGAAGCAGGCTGACGACCACGCGGTAGGTGACTATGGGATAGGCTGTAGAAATAGCAGGGGAGAGTTATTAGTCGAATTCGCGGATAGAAATAATTTACGGATCATGAATACCTTCTTCCGCAAACGAGAAAACAGGAAGTGGACCTGGAAGAGTCCCAATGGTGAGATTAAAAATGAAATCGACTTCATACTATGCGCTAAACCTGGCATCATTCAGGATGTGGCCGTCCTCGGAAGGGTGCGTTGCAGCGACCATAGAATGGTAAGGTCTAGAATTAGCTTAGACTTGAAAAGGGAACGGAAGAAGCTAGCGAAGAAGAAGACCATTAACGAGTTAGCCTTAAGAGGGAAAGCACAGGAGTTTAGGATAGCGCTGCAAAACAGATATTCGGCTTTAACTGAGGAAGATGATCTTCATGTTCATTCAATGCACGATAACCTGACATCAATAATTACGGAGTGCGCAGTAGAAGTAGGCGGTAGGACAGTTCGAAAAGATACCGGGAAGCTATCTCAGGTGACGAAAGATCTGATTCAAGAAGCGCCAAAACATGAAGGCATCTAACACTACCGATAGAATAGAACTAACGGAGCTATCAAAGTTAATAAATAAGCGCAAGGTAGCCGACATAAGGAATTTTAATATGGAGAGAATCGAGCATGCTATAAAGAACGGAGGTAGCCTAAAAACAGTGAAGAGGAAACTAGGCATAGGTAAAAACCAGATGTATGCATTAAGAGACAAGCAGGGCAATGTCATTAGCAATATGGATATGATAGTTAACGTAGCCGAAGAGTTCTACACAGACCTGTACAGTAGCCAATGTAATCAGAGCGCTAATGAGAAAGACAGCAGTGCACAACAATGCGTCATCCCGCCAGTAACGAAAGATGAAGTAAAGAAAGCCTTAGAAGCAATGAAAAGGGGAAAAGCAGCTGGGGAGGATCAGGTAACAGCAGATCTGTTGAAGGATGGAGGGGACATCGTGCTAGCAAAACTAGCCACCCTGTATACGCAATGCCTTATGACCTCAACTGTACCAGAAGCTTGGAAGAATGCAAACATTATCTTAATTCATAAGAAGGGAGACGCCAAGGACTTGAAAAATTACAGGCCGATCAGCTTACTATCCGTTGCCTACAAAGTATTTACTAAGGTAATCGCTAATAGAGTCAGGGCAACGTTAGACTTTAATCAACCAAATGATCAGGCAGGCTTTCGTAAAGGATATTCCACAATAGATCATATTCACACTGTCAATCAGGTGATAGAGAAATGCGCAGAATATAACCAACCTCTATATATAGCTTTCATTGATTACGAGAAAGCATTCGACTCAGTGGAAACCTCAGCAGTCATACAGGCATTGCGTAATCAGGGGGTAGAAGAGCCTTATGTCAAAATACTGGAAGATATATATAGCAACTGCACAGCTACTATAGTCCTCCATAAAGTCAGCAATAAAATTCCAATAAGGAAGGGTGTCAGGCAAGGAGACACGATCTCGCCAATGCTGTTCACCGCATGTTTGCAGGAGGTATTTCGAAGCCTGAATTGGGAACAGTTGGGAATAAGAATAAATGGAGAATACCTAAATAATCTGCGATTTGCTGATGACATTGCCTTGCTGAGTCACTCAGGAGGTGAACTGCAAATCATGATCAACGAGTTAGACAGGCAGAGCAGATCGATGGGTCTAAAAATTAACATGCAGAAAACCAAGGTAATGTTCAACAGCCTAGCAAGGGAACAACAGTTCACAATTGGCAGCGAGAGCCTAGAAATTGTGCCGGAATACGTCTACTTAGGGCAGGTAGTGACAGCTGATCCAGATCATGAGAGGGAGATAACTAGAAGGATAAGAATGGGGTGGAGCGCATATAACAAATTCTCGCAGATCATGAGTGGCAGTTTACCAATTTCCCTCAAGAGGAAAGTGTACAACAGCATAATCTTACCGGTACTCACCTACGGGGCAGAAACGTGGAGGCTAACGAAAAGAGTTCAGCTTAGGTTAAGGACAACGCAGCGAGCCATGGAAAGAAAAATGATAGGTGTAACGTTAAGAGATCGGAAGCGGGCAGAGTGGGTGAGGGAACAAACACGGGTTAATGACATCCTAGTCGAAATCAAGAGAAAGAAATGGGCTTGGGCAGGGCATGTAATGCGAAGGCAAGTTAACCGCTGGTCCTTAAGGGTAACGGAGTGGGTTCCAAGAGAAAGTAAGCGTAGCAGGGGGCGGCAGACGGTTAGGTGGGCGGATGAGATTAAGAAGTTTGCAGGCAAAGGGTGGATGCAGCTGGCAAAGGATAGGGTTAATTGGAGAGACATGGGAGAGGCCTTTGCCCTGCAGTGGGTGTAGTAAGGCTGATGATGATGATGATGATGATGATGATGATGATGATGATGATCGAGCCCTAGTGCAAAGCTGTGAAGGCTTGCTGCAGATTGCCGCGTAGATTGCCGCGCAGATTACCGTTATCTTCATGATGGCCTTATGGCTCCGCCAACAGCAGGTGAAAAACCAAGGAGGCGTTAGATTCCATGAAACGAGGCTCAGCGCCAGGGCTACATACGCTTCCTGTGGAGTTCTATTTATAATTCTGGCATATTGTAGGCCCCGTTTTCTAGGATGTGCTAATAATCTGTTTACCTGGGAATGTCTTTCCCGATTCATTTAAAGGAGGCCGCATTGTCCTGATTCCTAAAAAGTCTATTTTCTCGACATGTCCGGCAGATTGGCGCGCTATCACTTTACTAAATTCAGCTTGTAAAGCATTAGCAAAATTACTCGTTCGCCGTCTACGGGCTCTCCTCCCTTGCCTCGTTTCCTGCCGCCAGGTTAGTTCCATCCCGGGTCGTACGTGGAATACATAGTTTTATCATCCGTAACGCGGGTTATCCTAGAGTGTACTATACGGCGGCGCGCACAGGGTCTTCTTTCTCTCGCTCAAAAAAAAAGCGTTGCACCTTTTAGAGCAGGAGTATGTTTACGGCACATTGGATGCTTTTGGTTTACCACCTTCTTTCGTGCTTCTCATCAAAGAGATGTACGGGACAGACAGACAGACAGACAGACAGACAGACAGACCGACTGAAAAACTTTATTGAGCAAGTGAGTTTTAAACCCAGCTGGGTCCCTGAGCCGCTGCGCGGTCCCGCACTGCATCAAGTAGGTCATGCCAGGACATGACGTCGGCAGCCCGTGTCACCACAGCAAGCTGCAATGTCAGGTCTGCAGACATAAGCAGGACCTCCCAGTCCTCCCAGCTCGAGATGGCGTGCTGTCCCCGCGGGGGAGGGTCGGCAGGGCAGCCGAAAAGGATATGGGAGAGTGTGGCGTGGGGGTCACCGCAAAGGGAGCATGCAGGGGATGTGCCGCAATAGTGGGATAAAAGCTGAGGGGATGACAGAGAGCGCGTCTGGAGGCGTCTGAAGAGGATCTGTTGGGAGTGCGTAAGAGAGGGTTGGGGAGGAGGGTAAGTCCGGCGGTCCAAATGGGGTATTTGCGTGAGCTCCGCAGAGCTGTGCGCCCGCTCCCTCGAGAATCCTGGATCGAGACTGTCCTGAGCCCGGCAAATCAAACCTCGGGCCAATTTATCGGCAGCCTCGTTTCCAGGGTTCCCAGGGTGAGCCGGAACCCACTGAAGCTCTACCCTGCGAGGTAAATTTTGGGTAGGGGTGTTCAACAATTGCCAGGTAGGGGCGTGAGTCCTGCCCCTCGCAAAGTTGGACAGAGCCGTTTTGGAGTCGCTGAAGATGTATTGGGCGTCCGAATGTGCAAGGGCTAGGGCGATGGCGGTCCCCTCTGCCTCCTCAGGCGTAGAGCCCGAGGGAAGACGGTGAGTTAGGGGATGAGGTATGGTTGGATTGTAGGCAACTGCTACCGCTTCATGCGCTGTACATGCGGCGTCTACCCAAACGGCATCGTGGGCTTGCCCATAATACTTATGGAGGGCATTAGCGCGAGCTACGCGGCGAGGGATGTGATATTAGGGATGGATGTTTCGAGGAAGGGGTTTCACAACGAGAGGTGTATGGATGTGTCGAGGGATGGCTATAAGGGTTGAATGGTTAGCGGTTATGTTGATGCGAAGGGAGGAGAGTATATGGTGGCCAGTGGCGCACGTGGCAAGTCTAAGGTACTGTGTCTGAAGGTGCGCGTCAACTAGTTCCTGAATGGTGTTATGCATGCCTAGTGCAAGAAGTTTGGCTGTGCTAGTGCTACGAGGTAGGTTTAGGGCTGCCTTAGTCGCAAGGCGGATTATTGCGTTCACGCGTCCGGTTTCCGTGCGGTTCAGTTTGAGATATGGGGTTGCATATAGAATGCGGCTGAGCGTAAATGCGTGCACTACTTTCATGTTGTCCGCTTCGTCTAAACCCCTGTTAAGGGAGGGCACTCGGCGTAGAAGGTGCAACATGGATTGCGTGGAGGCCTTGAGTCTCTTAAGGGTGTGTTCATTTCGTCCAGAATCCTGCAAGTGGAGGCCAAGCATGCGGAGGGCGGGTGTGATGGGGATAAGGGATCCTTTTAAATTGATTTGGATGGGCGAGTTAGCGCCAGATTTTGGCCTAATTAGGAAGAGCGCGGACTTAGATGGGGAACATCCGAGCCCGATGGATGACGCGTGAGAGGAGATGGTTGCTGCTAACTGAAGAGTTTCCTCAATTTCCCTGTCAGAGCCATGAGTGGTCCCTGTGGTAATATCATCAGCGTACAGGGTATGCTTTAGGTGTGGGATTAGAGCCGGTTTGTGAGCTAGGGGGATGAGAGCAACGTTAAAGAAAAGGGTAGAAAGGACCGCCCCTTGAGGGGTTCCGAGCTCTCCGAGTGTACAAGGGGATGTGGTGACCTGATCTATGTGCAGGGAGGCAGTGCGGCCCGAGAGAAACGCGCGAGCGTATACATAGTTGTAGGTTTTAGGGCCTACCTGTAGAGCCTGCAGTTCCCGTAAGATGGCATCGTGTCGAATTCTGTCAAATGCCTTGGTGACGTCAACTGCCAGGATAGCTTTAGTGTGGTGGGGGATGGTATCATCAAGCACGTCATGCGTAATTTGAAGTAGGGCGTCCTGCGCAGATATATGCGCACGAAAGCCGAGCATACTGTGGCGGAAAAGGTTGTCTGCCATGTACGTTGTTAGCCGAGCAAGAATTATGTGCTGGAAGACCTTGACAGGATGCAAGAGAAATGGGGTGGATGTTGTCTAGGGTGATAGGCTTGTGGGGCTTTGGAATAAAAATAATTCTTCCACCCTTCCACGAGGCAGGGAGAGTACCTGCCTCCCAACATTCGTTAAAGTAGTTGACTAAGTCATAGATGGAAGCATCGTCAAGATTTCTGGTAGCTGCATTGGTAATTTGATCATCTCCGGGAGCGGTATTCCGTAATTTCAATAGGGCGGCGCGAAATTTTGATTCTGTAATAAGGGCGTCAAGCTCGGGCTGGGTGGGCCTGCATAATCAGGATACTTGCAAGGGAGACCGGGGGTTGTATAGGTGCATTTCACCTGGGCGAGGAAGGCGTCGGTGTCCTGTCGATGGTTGTGAGCGAGGCGGCGAATGCTAAGGCGCGTCTGAGATTTGGATTGCGTGGGGTCTAGCATGTGCCGTATCAGATGCCAAGCGCGGGTTGTGGAGAGATTGCCGCGGAGACCGTCACAAACCTGAGCCCAGTTAGCTTTGCAAAGAGTGGCACTACATTGTACTATTTGGGATTGAATCTGGGCAAGTTTGAGTTTTAGTCTCCTATTGTGCTTCTGAGTCTTCCACCTTTGCGTTATATTTTCCTGTGCTTGGAGGAGGTGGGCGAGCTTGCTGTCAATAACAGGGGTGTCTGGCGTAGAGTCGAACGTTTGAGTGTGTTGGCGAATGTCTTTTTGCAACTGAATAATACAGGTGTCTAGGTCGAAGGGGGCCGGTATTGGCTGCGCTTGTCTAAATTTGCGGAGCGCGTCCCAATTAGTGTGCTTAACGGTAAATTTGCGCTGAGATCGGCGATAGTTTAGCGTTATTCGAATTGAGGTGATGATCGCTGCCTAGTGTGGAAAGCATTCTTTCCCAGTGAAGGTGGTCCAAGTTTCTACCAAGCGTGAGGTCTGGGCTAGTATCGGCAGTAACACTGTTACCAATCCGCGTAGGTAAGCTGAAATCATTAAAGATGGCCAGGTGAAGCGCCACCGTCTCATTGTATAAAACTGTTGGTGTCTTCGGCTGACGGCACTCGTGGCGTTTTCTGCGCACTCGTGCGGTGCCGCACGTTCGGCTGGCTGTCACTCGTGCGGTGCCGTACGTTCGGCTGGGATGAGCACGACACGAGTGCGCGCCACCGCGCTACCGTAGAGACTGACGGTGGAGCGCGGTGCAATCCCGTCGTGCTGCGCGCGCTAGCAGGCGCCGGGAAAGCCGGCAGCAGACGACTCGGCGAACGTCTCCTGCAGCTTCACTACCGCATTCCAAATGCAGCGGAAAGAGCAAATGGATAATAAACGTCGCGCTCGCTTTCTTCTTGCATTGTTGGAGTCCAGTAGTTCATCGGAAAGTGAAGATGAGCTAGTTGCCGCTATTCATGAGCATGGTCGCCTGTATCAGCGGCCGAAAGTGGAGAACTTCGTGACCAGCGTAGTGCCGCAATACAGCGATGAAGAGGTACATACATTTCATAACGGCAGTTCGTTGCGTCTATCTGTCGTGCCCCGCTGTTTGGTCTTTTTGTTCATTTTAATTTCTTTCATGTGTCTATTTTCAGTTCCGGAGGCATTTTCGCCTGACCAGAACGACTTGGAATTTGTTGACGACGCAGTTTGAAGACTCAAGCTGGTTTCCAAAAAATTATTGGCATGGCGGAACACCTCAGAAGACAGCCGAAGAACACGCTTTGTCCTTTCTGTGGTAAATGACCGCGTAAAGAATTATCGTTCAAAGCGCAAAATATATTTGCGTTTGCACGATTCCTTTTCATATGTATGTTCACAGGCGTTCCGAGTCTCTCGAATGCTTGACTCGTTTTTGCAGGTATGCTGGTAACAAAGCCACATTTAGATCTGTAGCACAGCTGTTTGGAATGGCAGAGAGCACACTGCATAGAGTGGTGGACAGAGTTCCGGGCTTTTTGGAGGACGTTGCTCCAATGTACATAAGGATGCCCGGAACAGGCAGAGAAGCTCCAGACGAGCTCTGACTTCAAAGCGGCAACTTTGCTTTCCTGCAGAACCTTTAGAAAATATGTGCTTTTTTATGCGAAGCCCTGCCTGGCGCGGCCGCGACCACCAAGGCTAACTCCCGCTCCTCCCGCTAGGGGCACTGCAGCCGAGCACGTCACGCCAGCTGAGGAGAGACGGGGCGCAACTCGCGCGGTCGCCGCGCGGCCGCGACCACCAAGGCTAACTCCCGCTCCTCCCGCTAGGGGCGCTGCAACCGAGCACGTGGTCTGACGTCACGCCAGCTGTGGAGAAACGGGGCTCAACTCGCGCGGTCGCCGCGCGGCCGCGACCACCAAGGCTACAGATGAACCGCTAGCAGATGACACACAATGCTTTTGTGACTGCCATTGTAACAAATGTAGCCCTCGCTGAGAGTTCTTTTTGAGGTCATTTCCTTGATTTGTTTCGCGAAAGCCTGTTATCAGTGACGCATCGAGGATCGTTCTTGTAACGATACAAAAATGCACAGTTGCAACATTCCAAATCTTAACTTAAAGTCAGAGGAACAAGAAACGGCGGTCGTTATCACATTCAGGTTATCCCTGTTGGCTAAAGCTATAGGGAAAACGGTTCAAGGTATTGCCCGACAACAGAGCTACTATAAACGCCTTGAATGTGTCCGCGAAGTTCGTGGCATCATGTTCCAAAGCCGGAAGCACATTCAGGAGCCTCTGGACGCATATTGCTTTCTGCACGTGAATACCATTCCCGCTTACTTCTCCAGACCGGTGAAAACAAGGATAGAGGTGATTGGAAATCAGTCTTGCTGTTAATTTGCTGAATTTTTTGAAAGCACTGTAAACAAGCCCCGCCGAAAGAAATGAAGGCAGACGTGAATTCAATACATACTAGAGACGCAGCTTTCCGTGAAAATTCGTGGAGTTGCAGTGAGAGACGATTTCCGCAGGCTGCATCGAATTTGTGCATGCCGTTTTTCCTCGAAAATGAACACGTACGAGTCTGTTCCTTCGAGTCCAAGCATTATATTAAGATATCGCATATACCTCTCGTTCTCATGGTTGCTGCGCACGTCCAACGATGTCGTACTTCGCAATTTCTCAGTTACCCTGATTATTTATCTGTTTAGACTGAGAGGAGACTTTACTGAACCTTGTTCACTGTGTTTTTCTTTCTTGAAGAAATGAAGGCTTTATTAGAGATATGTCAATAAAAGAAGTCCAAAAATTTCCTATTTTGACGAAAGCTATATGTTCGGAAAAAACAATTCGATACACTGCAAACTGGCTTCAAAGATCTCTCCCGACCGAATGCTTCGTCGGATCGAACATCTCTCAGAACACCTTGGACGTTTAGACATCGGCTTTGCGACGAATATCAGATATACAATATGCGAGATACCTATTCCAGCGGGCCGATCACGTATCTAAAGGGCCGCCTACCCGAGTTCAGGTGGGCTATACTCATGAACCCCGGAACGGGGGGGGGGGGTACGGTGCCCCCCCCCTTCCAACATTTTTCCAGATGAGGCAGCGCCCCCCCCCCCCCAGTCTCCAACTGCTTCTACTTGGATCATATTTCTGAAAATTGGAACACATTAGTTCCAGGACCCTTTTAATTCAAAGCGCAGTGGGGCTGAGCTGCTTGGCTTAGTAGCCAGTTGTAAAGGACTTTGTATATGAGTAACCTAAACCAGTCATGTCCCTGCAGAATTCAATCGACTGTCGACCTGACCGTGTACATGATCTTGATTAGCAGAATTTCAACAAACTATGCACATACTTTTTAATGGAATTGATCACTCGTGCGTACAGCTTCCTACCTATAAATCAAGCTCCTTATTTCAATTATTTTATATTGCCATGAATCTTTGCACCATTTGTTCGTTCGCACTCACAACCGCCGGCACGCGGCTTTATCATTTTGTTTTGTAATGCGAGATGCGACCAGACTTATATCCATTGATCATCGCCACGTGCAAATGATTCCACATTTTTCCAGATTCTTGCTGCTTTCTGTTCTTTATCTCAAAGGTTCCTTGCCAGCTTTAAATTCAGCACGACCAAGAACTGCATGACATTCAGTTCGATGACCGCCGAGCACGCTTAATTGCGCCTATTGTCGCCGCCGAGTAATTCAGTTCTTAGTGGGCGTGAGTCAGCCCGTTAAACAGGTAATTTTGGAAGCTTTTTCCTTCTCTTCCTGACAGCTGGAGTGTCGTCACCGCAACGTGACACTTTGCATCAAGCTTTGAACGTAGAAAAAAATATATATATATAATTTATTATGTAAATGATTAATAAATAAATAAATAACAAAATAAGCTCGAACTCCTGCCCTCCCACTAAAAAAACAAAAGTTCCGGAGTCCTTGGCTATACTAATTGTCTCGAGCACAGCCGAAACCTTCACCCGCTGCCATTATGACCCGGACACGACAGCGGTGTGCCAGAGAACACTGCGAAACTATACTTATAGAACTCAACGAAGCACCTCGATCGAGAGCGCGGTTGTGCTACCTAGAGTCACTAAATAAAGACTTTTAGTGAATCTAGTGCTACGCAGTTCCGTGTTGATGATGATGATGATGGCCTCTGGATGAATGGCACGTACCCACGATGGGGGATTAGCCAGGGTACATTGTTGATACAAACGCACACACGGGTAAGGAGTGGAGTAATTGGATAATTTTGTGAAGAATACGCAAATTTGGAAGTCGTAGCTCACTAGCAGTTTATTTTTGAGAACCTCTTCCTCCTCGTACCTTGCACTCTTCTATTTTCTTAACATATATTCTTCCAGTGCATCAGTTCACCTATTCAGCAATTTTTATCCCCCCCCCCCCCCTGCTGGTCCTAAGTGGCTGATTTCAGGTCAGTGGCAATATAGTACTCATGATATATACCACACACCGAGCCATAAAATACTTATTTTGCAGCAATTACAGACTTTTCAAGCACTTGCTGCATTTATGGGCGTTATAAAAGAAGTGTTTATTTTATCGTAGATAGCACAGAAGTTGCTGTTTACAGCGCAGAGAAAAGGAAAGGGCCCAGTGTTATGATCAAGTTCCAACAGGAGCTTTTATATTTCGAAACCGAAACTGAAAATGTTTTAGGGTCGTGTGACGGCTAGGTCCTGACTGTAGGTGCGTCCTGTTTGTCGTAAGCCACACAAAACTTGCTTAAAGCACTAAGTAAAAAGCGCAATGCGCGCCACTAGAAATGCCGTAGTGGAGGGCTCCGGAATAATTTCGACCACCTGGAGCTTTAACGTGTGCTGACATCGCACAGCACATGGGCGCCTTAGCGTTTTTCCTCCATAAAAACGCAGCCGCCGCGGTCGGGTTCGAACCCGGGTATGTCCTGTTAAGGTTCAGATTTTTTTGTTAAGGGCCTGAACAACTTCGCTACGTGGTCAGATTTCAGAAGTGTGCCAAACGTGTGTGTACATTACTCACCGATTGAAATGGGACATTCGGAGCGCGTGGCTGGATGGATGGATGCATACGGCTGAACCCTTTAAATCGGCCGGTGGCTCAAGCCTCCTAGCCATGACTAATGAAATTTTACTGTTCTCTTGATTTTAGCCACCAATCAGATAACCTTCGCTTGGTTACTTCTAGCCGCTTAAAATCTACTTTCCCTTCACTGTACTTAAACCCCAATGACTTGGATAAATCAGCCCCGCTGCTTTCCACTGTAGGGTGAAGCCCTTTACAGAAAAGTATCAAGTGTTCAGCCGTTTCCTCCTCCTCTCCGCACGCAACGCACAACGTGTCTATCTCAAGGTACCTGACTCGATATGTCTTAGTCCGCAAAACTCCTGTCCTGGCCTCAAACAACAAAGAGATTCCCCTGCAATTATCATAGATATTTTCTTTGGCAATTTCCTGCTTAAAAATCCTGTATGTTCCCAGTGCTGATTTGGTCAGCATCCCTGTTTTCCACAAAGCTCTCTCTGTTTCTTTAACCTTTTTCTTAACTGATAACTGCTGATTTGCCCCCTACTGCTGTCCAGATATTTGCTTGTCAATTTTCTAGTGCGCTTTCTCCATTTCGTATCAACATTCCTTATATACAGGTATCTGAAAACTTTCCTAGCCCGCTGCTTTTCCCCTATTTTTCTCAATTGCTCCTCAAATGCTATCTTACTGCTAGCTTCTCTGCTCTCGAACGACGCCCATCCCGTATCACCTTGTGCCCCCTGATTTGGTGTATTGCCATGTGCTCCCAAAGCTAGCCTCCCTACGCCACGTTTAATTTCTAACCTTGCTTGAACATCTAGTCGCATGCACTGGGCTGCATTACCGAAAGTCAGGCTAGGAACCATCACCCCTTTCCAGATCCCTCTTACCACTTCATACATATTGTAATTCCACAGTGCCCTATTTTTCATGACAGCTGCATTCCTACTACCTTTGTTCATTACATATTTTTCATGCTCTGTCAGATACTCAGGCCTTCGCTGCATGCTGCGCCGCCAGTGGATGCACATGGAACCAACGTGCTGCATTGTGGTATAGCGCGAGGGGGAGAACATGTACAAAGCAGAATCGCTCCTTCCGGTCGCCAATGAGCCGGCCTGTAGTTTACCACACTGCCTGCGTGGCGCTGCAAGGCTAGCGCGCCTTCGTGTGCCGACCGAAATGGTTCGGCGGTGCGCACTACCCATTTTGCGGCGTCGTCTGCTTGCTCATCTGCGCGGGCAGACGACGCTCTCGTTACACGTGTTTTGGCTATGCGGCACGCGTGCTGTGCAAGCAAGACACGGGATTCAGCTACGAGATTGCGCCGTACGTGCCTTCGTAGACATGATGAACACTTGCACAAAAAAAAAAGAAAGTTTATTTCGTTTGTTTTGTAACGACTAAAAAAGAAAAGAAGCAGTCACAGGCCCGTCCTCGTGCAACATTTAAAGGAAGTCTTAGTATTTTGTTGGTTCGCCCTTAGCAGCCAATACGGTGGCCATTCTGCGTGGGAAGCTTTCATAGAGGCTATCGGCCAAGGAAGAACGCGCTACCTTCTCCCATTCTTCTTGAACAGCTGCCCACAGGTTGTCCGAAGAACACGCGTGGAGCGCCCGACGAGACAGGGCCTTCATTATTTCAGCCCATACATTCTCAATAATATTCATGTCCGCACCTTGCGGAGGCCAGTTCAACACCATCACACACCTGTCTTCCAGCAAGCGATTCACGGGTGCTGCGGTGTGAACTGGGCTCCGGTTGTGGTGGAAGTAAAACAATCCGTCCTTAAATGGCCCATCCAGGGCGTACGGCATAAGGACGGTGTCGAGGAGGTCTAAGTATGTTGTGGCATTAAAGCGGCGGTCCAGGTGTACAAGCGGACCCAAGCCGTCATTGGAAATACAGCCCCACACGGTGACACTACATCGACCGCTGCTGGCAACACGATGCAGATTGGGGGCGTCGAACCTGGGTGAATGAAGCGGGAAGAACACAATACATTATTTTACTTCACTGCGACTGATAACCACGACGATAAGGGGTCCTGCTCTTGAATGTTGGCAGAATGCACTGCCTTTAGTGACCATTTCTACAAACTGCTTTTGTCCAACGCACGAAACAAGGTGCTGGTGAAATGTTTTCGCCATGCGTTCTCTCCTCGCAGTAGCGGAGTGCACGGTATATAAAACGTAATTTTTGATGAAAACACATATCTAGCAGTGTGGTAAACCAGAGGCCGGCTCGTTGGCGACCGGAAGGGACAATTCTGCTTTGTACATGTTCTCCCCCTCGCGCTATACCACAATGCAGCACCTTGGTTTCATGAGCATCCACGGGCGGCGCTGCATGCAGCGACGGCCACGCGCTAAGAATGTCCTATTTCAATCCGTGAGTACTGTATAGTTTAGCCCAACGCTTTTAACAAAGCTTGGTGGCGTTTTACATAAAGTTGATGCGTGTGCTTTTTTTACTGTTGCGAGCTCTTGTAGAACACTTACAGTACCACTTTCTCGGTGCTTGCGATCCGTGCACACAGCAGCCCAGCGCACGCTTCCCAAAGAAGGGAAAAACTGCGTGGTCGCGTTGTAGCAGGTCTCGAGGAAATGTCACTCTGAGCGAAGAAATATTTCGCGATTTTTTTCTTGAATTCAAGTAATTGCATAAGGCAGGGAGAAACAGGCTGTTTTCAGATCTGCTAATTTTTCGCATCATATGCTTTTTGGAAAGCAATGAACGCGACACACTAACAGATCCGTTTTCGTAGCTTGCCCTGTGTTTGCTGTCGCTTTCATTATTTTATCTCTCATTTTTTGTGTTCCAGTAACAAAAGCGGAGCTTATCCAGAGGATGTCGAAGAGAAAAATCACTGCGATGGACTTTGAAGAGTCTGAGCCAGGAACAACAGTTGCACAGATACATGTATGTACTGAGCGAAGTTTTACTGCGGATGCCTCTGCTAGTGCCACTCGCACGCTTACCATTCGCAATATGTACATTACATAGCATCATGCTTCAGAGCCAGAGAGGTGTCTCTCCCTGTGTGTGTCTAAAATATTTATGGTTGCAGGAAGCAGCCAGGCTCCCTTCAGCAACAGAGAGCCTTGTAGCTGATCTTTGAATTGTAGTATAGACATATTGCTTAAATGCTACCATTGTGAAAGATTGTGTAGGACACTAGAGAACCGCATGAGGAATGGATGGAAGCGTCGTGCTGTTTTTTGCTCTCTCATGTATTGTGTGCTTGATGTCAGGTCAAAGTTTCATTTTTCGTGTTGCCTCCTCGCGTTGTTGTCTGAAATATTTATGGTTTGGGGGTGCAGCCAGGCTGCCTTCGGCTGTAGAGAGCCTTGTAGCGAGCCCACCGATACGGCGTTGCGGGACAGCGCACTTCTCTCATTGCAGCGTGTTGTTCGTTGCTTCGGCTTGCAACTCAGTAGCCTGTTTTCTCAGTGCCAGGATGCTGGTTAAATATATGTATTGCTGGAAATTTATAAGCCCTGCTATTGTTAGGTTATGTGGCTTACCAAAGCGAATCGGGCCACGTGAAACGCGGCTAGAGCCTCTGATAATTATTATTCATGAGGGGTCTTTAACGTGCGTGCACATTGCACAGCCCTTGGGCACACTAGCATTTCATCATCCATTGAAATGCGGTACCCACGCGCTGATCCGCAACCTCAGTTTCGGTGACTGCTGGCTTCGCTATTTTATATTATTGGGGATCAGAGCTGATCCAGAAAAAGCGACCAGTGTGGCAGGCTATTACAACGCGCTACGAATAGGGTCCTGTGAGTGGTCGCTTGAGCTTCCAAATACATTGTCGCACTGCCTGCTGAATGCTGGAATGAATAGCATCCGTAAAACAAAAATTTCGTGATGAGTTAAACGTATTCTGATTTCTTTCAGGCTCATTACAACTGTTGATGTTTATCAGTTCTTTAATAAAATTTGATGTAGAGCGGTGCAGTCTGCGAGCACTTTCGCGCGAGACTTATTATAAGAGAGCTGTGGCCAAGAAGAATGACATTGATTTCATCGATCTGCACAGAGATTAGCAGCTGCTGCAAAATATCTCATCCGCCTCACACAGCACGCCCGTAAAGTGAAGTTGTCCGCTATCCGCGTCACTTGCATAGTGCGGTAAAGCTCTGAGGAGGCCTTGCCGCACTGGCTCAAGGCAGACCGCCCGACTGCAGTGTCGGGGCACACGAGATCGATCTCAGCTGCGGAGACCCCGTTTGAACGCGAAGCAGCTGTTTAATGCGCAATGTCAGTGCAAGTTACTCCCCTCCCCATCGTCGTCATCATTTGGGGCCATATTGGCGTCCCAAGAAACCCGATTCGCTTTGGTAAGCTGCGTAACCGAACAATAGCAGGGCTTATAAATTTCCAGCAATACATCCTGGAAATCCTGTCCTGTCCTGCTGCCATCACTTCACGTTGAAAGTTCCAGGATATGCTGTTATGACGCTGCATCAGCGCACGGAACCTAACAACCGTTACCTGCTTTTCTTGGACACCCAGGAATCAGCGGCTGTTGGGCCTTGCGTCACAAACACTGTGCATCATAATCTTCATCAACTGGCTACGCCCCCTTTTAACAGCAGTTTGGCAGTGGCAGTGGCAGTGGGGAGCGACGGACGTGGGCTTTGACAAGTTCTTGTGCATTTTTCCAGGTTTGTGGCACTTTTCCACATTTTCCTTCACTGTGTATGCTCAAACCGCTGCTGCTGCCAAGCTCGCTAGTTTTTTTGTTTGTTGCTGTCTTTTTTTTTTCTCTTACGAAGTGTACGTTTCTCATTGTCGTGAGTGATTCAGAACTTGAAATTTGTTTGGCCTGCAATCGTGAGATTGAAGTTGCTGACGACGTCCTTAAGTGTAAGCAATGTATGCACTCCTATCACGCCGAAAATTGCTCTGGTTTAGCTTCGAAGACCAGGAGTGGGAACTACCGCAAAAATTTTGTTTGTCCGACGTGCAAAACAGTTGCTTCCCGCAGTGGCGCGGCAAGTGCAATGGGCGCGTGCCAGGACTTTAATGTAGCCGCCGCTTTCGCTGAATTGAGTCGTTAGCTCGACTCCCTTTTGCCACTTAAAGAACAGGTCGACAACATCGAACAGTCTATTCAAACCGTGTCTGACCATTTTGACGACATTCTAAGCCGTCTTGACAACCAGGAGAAAGAAATCGGGCAGATCAAGAAAAGGCTTGAACATGTAGAGAACGTAAATTGTACCGAAGAGGTACCTCAGCTGCACGCTGATATATAAATGAATTTGAGTTTCGCAGCAGAAAAACGAATTTGGAGATACATGGCGTTCCGGTAACTGAGCAGGAAAATTTCCTACAAAAAGTAAATGATATAGCTAAACTCGTTGACTTGGCAAAGGTTGATGGCTGTGATTGTGAAGTTTGTCATAGGCTCCCATCCAAACCAAGTAAAGTGCCCGCTATTCTAGTGAGGTTTGGAAGGCAAGCACTCAAAGACAAGTGGATGGCAAAGAGAGCCTTGCTCAGAGAGAAGGACAGCAATCTGTTGTACATGTCGATAACCTGACGCGCCGTACTAAGCTTCTGCTCTCAGCAACTAAAGATTGGGATAACAGCAATAGGTACTGCTTTGTCTGGTGCTTCAGTGGTAAAGTGCTCATCCGCAGAAAGGAAGGTGACTCCGCACAGGTAGTCACTGACGCACGTGACTTAGCTAGGTTTGTCATTAACTGATAACCACCTGTTCACTGCAATAACGCGCCACTAGCTCTGTCATGGCTACAAGCGCACGTTATCTTTTACCCAGTGCTATACGGAACACGCTGCTCCCACAGTGGTCATCTTCTTCTGTGCTGAAATGTTTCCATCTCAATGTGCGATTGTTAAACAACAAACTAGGTGAGTTTCAAATTCTATTGCAAAGCTTCGGCTTCTCCTTTGATTTTGTTATGATTTCAGAATCGTGGCTTAATACAGATAACTTCCAGTTGCAATCATTTTCAACGTTTTCCCTTAACTACGACCGTCGTCGTGGTGGAGGAGTCTGTAGATCTGTCACATGTCTCCAGAGGTGGAAGTTTTTTCTGTAATAACCAATAAGTACTGTGTTTTCTGTGTTTTATAGACCACTGAATGGTGACATCTGTGTTTTTTTTTAGTATATAGAGCCCTTTTTTACATTTATATGTGAACATATTTACGAGTGAGTTATTAGCGGTGACTTTAACAGAGACATGTTATCAAAGGTTGCAAACAGTGTCAATTTCGACATAATTCTGCGCAGCTTCGGCATGGCAGTTACTATCAAAGACCCGACTCGCATAACCTCGAGCTTAGAAACTCTACTTGATTTATTTATCACCAATATCTATGCTTCTTCATTACTCTCCGGAGTAACTTGCAGTGATCTAAGCGACCACATGGGAATCTATCTATTATGTCACACTGTGAAACCCAAATTTAAAAAGCAGATTGTATCTTTATTCCAGGATATAACAGCAGCCTCCCTTGATGCTTTCCATGCGGAGATGTGCGTTGTACAATGGGACAACGTATATAACCAAAAGAACGCGAACGAATCATATCAAACCTTTGTAGAAAAATTTAACGCCATATATCACAAGCATTTTCCTCTTAAAAGCAAACAAAAGAACAGGAAAGTGCAAAAGCCGTGGTTATCACCAGAGATATTTGCGCGCATCAAAGAGAAGAATAAACTGCACAATTCTTTTGTTACATCCAAAAACATTTCCATTATGAAAGAATTCAAAAAATACAGAAATAAGCTAAACAATGATATACGTAATGAAAGGAGACGTTACTATGAGAATTACTTTCGTACGGTTGTTCGTCCTGATATACTTTGGAAAAAGCTGCGTTCTCTTGATGGCAAGTACATCAACACAGCAGTTGACAAGGTCACTATTGGCGGAAAGCACTATACAGGCAACAACTTAGCTGAAGCATTCAACACTCATTTCACGCAGTACGTTGAACCTGCCTCTGAATGGCACCATCGACTTATCACAAGATGTCCTGCTACCCTTTTTCTTGCACCTGTTGATGAAAGAGTTATAAATATATTTCACGAATTGTCAAACTCCACCTCTTGTGATGTTAACAACGTACAGATTCGTCCTGTCAAAGATAAAATTGAATCTGTCTCTGTCCCTCTAGCTTGTATATATAACTTATGCTTAGGAACAGCAACATTTCCTACATATATGCAGGTAGCAAAGGTGTCTGTCCTTTACAAAAAGGGTAACAAGAATGATTTCGGTTATTACTGGTCAATCAGTATTCTTCCCGTTTTTTCTAAGTGCCTGGAAAAAATTATTCTAATACGAATAGAAAAATTTCTGCAATCTCAGAAAATAATTACTAGTTCACAGTACGGATTTAGACAGAATAAATCAACAGAACTCGCCCTTCTTCACCAGAAGGAATATATATTAGAACACTTTGAAAGCAGAATGTTAGTATTGGGTATTTTTATCGACTTTACTAAAGCTTTTGACAGAATTAGTCATAACTATCTTTTTGAAAAGCTAGAATTATATGGGATACAAGGACAAGCCTTACTTTTTATGAAATAATATTTATCATCTCGAAAACAATATGTTCAGATTAGTAACTTATCATCACAACGTTCAGTTCGTACCGGTGTCCCTCAAGGCAGTATCCTTGGTCCTCTGCTGTTTAATCTATATATTAATGATATTGTTACTATTGACACATTCGCCCGCTTTATAATTTATGCAAATGTTACTACAATCCTCATACCTGGTGATACTTGCAATGATCTAAACATGCATGCTAATCGCATTCTGGACAAACTAGCAGAATGGTCAGACATGAATTCCCTCTCAATAAAGATGACAAAATCTAAAGCTGTAGTTTTCCGTCCGAAGAATAAGACTTGTAGTACAGAAATAGCTTTGTTTTACAAATCACAATTAATTGAAACTGTAAAATCATTTAAATCGATAGGTGTTTATATTCAAGAAAACATGCAATGGGATGACCATGTTAATTACGTCATGCTGAAGGCATCTAAGGTTGTAGGCTTTCTATCGCGTCACTGAAACATTTTACCTGAAAAAGTCAAACTTGCCTTATATAATTCTTTATTCTGCTCCCACCTAAATTGCAGTACATTAATTTGGGCAACAACAACGCATTCTAATTTACAAAGGATATTGGTGCTTCAAAAAAAAAATCGTTCATATAGTCTGTCTTACCCAGCAGACACACAACCCAGAATCTGATTACTACCCTCGGCATCATTACAATACTAAACCTTTATGCTTATAGACTGTTGCGCCTATATAAAGTTGAGCAAGAACGACGTATCGACACCATTTCCTCTCTGGCCAGTTTGCATCAGTCTGATTCGCCCTATCCGCACCGCCATAAACAACAGTGGGTTTTACCATTTACAAGAACCAACTATGGCCGTCAAATGGTTAATTATCAGTTACCGCTCGCACTAAACAAGCTAATTGAAGTTAACGTTAGCTTTCCCGATATTACTCTCTCCTCTCTGCGAAATATGCTATTTCATTTCAGTTACCAGTAATATATCAACCGTTTTGTATGATGGACCTTCCACTCTTATTTGTTGTTTGATGCTTAGCCACCTATTTCATTTCGTTCCTTATAATTCCTTGTATTTCTGTCGCATTAAGAACCAGCGCTAAAAAACACACACAGAGGACGAGCGTGTCTCTTCTCGTCCTGTGTGTGTTTTTTAGCGCCTGTTCTTAATGCGATGGATCACAACCAACTCGCCCAATCGTCAGTTTTTCTACAGTTGTATTTCTGTTTGAATGCGCACACAATGGTGTTTATTTTCTTGACTGTATACTATTGTATATTGAAGCTGACTCTTATGCTAAAAAACATGTTTCCCGTCCCTGTCACTGCCGCCTCAACAGGAGGTGAAAACTCGGTCAAGCGGAATGCCGCTTTTTTTTCTCCCCTCCTCCATCAAATTTTATTTGATCTGATGGAAATAAACTTATTATTATATTACTATTGTTATATATTTAACCGGCATCGCGGCACTGAGAAAACAGGCCACTGAGTTGCAAGCTGAAGCAAAGACAACACGCTGCAATGAGAGAAGTGCGCTTTCCCGAAACACTGTATCGGCACACAGTCTGGTGCGCTTCACTGCAATGCAAGCACAGTGCCTGTGCGCTTCTGCACTGTAACAGAAAAACACGAAGCGCCGCCTCCGGGCTCCTGTGCACCTGTGCCGCTTAGTTTCGATGTGCGCCTGCGCCGGATGCACTCCGCAGAGCGTGGCCACGCTGAGCCGTGTTCGCACATATTCTGAACGACCCTATACACTGCTTCGTACCTGCCTTAAATACCTGCCTTAAATAGGCATATTCCTTTACCACTTCCCTTACCTCGCTACCAATTGTGAACTGCTGTTCCCTTGCTAGGCTGTTGAGAATAGGAGAATACCACAAGGTAATGCATGTATAATAATGCCTTATGCCTCATTAGGAAGCAGAAAACACACACCCAAAAGATAGTTGTCTGTACTCCTTTAAAGCTAGTTTGTGCATTACAGAATGTGACAGCCACCAGTCACCAGTGTTACCAATCAAAGCCTTTAACATCATCTTTTGATCCATTGATTAAAACCAAGTTTTTCTGTGTTTAAGTTATTGGTGTTTCATTATTTCTTTGCTTCTTATTTTGAAAAATTATTTCTTGGGACTGACCAGGCTTAAGAAGTGTAATGTGATAGTAAACTTAAAATGTTTGAAAATCCCTTGAAGTTGCCTTTTAATTTACCTTGTACATTAGTATTTTGTAGCGAATGCAAACAGTTTTCATACCTTGCAGTCTTCCACTAGCATGGATCCTGCTGCACCACAGAACCCGGGTACCTTGCTGATTTGAGCAGCCAGGTATGATGGTGTCGCATATTTAGAATCCAAGACAGACAATTGGGCTTTGATGCCCCATCGGCCAGTGCTGCCGAAAGAGCAAAACACAGACGGAAGACGAGGCTGACAAAGTTCAGTTTGGTGCTCAGGAACGCTTGGCTACTGGGGTGCACCGTGCTAACAAAGATTGTGGCCGTCCACACTTCTTATTTTATTTGGGTCTTTACACTTGGCGGAGGGGCTGGGTGCGCCGTGCTAACAAGAAGTGTCGACGGCCACAATCTTTGCTAGCACAGCGCACCTTGGTAGCCAAGCGTTCCTGAGCGCTAAACTGAACTTTGTCAGCCTCGTCTTCCGTCTGTGTTTTGCTCCTTCTTCAGCACTGGCTGCTGGGGCTTCAAAGCCCAATTGTCTGTCTTACAAGAATCATTTTATAAGCTTGAAATGCTATTAGGTCTCATCCTTGAGAAATGCAGGCAAACAATCTAGAAACTGGAAACATGGGGATGAGCATCACTGCACACCTCTTGGAAATGGGAAGTTTTTTTGTCAGAATGATATGAAGCAGAAAAAAATTAGCTGCAGAGCAGCCTCAGGCACGATTTTATCCTGTGGCAGCTCAAAGCAGCTTTGCTTAGCGATGGTTTTTTGGTCGAAATCCGTTTTTTTTTGTGATCTAATTGTTGACGTTTCATTATTTTGCAGAATTATTTCTTGCAACTGAGACAAGGTTCAAGAAGTGTAATATGATAGTAAACTCAGCTTGTTTAAAAATCCTCTGGAGATGCCCATTAATGTACCATGTGGAGTCTTGGTCAAAAGTGTCAAGGCTATAGCATTCAGCTGCAGTGAAATGAATGTTCCTAGAATGATCCGTGTAGCAGGTCATTCAAAACAATAGTCAAGCAGGAAGCTTCTCTATCGCAAGAAGAAACCTTCTGCTAGCATTTCAAGGCCACTCGGTCTTTAATAGTGCCGTAATGGCTCTGTTATGCGGCTGAAGCGAAAAGCCTTTGGCCTTAAGACTTCACCAACACTGTACATTACTCTTGTTGCAAATGCGAACATTTTTCACACTTTCCAGGCTTCCACTAGCATGGGTCCTGCTGCACCACGGAACCCAGGTGTTCTTGCTGAGGTCAATGGCCAGGTACGATGGCTTCTCATATTTAGAACTAGTTTGTAAGCTTGAAATGCTTTTAGCTCTCGTTCTTGGTAACTGCAGGCGAACAATCTAGAAACTGTGGAAACGTGTAGGGGGTCATGAGGATCAGTGCACACCTCTCGGACTTACATTCACAGCGCAAAGACGAACACCGACACGAGGGGAGACACCACAAAGCGCTGACTTCAACAGTGTTTATTGCTGCTGCGCAGCGAATACATATAGAGTACAGCGGGCATGTGCTGCAACGAAAAGGAAAGTCATGTAAGACCTGTAGCAGCGCCAAACCGCAAGGGAACACATCATCATAGGTACGAGAAAGAACATAAAGCTAAACCCTAAAAGGCAGGACGCAAACAAGAACAAAAAACATAATACTCTAGTTGTAAATTCCTAAGACACGACGCTCCTTATCACTTAACAACATGGATCACTTGGCTACTCACTCCAAAGAAGAGCTACTCACTCCAAAGAAGAGCGTGATGTGTCATGTTTTATCATTAGTAGTGTGTGCAAGGAAAATTGCCATTTTCATAATGTTACATATTGCAGTCCTGAGGAATGGGGATTTTAGCAGTTTTAATGTGGCAAATAACTCTCTCCCGAACCTGTTATAGGGCTTTATACAAAGCATATGTGCAGCTGTTTTATTGCAGGTACACCTCGGGAGCGGAAATTGTCTGTGCAGATAGGTGGCGCTGGCTCCTTTCCCCGAGGTACAGACTGCTTCTTTTGCAAGGACGCCACAAAAGTTTTGTGGGGCTCCCCACAAAAGTGACGCTCCTTCCTGGTGATGCTCCTTCCCTGAACATCCTTCGGGGAAGGAGCATCACCGGCTCAGTTTACCGGCAATTCCTTAAGGCTGGTGCCATGCAGAAGCCTCGGATGAGCTCAAAAAAACTAGCCGCTGTGGGCAGCAAACCTCTTTTGTTTAGGTAGATTTCCTGACGGACATTCGTTTATTTAAATGTGCATGTCTTAAATATCTTTATTTTTACAGCACCTGCATGTCTTCAATTTTTTCATGATTAATACTTTTCAGATGCATTTGATGCATACATCAAAGCTGCACGAGCTGCCGAGGAAGAGAAAATTTGGAGAGCAGTTGAATCGCTACCTGGCGGCCATGCTGAGGGACATCAAATAATCATTGCCTGCACCTGCCCCTGGCCCTGTAGTCAATGACTGTAGTCATATCAAAATGATAAAATAAAGGCATCAAAAAAATTTATTTCATTGACTGCAGCTGGGTGTTTACTGCTGGGATGCAGCATTTGCTGCGCTGAAGGGTTGCAAGTTCATTCAGGTAACTTACATATTCAGAGCTATTAACTGTACACCAGAGTACGAGTTGCAAGGCCATGATGAGGGCTCCATGACCCCAGGTATGAGGGCCCCATGACGAGGCCCTCATAGCTGTCCGAAGGTTACGAAGCGCTCGTATATACGATGGATAGGTAATCCAATAATTGCGTATATATGAGACATATGACATATATACCAGATTTTTAAATAGCGCAGTATCTCTCACACATCTCAGCGAACACCTGATCTGGGCTGTAAGGGAAGGGATAAAGGAGGGACTAAGACAAGAAAGGAAGATGTCTCGTAATGGAGTGCTCTGGAGTAAATTCCACCACCTGGGGATCTTTAACATGCATGCAATGACCTTGCACAGCACTTCGGCGTTAACTTGTGTTCGGGAAAGGAGGCAACTCGGCGTCCAACACACCTGGCGACCCCAGCAACGCCAGCTTCAAGGAAGTGCTAAGTGACAACGTTTTATTTCTTTATTTTTTATGTTAGCAATGCTAGTTGCTGGTGGAGGTCCGTTGCCGAAGCGTTGTTTTCTTTATTTTTTGATGCTGGGAATTATGATGATTATGGATTTTTATGGCGCAAGGGCAGCTATGGCCAAAGAGCGCGATGTCACAAGGTATTTTTTTTTTACCCATTTCCCAAGCATTTCACCCTAAATAAGCCGAGCACCAGACCAGGGCAAAGCTTGTACCCATTGTATCACCG
Source organism: Amblyomma americanum (assembly GCF_052857255.1). Classification (NCBI taxonomy): domain Eukaryota; kingdom Metazoa; phylum Arthropoda; class Arachnida; order Ixodida; family Ixodidae; genus Amblyomma; species Amblyomma americanum. Next base: position 144,090,516 of record NC_135497.1, read on the forward strand.
GTGGGTACCCGGCGGCACTGGGGATCGAACCCCGCACCTCCCGCATGCGAGGCGGATGCTCAACCACTTGGCCACCGCTGCGGTCGATGCTGGGAACTCTATATGGTGACGGAACTGCGTTGCCGCACCGTTGTGCTGCCGCAACACCCTTCCAGACGGCTTCTGTTCGAATGTCGTTCAGTTCGCTAAGTACTGAGACACGATGCCGTAGCACTGGGCTACGAAAAATTGGTTGTGAGGAAAGGAAACAGAGAAGTAATTGTCTTACTTCTCAGTGAAACAACCTGCTTTCAATCCAGCGCCCGTTCGAAAATAGAAGCGCTGGTACCGCCGTAGCGTTCTGCTACAATGAGGTGGTGGTTACAACTTTATTTCCACCAAATGGAAGGGATTAGTTGGGGCTGGGGAGAGCCCAGGGTGGCCGCCAGCCAGGGGCGACCTCTTGAGCTCGCGTGATGAGGGCCAGCTGCGTTGTTTTTCTTGAACTGACCAAAAGCTTGTCCATTCCTCCGCCGAGGGAGCTGGGAAGTGTCGTCGGAGCGGGTTTGCTAGTGCATCCGCATACAATATGGCCTTGGGTGGCGTGCGTCCCGTCACCGCAGTGGGGGCATGCAGGGTGATATTCACCGTTGGTGGTTAAACATAATCGGTAGGGGCTAAGAATGGCCTTTGTTAGTAGGCGTCTGAGTGCCGTGGCTTGCGCCCTGTCCAGGTCAGGGTGAGGGGTGGGATACGTGCAACTTAGCCCGAGTAAAAGTTAGTGATCTCCGCGTTGAGCGAGGCGCCTCGGCGGGGGCGTCCGCTCCCGTTCCCCGGTTGGTTAAACCTACAGTAAGCCACATTCACCTGTGCGTTTGTTCGAATGCCTCGCAGTTGCTGCGACACTGTTCAGATCATCCCTACTGTACGATCATCTACACTCTACGCATGATCCCTAGCTTCGAATGCCACGCTGTCCCATTTTGGTTTTTCTTTTGATCGCAGGTATGCTTGGTGTTTTCAGCTGTAAATTTGGAGGGGGGGGGGGGGGCTATCCCTTGCGGAAACTGTGTTGCTGTCGGCGCAATGTGTCATAACCGGAGTTGCAGACGAGGGAACATCCGCGAGTCCTTGAGCGAGAAAATGACACGTGGCCCTGGCAAACGGCGTCTCCGATATTGTTCCTTCTGTGGCCGCGTTTCCAGTGTGCTATTCCGAACAGGCTTGGTGTCGGTAGAGATAGCGTAGGCTGGCAAAGCGAAGGCCAAGATAAAACACTCCTTGGTGGCTTGTCCGCCCTCTAAGGATAGGGACGAAAGAGGAAGTGAAAAAAAAACGCAGTGAGAAAGATGCAGCGTAATAGAGGGCTACGCAGTAATTTCGGCCGCTTGGCGTTCTTTAAGAGCACGCATGTTGCACAGCACGCGGGCGTTTTCGCAATATAAAGGTCCCCTGAGGTGTCTGAAAGAGAGCTGCTCGATTGAGCAGCGTAACAGTCGAAGGGCCGCCTATACAATAGATAGCAACGCTGCACTGCAGTGTTCCAAATGTCCTACGCTAGAGCTGCAATTAGGCATGGATAGAGCAGGGGTGAAAAAGAGCATCTTTTGCTGAGACAGCCGTCGTCGCTTCTCCGGACGCAGTTGATGCAACGCACTATTCTCCTCTCAGTAGTTCCCCTCAAAGCTCCTTGAACTGTGCTTTGTTTGCAACGCGGCAGTGGTTGGGCATAGCTGGAGCCCGTCGGCAGGCCCGTGCACTTTCCTCTATCGTCCTGTAATCACAGCAACATGGATGGCTTAGGGAATGTATAACTTCGGACATGGATGTCTGCGATAATCCAATGCCATCGAACGCCAGCGTCGGAGATTGCCATCGAGACGCGTATCAGATATTAAGCGTATGCTAAAGTCGCCGCCTTGCCGTTTTTTTTTGTCGCCTTGCACACAAGCAGCCGTCAAAGGTTGGCTCCTCCTTACCGAGCGAGTGCTCCGGTTGTGACCAGCGAACCATGCTTCGAGACCTCCATCGAGAGCAATGGCCACCGCAACGACAGGACATAAACTGAGATTTGCGCCCGTGTGATGTTCGATGTCAGTGCAAGTTAAGATCCCCAGGTCGTCCAAGTTATTCCGGAGCCCTCCACGACGGCACCTCTTTCTTCCTTCATTCTCTTAGTACCTGCTTTATCCCTTCCCTTACGGCGCGGTTCAGGATTCGCGGGTATGGGAGACAGATACTGCGCCATTTCTTCTCCCCAAATATTATTCAGACTGTCACCTCACATGTGGGCAGTAAAACATGTACACTCCTTACTCCGAGACTTAACCACGCTAGCACGTGGCAATAAAATGAATTAAACGGGTGCATCAAAAATACATAGAGACATAAATAAAACCTGAAATGTTGAGAAATCGCTACAGTTATTTATTTGCCGCTTTCTGGTGTCTCAGTCATATGGAAACGCACGGACTTGGACAAAATGGGAAATGAATGCTAGCAGCACTCGTCCCATTTTCTCACTTTGTACGTCGGTGACATCGGTATGCGCCTCTGTATTTTCCGAACTAGTCCCTCTCAGCAAAGTAGCCTATAGGACTAGCTGGGTTTCGAAGCGCAGTTACCCTCCACTTGTAGTCTTCGAGTTCCACAGCGCGCGGGCTCGAGACGTGTCGAGCCTTTGCGTTCCCATAAGGAGCAGTGATAGCGCGACATCATACGACAATTCCATTTGGTTCTATACATTTTTTTATGCGTTCTTGGATGCACTTGGAATCGCCGGCACGCGCATGACGTCTCCAGCCAATGACGACGGAACACGGAGCGTGGCGTCGCATGAGCCAATCGCAGAGCGGAGAAGGCCACTATAAAGGAGCAACACCGCAGCCTTCCTTCCCTTTCTTCTTCTCCAGTCGCTTGGCCGGCAGTGATTAAGAGGTGCAATTACCAGCTGTGCTTGTGGCTACGGAGAAAGGAATGCGTAGTGCCTCTCAATGTGCGCGCCGTTCTTCTTTAAAATTACAATGCACAACGGCAAGAAGAAAAGCGACTCAGCTGATGGGCGTCCAGGTGCGTAGCGTATTTCCTTTCGGTTCTGTGGCCTTCGCCGCGGCAGCCTGGTTTGGGTGCTCCCTTTGTTCATCTGCCGTCACTTGGTGGCTGCTTTAGGCCTAAGCTAGTAGGCTATGATGATTGTGTTCTAAAGCATTATATTTTTGCGAGGCGGCTGAACGAAATACGTGAGCGTGGCTAGCCGGTTTGTTTCTCTATTATGCACCGTCGTTTTTATGTTAGCGTGAGTGACCGTGACTTGAGAGAGAGAAAAAAAAACTGGTCTGGTTGAGTCGAAGCGACCTCGACAGCCTTTAAATCGCGTTAAGGTTGGTTCACGTGCAAGCGACTGAGCGGCGCGTTGCAGCAAAAAATTTGCAAAATTTTGGAACCTCTTCACTCTGGCCGCTTGACCCGCCGCGACGGCTCGAAACGGTTTCGTGCGCCGCGGCGGCAGAAATCGCTAGCGTTTTCACTTGCATGTGAAGCGGCCTTTGGACTACGTACGTCGGTCGAGCTCCGGGCTCGCGCCACTCTGCGCGTCTCTTGTCCTCGTGCTTCCTAGTGTCGCCATATGCAACGCCGGTAATTGGCGCGCTGCCCCAGGGCTGTGAAGAGCCTTGCTTGGTTCGAACAAAGCGCGCACGCTTAGTGAAATGGCAAAGCCTTCAGCTTGCTCAATCTCGAACCCGCGTTGTGGACAATGCACTCTTTCGATATCAATATTCGTCTCTTGTTTGGGCAACCAACGTTTTGCATTGATGCTGCAGTCTCGGGAATATATGATCTAGCGGTAGCATTGCTACACGACAGAATGTATGCGGAATGGACAAAATTTCTAAATTCCAGGGATGCTACGAACGTCAGTGCTGACAGGCTATGTGAAATAACTAACCGAAAGGCAGAACCCAATACAAAGGATCGCGTCGCTTCGCTTCACATCATGTTTTTTTATTCTTTTGTTTTTTTTCTGAGAGTGCCAACAAAAGGGGGTCAATCCCAGCCGCGCATTTGTGACCGGCGGCGCGTTCCTGCCGTGAATGCGTTTTCGAACTTTCGCCTTGCGCATGCGCACTGTGCGTCTCGCCGCTCCTCGAGCACGCGCTTCTGCACGCGTAGCTCGTGCGCCTGTGTGGTCCGGCCGTGCTGCTGACCTGACACGGGGCGGGTGCTGTGGAACGCTCTTCCGCTTGGTCAGTGCCTTGATCCACGGCACGTTTCCGAGCGCTGTTGTTCTTGATGCATAGCAACCCCTCCGCAGCTCCGCGCCCCAATTACCTAAGCGCATTTGCGATTTCTTTATGGTTTATTTGGGTTTAACGTCCCAAAGCGACTTAGGCTATTAGGGACGCCGTAGAGATGGGCCCGGAAATATCGGCCACATGGGGGTTCTTTAACGTGCGCTGACATCGCACAGAACACGGGCTTCTAGAATTTCGCCTCCATCGAAAATCGACCGCCGCGTCCGGGATCCAACCTGCGTCTTTCGGGTATCGTGTTTCAGCGTCCTCTGTTTCCGCTGCATTTTTTGCTTGGGCTATCCGCATTAGCCGCCGCGCTGGCTCAGTGATTAGGGCGCTCGGCTACTGATCCGGAGCTCCTGGGTTCGAACCCGACTGCGACGGCCGCCTTTCGATGGAAGCGAAACGCAAAGGTGCCCGTGTGCTGTGCGATATCGGTGCACGTTATCGGTGGTCGAAATTATTCCGGACCACTGCACTATGGCACCTCTTTTTTCCTTTCTGCTCTCAGTCCTTCTAACTCTTCCCTTACGGCGTGGTGCAGGTGTTCACCGAGATATGCGGGACGGTTACTGCGTCATTTTCTTTCCTAAAAAACAATTTTCAGCCCCGACCCCGGCGGATGCGTTTTTATGGAGGAAAAACGCTAAGGCGCCCGTATGTTGTGCGATGTTAGTGCACGTTTAAGATCCCCAGGTGGTCGAAATTATTCCGGAGCCCTCCACTAGGCACCTCTTTCTTCCTTTCTTAATTCACCTTTATGCTTTCCCTTACGGCGCGGTTCAGGTGTCCAATGATATATGACAGATACGGCGGTAATTCCTTTCGCCAAGAAGCAATTACTATTATTATTATTATTGTTATATTATTATTATTATTATTATTATTATTATTATTATTATTATTATTATTATTATTATTATTATTATTATTATTATTATTATTATTATTATTATTATTATTATTATTATTATTATTATTATTATTATTATTATTATTATTATTATTATTATTATTATTATTATATCAGCGAAACCGACCGCGGCGCCTGTGTTTTCATGGGAGCAAAACGCTAAGGCGCCCGTGTGCTGTGCGATGTCAGTGCACGTTAAAGATCCCCAGTTGGTCCACATTATTCCGGAGACTCTCAGTACGGCATCTCTCTCTTCCTTTCTTCTTTCACTCCCTCCTTTATCCTTTCCCTTACGGCGCGGTCACTTGTCCAACGATATATGACAGATACTGCGCGATTTCCATTCCCTAAAAAACCTATTATTATTATTATTATTATTATTGTTACTTCAGCAAATGTCTATCTTTCCCCGAATTGTGGTCACTATTTATCGCGACTGAGTGTGTTTTGCTTGTAGGTAAGAGTGTGCACTCTATGGGGCTGCCGGGTAAAATCAAGCCGGCTTAACAACTTGGCGTCCCGCTGTGGGGCACGATGAGTGGCAGGGTTTTGTTGTTGGGACTGAGGGAAGAATGAAAAGTTCAGGGGCCCGTCCACTGGCTCAAGCTGATCCACAATCGCTGCCACTTGCAGATAATCGCTGCCACGGGCAGACAGTATGAGAGTTAAAAGAGATAAGAGAGGAAATAATGAAAGAAAGGACGCGCGTCGCAACGACCGCGTCATCTGAAGTGACGACGACGGTTTAGCAACTGGTACCTCCGGTGACAAGGAGCCCTCGCGACATGTGCGAGAGCCCCTGCATCGCAGCTCAGCAGGGCCAGGCAGCCACCTCATCGTCCCCTTCAGGTGAAGTGACAGCTTTACTGCTACCCTCCGTAGCTCCTTCGCCGTGTACGCGAGTTTGACCTTGAACCGAGGAGAAAGCGCGTGACAGCTATGACGTCACTCAGCCGCCACCGTCGCGTTCATTGTGATCATTGGCGTTGACGGTGTTCTGGACTCCGTCACTTTTGAGGAAAGAAGGGAACTGGGCAAACGTTTCCCACAACCAGCATGTGCTGACATTCTCCGTGGCAGCAAGCGTTGTCCGCGGTAAGGTGCATTATTTACGCCCGATATATAAATGTAAATAAATATAATGTGGACTAGTTCAGCTAATCTAGGATATACAAAGCGATAGATGTCGGCGTTCACTGTGTTCATTGGCGTTGACAATGTTCTAGACTGCGATGGCTTTGAGCAAAGGAATAATAATTGATCTTGGGGGAAAGGAAATAGCGCAGTATCTGTCTCCTATATTGTTTGACACCTGAAACGTGCCGTAAGGGAAGAGAAAAAGGAGGGAGTGAAAGAAGAAAGGAAGAGAGAGGTGCCGTAGTGGAGGGCTACGGAATAATTTCGACCACCTGGGGATCTTTAACGTGCACTGGCATCGCACAGCACACCGGCGCCTTAGCGTTTTACCTCCATAAAAACGCAGCCGCCGCGGTCGGCTTCGAACTCGGGAACTTCGGATCAGTAGCCGAGCGCTCTAACCACTCAGTCACCGCGGCGGGTAACTCCACTGACCCACGGAGCCAGTTGTGCGCCTTCCCTTTCGTGAAAATTAACGGCCTTTGCAAAGTTGTCAACACCAAAGAACTCTATGAGCGCCATCTGCTCACTTGTTTTGTTTGGTTTTTGAGGAAAGGAAATGGCACAGTAACCGTCTCACATATCTCGGTGGACACCGGAACCGCGCCGTAAAGGAATCGATAAAGGAGGAAGGGAAAAAAGAAAGAGAACTGAAAATTGAAACTTCGATTTTGAGGAAAAGCGCGGCACTGCGCTGCGGCGGAACACCTGTGGCTTGGTTAGAGGGAACCGCTCGGTGCTACTAGTGGCGCATGCGCAGTAGTGACTAGGGAGCGAGAGAGGAATATCCGCGGCGAGGGGCACGATGTGACGTCATGTGCCTCCTCGGAGTACCGCCACGGCGAAATCGCAAGTTCGCGGCCAGTAAAGCTTTCGCTCTAAAAAATCGAAGGCCGATTACGGCGCACGGTAATTCGGAATTTAAGCGCAGTTCTTCGCAAGCTGCCTGTTACCGCTTGGCAGGTGTCGTGCTACGTTGCTAGCCACACTCCGGAATCGTCCGGTAGCAGCCGCCTTCCGGCTGTCCATTCCTCTCGCCGTGTCAGGTGGCGCTTCGCTCTGCTACTGCCTGCCAACACGTCAGCTGTCAGGTAGCATGTTACACTGACTACGACGCGGAACGCAGGAACGGGCGAGCTGCGCTCTAGAATAAAATAAACTAAAGAAGTCACTGCAGTTGAACACGAAGCGAAAAGCTTCACCACGTTTGGTAAAGCAGTCGTCGCATAGGCCGGAGAAGAACATTGAATGACCTTCAGCCCAACCACGTTAGCCGTGTATGACCATACGTGGTACAGTTATGGCGTCGAACACTTGGCTCCTGACCTCGACTCATGACCTTTAAGTTGACCTCTGATGTTTGACCTTAGACATTGGGTGACATTTGGGTTCACCTTTGACCTTCAACACATTCAATGGAGGTGTAAGACCATGTGATACTACGTCTAAGCCACGTGGTTGTGTGGGTATATACTCTAGAACGGCTGTCCATCCAGGCGCTCCCATTGACGAGCCTGAGACGCTTGCTAAGCGTCTCAGGCTCAAGACGCTTAGCAAGGCAAGGAACAAGAGGTGCTCGTTATGACATGCATGACTCAAGCCAACAGTGACCGAACCAAAAAGCGTAGGGGATGTTTTTTATAAAATAATTTGTGGTCTTCATCAGTGGGGCTTAATAGGGCAATAACTTCTTAAAGAATCTCTTTGCGACGCTAAACACCCATAAAGAGACGAAACTTTATTAAGATAATTGATTAGAAAGCAGAAGAAAAACAACCATTTGCCGCCGGTGCGGTCCGAAACCCATGACCTCTGAATTTCGCGTCCGGTGCTCTACCGAGCTAGGGCGACGGCTGTCCAGTCTTCTGCTTTCGGTGGTGTATATATGCGTGTCGTAACGATCGCTATGATCGAAAACGCAGCAGATATATCAAGCCGACGTCAAATGGGCATTTTCGGCTCGCAGCGGTGCCTTCCGTCAGCGGTGGCAACCAAGCCACCGCTTCGCCCCCCGGTCCTTCGCGGGTTTCGTTCGAGCAAGCACTGCAGCAGGGCGTTGCGGCCAGCCCGCCGCCGCGCGCCGTCAGCGGCAGCCAGACCCCCGCAGCCGAGCGCAGCGCTCAGCCCAGCGTGGAGCCCAGCGGCTACCGACCCAGCTACGGGGCCGCCGCCGCCGCTGGTGCCGCCAACGTAGCTGCCAGCAGCCCCTGGCCTGCATCCGCGGCAGCCGCCGTGAGCGGCTGTCAGCCGGCAGCAGCTGCCCCACCACCGTCGCCGCCGTGCACGCCGCCCGTTGTGGTGACTGAGCAAACACCCGAAGCTGGCGACCAGACCACGCCCGGCGACGATGTCAAGATCAGGGTGCGTACTGCTTGCCGAAAAGGGCTTCAACTTGAGCCATTTGCTATGTATCTCGTTTAACCTCGTTATAACAAAGTAAAAGTTCGTTCCCGGCTGTTACTTCGTTATATGCAGTGTTGACCGAGTTTCCGAGGGGAATCGTAATTACTTCGTTACATCCATTATTTCGTTATAACTAATGCTGTACAGTTCGTTATGCCAGCGGTCTATATACAGTAGCACCTCTTTACAACGAAGTTGAAGGTTTCCGGCGATTACTTCGTTATAGCTGTAGCTTCGTTATATCCGCCCTAGGCCGAACTTCCACGTGCAAACATAATTTCTTCGTTATATCTGTTGTTTCGTTATAAACCGCTTCGTTACAAAGAGGTTCAACTGTGAGCTTGAAGGCTAGAGGAAAGCTCACCTCTCCAAAACATCGACTTACACGCAAGGTACGAGAACCGAACCCGGGTATAATACAACTGAAGAACGAAGCGGCATGTGCCTCTCGAAAGAGGCCCTCCAGCCAATGGCGATGACTGGTTTTCATGACGCCATGGTTTGTCAATCGTCTTGGACCTGTGTGACATCTCAGGGAGTTTCAGATGAAAGGAGATGAACCACCGTTTAAACAGATTGACAGCGGCGTCCGCAGATTCGGCCGACGCCGTTGGCTGCAAGGCGTCCTTTGTAGGGCATCCGTCGCTTCTTTCTGGAGCTGCAGCCGACTATGCAGGGCTTAGTTTTTACTACTGAAAAGTGGTGTGGGCAGCAAGAATCGTGGTAGTGCATGACGTATAGGGCGCTCTTGAAGAGAAACAAGATTTACTCCGCTGACAAAGTCAAGATCACGAACAACGTTACGGAACCACTACGACTTGCTTCCTTGGTCAACAATGAGGAGGACAAGGCGAGTGGGTGAAATTTAAAAGCGAAGTTTGTGTTGCAACGACCGTATTTAGATGAGTGGTTCGAACCCGACCGCTGCGGTTGCGTTTCGATGCAGGGGAAGCGCTAAGGCGCCCATGTGCTGTGCAATGTCAGTGTAGGTTGAAGATCCCCAGGTGGTCGAAATTATTCCGGAGCCCTCCACTACTGCACCTCTTTCTTCCTGTCCTCTTTCACTCACTCCTTTTTCCCTTCCCTTACGGCGCGTTCCAGGTGCCCACCGATATGTGAGAAAGATACAGCGCCATTTCCTTTCCCCAAAAACCAATTTTCAAATTTCACAGATTCTTCTGTGAGGTTCAGGGCCTCAGTCGTCGCCTGGATAAAGGGTGGCTCAAGCAATAGGTGCGTAGTCAGGTTTAGCCTTTGGGTTCAGTACTTACACACCGGCGGCCGAGTGTTGTCTTGCCACCGTGAGAAATTGTTTTTAAAGCGAAAGCTTTACTGGTCGCAGGTTGAGCTGTTTCGCGTGATACCTGGACAGCCGTGCTGCGCATGAACAAGGAGCAGTGACGACACAGAGCGCATTTCTCTCCCTAATCACTACTGCGCATTCGCCGCTAGTAGCACCGAGCCACAGGTGTCCCGCCGCTGCGCACCGCCGAGCCTTTCCTCAAAATCCAACTTTCAATTTTGTTCTCTCTTTCCTCTTTCCCTGCCTCCTTTATCCCTACCTTCACGGCGCGGTTCGGGTGTCCACCGGGATGAGAGACGTTTACTGTGCCATTTCTTTTCCTCAAAAACCAAACAAAGCAAGTGAGCCGACGGCGTTCATAGAATTCATTGGCGTTGACAACTTTGCAAAGACCGTTCATTTTCATGAAAGGAAAGACGCACAACCGGCTCCGTGGGTCAGTGGAGACCTCAATCTCGCTTTCGCTTTTATAACCTGGATTAGCGGGGCTAATCCAACCCGCCGCGGTGGCTCAGTGGTTAGGGCGCTCGGCTACTGATAAATAATAATAATAATTGGTTTTTGGGGAAAGGAAATGGCGCAGTATCTGTCTCATATATCTTTGGACACCTGAACCGCGCCGTAAGGGACGGGATAAAGGAAGGAGTGAAAGAAGAAAGGAAGAATAGGTGCCGTAGTGGAGGGCTCCGGAATAATTTCGACCACCTGGGGATCTTTAACGTGCACTGACATCGCACAGCACACGGGCGCCTTAGCGTTTTTCCTCCATAAAAACGCAGCCGCCGCGGTCGGGTTCGAACCCGGGAACTCCGGATCAGTAGTCGAGCGCCCTAACCACTGAGCCACCGCGGCGGGGCGGCTACTGATCCGGAGTTCCCCGTTTCGAACCCGATCGCGGCGGCTGCGTTTTTATGGAGACAAAACCCTAAGGCGCCCATGTGCTGTGCGATGTCAGAGAACGTTAAAGATCCCCAGATGGTCGAAATTATTCCGGAGCCCTCCACTACGGCACCTCTTTCTTCTTTCACTCCCTCCTTTATCGCTTCCCTTAGGCGCGGTTCAGGTGTCCAACGATATATGAGACAGATACTCCGCCATTTCCTTTCCCTAAAAACCAGTTATAATTATTATTATTGAGCTAATGCAAATTAATTTTTTTTTGGGGGGGGGGCAGTACCGGTCGCAGTACATGGCGCAGTACCTGTCTCACATATAGGCGGACGCCCGTAAAGCGCCGCAAGGGAAGGGACAAAGGGGGGGGGGGGGGTGAAAGTAGAAAGGAAGAAGTGCCGTAGTGGAGGGCTCCGGAATATTTGCGACCACCTGGGGATCTTTAACGTGCTCTGACATCGAACAGCACACAGGCGCCTTAATGTTTCGCGTCCATCGAAACGCAGCCGCCGCGGTCGGGTTCGAACCTGGGAACACCAGACAGCAGCCGAGCGCCCTAACCACTGAGCCACCGCTATCAGTGTATTGTCTTATTTTATCCATGCGTTATATGGGCTTTTAATCCGAGCGAAATTATGCACTGTCGGGCCCAAATATCCACTCTGGCAAAGTGATGTTTCCTTGGCCTGTAGCTGCAGTTGATTCTTTTAAATTACCCGCCTGCACATTCTCCTTTCACAGAAAGATTCCTGTTATTCATCTTTCGCTGTTAATGGGCGGCTGCGGCGTCTTTCCGACTTCACGAATGCCGAAATTTCCACTGTAGTTCCTTGTGCCGAGCTTCGCCGCCGGGCGCCGGTTTGTTTAATCACGAATAATTAAATTCTTCAAATTTTGTCGCCCCGATCGGGACGATTTCTGTGGGCGACCTTGGACGTGTGACGTCACCAGCTGCATGCCCCTCGACATTTGCTAGGAGTTTGCTCAAGAAGAAGAAAATTATGTCCTTTGTTTTTGATCATTTCACACAACCAGTGGTCTGTCGCTTAGTCTCCAGTTTAGTCAGTCAGAGCGACGAGAGGTTCTGCAACAGTATGCATGACGACTAGCTTCTATCTTGACGCCATACTTTGGGAGAAACCCAGTTTTGGTTTCCGCGTTCCTTGTTTTTCCTCTTTTAAAGGGCTTCTACTCAGGTTTTAATAACAATAATAATTGGTTTTGGGGGAAAGGAAATGGTGCCCCGCCGCGGTGGCTCAGTGGTTAGGGCGCTCGACTACTGATCCGGAGTTCCCGGGTTCGAACCCGACCGCGGCGGCTGCGTTTTTATGGAGGAAAAACGCTAAGGCGCCCGTGTGCTGTGCGATGTCAGTGCACGTTAAAGATCCCCAGGTGGTCGAAATTATTCCGGAGCCCTCCACTACGGACCTATTTGTTCCTCTTTTCTTTCACTCCCTCCTTTATCCCTTCCCTTACGGCGCGGTTCAGGTGTCCAACGATATATGAGACAGATACTGCGCCATTTCCTTTCCACTAAAAACCAATTATTATTATTATTATTATTAAAGGAAATGGCGCAGTATCTGTCTCATATATGGTTGGACAACTGATTGAAAAACGGTTTTTGAGGCACAGAGAAGGGACTCTTAAGAAATGTGATGGGAATGGGAACACAATACCACGTCTAAACACATTCAAAATCGTCCGCAATTACCATATGAGTGGTTCAGAAACTTTGCAAGAAATGCTTCTACAGCTGTGGCGCCATCATGGCCTTGGTTCCCTGAATAAAGAAATTAAGGGAGAGAAATTTTTGTTGAACATCCCGACCACGCAGTGCGGTTCCCTTATTTTGCAATCGTCCCGATCGTCCCTGTCATAGGTGCTCAAGATGGCACAAGGCTCTGAAACACCTTCCGAGGAAAGTACAGGGTCGGTCAGAAGTTCCCAGGCCATAGGGTGTTTTTGAGCTGCATAATCAGGCAGACATGACACCCCCAGACTCAAAATATCTATAGAGGGCGGAAGAGGTATCGTTCTATATACTCTGCGAACCCTGATAGCTTTTTTGGCATCTTAAATGCAACGATATGCCGATGAAAAAAGCAAACCCCGTGGCCCCTGAACTTTTGACCAACCGTGTACATAACCTGGCTCAACCACTACGTTCTCTCGCACAAACACCTGAACCAAATATTTCTACATTGAGCACAGTACCCACAATACCGAGCGAAGGTTGGCGAGCTCTTTCCAGCGACTTTTTCACGCCCGCGCAAATCTCCACCTCGCTCTCCTGCGTATTTCTGTTCAGATCTGTCTGTCAGTTAGATTCAGAAGTAAAGCAGCTACTATGGCCGGTGCCAGTAATAAGCGTCGGTTCAGCGGGTCAGAAAGGCCCCGCTCCCCCCCCCCCCCCCCCTACACACACACACGCCGGGGGAATCCCCGAACGGGACGGCAGCCGGCGGTTGGGCCCAGTGGGTAGGGCTGGTTGAAGAGCGCCGACCTGTGAGCAAGAAACGAGTGGCGAAAGGAGATGGAAAGGCTCGAAGACGCTCAAATTTAAATTTTACTACAGATAAATTCGCTTGCGCAAAACGTTTATAACGTTCTCACTTTAAGGTATTCATGAAGTGCCGTCCTTTAACGGGCTCGCTACAACACACAGGATGCAGGAGGCTTTTCCCATTAATACTCACCGGAACCGGTCCTGCACTGTAGTGTAGACCGAAGACCATTCGGCCTAACTTATGTGACGCTCAACACACGAAACAGTGCATGCCTACTTATTTCTTCATGCCCTGCTCTAATTACCACCAATTACGGCGCAGGAGCTCGAGCGAACCCTGCCCTCTAACTTCCCGCGGCGGCCCGCCCACGGCCAGCTGGGCCGGACCATACAACTTCTTGCCAACCACTTCAGCATTGAGATACCGACTGGCAGCGTCTACCACTACGACGTCGACATCTCCTCGGAGACTGCCCAGGAGACCAAGGTTCCTGAGCAGAATAAGTACGGATGTCTCAGCACGAAGATCAACAGGATTGTCATCGAGCTCCTAGTAAAAAGTACCGGCAAGACCTGGCCAACTGCATCCCGGCTTTTGATGGCCGCAAGAACCAGTACACGCGCCGCCAGGTCAACGTTCGCGAGCGGACATTCACTGTCGACCTCGAGGAAGACCAAAGATCCCAGAAGATTATAATCAAGATACAGTACGCGGCCACAGTGAACCTGGAGGCCCTGCATGGCCTCTTCGAAAAGCGCGTACAAACTGTGCCCCAGGAAGTCCTCCAGGCCATAAACATCGTCTTGAGGCACAGCCCCTCGATCAACCTTGCACCGGTTGGACGCTCGTTCTTCAGACCGCCGGGACCCAACGAGCACAATGACCTCGGAGGAGGCCGGGAGGTGTGGTTTGGCTACTACACGAGTGTTCGACCCGCCCAATGGAAGCCCATGCTTAACGTCGACATGTCAGCAACAGCATTCTACGAGTCGCTTCCACTGGTCGACTTCATGTGCAGGTTCTTAAGCGACAGCCGTCGTGTGTTGACGCCCGCGGACTTCCGGTCATTGCGGGACAACCAGTACGTGCGCCTGAATAGGGAGCTCAAGGGACTCCGTGTCAAAGTGACGCACCTTCCTCACCCGCGCAAGTACAAAGTGGTCAATATCACGAGGGAACCTGCGAAGGACATCTATTTTGAATCAGAAGGTAGTCATATCTCTGTCGCCGACTACTTCCAGAGCCGCTACAGGCGCTTGTCGTACCCGAACTTCCCTTGCGTGCAGAGTGGCAGCCCGACGCATCCGGTCTACACTGGAGGTGTGCGAGCTGGCCGAAGGCCAGCACTGTCGGAAGAAGCTCGACGAGAGTCAGACCGCCGAGATGATCAAGCGCACGGCCAAGCCGCCAGCCAAGCGCTTCCACGAGATTCGTCAGTCTGTGCGCGACATGGTCAGCAGCTCGGACAAGTACCTACGAGAGTTCGGCGTCAAGATCAACACTGAACCCACTCAGGTTGTGGGCAGAGTGCTCGACCCGACGGGGTGGGCAAGTTCCGCAACGTTCCTCCCTGCACGACCGTCGTCGTCGTTGTTGTTTCGTCTAATACGATTTATTCGATTTTAATCTCCTCTTATAGTCGCGAATCTGTAATGTTAATAAATCTGTCAATAAATAATAATGTCATTAAATCTCGTGGACGTGTAGCGCCAGCTCCGTAAATAATGGCATAGGCAAACCTAAGGTTACTAACATCTGCGGTTACTTCTAGTGCGCATGTGGCACGGCTAATAAAAGGCCACACACACCACGACCGTCGACTCGGTGGTCGCGCACCCGCTGGACTTCGGCTCACTTCGGCATCCAGGTACGCGACCTCTTCTCCGCTCTTGTTGCGACTGTCAGCGGGAACAAATGGTCTGCGGTATTTCATACATATCGCTCGAAGTTCCGTTGCCCATGGTTCCATATCCTATAAGCATATTAGAATAAATGGGCCCCCTTCTACTGTACAGGCAGGGGCATATTTGTTTACATTCTTTTTTTCTGGCTGCCCCACCATAACTTTTGTCCGAGTTGAGGCCCTGGGCTGCAGCCGCCCCCCCCCCGCCCCCCCCCCCCTTAATCCATCGCTGCTCAGGAAGTTTATTGACGCACCAAGCCTACATTTTCGAACTGTTTAAGTACCCTGCGCCCCGGCGCCAGTGGTTATTCCCGACTTCCCGACGCAGGCCTACAGCGCCACTTACCAACGGCGCAGCTCGACTACCGCCTTCAGCGTTCAACACACCGCGTCAAGATGTCGCTCCTTTCTGCTCCCCTATAGGGTGCCTCGATGCCCGCGCTTCCGTTTCAGGGCGGGGACACCGACTCTTTTCGCCGCCATCTTGGTTCTTTCCAATTCGGAGGCGCAGGGCGTGCAGATTAACTATCGGGCAGAAAGAAAGGGGCGCGGGCGTATGAGGGCGATACCACCGTTATTTAAATGCAAATTTTCTGCTTTACCATCTATTGAGCATTTTGTTTGCATAAACTGTTCAGTTCCAGAGTGGTTGTGGCGACACTTTTCGCGTGCATCACAACCTGATGTTGGCAAGATTTGCATCTGAGGTTACCCCTTTTTATTTACTCATTTCACTCGTACACGTCATACAAACATTACTGGAATTGCACACTTGGATGAAATTTATTGTTTGCAGTACTTTCGTAACAATTTTGTTTCTTATTGTGTGTTTCCGGTCAGATTTATAAAACTAGGAGAAAAATGAGGAGACGCCGCGTAAGTTCGCCGAAAGCAGCTCACGTCCTAACGGAAGAGCAAGAAATGCACTAAAAACAGTCTTCAACAATCAAACACGTTTTATTTGTAAAATAATCACTCATACTCCACGTTATGAGGTCTCAACGAGGTTATAAGGCTGAAATGTAATTGCCTTACTGGAGGCTCCTACCTGCTACAGTCTTGCTAGCGTAACACTCAGCTGGCTTTTCTGGAGTGTTAAGCCATCGCAGATAGATCTGAAGCCTTGTGGACACAAAGCGCTGAAGAAGTTTTTCGATCACATCTTTGTGCTGACAACATGGGTTTTCCGGCAAGGTTACATTGTTTGCAATAATTTCCTTCAGTGCTTTCAATGGTGTTCTTAGATGGCTCAGATTTTGAGCCTCAGCAAAGGACTTGAAGGCGCTCTCACATTTTAAAACAAAGTCCAGCACTTGTCTGCTTGCATAAATTAAATTCCTGCCACCTTTAACATATTCCTTTAGTTGAGTAAGGTGGTGTTCCGGTCCAGGTTCTTCTGCCACTAGCATGCGCATGCATAGCAGTGATCCACAGTGCGGACAATCGGTTTTAACAAGAAGCCCGCCAAGTGGGCGAGCACATCTTCCTCAAGAGAAGACACTTCCTCTAAGTCAAGAACGAAGTCTCTTCTCTCATCGCTCTCTTCCGACTGGATGATACTTTGAAACTGTTTAATTTCTGGTGAGAGCAAATCGACAAGGTAGGTGCTGTCATCGATTGTGTATCCAGACGCTTTCGGTACCTTGAGGAACTGGCTCACCGACACTATTCTTAGTGCGTTTTTCAAATCGTAAGCACTCGGTACTGGACTCATCATTCGTACTACAGAGAACAGGTTTTCAAGGCAGTCTTGAGCGAGCCTTCCAGTCAGCACAAATGTGTACCCGCGCTCGTTAATAAGAGCAGCATGTAGTTTCATTACCACTTCCGTTGACATCAAGACGCCAGACTGGCATGGCTTCCATACACCCTTGACGCCAATGTTGAGACCCCTGATCACATCTGAAGCAAGACTCAGAGTTGATATGGCTTGCTTGTATTTTGCGTCATCGAGATGGCTCAAAGCAACTACGGGATGGCGAGCTGTCATGAGCGTGTACCATTGAAAGATAAGCTCAAAGAACCATGCTGTTGTTTCAGCTTCAGGAGGAAGCATTTTTTTTCAATCCAGAACCGAATAACTGGTGGTACCTCTCTGAAAAACTGTACGGCAATGCCAACCTTCATTTTCGTGAAGTGGCCATTTGATATGTGAACATCACTAAGGTTTGAGGCCACCTGTAGCTGGTCATCTCGCTGCAGCTCAATCACACGTTCAACATGCTGTATCGAAACATGAGCACTTGGTAATCCATACTTGGATACAATGTCATCACTAAGGCGCATAGTGTCCTTTCGCACAAGGTGCCCTCTTAGGTTTTTGAGGACATGCGCAGGGTCCGGCATAAAGTGAAGTTCCTTTTGTTCATCACAAGGGTGTGGTACACTGCATGTAGTCACTGAATTGCGTGAACAGGAGAGATTTAAAGTCCGCCACATGGCACGGTTTGACGAACCCATGTCACAGGTTACACATAACACACGCAGCGATATTTGTGTGCAGAGACGTATCAAGTGGGACACGAAGTCTTTCAGCGTGTCTCCAGAAACATACGCCCCGGTGAAGTGGTAGGCGATCACCTGCTTCCATCGGGTGTTCATTCCACCAACCATAAAGACAAGTGCATGGTTAGCAGGTTGGTCACTCTCTGGAAGCGTTGTCGTTCCAAGGAATGCATCACTGCCACGGTCAAGTTCGAGTCCCCTTCTTATTTCCATTTCGTCCAAAAATAAAACACAGTCCTTCTCAATGTCTGTCATTGCTGCAACCTTTGTTTCCATGATGTCAAATATCTCTTTAAGCACACCAGGTTGAAATGAAAGATGTTGAAGCCGCCTACAAAGAGTTCTTCTAGAAGGCAAAGGATTGCCCTGCTCTAACAAAACGTCATAGCCTGTTGAGCCGCAGGCAAACTTGAGCTGGAGAGCCTTCTTCACAGTCTCGGCACTCCACACGCACCCCTTTCTGTTCCGCTTATGCAAGGCAGACTTCTGATCCTCATTTAGAAACTTCATGTTTGAAGTCAAAGCAGACATGTTTTCTTGAAGACGCTTTGTTCGTTTTGCTTCTTTCTTTAGTTTCTTCTTGGAACGTAACAGCTGCTCATTGAGTGCAGTATTCTTCTTTTGCAAGTCCTGCAATTTCTTGATCAGCTCGCTTGGTTGCAGAGAAAAGACATCAGCGGACTCCGTCACTGTCTTGCACTGCTCAGCAATATCGGAGTCACTACTGTCACAATCCCCTTGTGCAATAGACGAACTCTCTGAAGCATCGACGACAAGGGTCGTGGGCAGCGTTCGCTGACACGGAGGCTTTCTATGCCTGGGCCGAGCTGCAAAAGTGAAAATTACAAATATCAATAATTATGAAAATTCTGTATATCTAAAACCACCTAGATTAAGCTTCGAAGCTTGTGTGCAGTTAGTGCAGCCTCAGTATCTACTACACAAACAAGTGGCGAAAAAATGAGGACAACACCTTTGAGAAAAAAGTCGTAACCAATGGGAGCAATAAGTTCATAAAAAACAACAATGAATCCACCCTGAAAGCAGACGGCCCACAGAGCTTGTTACCCATGAGAGCCACGTGATTAAGGAACTGGCAATGACAACACAATAAGTGCATATCATGGGAAGCACAAGACCCCTGCTGCTAATAATTTGTAATAGTTTTGACCTAATTAAGGATTCAATAATCAGTGAGTCCAATAGAGTAATAAAATATACGCTTGCATATTACAAACACGCGTGTAAGTTCCGCCGATCTTCTACATAATGAGCAATACATGCAATGCAACATATGCACACTCCTTGAGCAAAGCTTAAACGAGTGCAGTCTGCGGAAAACAAACACGAAAAATTCGCGCGACTGCAAACTTTATAAGATTTTTCACAATAGCAAAAGATAAAAAACAACAAATTCATGTTTACGTACGCCTAAAATCGAAGAGAGTAGGCAAGGCGTTCCATTTGAGCAGCCGTCGTCCATCCAGACGATTTAATTCATATTGATCCTGCCCAAAGTGGAGCTGTAAGAATGAAAAAAGAAGCACAGCATGTCATTGAAAGATGAGGTGGCAAGCAGAATCGTAAAGGCACTTTCTTCACACACACCCCAGTCGACGAATAAATAAACCCCTCATGCCTATCGAGATCAATGCACGAACTCGGAAACGAACCGAGTTTATAAGCGCCCCAATACTTCAAGATAGAAAAAAAAATGCGCAGTTCACACGTCTAGAAAAAACCTACGCCGTTGCAACGAGTCAAACACGGCGATCGCACCATACTGCAGCGTGATCACTACAAAAGGCACGCCAACATATGCATGCTGCTGTATTGAGATGATGAAAAGCAATAGAAAATGACATTATTCATAATAGTGTATCACAAAATCATGAGCCTTACCTCACATATCTTAGTTGTATCCGTCGGTTCCCAGCCGTCACGTTTTACTTGCGCTGCCTATTTCTTTCTTCGTTCAGCATCGCGGGGGAAACGAAATACCCGCTGCACTTTTGCGCTCGATCCAGTGCACAGAGCGGCACAACAGCCCGTCATGTTTCGTTAATAAGCGCGCACATCCCAAGAGACCACATAAAACACGAGCTCTCGCACCGCAACACCACAAAGACAGCAAATAGAACGCGACGCGCTTCCGTTCAGCTCGACGGCCGGCGGGAAAGAACCAACATGGCGCAGAGGCGGCGCGGAGTGCTACAAAGTGTGTCCCCACCCTGAAAAGCGGCGCTGGCATCGAGGCACCCTACTCCCCTAGCGGTTGCGTGGAGGTGTGTTCTTAATCCTGCTGGTTGGTTGGTTGTAAAACTTTATTTCCAGCGGATATAGAGGAGCGACACGAAGTCGCCCCCCGCTTAAACGGCGGCCGCTATCCCTTGGGCAGCGGCGGCGTCTTCAGCCAGCTGGAGGAGCTTGATCTGTATCCCCGGGTCGGGGCTGAGCAATAGAGCCTCCCAATGAGCAGAGTCGGTAATGAAGTGACTCGCGGGTAGGGACTGCGGGCAGTTCCAGATCATATGATTTAGATCGGCTTTCGCATCACAATTTTTGCATTTGTTTGAGTAGAGTCCTTCCGAATAGAAGCTACACAATTGGGGATTTGGATAGGTGTTAGTTTGAAGTTTACGCCAGGCTTTGGCCTGTTGCTTGGAGAGCGTTTTATCTGCTGGGTGGAATTTGAGTCTTGCAAGCCTTTAGTGCTGCAGGATTTATCTGTAAGAAAACAACCTGTCCTTGCCAGAGTATAGGGCGGGTGGGCTGCACGACCCAGCTCGGCGGGACAGTTCTCGAGCTAGGTTATGAGCCGCCTCATTACCAGCAAGGGAAGCATGAGCAGGCGTCCAAATTAGGCGAATGCGCCGCGTGGGCTGATAATTGGAAGCTTTTCCCTGTCTACGATGCGTTCATTTCGTGCATCGATGATTGCACAGCCGCAAACAAAATTTATTGCACGTTTATATCTTACAAAGCCGTAGGGTGGCAGGCTAACCTTCCGATTAAACGATTACTGCATTGGCCCACAGTCAGCTTAGTTTATTTATTTATTTATTTATTTATTAGTTACCTGCATCGCCCCGCAGGGCATTAAAGCAGGGGGTACAGACTTCATTTATAGGTATAAAGCAATTATTGCAGTGCATGGAAAAATGCTTCGTTAGATGTAATACATACAATGCTCGATGGCAAACTGTTCCCGTCCCGAACAGTTCTAACAAAAAAAGAATAACGCAAGACGTCACCCTTGCAAGAAAATTCTGTGACCTTCAAGCAGTGGTCCAGTCGCTTTGAAATATAATGAGGAGCCTGGATATATTGTTCGCGGTTTATGTCAGTTTTTGAATAATAAATCTCATGGAGAAATTTCAATCTGATGTACCTTCTACGGTCCTTCAACTCTTGCCAGTTAACTTTTCGTTTGCTTTCCGTCATACTAACTTGCCAGTTATAATTACCAAGAACAAATCTAACTGCCCTATTCTGAATTTTCTCTAATTTTCCTACACACTCGGATGTGTGTGGGTCCCAGCAAACACATCCATATTCAAGTATGGAGCGTACATAACTGAAATACAGCTGTCTTTTTAAGTTACATGGTAAATGGCTAAAATTCCGCCGTAGAAAACCCAAACGTAATGCTGCCTTATTCGCAATATAATTAATGTGCTTATTCCATCGTAAGTCCGATGTAAAAAAGACGCTTAGATATTTAAATGACTTGCTTATGTTGAGAGTAAAATCATTAATTCTATACCTATACGGATGATTAGCACGTTTTCTTGTGAAGGTGACGTGAACAGTTTTCGAACATGTTCGAACATGTGCCCTGCGCCCCGGCGCCAGTGGTTATTCCTGACTTCCCGACGAGGGCCTACAGCGCCACTTACCAACGGCGCAGCTCGACTACCGCCTTCAGCGTTCAACACACCGCGTCAAGATGTCGCTCCTTTCTGCTCCCCTAGCGGTTGCGTGGAGGTGTGTTCTTAATCCCTCTGATGGAAGCTTTTCCCTGTCTACGATGCGTTCATTTCGTGCATCGATGATTGCACAGCCGCAAACAAAAATTATTGCACGTTTATATCTTACAAAGCCGTAGGCTGGCAGGCTAACCTTCCGATTAAACGATTACTGCATTGGCCCACAGTCAGCTTAGTTATCGAGTGAATGATAGAAATTCGGCTTTGGAAGAGGCTAACTCCGTGTTTCATTACTGCTCTGCAATGTGGTGCATGTACTGCCGGCAATAGTCGACAAGACGCTGGCGCGACTGCAAGGAGTGGAAGAGGCGGTTTCATTGTGTGACGTCACACATGAACGCGAGAATTACGAAAAATGAGGAAGGAGCAAGAGGCCAGTGAGACTGTCAGATGTACGCCAAAGGTAAACTTTGAGCTTTACTGTATTTGTACACGACTGATGCTTGTTAGTACGCAGTGAAGCAGTGCTTTTTTTTTTCGGTGCAATTTATATATGTTCGATGTAAACTTCACGATGAAGACGTTTCTGATACCCGGACTGGCTGTTTCACGGTCACATTCTGCCAATACGTTCAGCTTGCCCTTCACGCGTAGTACATGTGGAGCGCATGCTCTCGCAGGCACGGTCGTGCAAATAACGCATCAGTTCAAGAAATATGGCTGAAACAAGTAAAAAAAATCAAGTTAATGTGACCCTGAGAAAAAAAAAGTTGGTCTGCACCGGTAGAAGTGGTTTCTCTCGCTGAACAAGGCGCTTTTATAATCTGGAAGAGGTAAGAAAATTTGGCGGTGGTTTAGCTCTGGTTAAACCTGGAGTGACATGATAGCTACATCTGGCCGAGTGGAACGCGCTGAGTTGAATTGCAAAGTCAGTATTTCGCCGCTCCGTTTGGCTGGGCGTTCCTTCTTCATCTTCGTTCCACTTGACACAGCGCATGTGCACACCTGTGGCAGCTCGGTTTCGCCCAACGTTACTAGACTAGGTTCCTAGTCTATTAACGTTGGGTAGCTGCTCCGCACCACGTGACCAACCACGTGACAGCGTGGTGGCGCCGCCACGCTGAAGGCTCGAAATGCTAGCGTAATGTAGCTATCGCTACAAAAGAATACAAGGGGAGGGGGTGGCACCAACGGCCCTTTTCGCATGCAAGCTGTGGTGACGTCAAGACAGCAAGACAGTTTGAAACGCGGATCCCTGAGGCTAGGCTACACCGTCATTTACTTCTAGCGCTCATCACAGAGTCCTTTTCGGCCTTCACCTCACGAGTCCGAATCGAGTGGCGGGAATAAAGGTTCTACTTTTAAATACAACTTTCTCACAATAAACGCGCATTTTGCTGTCAACAAACATCAACATAACCAGAAAGCGCCGCACAATCGATTTTTACCCAGGAAAAAATTGGATGGAGTTTTCAATCTTCCAGTATTTGCGTTACAGTGAACTCTTGTTATTGCAACTCTCTTGATTAGAGGAGCCGCTTAATTTGAACTGACGCTTTGGTGCCGTCACCATCGAGAGCATTAGAAAGCCTCCCGCTAATACGAACAGATTTTCAGTTTCCTCCGAGTTCAAGCTCGGCGCCTGGCTTTAAAAGGGCGCCCGCGAAACGAACTTTTGTAGTCAAAGTTCTGCAAAACAAACCCTACGGCACGTGGTTGTCGCATCAGAGTGACGTGGCGTCATCGGGCGCTATCAGTTCGTTTCCTTCGAAGCATGCGCTTAACAAGGGGCATGTTCAGGTGCCTGCACTAGCGCTGCTCCCGCTGCTGTTAAACGGGCTCTGCTTCACCGTGAAACTTTCCTTCAACGCAGATTTTCATGCGCACGCTGGCTACAGAAATACAAGTGAGCATTTGAAAAGAATACAGCACTATAATGGTGTTCATGGGAGGAAGATTTTTTTTTTCTATCGGAGTCTTCGAGCCCTTTTGTCTGCAAGCCCTAGATTGCTGTCTCATTCTATTAATTCTCTTACGCTGTATCCCAAACAAGCTGACTCTAAATCAAAGGTGACTATCGGTACAGTGTTCTACGTTCTTATCTTACCGTACAGGGATTGTAAAAACCCGTCGCCCATGGCCATCCAATTCCTGTGTATGGGCTTCATACATCTGCAATATGACGCGGTGCAGGGGTGACCCTTAATTGTTCTATGGATTGCTGATTCTTCACGCACCGAACAAATAAAACAACTTCTGTCTGTATAATAGACGCGTAAAGAAACCTTATATACCTCGTTCGCACAATTCCCTGAGCGTTTCAAGGCACTGCTTGTGAGCGAGGCGAGCTTCGCTTCACAGCTCTGAGGAACGGCTCCTCACTATGCTCTCTCTCTGTCTTTCTCTCTTTTGCACAATTGTAATCTTGAATGGTCACAGCTGTTTACTCACTGGCGAAGAAAAATCACGCCTAAAAAACCGCTCCTCGAGGCTTGAACCAAGCTACAACCAAACTTCCCGCGAATTTTATCCCGTACAGCGTGTCAGCCATGGTGCCAGCCGTCGTCTGTTACGGCGGCACGGGATGGGTGGCGCTGCCTTCCAGGCGCGTCTCTTGCGCATTCAAACAGCGCGGTTCTTCACTACGAACTGATTCCAACTAGGCCGAAATCTTACGTTGCCCGTGAGGGCCACGCCAGTCTCGCCTGCAAGGATGGAAATCGCTTTTTGAGGAGAGGAAATGGTGTCCGCCGATATATGAGACAGATACAGCGTCATTTCCTTTCCCCCAAAACCAATTATTATTATTAAGAAGAGGAAATGGCGCAGTAACGTCACACACCGCTCGGTGGACACCTTAACCGCGCCTTAAGGGAAGGTACAAAGGAGAAACGAAACAAGAAATAGAGGAAAAGGTGTCATGGTGGAGGGCTACCGAATAATTTCGAACACCTGGGGATCTTTAACGCGCACTTTCATCTGTACAGCACACGGGTGCTTTTTGCGTTTCGCCTCCATCGAAACACGGCTGTCGGGGAAAATAGGCACAAAGGCGCGTCGGCAAGCGCACGGAAGAGGAGTGGGAGAGCAGTGCAACGCTGGGGTTGGATTCATTCACCTCAATAGGGTGACACCGCACAGCGCATCGCGTTGGCGTGGCGACCTGAGTCGGCGCTCCTATCTACGTTACTCCGTGAGTCACGCTTCGAACCAGTTTCCCACTCTGTAGGATCGAAGAACACTGATTTCACCAGAGTGTGGTAACGTGATGGGCACACGCACAGCTTAGTTTGGCTCCATCGAAGGGGGGTCTAGAGATTCGAGCGCAGGTGGAGAGGGAAATAGAGAGGGAAAGAGGCTGGCAGCCTGTGTTACACAAATCATTTTAGACAAAAAGGTGCAGTTATAGTCAAGAAAGAACTTCGTACATACAGAATGAAAATAAGAAAAATATTGCAAACTATAGAGACATCAACTAATCTCTTCCCTGGGAGGCGGGAAAGAGCAAGAAAAAAAAAAAGCTTCTGAATGGCTTAGAGCCTTTTTGGATTTGGGGAAGCTGGGAACTTTCTTTAATCGTAAAGGCTGCCGGGGGGGACTTTGCACTATGTTTCCCATTTCTATTGGGCAGCCTTGGAACTTCCTGCCCTTCCCTGCCCTGCCCTGCCTTGTCAAATCGAAATTGCAAATCCTTATGTCATCGGTACTAGTATGCCCGAGTCTGTAAATTTACCGTCAGCAACAAAGAAAAGCGAACAAGAGAATTTAACCACGAAGAGCAAAATGACAAGCTCCTAAGATCACCTCAATACTAACAGAGGAGAATTTCAGTTAGAAGGCGCGAAGACGGTCCATTAGAACTGTTACTCAACCTCACTTGTGTTTCCCCTCCAGGAGCTAATACGTTAGTGCTTTTGTTCGGAACTTCAGTTTTCTTGTTCGCGTTTCGTTCGTTGCTGATGGTACGTCAAGCAAGATCTTTTTATTTTCACCATAATCTCATGGTCCGTTTTGGTCAGTTGTCGATACCGATAAAATCCGCCAGGATGGCTCAGAGGTTAGAGCAGGGTGGTAAAGGTGAGCCCGAAAAGTGGTCCAGGGCAAGGCGCTAACATCTTCCAACTCTCATCTAGGATATGAATTTCTAATTGCACTAAGTGCATATATCACCGCGACGTTTGAGCAGAATGTTTCGGTTATCATATTTTGTAGTTCGGAGTGCAGCGTTTTTCATGGATTACGGTCGCGCATGGGCGCGAACGTGCGCAATATTGCATCTTCATTCTTAAAATATTGCAGCAGACGACCCCTTCTGGGCGTCAATATATCAAGAATAATGTTACTAAAGGTAAACGTGCTCTGGGCCGGTTTACGCGAGTAGGCAATAAAAACTTTGGCATGCCTCGCGACATGTTACTGTTTCTCTATAAGGCTTATATGAGACCGATTCTGGAATCTGGTTGCGTCCTGTTCTCTGGTAGCGCAAGTTGCAAACTGCAGCCCTTAGCCTTACTGGAAAGGTGTGCCCTACGGCTCTGCTTCGGGCTCCCAAAATCAGCTTCAAACGCTGACCTTTATCTAGAAGCCCGTATCCCGGATCTCTATTCCAGCATCCAACTTCTAACGGTGCGTACTTTCCTTAGGTCCTTTCACCCGGCTCCCGGCGTTAATACTCCCATATTTCTAACCCATTTACACCTGTTTCGCTAATCATTGGCCACGTTATCAGCTTCCGCAAGTTATGTTCACGAGAACCTGTTAGCCCGCTTCAGGTCGATCTGATCTCCTTGCAACGAGTCGCTGATACGCAGGCTGACCCCGTCTTCTATTACGACCATATATTTCCGTTCCATGCTAAACATGCGCCCTCAAATATCCTAAATGGTCTTGTTGCTGAATACCTACAGAATTTTGTTCGTCATACTGTTCTCTCCACTGATGCCTCTGGGAGCGGTAAGAAGGCGGCGATTAAGCTATATTCGCAGGATCTGGCTTGGAGCTATTCCGTTCGTATCCCTGATTATACTCCTACATTCTTTGCAGAGGTTTTGGCTTTTGGTTTGGCTCTTCTCAAAATCCTGAGCCATGTAGCATGGGCTCTTATCCTTGCCACACTGCCTTTCATTTTAGTCTCTCTCCAAACTTCCGATAAATATCTATTTAATCGTTCCCTTAAGTTTTCTCTTCCGCGCACAGTGAGCGAGGTCCGTTCTGTCTGGGTACCTAGTCGTTCTGGTGTCTATTTTGGCAAGGTCAGCTCTCAGCACCCCTGTAATCCATCCCGTCGCTCATCGAATTGCTTTGGGGACTTCTCGTTTCCAGCGGTTCCAACATATATCAGCCAGCTTGAGTGATCAGTTGATCAATAGCCATGATTTTCAACACTTAAAGCACCTATGAAATGCCCGGTCGTATAAATCAATTCTGTGTTAGGCGTCACTGACTCTTCTGCAATGCATAATCCCTCGCATAAATTTGTACTTATGCAGATGCGGGCTCGCTACGACAAACCCTTATGAGTCATGTGGGGAAGTTGAAACAATACAACATTTTCTCCTCTCTTGCCGGCGGTTTGCATTTCAGAGAAAGCAGTATTTATAGGTCGCTCTTGCGACGTTAGGAATCCCTCTTCCAGCTCTTTTCTCGTTCGGTGCGAGCGCCAAGGGATTCTCGTTAAGTAGTGTTCGCGGCTGCCTTCGTGATTACATTATTGCAACTGGTCGGTTACCACGTTATCTGCGCATAAAATGCTGCCGCGTGTCCAAAAACTGTATTTTATTCCATTCTTGGTGCTTCAAATTTGTTGAATTTATGACTTTTTCAACAAATAAGTATTTTCAGTTTCAAAAATTCCATTATTATATTTCGTCCCCTAACGCCTTTTTTTTCCCCTGTGCATATATTTCCTTGGCATTCACCATCGTACCCTGGCCAGTCCCCCCGCGTGGGTACATGCCATGTTTACTGAGGAAAGCAACTACCACATCGTGCTGCTCGAGGTGCGTCTTGGGTCTTGGTACGCGACTCGCCTAAATCGAGACGACAGGATCAAGCCTCCGAGTGTGCCGCATACCTTCTTCGCCGCGACCCTTCCACCCCTGTAGCGTCCTGCGACTATAATCTGTCATGGTCACCTCAGATAAAAAAAAACTCCGTGCGAGGATTACTGCAGCATAGCAAGTGTTCAGGTTCATGGCGGGAACAAGGTGGGGTAGCAACTGCCGATCAATGCTTCTGCTTGAAATAGCCTACGTTGAAGGAACCTTGCGCTACTGTCTACCAGTGCTTCAAAGATTATCTACATCAAGCAATAAGGCTCTCAATGCCGCACGGAACAACTGCCTGCGAATATGTCTTGGCCTCCCAAAGGGTTCCTCTGCATCAGGAACAGTAGCGGAGGCAGGATGTTTCCCACTAGAGGTAATTGCCGCCCAGGAAACTATGCGTACCCATCTCCGCCATGTCCTGCAAGGGAAGAAGCACTTCCTACACCGTGTCCACCTAACTCGCAGCAACTCTAGCTTTGGCCAGGCAGTGCAGCTCCTGCCCCTTCCTACTATTAATCAACCTCAGAAACTACTACCTCTGGCCTTTCCTCCAAGGACACTCTCTCCTCTAAAGGTGAAGAAGTCTGTTCCAGGTGTGAATGCAAAGAGCCGCATGCCACAGGCAGCACTTCTGCAAGCTACTCTCGCCTACTTAATCGAAGAATATACGCAGCACACCCACATCTTCACCGATGGTTCAACTACTAAAGAAACTTCTTCTTGTGGCCTTTATGTGCCCTCAACAGGCCATGCCCTTTCTTACCGGCTGCAGCGGAGGACCTCCTCTACAACAGCTGAGCTTCACGGCATTAAGGAAGCTGTTTCTTACATCCTGCGCCGAACCGCCGGCCGTTGGGTTATCTTCACCGATTCAAAAGCATCTCTGAAGATCCTGGCCAACCTGCTGAAGAAAACGAATCACCAGCCAGTTTCCCTGGACATTGGGTATATCCATCATTTAGCTATTGCCGCAGGCCACTGCATAACATTTCAGTGGGTACCTGCTCACTGTGGCATTATGGCTAACGAAAAAGCAGATGAAGCGGCCCGTAAGGGCCATCAACATCAGAGATACATTAGAAGTTTTCTCACGAAATCTGATGCGTCCCAAATGGCTTAAAGTTTTGCGTACGAAGAAACGTATCGGCTTTGGAGTTTGCCGACACATCAGTACCAATTTCTTCACTCAATCGACCCACATCTTAGATCAAGACTCTCACCCAGAATTCCTCGACAACTCGAAACACTTTATCACCGACTTCGTCTGAATGCTGCATATACAAATGGCCTGCGATACCGTTTTGGACAAATGAACAGTCCGCATTGTGACAGCTGTGCTTCGATAGAAACTGTGGAACATATCCTGCTTGAGTGCCCTGCGTATGCTAACGAGCGTGCGTACTATGAACATTGCATGCAGAAGCTCTGCCCAGTGCCCCTAACAATGGACAAAGTTTTAGGCCCCTTAGCCTGCTTCAGACAACAGAGACTTGCAATGAACTTTCTTTTTACATATTTAAAAGACATTGGACATCTCGATAAGCTCTAAATTCACTTGGAGGTTACCTTCATGCATTCTTCTTGCAGTGAACTTCGTCAGCCCATTCGTCGGACTATGCAGTCCATGATTCCATAGGTTACATCAATACTCGCCACTGCATCCTTAGTACCCATTTCATGGCTGCATTTTATCTTCGTTTTTTTTCCACCTCTTCCACGCTGCTCTCCTTAAGTCTTTATCTCCCAAATTCCCCTCCCTGCGCAGAGTAGCATGCCAGCGATATTGAAACGCCGGCTAAATTCTCTGTTTTTTCATTAAAGAGTCTCTCTCTCTCTCTCTCTCTCTCTCTCTCTCTCTCTGCTTCTCCTTGAACTTTGCTGCAGCGTCCTCTCGACTCTCATCGGTTCCTGGTGAAGCCGCTCCAGGTTGGGGGGGGGGGGGGGGGGGGGCGCACGAAATATACCATTATAACTTTCATCTCGGAGACTCGCTACTTCTGCCGCCTTCATATATTTCTTCCCACCGCGGCCATCAGTTCAAGGTTGAAGTGCCAAGCAGTCGCACCAACATCCATTTCACCTTTTCATCCCCGAGACAGCTAAGGAATGGAACCACCTTCCCGCTTTCATCGCATCCATTACAAACTCCGAGTTAATTAAGAATGTTGTTAGTGATTGTATAACCCAATTGTGCTGTACCAATATTGTTCTTGTATTTTTTTTACTACCCACTCCCATCTGTAATTATTCGGCCAGAATAAAAAAATAAATGAACAAACCGTCGTCAAATAGAGTTGTCGCTCAATCGCATATTAGTTCCATGATTTACAGCGGCTCTTACTTATGCATAGCCGAGACATTATTTTACAGTAGGAAACCCGGCTCTCTCCTAATCGGTCCTAATCACGTAAGAATTTCCCTGTGTTTAGAGCTGATCGCACGAACGGGGCGGGGGGGGGGGGTTGATATTGATTTCATCAAAATTATTTCACCGCGCGAATGTGTCACAAAATATAATGCGCTCGGATTGTAGATATTTGCAGTTGATATCCTTGTACCGCAGTGTGTCGCTCTAGCAGTTGGGAATATTTACCTCCCTGCTGGCATTCCTAGAACGGATTGCTTGGGTGCTCTATTGCGCAATAAGTTTACAACGTGGTTTTTGCGGGAGGCTTCAATTCACACCATGTTATTTATATGGGGTTTCCGCACAGATTTCAGTGGGCAACTACTTCGATCAGAGATGTCTGCAAATGATGCTCGTTGTCACAACAGCGATGCTATAGCTTTTATTCGCGCTCATTCGCGTTCAGCGATTGATTTGACTTTCGCTGTTAATGGGGTTGGGATATCTTCATGGTCGCGAGTTGACTGTGGCACGTCGAGTGACCACTACCCGATAACTTTCACTATAGTGTGCAGTCCCCTAAGGGCGACCGGTTCCACTCAAAAATTCGCAGCAGACTATAAGGTCACTGGTGGCTCAGTGCTACACTTGGTCCCGGCTTTACGTGGCGGGGAATGCAGTGCATTGAGCCAGTGGGGTGCCCAAGTTTCCAACATTCTGTACTGCACACTTGTGTGCTACAAAAACAGCCGGGTTCAATGCTTGTATAGTGACATGCGTCATTTCACTGTAATTGTCCGCATTAAAAAGTTGGTTTGTGAATTATATGCTTTCTTGGCATTTCCCCTGTAGTGATTGAATATCGAGAACATCACTCTTGCTACACCATGCAAGTTGCACGCGTTTGAAAAGAATTATAGATGCACGGAGTCTAGGTGGATAGCTTAGAGTGTATTGGTGTAATCAGTGGTGCAAGAATGTGCTTGCTACACATGTACTGCTTGCGATATGCAGCAGATATGGCGTTCAAAGTAGAATTTTTGATTCAGAAGGAATCTACTTTAGCTGTACTCGTACTCCACTCTCATTATTCGACTGGGTAGGAAATATGCCTCCCTGCGGTACCTTTGGTAGGTGGGTGATGCCCCTTTTCAGACTCTAAGGAAGGTGGGAGAGCGGCACGGAGGAGCAATGACAATAGTGTAAGTGCATAACACTCATTTATGTGGAGGAGCTCGTAGAAGCTGTAGAATGCTTCGGCAAGCATTTTTTCTTGTGCTTTAATCTTTAGTCACGAGACCCTCCCCCTTCCTCTTAATGACCGAGGGTGGCGATGCATTTTCCTTGGATGCAAAGATTGCAAAGGTCTCGGTAGAGAACACATTTTGCACCAGATCTGGGTTTCTAATTGCCAAGGAATGGCCCATGTGAGCCCAGGGCCCACCCTTCGAAGAAATGAAGGAGTGCACGTGTTTTATGCGCGTATGAGCGGCAAAGAAAAGCCGAGGACGCCCATAAAGTACAAACCAACAGGCAGGAATTAGAGGGCAGCTTTGTGAGAAATACTGTGCAGATGTGCAAATTGATGCTTAGATTGCAAAGTTTTTGTAAATGTGTTATACTGAAAAGTGTAAGGGCACAAAGTAAAAAACTGCATTCTGGAAAGTGCACAAGATGTAAACCAAGCATAGCCTTGAAAGAAAAACCTAACTATAAGTGCTGTTTCTGAAAGGCAGGAGGCAAATTTCAATGCCTATTAAAGTGATTACTAAACAGTAAAATGATTTTACTGTGGTGCATGGCTTGTTTCTATTGACGTGCACATGTATTGTACCTAATTTTGTATTCTCAGAAAAATGATATGGGTAACACACATAAAGGCACTTCCTGTTAAATGCTTTAGTTCAAGAGCAAGGAAGGATGGCGAAATGAGGGGCTCATTACAATGTACATGGAGGCAGGCAATAGTCATTGACAATTACTGAGAGTTGGATTTGAACGTTATACATCTTTATACTGCCACTTTGTACTGGCCTCGTACAGGTCGCCTTCCCAACCATATCCCACATCTTTGCCCAACACTTTCCCTCGAACGGGTGTCGGCTGGGACACCCTGGTCACGTCGTGGCCATCATCTGCCCATGTCATTTTTGAAGACGGTGAGTGTTCATGTTCAGAACTTGCAACTATCTGTCTGTAAGCCCACCCTTCACGCATTAGCCCAAAAGGGGTCTTCAAGTAAATAAAATGAAACTTGGAGCATGAAGAAACCTTTGCCTCTGCCAACAGCCTGTCGACACCACCATGGCCTGCATTTCTAATTTTGCAGGCATGCGCAAGCAGGACGAAAGAGAACACTCAGTAATTGTGAAATTAAATTTTAAACTTGAGAAGGCATCAAACGACTCGTACATCTAACACAAAACTTTGAAGAATTAAATATGCTGCTCACTAGCATATGGGGAGTAATCACTGCCTGCATGCCCAGAAGGACTTGCCTTTCATATTGCTTTGAGCGGTTCATCCATACTTTTGCATGGAATGTGGCCATCTCTGGGTTTCCCATAATAACCTTCTGTAACTAAGACCCTTGCTTATTGGCACTTTTGCATTGAGCAAACTATTTTGTCCCAAACTCCAACTTAACCTGCTTCTTGTCAAAAAGTTTGTTACACTCCGGTGGCTATAAGATGTTCATGAATGCAACTCGGAAAAAAAAATTTCAGGACTTGTTAATAGCAGAATTCGGTCTATCTCAACCAACAACTCACTGTGCTTCTCTCTGCTATGCCGTCTCCAAGACAGTTTCTCTCACATGTAGAGTAACCGGCCTTTGCAAACGCCATCTCTCCTCCTCCTCGTTGACAGGTGCAATTAAAATATGAAGTATGTGTCTTGTGACCCATCTGTGCCATGGCAGGTTTGCACCAACGCCCATCACCTGGACATGGCTGATCACAACAGCACGCTACACATCGCACTCTGCTAAAGCTTGAAAATACCTGGTGCACTGGCTAAGTGGCTGCGGCATTAGATATATGCACCAAAAGTTGTGGGATGGAATCCCAGCCATAGTGACCGTCCATCAAGACGTTGCAAGTCAATACTGCCGCTGGTAGAGTGGTGAAAGAATGAATCTGAAAAAGAACTGTTACAAATTGCTGCCCCTGGATTCCAAACTGCATTAGTATTTTTCGAAACTGGAAACATGGGGCAACGCTGTTTTTCAGTTACTCTGAATTGATTCTGGATTCTGTCAAATTATGCTTCTCAAGTGCCACCAATTTAATTGTGTTTACTGCAGTGTTCATACTCCTGCATGCGTTATGCATAATTACATGCTTTATTACCAAGTTTTCAGTTATGTTTTCACTTTTGTGTTTTGTATTATGAGCACTGCTTGATTTTGTGTTCGTCCCTAGTGTGTGTTTCTAGTGCGTTATGAGCGTAGCATTGGACGTTAGAGAATTCTCCTGTGTAATTCTCTGTCGCGTCCTTATGATGCCCCAAATAAATATGGCCGTGAATGTACCCTTGGCTGCCAGAGTGTTACTCTGAATTGAAAAGAGGATTGTGGAGAATTCTTGTGCGTTTCCAGCAACATGCACATGCTGCTGCAAAGAGAGAATTTATCTGCTTTTCCTGCTACATAATGTTTGTACCATTGGCAGGAAAAGTAAATGAACCAAGAAAACGAAATTTAAATCTTATTGCTTGGAACCTGGCATACTCCATCGGTCCTGGCATACATACCTGAGTGTTTACTCCATTAGTAGATGCCAAGCATAGTAGATCGCATTTGTCATGCTCGTCATTTTCTGACTTCATGTGCTAAGCTGTCCTGGAGTAAATATTCAGTCACTTCTGTGGTCCATTTACTTTTCCAGATATTCCTTACATAGATGGCTTGCCCTGACGTCATTCCAACTGCCATGTTCAATGACCACAACCATGGCATGAAACTTAGCGTTTAAGTAACCAGCTTCGCATTGCCACTATTGTGAATGCCGAGTGTTACATCATCACCTGCAGGCGGCCACCTACTGATTGCCCAGAGATAAATGTATAACCTTTCAGAGGCCAACAATTAGGACTAAGCTTTGTTGTACTAGCTTGTAAAGATGACGAGATCAAAAGTTGCTGCAGTATTAATAGTACAGACGTATGACACTGCAGTCTTTTATCGTTGTTTTGTTTCGTTTGCGGGGTTTAATGACCCACAGCTGTACATGGGCTACGGAGGACGCCGTAGTAGAGGGCTCTGGAATAATTTAGACTACCAGGGGTTCTTCAGCACACTGACATCGCACATCACATGAGTGTTTTTCATTTCACTTCCATTAAAATGCGGTCACCGCAGCCGGGATTCAGCCTCAAGTCCTTGGGCCCAGCAGTCGAATGTCATAGCCACCAAGGAACCATGGCTGGTCTACACTCCGTCATGTACGTTGTATCCCGTGAGATGGTATGCAAGAAAGTTATTTCAACTCTTTTCATTAAAGTGAGCAGCGGCAGCTGGATTATCCCCACATTAAGGTGTTTAGTACAATGCATTCCACAATGTGCTACTACAGTTCACTGCCACATGGTGCGAACCAAGCATGTGGCATGGCACGCACACATGCACACCTGGCACAACACACATGTAGCGGGCTCCAAACAAAAGCAAGTCGCAGAAGCACACATCTTTAAATGTGCTGCGTTTAACGCAATTTTCTTCAGTGCTCACAATTGACTCTTCGAACACATGAAAATCACTGATAAGAGTATGCTGTAATAGTACGATTTATTGCAACAAATGTATACTAAAATACAAACTATGTTCATAGAAAATAAAACACATATTGAAAACGAACTGATTAGCAGCCACAAATATACCCTGCTTGCCTCGTGTTTTAAGTATTTTCGAAGTGTGAATGGTGCATCAATAAACAGTGAGGAGGGGAACAAACGTCATTACTGTTGGTTTTCGGCATTCAAGCTCTTGGAATATTTTTCTCGCAGAATTCACAACCCCTGCATATTTCCACAACCAAGCAGAACTCGGAGGTCACTTGAAAGGCACCTTTATGTTTCGTTTTATTGCTCTACTGCATTCATGCACTGAAAATGTTCTTTCAACCATGATAGGTGGCATCAAGTTTACTCCTCATGTTCAAGGGTGTGATGTAGAATTATGAAGATAAGCAAACTCTCCACACATACTCAAAAAATTTGGTCTAAAGCTGAAACTTGGAACAAACACCACTTCTTTTCACAACTCACACAAGCTCACAACACCTACAGGAATGTTTGTCCTTTAGCAACTACTTCAAGTTAGAAACTGGATCACAGATGTCCTCATTTCAGGTTAGAAGGCAACAGCTGTAGTCTTAAAATGTTCACCAAACAGCCTCTGAATATCAGCTTGCATAAGTTGCTTCTTCAAACAAGTAGCACGGTAAAAATTTCTCCCCTATAAGTGCAGTTAAGCTCACTATAAAATTACATTAAAGCAACTGCTAACCTTTTGGTTGAGAGAAACTGAGCAGAGATGATAATGATGTAATTTCCATGCAATGCAGTCGCTGGAAGGAGTGGCATGACCGTATTGTTCTCGATGTATGAAACTCCGTTTAGCTAGTATGCGCACTTCCTCTACGCTGTCCCTATTACCAACCATGCACTGCCAATATATCAGCAGGAGCCGCCGCCGTGGCTCAGTGGTTATGGCGATCGGCTGCTGACCCGAAAGACGCGGGCTCGATTCCGGAAGCGGCGGTCGAATTTAAATGGAGGCGAAATTCTAGAGGCCCGTGTACTGTGCGATGTCAGTGCACGTTAAATAACCCCAGGTGGTCGAAATTCCCGGAGCCCTTCACTACGGCGTCCCTCATAGCCTGAGTCCCTTTGGGACGTTAAACCCCCATAAACCAAACCAAACCAATATATCAGCAGCTTAATCTATAAAACTGCAGAGGAACACTGCCCGCGTGCTCATCCTCTTTACCTTGCGACGAGAGCAGAAACGCCACATCTTAGGGTTAAAAGCCCAATGACCCTATAAATCCCTCGTATTTCGAGGAATAATGCAGGTGATTTCGGCTGTACTCACCTTTCCTCGCTCTCTCTTTCCACATGGTGTCACATGGCAAAGATAAGTAATTTTATACAAATCAGTTTAACGTTCCGAAGCGACAGATACATGTCTCGGCTTTGGAACGTTAGTGTCGTTTCATTTCGGTGCTTTCAACTCAACAACCCAGAACTTTATTGCGCTTTCCTGTGTCTCTCTGTTCGGGGTGACCTGAACTCTACTACACCCTCGAGGCTGTGAGCCTAACAGCATTGTCGCGCTTTACGCGATAGCGTATACAGCTTGTTCGGTCGATAAGCCGTCGGCGCAGTAATAGCCTGCACAGAGTGTTGGAAATAATCGGGGGCTGCGGTAAAATATCGTATCATGGTTATTTGTGGTTGTAGTGATTGATGAATGATTGGTGTGTAATAAGCGATGGCGAGTTAATGAAATCATTGTAATGAATAGATAAATTAAAGAAATAAGAAAATGGCAAAATTGGAAAAAGGTGGTTCAAAGGTATCAAAATGCTCAGTATGAAAAGCCAATGCTTGATGATGCTAATTAAGAAAATTTAGTGTGTGCAATTGATAGATTAATGAACTGCAGCAATTTTAAGAAACGAAAAATGCGTTCGAAGGTGCCAAACTGCTCAAGATGGAAAGCCTAAGCCAGTACGCTATCGTGTCATACCCTTAAGGCGTAGCTTAAAGGGACAGTGAGCAGAACTCTATCAAATATTTTCGTTAGCTAAATCTGATAGTTTGGAATTTCATGGATTTGTTGCCGCTTGTTCGGGAGCGAAAGATGCATTTATTTCAAAGAAATTTGGATTCGAAGTTGAAAAAGTTTTTCCTGCAGCTAGTTGGCGGAGGCTGCAAACGGGAACTTTAACTTACATATCCTACACAAAATGTATCCTACACAATTCAGGGACACATGCCCGTGGAGCGGGGCAACCCCCACGCTATACCATATCACCTGGGAGTGCGAACGCAACTACGCATTTCACCAACACAAAACCCCGAGTGCGGGGCAATGGGAGAGCCGGCTCACCAGCTGCGAGCTCACTGCCCAAAGGGCACTAGTGCAGCACGCAAGCGAAACAGCTAGGCTCAGTGGAGCCCTGGAATAGGGGCCCAACCCTGCTGAAAGAGGTCAAGCGTCGACAGCGATGAAGACGGACACCGAACCGCCAATCTCTTAAGAGACCTCAATAAAGTTTTTTTATCTCTCTCTCTCTCTCTCCCGCCGCTCCGATTCAAACACGAGAGCTCTTCTGACGTCACGTCGAACTCTTGTGACGTCATAGAAAGGAGTGACGTAAAAAGTGACGTAAATGCAGACTCTGTGGTTTCTGGCGGCTAGCGGTGCGGTCTAACAGCTGCCGAAATGAAAGCTACCGCCGCCGCACGTTGAAGGCATCTATCGGGGGTCGCTACCGTCGCTTCGTTTACGTTTGCACCGGCGTCCTGCCAGCGTTACGAAGGATCCCGTTCCCGAACCCGACGACGATGTTCTCGCAAAAACTCCGGCCTGCATTTCAGCGACCACAGGCCCAGAGAGCGTGCGATGCTTTTGAGGGAGCACGGTTAGATTAGGCGCCGGTGGGTCGTTTCCCCCTTCCGCCGTGAGCAGCCGTTGCAAATTAAATATCATAACCCCATTGCGGGGAGTCGAAAGGGGCAAGGACAAGGACGGCGCGTTGCGCCCATCGGAGGCTGGGCGGTTCTTTGGCGCCAACGGATTGCGATTCCTTGAACGGCGCGGTTGCACGGTGCAGCAGGCGGCGTCGAGGTCTCCCATGCATGGTTGCCACAAAAAACGGATGGGTGCTTGTGGAGTTCGCTGACCTTTCCGAGAACTCGTTGGCCTTGTGTTCGCAAGGAAGGCCGCTCCAGCGGGGTCGGAAGTCCCCAACAAAGGGGCCCGTCCCGTCCCTGCCTCCCCTTCGTGCAGCGGACGTCCTCGTTTGCGCCGCGCCGTCACGGGGATGACCCGCCGGGAAAAACGCTAACCAAGTACAGCTGTCGACATGTGGTTGTTAAGGGGCTGACGAGGTTTCGGGGGCGCACGAGATACGGCTGAGTATTAGCCGAGTGACCGGAAACCCACTATTCCCGTAACGACTGTGTCCGTCTCGTGCGGTGTATGCAGTAAACACTTTAGGGATCGTTTTGTAGCGTGTGCGAAAGAAAGTGGTAACGGCTGGGCCGTGGGTGCCGTGGGAGAGGGTGGTCGCGTTTGTGCTGTTTGTCTATTTGATTGCAACCTCTCCTTTCCCAAATGTTTAATCAGCACTCTTTCCCCAATCTGTGATTAGTTGGCGGAAACCTTATTTTTCTTTCCCTGACCACTGATTGGTGAGGGGTGTCGTTTGTTATCTTATTGGTTGCTGTCCCCGCTAAGGGCGGAGACAGAGCGTTTAAAACCAAGCGCTCTGGGTTGAGCGGGGGCTGAATTCGTCTGATCCACGATTTAGTCATGTAAATAGTTTTCTCCTTGCTTTGTTTCTTCTCGTTTTTTTACCTATGTTGTAAATAAATAGTTAACCTTCTCCTTTCCTTGAGTAATGTGAATGTTTGCGAGTAGAACCACCGGGTCATCAAGAAACCCCGATTTCATCATCAAGTAGTTTCCTCTCATCGAAACAGGAAGGGGATCGTAACTGGCGCAGTCGAGACAGGATCGCAACTGGCGCAGTCGACACAGGATCGCAACTTCTTTCTACTCAAGGCATTGGACGGAAGGTGAGAAGAACAAGTCGGTGGACAAGCTGTTTGTCCTAAAGGAGAAAACGTGAAGCTGCGTCGCAAGACTGACGTCGAAAGCTTCAGGATCACGGGTCGAGTTCGAGAGGACGTCGGAGGCTCAAGTCAGCTAGGAACTGAAGGAGCCGGGCAAAAACAAGCCATCGAGGGTTCGAGTCAGCGAGCTCCTGAAAAGAACCAGGCGTCCACATCGAACGGGTTCGAGTCAGCGAGCTGCTGAAAAGTAACCAGGCGACCAAGTCAAGCCAGTCAAACGAGGCAGAAGTCAGCGAGCTGCTGAGAGATCCAGAGCTCAAGTCGTCCGCATCGAGGAGCCTGTCGTCATCACGGAGGACGACGAGATCACCGGGGCAGAGAGCAAACAGTAAGGTAGGAGACCTTTCTGCTTTCTCGAATTCACCATGTCGGTGTAGTGTTTATGTGCTAGAAACGATAGCGCGGAAAAACGGAGATGGCTGCTGTACGGTATGATCAGGAGGGCAGGATGCGATGCATTGAGCAGGAGGAGGCTGAACAGCTAAGTGAAATTGAAAACTTGAAACTGCAAATTGAGCTGGAAACGAGAAAATTGGCGCAAATGCAGATAAAATTAAGGCAGGGGACGAAAGTCGATAGCGAGGCCTTATTCGCAGCAGTTCAATGTTTTAACTGCATGAAATTTGGGCATTCGATGATTGAGTGTTCGAAAAAGCAAGAACAAGATATTCCCGCGGTGAGGAGAGAGGTGTGCGAGCTAGTAGCTCAGGTGGAGGTACCGGCGCCTGATAAACCAAGTTCCCAGTCGGAGATGGCTGTTGATAAGGTCAGTCAACCAGATAGGGTAGACGATCTGGCATGCCGCAACTTGGAATCCGAAGGTCAAAATTCTGAAGCCTGTGTGGATTCAGGGACCGAAATTACAAAATGGCAGTGTGCGGCTCTCCAAAGAGCACAAGCTGATCTAGCGTTGTGTGCCGTGCCAGAACAGATCGCTGAAGGCATAGAGGCGTTAGTCACCCCTGTGAAGCATTCGCTGTCAGAGCGAGCACATATAGAGCAGACCAAAGAGGGGCAGGAGTGTACTTCTCGTGAACAAGCGTTCAGCGTTGCCCAAGAGCAGGTCGGCGCTAGCTCTGAGGCAGCGGGAACGCGCGAGGAAGATGTAAATCAGGATCTGATAGCGGGCACACTCCTTGCAGGTGATGGTAAGCTAGCTGCCAAAAATGAGTTGGTTAGCAAGCTGGAGCTGACACTGTGCGCAGTGACAGCAGATGTAGCTGCAGGTGTAGGGAAGTTGATAACACTTGAAACACACTCGGTACTAGAGCAGCCAGAAAGGAACCAGCCAGATGAAGAACATCAGAGCTCAGATTTCGATGAGCGTTTCAGAATCTCGCACGAATCTGTTCGAGACAGACTCGAGGCTTCAGTGGAGCTTCAGGCAAATCCGGAGGCTACAAATGTTTCTGCATCAGATTGGGAGCTGACAGGGGCAGCTGCAAAGAGTTTCGCAGCACATAGGAAACTGGTGGATGCGGGCAATGCCTCCATTCCTGTAGGTTTCCACATGGAGCAACCTGCCCCATTAGCAGAAGTGTGGAAGCAAGGCGGCGAAGGTGATCGTAAAACGATAACGAATGAGCGCATGCTTTTCTTTGAGGAGAACGCCGGCTGTCAACGCTGGAAACAGCTAGCACTGCCGGAAACTGCATGTCAAAGTGTAGGTCAAGTTGCCGATGACAGGCCCAACCCTATTCTAAAATTCAAAGTAAGGGCGAATGCAGACGCAATACCAACAGCAGCCTTCGTGGCCCGTGGGGAGTCTGTAAGCTCTATTAATTTTGAGAAAAGCGACAAGGGAGATCCGATAGCGGCGGTAGCCTTCACAACCGGCGCCGTGCCGGATAAATTGGAATTTTGGTCCAATCCTATGGGCAAAGCTAAAAGGAAACATCTTCTTTTTCGAGGTGTAGGTGGCTAGAACTCATTCTGCCAATTTGGTGCACCGATCTGACATGGTGGTTCTGGAACGTGCAGATTGGTGTCCTAACCTTGTGTGCACGGAACGAAATGAGGCTGTGTATGTGTGTGCACAGTGCTGCTTGGAACCTTGTGGCCGGACTTTAATGTCACACTGACAGCAAGTGTCCGCGTGACATTCTTGGTTGGGAGGTGTGGAGTTCGCTGACATTTCCGCGAACTCGTTGGCCTTGTGTTCGCAAGGAAGGCCGCTCCAGCGGGGTCGGAAGTCCCCAACAAAGGGGCCCGTCCCGTCCCTGCCTCCCCTTCGTGCAGCGGACGTCCTCGTTTGCGCCGCGCCGTCACGGGGATGACCCGCCGGGAAAAACGCTAACCAAGTACAGCTGTCGACATGTGGTTGTTAAGGGGCTGACGAGGTTTCGGGGGCGCACGAGATACGACTGAGTATTAGCCGAGTGACCGGAAACCCACTATTCCCGTAACGACTGTGTCCGTCTCGTGCGGTGTATGCAGTAAACACTTTAGGGATCGTTTTGTAGCGTGTGCGAAAGAAAGTGGTAACGGCTGGGCCGTGGGTGCCGTGGGAGAGGGTGGTCGCGTTTGTGCTGTTTGTCTATTTGATTGCAACCTCTCCTTTCCCAAATGTTTAATCAGCACTCTTTCCCCAATCTGTGATTAGTTGGCGGAAACCTTATTTTCCTTTCCCTGACCACTGATTGGTGAGGGGTGTCGTTTGTTATCTTATTGGTTGCTGTCCCCGCTAAGGGCGGAGACAGAGCGTTTAAAACCAAGCGCTCTGGGTTGAGCGGGGGCTGAATTCGTCTGATCCACGATTTAGTCATGTAAATAGTTTTCTCCTTGCTTTGTTTCTTCTCGTTTTTTACCTATGTTGTAAATAAATAGTTAACCTTCCCCTTTCCTTGAGTAATGTGAATGTTTGCGAGTAGAACCACCGGGTCATCAAAAAACCCCGATTTCATCATCAAGTAGTTTCCTCTCATCTCCACCGGAAGGGGAAACTAAACTGGCACAGTCGACACAGGATCGCAACTGGCGCAGTCGACACGATCGCAACTGTGCTCAAGGGCGCTCGCGTTTAAAGTTGGCGGCCAGAAACTAAAGCCGACGCACTACGCTCAACGGCTTCCGCTGGATCCAACGGGTCCACTGGATTGGGCCTCTCGCCACTTGCATGTACCTTCAGATGTGTACTGTGAATGGATTAAATTAGCCGACAGCTCGAAAAGAAGAGCTCCGCCCAATTGCCGAAACTATTGAATTACGTCACAATGCGCACCTCGCCGCGGAGCCGAATCGGTCTGGCCGGGCCGGCGGCGGCTGGCGCACTCGGCGCGAAATAGAGACATACCCCGAGTCTCCGCCAGTGCGGTCAGAGTGCGCCGAAGCCGCCGAACGCTTCGGCGGTCAAGCGCAGTTGGAGTATAGAGGGTCTCAATTTGGCCGACGTGACGTCCCCGTGCAACGTGCGCGCGCGCGTTACGCCGGAGTATAAATGCCCCTTAACAGAGCCTGCGCTTCAAACGCTAACCAACGTACTCGGTGGCGGCATCTATGGGAGCCACTGAAACGCCCCGCCCACTCACTGAATAAAAAATAAATACACTGTGCCGAGGCTCTGAGTCGAACCAGGGCATTCGGCGTTTAAGGCGGAGACGCTGCCACTCAGAAACGACGGCTCAAGGTATAGCCATCAATAAAGGCGCATATAGAGAATGCACTCTTCTGATGCAGAAGTCTCCGCGCTTTCGCTACGTATACCCTGGCCTAACAGAGCTAGGCAATCAGCAATTTTTCTTAACTGCCTTGTACCTTATCTCCCGTCCCTAATAAACGATTTCCGTTAAGTAGTTTGAAGTTGACTGGCACAGCCGGGAATGTTTCGCCGAGCGAGCGTGCGAAGACCCAAGTGCTCTTTATAAATACTGCGAACTGCCTTGTACGAGCACCGACCATCGTGCCATCATAGTTTTTCATCGACCGTGGCGATCATCTGACCGGCCTTAACAGGCACCTTCAAAGGTTAACTAGCACGTTAAGCGGCACTTGGAGTTCCTCTGCTGTTCGGCGCTTGTAAACCGAGGCGCGTCAAAAACAAAACCAAGGGGCACGCAAATCTCAGACGCGAAGTGCCATAACAAATCGAAAAACTCCTGACCGCCTGTGGCAACGCCAAACATCGATTTTCTTTGCTTCCAACATTGAGCTTGTCTTTTTTGTCTTATGTAACAAAAGTGCACTATCGGTTTTAAGACAAAACTTACTTCAATATTGAACCGCGCCACCTTTCTTTGTCAGCCTCAGAGATTCGCGAACCCATGTAGGAAGGAAAATTCCTCCGAGGTGACGTCTCTTGTCCTATGACGTTATCGCGCTTGTAGTTGCGAGATTGGCATGTAGCGACGATACCTGTATTTTGGTTATTGCTATTTTCTACCTAACAAGAGCTTTGTTTTCAGTAAGAGTGGCGTTTTTGTTGTCTGGAGCTGGTATTCTATCGATACAAGTCAACTTAAATTTCTCCTCAGTGTCCCTTTAAGTGTCCTCTCCAATTTTTTTCTTACTCACCAGAGTGACCAGTACTTCTTCCAGACATGAAAATATTATTTCAGATTAAATTTAGAAGCGTCTTCATTATTGGAAACGTCTCCTTTCTTCTTTCACTCACTCCTTTATCCCTTCCCTTACGGCGCGGTTCAGGTGTCCAACGATATATGAGACAGATGCTGCGCCATTTGCTTTCCCCAAAAAACAAATTGTTATTATTATTATTATTATTATTATTATTATTACTATTATTATTATTATTGTGTGCTGTGCTCCCGTCCGTTTTTTGGTAAGCAGCAGTTTTTTCGTGGTGCCGACTGCAACAAACGTGTACACGCGAAGTGTGTCACTTGGAGTGACGACGAGCTGCAGCTTTTGAAGTCCGGCTCGCGACCATTCATGTGCAATCTGTGTTTGTCGTCTTGCGGCGGTGCTAAGCCTAGCGACGGTGGCGTGTCAGCGGCTGCATTCCTTTCTTCCACGGCCCACCAGCCCCATCACCCGACCGACCCGACCGGTTCCCTCGCTTCCTCCCCGACGGGCGAACCTGACGGTGCGCTTGCCTCGCTTCGGGCTCTCCTCCTCGACGCACTTGAGGGAATCTCGTTTCTGAGCGACGAGGTCGCCCAGCTGCGGGAGGAGAATGAGCGCCTTCGTGGTGACAACTCGCGGGCGCTCGCTCTCCAGGCCGAGGTCGTTGCCTCTCTGCGGGCTGATGTTCGCAGCCTACGCGAGGAGCTTGCGAGGCGCCCTGCTTCAT
Organism: Amblyomma americanum; assembly: GCF_052857255.1. Taxonomy (NCBI): domain Eukaryota; kingdom Metazoa; phylum Arthropoda; class Arachnida; order Ixodida; family Ixodidae; genus Amblyomma; species Amblyomma americanum. The sequence goes on from NC_135497.1 coordinate 144,134,788, forward strand.
CGCAGCGTGATCCGCCTTTCGTCGAGCACCTGTCCGCGAGCAGTCCTTCCCGTATGTTCCAGCCATCCAAGAGCTACTCTGCTGCCCTTCACTGTGGGATGGCAACTGTTGATTTGGCCACCTGCCCGACATCTGTATCTGTCCCCCCACTTGTAGTTAATTCGCCTGAGGCGCAGAAGAAGCACCGAAGCCCAGCCATCACTGGCTCGTCGAGCTCATCCAGTCTGAACGTCGCCAGACCTCAGAAGCGCCCGAAGGCTATTTTCGTCTCCAAGCTGTGCCCCGAGACAACGTCGGCTGATCTGACGAACCATCTGAAGTGCGTGAACGTCACCCCCCTAACCTGCCGGCAGTTGAAAACGAAATATGACTCCTACTCGTCCTTCCACCTCACAGTCAGCGCGGAATTTTACGATCAGCTTGTTGACCCTTCGATGTGGCCTACGGGCTGCATCTTCAAGGCTTTTCGTGGAAAGCTCCTGGATGGTATGTTGCATCCTTCCGAGCTGACGGTTGATCGCAGTCAACCCTAACTTGGATATATATTATCAAAATGCCCGAGGTCTTCGGACTAAGGGACCTGTATTTTTTTCTAATGCATTAGCCTCTTGTTACTCGGCTGTTGTAATTACTGAGACCTGGCTGTCTAGCGAAGTTAACTCAGGTGACTTCTTTCCTAATAAATATTCTGTTTTTCGAAGTGACCGCCCTGAATCAGCTTCTAAACAAAAGGGAGGGGGAGTGCTCATTGCTATTGACAGTTCCGTGCAGTGCGTTCGGCGTTCCGACCTGGAAACCATCGAAGAATCTGTCTGGTTAGAGGTCACTTTAACTCGACATCAAAAACTCTTATTGGCAGCTTTCTATATTTCCCCTAATCTGCCTCCTCCTGCCTACGATGATGTACTACATTCTATTGAATATGTTATCACTTCTCATAGCAAGCACAAACTGCTCATTTTAGGGGATTTTAATACTCCAGGTATTAACTGGAATACCTTTACATATTCACACAACAATCATTATGTAGTTAGTAAGTGCAACCGGCTTTTAGATTTCATAGCTTTTAACACCTTGCAGCAACACAATTTAATTGAAAACTGTTGTGGTAATGTTCTTGACATTTGTTTATCTAATTTTGAAAATGTTCGAGTTTCGTCATCTGACATCTCACTTACTCGCTGTGACAAATTTCATCCTCCAATTCTAATAACGGCTTCGGTTTCTGTCCCACCTTCTGCTAATTCAAATCGTGCGGGGAATTCCCCCCGTTTCGCTTACGCACTTGGCGACTATGTTGGTCTCTTCGGTTTCTTCTCTTCTGTCGACTGGTCTGTTTTAAGCGAAATCAGCGATGTTGACGAACAAGTCAGTCGCTTCACTGAAATAGTTCTCAATGGTATGCGCCAGTACATACCTATGCACACTCCTACTCGCAGCAAGTTTCCGTTCTGGTTTTCCAAAGAACTTAGAACAGCGCTGAAACTTAAGGAGCGGGCCCACCATAAAGCGAAACGCCCTGGGCTGGATACATGGGCAGATGAATTTCGCCGCTTGCGTTCCCTTTGCAAACGCCTGTACAAGCGGGATCATGAGTCCTACCTTGATTATTTAGAGAATAGTGCCTCTAATCGTCCTACTGAATTCTGGCGATACGTTCGCAAGCGTTCTAATAAATCTGATAGTCATATTCACTTAGTTGACTCTCATGGGAATGAAATTCGGAATGTCGCTGACGGCTTTGCTCAACACTTTTCCTCCGTGTACAAATCTCCACTTTTCGACTCCGTGTGCCTTCCAGCTGGCGCACATAATTCCGTTCTTCTCGACGAGAAGTTAGTAAGTGAGAGTCTTAAGTGTTTGAAACCATCTTTATCCCCTGGACCTGATGGCATTCCAGCCGCCATAATAAAAGCCTTCAATAGTACCTTCGTCCCTGTTTTAACCACGATATTTAATAACTGTTTGAAAAATTCTGCCTTTCCCCGCGTGTGGAAAACGGCGCGTGTTTTCCCTGTCTTCAAATCAGGAAACAAATCTGATGTTTCGAACTACCGCCCCATTTCTCTTCTTTGTGCAACCTCTAAGCTTTTTGAATTAGCTTTGCACAAAGTACTTTCCTTCCACCTCAAAAATGTAATCATTCATAATCAGCATGGTTTCATAAAAGGTCGTTCTACTACAACTAACCTTGTGACTTTTATGACGTATACATCAGCTGAAGTCCTTCAGAGGAGTCAGGTAGACGCTGTGTACTGTGATTTGAGCAAAGCTTTCGACGTTGTTACTCACTCATTACTTCTTCAAAAGCTTCTGCTGTTTGAGATCGACGTTTCAATTGTAGCCCTCCTACGCAACTATCTTCTTGATCGGTCCTGCTTTGTCAGTGTAAATGGACAGACCTCATTTGTTTACACTCCAACCAGCGGAGTTCCTCAGGGCTCGGTATTAGGCCCGCTTCTGTTCTCTGTTTTTATCAATGACGTTTCCTCCGTGGTCAAAAACTCCTCATTTCTCCTTTATGCGGACGATATAAAAATGTTCAAGGCAATACATACTCTTCACGATTGCTTGTCATTGCAATCTGACATATCCGCCTTCTCTGATTGGTGCTTGAAGAATGGGCTCACTCTCAATTCATCTAAAACCAAGGTTGTCTCATTTACGCGTAAAACGCACAGCCTTCTCTACTCTTATTCTGTGAATGGTAGGCCGCTGCCCAGGGTTGATGAAATTAATGACCTCGGCGTACTTTTCGACCGTAGCCTCAGCTTCTCCTCTCATACAAAACGCATTGCTCTACGGGCTATGCGTACACTCGGCTTCATCTGCAGGCTTTCGAGAGAGTTTCAATCCCCACTTCCTTTCTTAAAACTCTACCTCTCCATATGCTTGCCGCTTTTGGAATATGCGTCTGTTGTTTGGAACGGCACTTGCCAGTCGAACTGTGAAAAAATCGACAGAGTTCAGCTAAAGTTTTTACGCATATTTCAACATCGGTTTTCTTGCAAAACTTCCAGCTCTCGTCCCAGACGGAGTAACTCACTGCAGCTTCCTTCTCTTAGCTGCCGTCGCGTGAGGGCAGATATAATTTTCTTGTATAAACTTCTTCATGGTCACATTCTATGCCCTCAGCTCCTAGCGCGTATCCTTTTGCGTGTACCGCGAAAGAGCATAAGGGAATTCAGACCATTCCAAGTTTCTGCGCTCCTGCACTCCATCTCCCCTCTGGACAGAATGCAAAAGTTGTTTAATTCTCTTTGTCCTCACCTAGATATATTCGAAAATTCTCTCCCTTCCTTTATATTGGATGTCCGTGACGTTCCACTTTGAGCACTCTTTTTCTCATACATAACTTCCCCTTTCATGCATTTTGTCTTTACTACACTTGTGCGTTTGCACCGGTATTATATTGTTTTTTCTCTCCTTAATTGTTCATCACGTGTACTTGTTTTCATTAATATTATTTCTTTAATACTGTATACTCACGCCTGATTGTCTGCAACGCGTTCACTAATTACGTTTCTTATTGTGTATGATTGTATTTCTAGCTTGTATTTCAGAGGTTTCATATTCGTTCATATTAGTATTGGCTTTATTCTTGTTTGTATTTTGCTATATGCTGTACTTGGCTGTTATCGGTCGTTCATTCTCTTTGTTTATTGTTTCATTAGTTATTTATATGTCTGTTGCCTGTTCTAGCTGTTTTCATTTACCGCTGTTCTCGCTGTTTTCTTGTTTTCGCTTTTTTGCTTCAAGCTTGCTGTCACGCCTAGTTTATATGTCTTTTTTTTTTTCTATCGCCGTGACTGCTGCATTACCTCCCCTGAGTGTCTTCCTTTGTAGTGAAATAAATTTACATTTTGTGCGTGTGAATGGTGTACCAGCACCAAGACCTTTGGGTTGTTCCTGGGCACCGAAAAATAAAGATTGATTGATTGATTATTATTATTATTATTATTATTATTATTATTATTATTATTATTATTATTATTATTATTATTATTATTATTATTATTATTATTATTATTATTATTATTATTATTATTATTATTATTATTATTATTATTATTATTCCTCACTGTTCACTTCCATTGCCGGTCCTTCGAGTCATGGCGGTCCAGGAACCCAGTGCGCAGGATCATTGCGCCTTTCGCTAGAGGTGGTGACGCGGGGACGGAGTCTCAGGATGTGGACCCGCGAGAGTTGATGGACGTGGTCATAGGAAGCATCGGCGAAGTTAGCCAGCCATCTTCTCCGCAGAGTCAAGACGACGGCGGGAACAGCCGACGAGTGCCCTTGGAACCGTCGCCAACCATATCGCCGGAAGACCTGTCATCTGAAATTCAACAGCCGCTGTACTCGTTTGGGCCATTCGCGAGCTTCGTGTTTTGGTAGTTAAACTTACAGTTCCGCCCAGCTTTGTTTTAACCTTTTAACGTTAAAACAGCACCTTAAGGTATGGTATAACGGTTTTCGCTTTCTGCTCCCTGCGTTGGCAAGACAGATTTCATAACCTCTTAAAAATACATTAAAAAGTGTGGCGTATAATCGCGTGACACCACCAAACAAGGACATTCTTCATGTTCTCGGTTTCCAGTCCTTTCAATCTTTATTCCTTTCTACGGTTGTGCTGCGTCATTTCTGGACGGATGAATTCAAGCATCCGCACGTCTCTTCGTGACTGCTGCGCAAAGAAACGCGCTTCGTGGTACCACGCGTATCTACTAGATACGGAGCAGCAAGACGCTGCGTGTATGTCCCCAGGATATTTAATAATTTGTCAGACGATTATTTTTCCGTGGACTCTCGGTCTCAATTGAAGAGTTTGGTATGCATGTTGTAATGCATATGTATGCTCTTATTTTCCTTTTGCTTGTCGCAGTTTGTAGTGATCATGCTTTTGTTTCGATGCCTGGAGACTTGATCTATGCTTATCACTCTTATTTTCTTTTCTTTGTTGGTTTTAAATATGTACATATATACTGTAACCACATCGCTTAGCTGACGATGCCGGGCCACGTCACACAAGCCATCATTGGCTTAGATGGGCCCATTTTTGCTGTACTGATTTTTGGGTGCTTAATGAAGGTTATTATTATTATTATTATTATTATTATTATTATTATTATTATTATTATTATTATTATTATTATTATTATTATTATTATTATTATTATTATTATTATTATTATTATTATTATTATTTAACCCCTGTGATTCAGAATGGCGCCTCCAGATCGAACGATCAGTGATGCCACCCTACCAAAGAGATGCTCTATCGAGGTAGCACGAGATAAAAAAGGCGTTTTTTGAGGAAAGTAAATGGCGCAGTAACTCTCTCACTTCCCAGTGTACACCTCAACAGCGCCGTGAGGAAAAGGATGGCCCGTGGAGCGTCGCCGTGTACAGCGGCGAGAAAGGAAAGCTCAGCCTGGAGGGCAGCGTCGGGCCACTCGGTCAAGCAAGTAAAAACAAAAGCTGTAGAAAAGATACACTTCTTTTGCATTCACACTTTGCACTACTCTTTATTTCAATAAACAGTTCAGTGCAGATCCTTGAGGCCAGATTCTGATTGCAGTGCCCGAGCCTTCGCTGTGGTTTTCAAGGACACTCTGCCTAAATATGTCAGCTGAATCGCCAGACTTTTGAACGCTGAGTACTAAGATTTTCGGTACAAAACTGCGGGATGCCTTCGTCGTCGAACGTTTGGCACGGGATGATCGAGCCCTAGTGCAAAGCTGTGAAGGCTTGCTGCAGATTGCCGCGTAGATTGCCGCGCAGATTACCGTTATCTTCATGATGGCCTTATGGCTCCGCCAACAGCAGGTGAAAAAAGAAGGAGGCGTTAGATTCCATGAAACGAGGCTCAGCGATAGGGCTAGATACGCTTCCTGTGGAGCTCTATTTACAATTCTGGCATATTGTAGGCCCCGTTTTCGAGGGTGTGTTAACACTCTGCTTCACTCGGCATGTCTTTCCCGATTCATTTAAAAGAGGCCGCATTGTCCTGATTCCTAAAGAGTCTATTTTCTCTACATGTCCGGCAGATTGGCGCGCTAACACTTTACTAAATTCAGATTGTAAAGTATTAGCAACATTACTCGTTCGCCGCCTACGGGCTCTCCTCCCTTGCCTCGTTTCCTGCCACCAGGTTTGCTCCATCCCGGGTCGTACGTGGAATACACAGTTTTATCGTCCGTAACGCGAGATATCCGATAGTATACTATACGGCGGCGCGCACAGGATCTTCTTCTTTCTCTCGGTCAAAAAAAAAAAAAGCGTTGGACCTCTTAGAGCAGGAGTATGTTTACGGTACATTGGATGCTTTTGGTTTCCCACCTTCTTTCGTGCTTCTCATCAAAGAGATGAACGGGAGGGTATTTAAAGCACTGCATTCCTCGATAGCCGGGAAAGTACCGCATTTATGTTGGCCGCGGCGTCCGTCCAGGTTGTCCGCTCCCCCCCCCCCCCCCCCTTGTTTGTCTTATAGCATTAGAGCCTTTCTTCTTGGCAGTCGATCACCACTCTCCTATTAGAGGTCTGGCGTTGCCAGGAAGTGAGGCAGTACGCGTCACCGCGTATGCAGGTGACATTACACTCTACTTAGCTGACGATCACAGCCTGCTCGAAGCTTTAAACGTTTTTCGTAAGTATGCCTCCTTGTCGGAGACTGCTCTTAATTATGCTCAGAGTCATTACTTTTTTGTGAGGTCTCGTCAGAGACGTATTACATGTGCGATACTTTTGCAGTGGTGTGCGCAGATGCGAATTTGAGGCGTGACCTACGACTGTGATGGAATATGGGATGGTATGTGGTCTCGCTCGTAGAGTGCATTACAGCTCGTGTGCGGAGGGCAGAGACATTTGGCACACGCACAGACATTTGACTTGCCTCTGATTGAGAGGCGTTACCTGGTTGAGTCGGTCGTGCTGGGTGCCTTCTGGTACCTTTGCCACATTGTTAAACCACCCCTGCGCGTCATAAGGCGGGTGCAGGCTTCCGTTCTATTTTTTTTTCTTTTTTAGGCAGAACCGAGGTTGTGGCTCGTGCTGTTCTTGGACAACCACGGGAGAGGGGCGATTTTGCCTTTCCAACTTTGCCCATCACGTCCTCGTTGTTATGTATATCTATAGCTTTGAAGTGCATTTTGCGTATCCTGATGGGGGACACGTCTCCAGCGCGAACCCTGGCGCGGCACTTTTTGGGCCCTTCTTTGCGCTTTTTGAATCCCTCGGCAACTGCTAATCATGGACCTTAATCAGAGCAGCCTACCGCTTTCTATGCTACGTCAATGACCTTTTTCAGACATGTAGGCGCAGTAGCACCTGATGTCAACATCGTTGCAGACCGTGTGGTGGACATTGGGCTCGCTGCTGTTGCCTGTTGTGCCGGCGGCTCGCCGCTCACCGATGCGCCGCGTTCAATTGGCGCGCGTATATAGCGTCCCAGACCATCTACGCGACTTTGATTGGAAACTTGGCTGGGCAGTGCTGCCTACTTGTGATCGGGTAGAACGGTGGGGTGTTTTACAAGTAAATTATTGACAAGTAAATTAATGACGTGGCCATATATTTGTAAAGCGAAACAGAAAGCAGAGAGGCAAGGTAACGTTATACATTCTTATGAAACCATGGTTATTGAAAGGGCAATACGAAAAAAAAAAAGACAAAAAGAACACTCATGCGATTGATTTCCGCATATGTTTCCAATTCAATGCAATGGTTTGTATGCACAATTGTTACAAAGACAGAGTAAAAATGTACAAGACAAAGCATAAAAAAAAGCCGTGGACAGGCAACTGGGGTTTTTGGGGTTTTCGCAATTTTTTTTTCTCATTGCAGGTTGCATTTTGCGTGACTTGAATGATAAATATCGTTTTCTTCGGAATCGCTCGAATATTGTGCCGTGTCTCGAAATGAACTGCATGCATCTGTTATTTTGATGCATACAGCGTTATTGTGAACTGTCCGAAATTCGTTGTCAGTGAGCTCGCACCACCTTTTGGTCAGCAGCGGCGGTTTTCTTCCCGATTCTGCAGCATTGTGACTATACTTTTTAGATGCAAGCGAGAGATTTGTGTTAAAAGGTGGCGTTCATTTGTCGGGTTTAATTAGCACAGTGGTGAGTGCTCCGCCGTGGCCCGATTAACAAGTGGCCGTCTGCAACTTTCGATTTCGCCGCTGCCGAGGAACCCACTCCTTTGGCAAAGCGGAGTTTTGGGCCAGTTGGTGATTCACGATTTGCAGGTTGGCTTAGCGCGAGGCAAACGAGGACACGAGAGGGGCACCGGATGAGCGCTGACACAGGACGAGCGCTCACCCTGTGGCCTCTCTTGTCCCCGCTTGTCTCGCGCTAAGCCAACCTGCAAACCTACTCCATTGTGGGCCTCTCGAGGTACCTAGCATATTATGAATTGTTCCGTGCAACCAGTTAGCCGCGGATCCAGTCCTCGCCAAAAGTGTCTGGGACGTCGTCGTTGTTGACCTCTGTTCGAGTGCCACATAGCCACAGCGGGGGATTCGACAGGGTGCCTTCTACAGTCAAATATTTGCGAAACAATGGCTCATTTAAGGTAGTCGAGGTTTAATTTTGTGCTTGAAAAGAGAAGTGAATTTGAGTGAATTTTTGAAAAAAAAAACTCATTTGAGCAAATATGCAGCTCTCCTATCACTCAAATGGGTGAACTGCGTTTCTCAGTCAGCTCATATGTGTGCCTTTTATATGACTCATATGAAATAAATGGATTACATTTCATCTTGTCTTTCACGCAGAGCACTTGAGCTCATAATTAAAGAACACAGGTGATCAAGATAGGTCCCTCTAACGTGGTAGGATGTTAAATCCCAAGTATAGTACCATTCCACGTTGTATGAGCTTAGCACAACATGTATGAACAAGCATATGGCATTCCAATACTGTGCAGTTTCAAAGCTACACCTCAGCTAAAGCACACACATTCGAAAAAAAATTTTAGAAAACCATCAGGACATGAAGTATAATTAATCCAAGGTGACCATCTAAAACAAAATAGATAATGAGGCCACAAAACATTGGTTCATGGGATAAATGACTCAAGTAACCTCCAAAAATAAGGAAGTGACTATACAGAAGCAAAAATTTCCGATACATATATCGTAAGCTTGAGAGGTGTGTTGAATAATTTGCCTCCTTGTCTATAATGTGCTAATTACTGAAAGTGAAACATATTATTGTAAAAATAAAGCTTCAGATGTCTTTTTTTCACAGGTGTAATTCAGTTTTTGATATAGTCTCCCACTTACACTGATGCCCTTACGTCATCGATACACTATTGTTGACATGCCCTCAGAGGAGAATGAGGCTGATTGCCCCAACTGGGCACTAAAGGTCTTCAAATGTTTCTTCAGGTATGGAACAGCCAGCAGCTACAAGGCACTAGGCCAGAACTATGGGAGGGTGAAGCAGAACATCTCGAAACTGCAGCTTATTCAACACAGCGCTTTTGCCACCTAACTTGCTGTTATGGCAAGCGCTGTCACGTTAAGTGATGGATTTTTTAAGGAGAAACTTAAAGCAAAAGTGCACGGTGCTTCAGCATCCTCAAGTTCAAGAATGCCCGCAATAACCATCTGCTTAACGTGACAATCATCACAAATAAATTCATCCACATGTGCCACGAGCTCAGGTGTGAGATGCAGACAGCGGGCACCCACTGCGCTCCTCGTCTTTCGCACTCAACACAGCTGGATCTTGCATGCACGTACAGTTTGTACCCACCTTCTGACTGGAAACATAACATACACATTACCATAAATAGGACTCAGTCGACGGTGGATAGTGATAAGGAGAAGACCTTCTGCCATCCAAAATTTGGTTTTGAAAAACTGTTCGAACCGTACACTGGTGTATACCAACATTTTCCTTGTGACTACTTCAATATTAGTGGTGCCGTGTACAAAATGAAAACATCATGAAAAGTGGGAGCACCAAACTGCGTTTTTATGGAGGAAAAACGCTAAGGCGCCCGTGTGCTGTGCGATGTCAGTGCACGTTAAAGATCCCCAGGTGGTCGAAATTATTCCGGAGCCCTCCACTACGGCACCTCTCTCTTCCTTTCTTCTTTCACTCCCTCCTTTACCCTTATGAGACAGATACTTATGAGACAGATATATGAGACAGATACTGCGCCATTTCCTTTCCCTCCAAAACCAATTATTATTATTATTATTATTAACTTTCTTTTCATTGTAACGTATTTCTCTTTCATTAGTTAATAAATGTGTTACATACCAGGAGGTAAAAAATATACTGAACACCCCTCGTACAAACAGAATCCACAAATACCATCTGTTCAATGAGACAACACTACATAATACACAAAAACACTACATAATATATCATGGCACAAGAGTAAGAGTTTTGTACACAGACCACACGAACAACACAGCAGCAAGTGACATACAATATTAGGTATATTTCTCCATATTTACTATACTCGAATACAACTCAAAAATGAACTGGCAGATGCCTCTCAAAGGACCAGACGTCGTAATGAGCATGGAGGAGGAGGACACAACCAGCAGTGTTTATGCGAGTTTTGATGATGACGATGAGATGTGAGCCCGTTAACAGGCCAATGTGATCCATTAAATGTCTGCGTATACAAGCCGAGCACATCGAGCACTGCCACAATGAGATTAGCAAACATGAGAATGACAATGCCTCTGATGAGCTATTGCAGACGTCATGGTGGAGGGCTCCAGATTAATTTCAACCTTATATGTGCTGACAACGGACAACAAAGAGGCGTGTTTTCCACTTCACCTCTATCGACATGCGACTGCCCTCGCCTGGATTTGACTCAGCTTCCTAGGGCATATACCACAATGGAGTGAATAAATGTACATCCAAACAACTGTAACCTGACAACTAAAGAACTGAATATGGACAGGTAATGACAAAAAGAAAAGTGGGCCATATATGCCCTCTTCAGAGTGTGAACATGTCCATCCATCTGAAAACAAAACAAAAATAAAAAGACATCAAGTGTCACCTGCTGAAGAAATAAACAGCCTAAACACTAGTACAACCTTCATTCACAGAAACTGAGCTACCTGTCACAAGGCAATGGGTATGGCAGGCATGCAGCAACCCAATTATATAGTGTGCGCCATCCTGATTGGCTCAGGTTGTCGTACCTTTCATGCAAAGAACTTGCGAGATGAATTATAGACAAGCATTTGCCACTTCATTCTTGAGTTGTATTCAACTATGGTTGGATGGTTTATGGGGTTTAACGTCCCAAAGAGGCTATGAGAGACGCCGTAGTGAAGGGCTCCGGAAATGTCGACCACCTGGGGTTCTTTTACGTGCACTGACATCGTACAGCACACGGGCCTCTAGAATTTCGCCTCCATCGAAATTCGACCGCCGCGGCCGGGATTGAACCCGCGTCTTTCGGGTCGGCAGTCGAGTGCCATAACCGCTCAGCCACCGCGGCGGCTGTATTCAACTATAGTTTACACAACATACAAAAGAAACTGTACTGCTTCTCAAAGGGACACTTAGGACATGTCAATGCAATTTCTGTTCACAGTAAAAATATGTTGTACGGCCCTTTCTAGCCATTCTGTTACTTCTTCAGCAGCAAAATATATATTTATTGTTGGGAAAACTGTATTTAAAAATTAGTTTTTTTTTCTCGCTACTTCATTAAAATTCATATCTAGACTGAGAAATACTCTGTCATCCCTGCTAGAAAGTGTATGGTGGGAAACCAGTCTTGGCACCACCACAATTTTCTTGAGAAAAGGCCTGGTGGTGGTGATACCTGTATTCAATTTTTTACCTTTACCAGCTTAATAAGTTTTTCAATGAAAGTAACCACTTCTTCATTGGAATGCACAAATCTGTTGATACATAGCAACAGGAATTTGTCTTCAGAGTACATTTAAACATGTTACATAACACTGCACCTTTGATGTTCACACACTGGAAAAATAAAGGTTAGTGATGAGCTGTCATGAACTGAATTGGTTGGTCATGTAAAACAGAGGATGCAAAGACAGTTGACACCAAAAATGCCTTGGTTAAGGATAAGAACAGTTTTTAAGATACCTTTTAATGCAACACGTACTTTTTAATGGAATTGATCACTCGTGCGTACAGCTTCCTACCTATAAATCAAGCTCCTTATTTCAATTATTTTATATTTGCCATGAATCTTTGCACCATTTGTTCGTTCGCAACTCACAACCGCCGGCACGCGGCTTTATCATTTTGTTTTGTAATGCGAGATGCGACCAGACTTATCTCCATTGATCATTGACACGTGCAAATGATTCCACATTTTTCCAGATCTTGCTGCTTTCGGTTCTTTATCTCAAAGGTTCCTTACCAGCTTTAAATTCAGCACGACAAAGAACTGCATGACATTCAGTTCGATGACCGCCGAGCACGCTTAATTGCGCCTATTGTCGCCGCCGAGTAAATCAGTTCTTAGTGGGCGTGAGTCAGCCCGTTAAACAGTTAATTTTGGAAGCTTTTTCCTTCTCTTCCTGACAGCTGGAGTGTCGTCACCGCAACGTGACACTTTGCATCAAGCTTTGAACGTAGAAAAAAATTATATATAATTTATTATGTAAATGATTATTAAATAAATAAATAACAAAATAAGCTCGAACTCCTGCCCTCCCACTAAAAAAAAGAAAGTTCCGGAGTCCTTGGCTATACTAATTGTCTCGAGCACAGCCGAAACCTTCACCCGCTGCCATTATGACCCGGACACGACAGCGGTGTGCCAGAGAACGCTGCGAAACTATACTTATAGACCTCAACGAAGCACCTCGATCGAGAGTGCGGTTGTGCTACCTAGAGTCACTAAATAAAGACCTTTAGTGACTCTAGTGCTACGCAGTTCCGTGTTGATGATGATGATGGCCTCTGGATGAATGGCACGTACCCACGATGGGGGATTAGCCAGGGTACATTGTTGATACAAACGCACACACGGGTAAGGAGTGGAGTAATTGGATAATTTTGTGAAGAATACGCAAATTTGGAAGTTGTAGCTCACTAGCAGTTTATTTTTGAGAACCTATTCCTCCTCGTACCTTGCACTCTTCTATTTTCTTAACATATATTCTTCCAGTGCATCAGTTTACCTATTCAGCAGTTTATATCCCCCTTCACTGCTGGTCCTCAGTGGCTGATTTCAGGTCAGTGGCAATATAGTACTCATGAGATATACCACACACCGAGCCATAAAATACTTATTTTGCAGCAATTACAGACTTTTCAAGCACTTGCTGCATTTAGGGGCGTTCTAAAAGAAGTGCTTATTTTATCGTAGATAACACAGATGTTGCTGTTTACAGCGCAGAGAAAAGGGAAGGGCCCAGTGTTATGATCAAGATCCAACAGGAGCTTTTATATTTCGAAACCGAAGCTGAAAATGTTTTAGGGTCGTGTGACGGCGAGGTCCAGACTGTAGGTGCGTCCTGTTTGTCGTAAGCCACACAAAACTTGCTTAAAGCACTAAGTAAAAAGCGCAATGCGCGCCACTAGCTTCGAGCTTGGAAACCTAAACCGATGGTGATTTGTGACATAGCTACTACTTTGTGTAATACCGTGGAGATAAAAAATACCAGAACACTTCAGACATCTAGGTTACAGCAATACCATAAAGCTCTTACAGTTAGACTAAGCCACCCTATTCACAGTCCATGGGCTGTCACAGGTGCAAGAGCGACTTGGTGGGATAGTTGGTTCTGCAGTTGGTTCTGCTTGTTTTGGACCAACGCTCTATGGCACAGCTTGGCACGGCGCCCACAACTATTTCCCCTCAAAGTGGTATTTGTAACTTTTCAAATATTATAAGTATTTTATGGTTGTAGAGCTTCGCGTCGTCTGCTACTGCATGCGGTCAACCAGCAGTCAGCGGAATGGCCGGATGAGCTGCACGAGGAGGCTGCGACATGAAGCGAGATAGAGATCATGGGTCGAAGACGGAAGTTCTGCCACAGGAAATAAACAGCGGAAACTCATCGAATAAAACGTATTTATTATTCAGGATTTTACCGAAGTGGTCATCATCATCATCGTATGCAGCGCCCTGTGCCGTCCGCGTCGCCAAGCCAATCCAAGTCTGTGGTCGTTTGCGTCCAACGTTGCGTCACCAGTCAGCACTGTGTCGGTTTATGTTATTGTTGTTACAATACATTGTGGGTTTTGCAGCCACATGTGACACTTCCACTATGAGTTCCTCAGCTCCGCCGAGATATGCGTACGTGAAATACTTCGACCGACGGCGCAAAGCTATCGTACACATCTCTATGTCGTCCTTGTTTCCTTCGGGCTACACCTCTCATGATATCTCACCGACTGCCGTTAGCGACCTGGCGAAAAAAAAGGACTACTGGCGCGGCGGAAAAGATGAGAAGGCATTCTATCCCGCCCAAGTAATGGAGCTTGGAGGTGACTTCTACAGTTACTTCGCTTATAATAATAATTGGTTTTGGGGGAAAGGAAATGGCGCAGTATCTGTCTCGTATATCGTTGGACACCTGAACCATGCCGTAAGGGAAGTGATAAGGGGGGAGTGAAAGAAGAAAGGAAAAAAAGAGGTGCCGTAGTGGAGGGCTCCGGAATAATTTCGACCACGTGTGCTGACATCGCACAGCGCACGGGCGCCTTAGCGTTTTTCCTCTATAAAAACGCAGCCCCCGCGGACGGGTTCGAACCCGAGTATGTCCTGTTAAGGTTCAGATTTTTTTGTTAAGGGCCTGAACAACTTCGCTACGTGGTCAGATCTGAGAAGTGTGCCAAACGTGTGTGTACATTACTCACCGATTGAAATGGGACATTCGAAGCGCTTAAAATTACTTTCCCTTCACTGTCCTTAAACCCCAATGCCTTGGATAAATCAGCCCCGCTGCTTTCCACTGTAGGGTGAAGCCCTTTACAGAAAAGTTTCAAGTGTTCAGCCGTTTCCTCCTCCTCTCCGCACGCTACGCACAACGTGTCTATCTCAAGGTACCTGACTCGATATGTCTTAGTCCGCAAAACTCCCGTCCTGGCCTCAAACAACAAAGATCTTCCCCTAAAATTATCATAGATATTTTCCTTGGCAATTTCCTGCTTAAAAATCCTGTATGTTCCCAGTGCTGATTTGGTCAGCATCCCTGTTTTCCACAAAGCTCTCTCTGTTTCTTTAACCTTTTTCTTAACTGATAACTGCTGATTTGCCCCCCTACTGCTGTCCAGATATTTGCTTGTCAATTTTCTAGTCCGCTTTTCCATTTCGTATCAACATTCCTTATATACATGTATCTGAAAGCTTTCCCAGCCCACTGATTTTCCCCCATTTTTCTCAATCGCTCCTCAAATGCTATCTTAATGCTAGCTTCTCTGCTCTCGAACGACGCCCATCCCATATCACCTTGTGTCCCCTGATTTGGTGTGTTGCCATGTGCTCCCAAAGCTAGCCTCCCTACGCCACGTTTAATTTCTAACCTTGCTTGAACATCTAGTCGCATCCACTGGACTGCATTACCGAAAGTCAGGCTAGGAAGCATCACCCCTTTCCAAATCCCTCTTACCACTTCATACCTATTGTAATTCAACAGTGAACTATTTTTCATGACAGCTGCAATCCTACTACCTTTGTTCATTACATATTTTTCATGCTCTGTCAGATACTCAGGCCGTCGCTGCATGCTGCGCCGCCAGTGGATGCTCATGGAACCAAGGTGCTGCATTGTGGTATAGCGCGAAGGGGAGAACATGTACGAAGCAGAATTGCTCCTTCCGGTCGCCAATGAGCCGGCCTGTGGTTTACCACACTGCCTGCGTGGCGCTGCAAGGCTAGCGCGCATTCGTGTGCCGACCGAAATGGTTCGGCGGTGCGCACTGCCCGTTTTGCGCCGTCGTCTGCTTGCTCATCTGCGTGGGCAGACGACGCTCTCGTTACACGTGTTTTGGCTATGCGGCACGCATGTTGTGCAAGCAAGACACGGGATTCAGCTACGAGATTGCGCCGTACGTGCCTTCGTAGACATGATCAACACTTGCACAAAAGAAAAGGAAGTTTATTTCATTTGTTTTGTAACGACAAAAAAAGAAAAGAAGCAGTCACAGGCCCGTCCTCGTGCGACATTTAAAGGAAGTCTTAGTATTTTGTTGGTTCGCCCTTAGCAGCCAATACGGCGGCCATTCTGCGTGGGAAGCTTTTGTAGAGGGTATCGACCAAGGAAGAACGCGCTACCTTCTCCCATTCTTCTTGAACAGCTGCCCACAGGTTGACCGAAAAACACGCGTGGAGCGCCCGACGAGACAGGGCCTTCTTTATTTAAGCCCATACATTCTCAATAATAATCATGTCCGCACCTTGCGGAGGACAGTTCAACACCATCACGCACCTGTCTTCCAGCAAGCGATTCACGGGTGCTGCGGTGTGAACTGGGCTCCGGTTGTGGTGGAAGTAAAACAAGCCGTCCTTAAATGGCCCATCCAGGGCGTGCGGCATAAGGACGGTGTCGAGGAGGTCTAAATATGCTGCGGCATTAAAGCGGCTGTCCAGGCGTACAAGCGGACCCAAGCCTTTATTGGAAATACAGCCCCACACGTTGACACTACATCGACCGCTGCTTGCACCACGATGCAGGTTGGTGGCGTCGAACCTGGGTGAATGAAGCGGGAAGAACACAGTACATTATGTTACTTCACTGCAACTGATAACCGTGACGGTAAGGGGTCCTGCTCTTGAATGTTGGCAGAATGCACTGCCTTTAGTGACCATTTCTACAAACTGCTTTTGTCCAACGCACGAAACAAGGTGTTGGTGAAATGTTTTCGCCGTGCGTTCTCTCTTCGCAGTAGCCGAGCGTACGGTATATAAAACGTAATTTTTTATGAAAACACATACCTAGTAGTGTGGTAAACCAGAGGCCGGCTCGTTGGCGACCGGAAGGGAAAATAGAGCAGCGCGTAACAAAACAGGACACAAATGAGAGACACGGAACGACACGAGCGCTAACTATCAACTGTTTATTTCTTGCTGTCGCTACGTATAAATACATGAGCCACAACTCGAAACGAAAAACAAAAAAAGATTGATGAGTCAGCCTTTCGCTGGTTTCCATCGTTCTCGATAGGAGAGCTCTTTAGCTGACAATGCCACTGATGCCACGCTCACACACTTGTTACCTGCACGCAAAATACTACCAGCCTCAATAATCTCTCGAACAATCTTATCATTGTGGCGGGTTATGATTTGGCTCTTCTTAAAAAGTGGCATGCACGAATTTGGAAGGTCCCGTTTCTCAGCCTCGACCTTGCAGTGACGACAGGGTTGGCTTAGGTGGCCCGATTTGCTTTCATTAACATTGTAGCCATGTTCTTTTAGCCTGCTATTCACACATCTCCCTGTTTGCCCAATATACTCATGGCCACAAGACAACGGTACGCGATAGACAACACCCTCCTCACAAGTGACAAATCGTTTCTGATGGTCTATTACACATCTTTTTTTTCTCCTGGATACCGCACAGATTGGTCTTTTTGCAAAGCATAGACAGTTTTACGGGTGCTGAAAATACAACTTCAACGCCTGCTCGTTTTCCTAGTTTCTTTAGGTTGTGGGATGTATGATGAATGTAAGGGATGACAACTACTTTCTTGCGATCCTGCTGTTCATTGGTACCTGCCTGCTTGTTGAACAATCGTGCTTTTTTCATTTTTTGCAGCAGGCCTTCAGCCACAGAAACAATTAGTGGCCCAGGATACCCAGAATCAGACAGTCGTCTAATCTGTGATGCTAAGCATTCTTGCATCATGTGCTCACATGAGCTTTTGAGCGCATTTGTCAGGCAATACTTGATAATGCCTCTCTTTACCAGTTTCGAATGCGCCGATACCGCTGGCAGTAGGCCTTTTTTTGCACGAGGCTCATAACCCCAACAGATGTGGTTAGTGTGAAAGTTAAGTCTAAGATCTAAGAACTTGATAGAGTTCTTGTCAGGAAGCTCATGCGTCAGATTTAATGGGTTAATTGTTTTTTAAAGGAGCCGAGCACGTTTGCAGCGTCAGTATAAAAATCTGCCTTAGAGTTGTCAATGATGATCAAAAAATCATCCACAAATCTAAAAATTTTCACAACTTTGGAGCTACTTAAGCTTTTCCCTAGGATCCTATCATGCTTTGCAAGAAGGAGGTCGCTGAGAACAGGCGCAATACATGAACCATGCCTCTCCTTTGTGTCCTGTTTTGTTACGCGCTGCTCTATTTTCATGGATCACCAACTCGCCCAACAAGCAACACTTCTGGAATTCATTTCTAGTTCATCGGGCTCTTCTTTATGTTCTCTTCAACCAAATGCTCTTGCTGCTCTGGCTGCCAATGCAACCTGCCAGGCTCGCACACTTTCCTTCTGTTTACGTGCGAAGTTCCTGCCGCCGGCAGTTCGGTTGATCTTCGGAGCCATTAGGCCCTCGGTTGGGCATGCGACCAGGGTCCTCAAGATACTGAGGTCCGAATGGCGAAGGCAAGCTCGGCTATTCAGGGAATACCTGTTTGTCCAAGTTACCAGGACCGCACCTCCTTCAAAGGCCGCACTAATCTGGCTGGAATTCCGCCGAGCGCTTGACCAATCGACCGAGGGACTTTGGAAGGTTTTGCTGTCTCGCCTCCGTGTACTTCAACCCACCAAGAAGAAGGTGAGCGCCTACAACCCCGTTCACATTGAAGGCCGCGCTCATATTCCCGAGTACGTACTACGTACCCTCCAGCTTGGGCCAAAGTGTGCTGTAGAACCTAGGAAAAACGCCCCGGAGTTGCTGGGAATGGTCCCACGAGTTACAAGCCTGGCGCCGGAATGTGAGAAGAGCAGCTGCGTATCCCAAGGCGTTGACGTTCTCGAACGTTCAGTGCGACCAAAGCAGACCGTGCCGTTAAAACAAGTGTCAGATTTTCTTTGTGACAATCGCCTCTGTGCCCTGACAGCCGATAAGAAGGGGGGTTTCGCCATCTTACCTCATGACCTGTTTCGGAAGAAAGCTTCAGAAGCTATAGAATGCAATTTCGTTAAGAAGGACCAAAAATGTTTAAAGAAAGCTAAGGCGGAAGCAAAGAAGTTATGCAAACGGTTAGGTTTACAGAGCCTTGTCAAGCAAATTCAGGACAGCCATAAACCTTCCTTAGACATGTTCTTTTCTGCTAAAACGCACAAAGAACTGTGCCCACTTCGCGTAATAATCTCGGAAAAAGGGGCATGGCAGAAATGTGTACCTAGATTCCTGCAAAAGAACTTAGCGCTACTCGAAATTGATGACCCCTACCTTGTAAAAAATTCTAAACAGGTTGTCGACTATTTGTGCCAGAATAAAAACAAAAATGTATTGGCTTTTTCAATAGACATCAAAGATCTGTTTTACTCCTTGCCACAAGACGAATTGCTGTTGTGTGTTGAACAGGCTATTGACGCGCTTGGAGCTGTTTCCTTTCAGAACAGTTCTGGAGTGAGTGTGAGTGGGTTTTTAGAATTGCTGGATGTATACCTGCGCTCAACAATGGCTACCTGGGACAAAGGTGTTTACCTGCAAAAGTGTGGAATTTGTAATGGTTCATGTATTGCGCCTGTTCTCAGCGACCTCCTTCTTGCAAAGCATGATAGGATCCTAGGGAAAAGCTTAAGTAGCTCCAAAGTTGTAAAAAGTTTTAGATTTGTGGATGATTTTTTGATTAACATTGACAACTCTAAGGCAGATTTTTATACTGACGCTGCAAACGTGCTCGACTCCTTTAAAAAACAATTAAACCCATTAATTCTGACGCATGAGCTTCCTGACAAGGACTCTATCAAGTTCTTAGAACTTAGACTTAGCTTTCACACTAACCACATCTGTTGGGGTTATGAACCTCGTGCAAAAAAGGGCCTACTGCCACAGGTATCGGCGCATTCGAAACTGGTAAAGAGAGGCATTATCAAGTATTGCCTGACAAATGCGCTCAAAAGCTCATGTGAGCACATGATGCAAGAATGCTTAGCATCACAGATAAAACGACTGTCTGATTCTGGGTATCCTGGGCCACTAATTGTTTCTGTGGCTGAAGGCCTGCTGCAAAAAAATGAAAAAAGCACGATTGTTCAACAAGCAGGCAGGTACCAATGAACAGCAGGATCGCAAGAAAGTAGCTGTCATCCCTTACATTCATCATACATCCCACAACCTAAAGAAACTAGGAAAACGAGCAGGCGTTGAAGTTGTATTTTCAGCACCCGTAAAACTGTCTATGCTTTGCAAAAAGACCAATCCGTGCGGTATCCAGGAGAAAAAAAAGATGTGTAATAGACCATCAGAAACAATTTGTCACTTGTGAGGAGGGTGTTGTCTATCGCGTACCGTTTTCTTGTGGCCATGAGTATATTGGGCAAACAGGGAGATGTGTGAATAGCAGGCTAAAAGAACATGACTACAATGTTAATGAAAGCAAATCGGGCCACCTAAGCCAACACTGTCGTCACTGCAAGGTCGAGGCTGAGAAACGGGACCTTCCAAATTCGTGCATGCCACTTTTTAAGAAGAGCCAAATCATAACCCGCCACAATGATAAGATTGTTCGAGAGATTATTGAGGCTGGTAGTATTTTGCGTGCAGGTAACAAGTGTGTGAGCGTGGCATCAGTGGCATTGTCAGCTAAAGAGCTCTCCTATCTAGAACGATGGAAACCAGCGAAAGGCTGACTCATCAATCTTTTTTGTTTTTCGTTTCGAGTTGTGGCTCATGTATTTATACGTAGCGACAGCAAGAAATAAACAGTTGATAGTTAGCGCTCGTGTCGTTCCGTGTCTCTCCTTTGTGTCCTGTTTTGTTACGCGCTGCTCTATTTTCATGGATCACCAACTCGCCCAACAAGCAACACGACCGGAAGGGACAATTCTGCTTTGTGCATGTTCTCCCCCTCGCGCTATACCACAATGCAGCACCTTGGTTTCATGAGCATCCACGGGCGGCGCTGCATGCAGCGACGGCCACGCGCTCCGAATGTCCTATTTCAATCCGTAAGTACTGTATAGTTTAGCCTAACGCTTTTAACAAAGCTTGGTGGCGTTTTACATAAAGTAGATGCGTGTGCTTTTTTTTACTGTTGCGAGCACTTGCAGAACACTTACAGTACCACTTCCTCTGTGCTTGCGATCCGAGCACACAGCAGCCCAGCGCTTGCTTCCCAAAGAAGGGAAAAACTGCGTGGTTGCGTTGTAGCAGGTCTCGAGGAAATGTCACTCTGAGCGAACAAATATTTCGTGATTTTTTTCTTGAATTCAAGTAATTGCATAAGGCAGGGAGAAACCGGCTGTTTTCAGATCTGCTAATTTTTCGCATCATATGCTTTTTGGAAAGCAATGAACGCGACACACTAACAGATCCGTTTTCGTAGCTTGCCCTGTGTTTGCTGTCGCTTTCATTATTTTATCTCTCATTTTTTGTGTTCCAGTAACAAAAGCGGAGCTTATCCAGAGGGTGTCGAAGAGAAAAATCACTGCGATGGACTTTGAAGAGTCTGAGCCAGCAACAACAGTTGCACAGATACATGTATGTACTGAGCGAAGTTTTACTGCGGATGCCTCTGCTAGTGCCACTCGCATGCTTACCAGTCGCAATATGTACATTACATAGCATCATGCTTCAGAGCCAGAGAGGTGTCTCTCTCTGTGTGTGTCTAAAATATTTATGGTTGCAGGAAGCAGCCAGGCTCCCTTCAGCAGCAGAGAGCCTTGTAGCTGATCTTTGAATTGTAGTATAGACATATTGCTTAAATGCTACCATTGTGAAAGATTGTGTAGGACACTAGAGAACCGCATGAGGAATGGATGGAAGCGTTGTGCTGTTTTTTGCTCTCTCATGTATAGTGTGCTTGATGTCAGTTCAAAGTTTCATTTTTCGTGTTGCCTCCTCGCGTTGTTGTCTAAAATATTTATGGTGTTGAGGTGCAGCCAGGCTGCCTTCAGCAGTAGAGAGCCTTGTAGCGAGGCCACCGATACGGCGTTGCGGGACAGCGCACTTCTTTCATTGCAGCGTGTTGTTCGTTGCTTCGGCTTGCAACTCAGTGGCCTGTTTTCTCAGTGCCACGATGCTGGTTAAATATATGTATTGCTGGAAATTTATAAGCCCTGCTATTGTTCGGTTATGTGGCTTACCAAAGCGAATCGGCCCACGTGAAACGCGGCTAGAGCCTCTGATAATTATTATTCATGAGGGGTCTTTAACGTGCGTGCACATTGCACAGCCCTTGGGCAAACTTGCATTTCATCATCCATTGAAATGCGGTACCCACGTGCCGATCCGCAACCTCAGTTTCGGTGAGTGCTGGCTTCGCTGTTTTATATTATCGGGGATCAGAGCTGATTCAGAAAAAGCGACCAGTGTGGCAGGCTATTACAACGCGTTACGAATATGGTCCTGTGAGTGGTCGCTTGAGCTTCCAAATGCATTGTCGCACTGCCTGCTGAATGCTGGAATGAATGGCGTCCATAAAGCAAAAATTTCGTGATGAGTTAAACGTATTCTGATTTCTTTCAGGCTCATTACAAATGTTGATGATGTTTATCAGTTCTTTAATAAAATTTGATGTAGAGCGGTGCAGTCTGCGAGCACTTTCGCGCGAGACTTATTATGAGAGAGCTGTGGCCAAGAAGAATGACATTGATTTCATTGATCTGCACAGAGATTAGCAGCTGCTGCAAAGTATCTCATCCTCCTCACACAGCACAATTTCATTGATCTGCACAGAGATTAGCAGCTGCTGCAAAGTATCACATCCGCCTCACACAGCCCGCACATAAAATGAAGTTGTCCGCTATCCGCGTCACTTGCATGGTGCGGTAAAGCTCTGAGGAGGCCTTGCCGCACTGGCTCAAGGCAGACCGCCCGACTGCAGTGTCGGGGCACACGAGATCGATCTCAGCTGCGGAGACCCCGTTTGAGTGGAAGTCAAACGTGAAGCAGCTGTTTAATGCGCGATGTCAGTGCAAGTTACCCCCCTCCCCATGGTCGTCATCGTTAGGGGCCATATTGGCGTCCCAAGAAGCCCGATTCGCTTTGGTAAGCTGCGTAACCGAACAATAGCAGGGCTTATAAATTTCCAGCAAAACATCCTGGAAATCCTGTCCTGTCCTGCTGCCATCACTTCACGTTGAAAGTTCCAGGATATGCTATTCTGACGCTGCATCAGCGCACGGAACCTGACGACCGTTACCTGCTTTTCTTGGACACCCAGGAATCGGCGGCTGTTGGGCCTTGTGTCACAAACACTGTGCATCGTAATCTTCATCGACTGGCTACGCCCCCTTTTAACAGCAGTTTGGCAGTGGCAGTGGTGAGCGACAGACGTGGGCTTTGACAAGTTCTTGTGCATTTTTCCCAGGTTTGTGGCACTTTTCCACATTTTCCTTTGCTGTGTATGCTAAAACCGCTGCTGCTTCCAAACTCGCTAGTTTCTTGTTTGTTGCTGTCTTTTTTTTCTCTTACGAAGTGTACGTTACTCATTGTCATGAGTGATTCAGAACTGGAAATATGTTTGGCCTACAATTGTGAGATTGAAGTTGCTGGAAACGTCCTTGAGTGTAAGCAATGTATGCACCCCTATCACGCCGAAAATTGCTCTGGTTTAGCTTCGAAGACAAGGAGTGGGAACTACCGCAAGAATTTTGCTTGTCCGACGTGCAAAACACATGCTTCCCGCAGTGGCGCGGCAAGTGTAATGGGCGCGTGCCAGGACTTTAATGTAGCCGCCGCTTTCGCTGAACTGAGTCGTTAGCTCGACTCCCTTTTGCCACTTAAAGAACAGGTCGACAACATCGAACAGTCCATTCAAACCATGTCTGACCATTTTGACGACATTCTAAGCCGTCTTGACAACCACGACAAAGAAATCGGGCAGATCAAGAAAAGGCTTGAACATGTCGACAACGTAAATTGTACCGAAAAGGTACCTCAGCTTCACGCTGATATAAATGAACTTGAGTTTCACAGCAGAAAAACGAATTTGGAGATACATGGCGTTCCGGTAACTGAGCAGGAAAATCTTCCACAAAAAGTAAATGATATAGCTAAACTCGTTCACTTGGCAAAGGTTGATGACTGTGATTGTGAAGTTTGTCATAGGCTCCCATCCAAACCAAGTAAAGTGCCCGCTATTCTAGTGAGGTTTGGAAGGCAAGCACTCAAAGACAAGTGGATGGCAAAGAGAGCCTTGCTCGGAGAGAAGGACAGCAATCTGTACATGTGCGATAACCTGATGCGCCGTACTAAGCTTCTGCTCTCAACAACCAAAGAATGGGCTAACAGCAAAAGCTACCGCTTTGTCTGGTGCTCCAATGGCAAAGTGCTCATCCGCAGAAAGGGAGGCGACTCCGCACAGGAAGTCACTGACGCACGTGACTTAGCTAGGTTTGTCATTAACTGATAACCACCTGTTCACTGCAATAACGTGCCACTAGCTCTGTCTTGGCTACAAGCGCACGTTATCTTTTACCCAGTGCTATACGGAACACGCTGCTCCCACAGTGGTCATCTTCTTCTGTGCTGAAATGTGTCCATCTCAATGTGCGATTGTTAAACAACAAACTAGATGAGTTTAAAATTCTATTGCAAAGCTTAGGCTTCTCCTTTGATTTTGTTATAATTTCAGAATCGTGGCTTAATACAGATAACTTCCAGTTGCAGTCATTTTCAACGTTTTCCCTTAACCGCGACCGTCGTCGTGGTGGAGGAGTGTATTCTGTTAATAACCGAATTGAGTGTAAATTGGTGGAAGATCTATGTCACATGTCTCCAGATGTGGAAGTTGTTTCTGTAATAACCTAATAACCAATAATACTGTGTTTTCTGTGTTTTATAGACCACCGAATGGTGACATCTGTGTTTTCTTTGAGTATATAGAGTCCTTTTTTACTTTTACATGTCAACATAAATAAAGTGAGTCATTAGCGGTGACTTTAGCATAGACATGTTATCAAATGTTGCAAACAGTGTCAAGTTCGACATAACTCTGCGCAGCTTCGGCATGGCAGTTACTATCAAAGACCCGACTCGCATAACCTCGAGCTCAGAAACTCTACTTGATTTATTTATCACCAATATCTATGCTTTTTCATTACTCTCCTGAGTAACTTGCAGTGATCTAAGCGACCACATGGGAATCTATCTATTATGTCACACTGTCAAACCCAAATTTAAAAAGCAGATTGTATCTTTATTCCAAGATATAACAGCAGCCTCCCTTAATGCTTTCCATGCGGAGATGCGCGTTGTACAATAGGACGACGTACGTAAACAAAAGAACGCAAACGAATCATATCAAACCTTTGTAGAAAATTTAACGCCATATATCACAAGCATTTTCCTCTTAAAATCAAATGAAAGAACAGGAAAGCGCAAAAGCCGTGGTTATCACCAGAGTTATTTGCGCGCATCAAAGAGAAGAATAAACTGCACAATTCTTTTGTTACATCCAAAAACATTTCCATTCTGAAAGAATTCAAGAAATACAGAAATAAGCTAAACAATGATATACGTAATGCAAGGAGACGTTACTATCAGAATTACTTTCGTACGGTTGTTCGTCCTGATATACTTTGGAAAAAGCTGCGTTCTCTTGATGGCAAGTACATCAACACAGCAGTTGACAAGGTCACTATTGGCGGAAAGCACTATACAGGCAACAACTTAGCTGAAGCATTCAACACTCATTTCTTGCAGTACGTTGAACCTGCCTCTGAATGGCACCATCGACTTATCACAAGATGTCCTGCTACCCTTTTTCTTGCACCTGTTGATGAAAGAGAAATTATATATTTCACGAATTATCAAACTCCACCTCTTGTGATGTTAACAACGTACAGATTCGTCCTGTCAAACATATCATTGAATGTATCTCTATCCCTCTAGCTTATATATATAACTTATGCTTAGGAACAGCAACATTTCCCACAGATATGCAGGTAGCAAAGGTTACTTTCGACTTTCGACGAAAGGTTCGGTTCGACTTTACTAAAGCTTTTGACAGAATTGATCATAACTATCTTTTTGAAAAGCTAGAATTATATGGGATACGAGGACAAGCTTTACTTATGAAATCTTATTTATCATCTCGAAAACAATATGTTCAGATTAGTAACTTATCATCACAACGTTCAGTTCGTACCGGTGTCCCTAAAGGCAGTATCCTTGGTCCTGTGCTGTTTAATCTATATATTAATGTTATTGTTACTATTGACACTTTTGCCCGCTTTATAATTTATGCAGATGATACTACAATCGTCATACCTGGTGATACTTGCAATGATCTAAGCATGCATGCTAATCGCATTCTGGACAAACTAGCAGAATGGTCAGACATGAATTCCCTCTCAATAAACATGACAAAATCTAAAGCTGTAGTTTTCCGTCCGAAGAATAAAACTTGTAGCACAGAAATAGCTTTGTTTTACAAATCACAATTAATTGAAACTGTAAAATCATTTAAATCGTTAGGTGTTTATCTTCAAGAAAACATGCAATGAGATTACCATGTTAATTACGTCATGCTGAAGGCATCTAAGGTTGTAGGCTTTCTATCGTGTCACTGAAACATTTTACCTTAAAAAGTCAAACTTGCCTTATATAATTCTTTATTCTGCTCACACCTAAATTGCAGTACATTAGTTTGGGCAACAACAACGCATTCGAATTTACAAAGGATATTGGTGCTTCAAAAAAAAATCGTCATATAGTCTGTCTTACCCCGTAGACACACAACCCAGAATCTGATTACTACCCTCGACATCATTACAATACTAAACCTTTATGCTTATAGACTGTTGCGCCTATATAAAGTTGAGCAAGAACGACGTATCGACACCATTTCCTCTCTGGCCAGTTTGCATCAGTCTGATTCGCCCTATCCGCACCGCCATAAACAACAGTGGGTTTTACCATTTACAAGAACCAACTATGGCCGTCAAATGGGTAATTATCAGTTACCGCTCGCACTAAACAAGCTTATTGAAGTTAACGTTAGCTTTCCCGATATTACTCTCTCCTCTCTGCGAAATATGCTAGTTCATCTCAGTTACCAGTAATATATCAACCGTTTTGTATGACGGACCTTCTACTCTTATTTGTTGCTTGATGCTTAGCCACCTATTTCATTTCGTTCCTTATAATTTCTTGTATTCCTGTCGCATTAAGAACCAGCGCTAAAAAACACACACAGAGGACGAGTGTGTCTCTTCTCGTCCTGTGTGTTTTTTAGCGCTGGTTCTTAATGCGATGGATCACATCCAACTCGCCCAATCCTCAGTTTTTCTACAGTTGTATTTCTGTTTGAATGCGCGCACAATGGTGTTTATTTTCTTGACTGTATACCATTGTATATTGAAGCTGACTGTTATGCTAAAAACATTGTTTCCCGTCCCTGTCACTGCCGCCTCAACAGGAGGTGAACTCTGTCAAGTGGAATGCCGTTTTTTTTCTCCCCTCCTCCATCAAATTTTATTTGATCTGATGGAAATAAACTTATTATTATTATTATTATTATTATTATTGTTATTATTATTAATAATATTAATAATATTATTATATTATTATTATTATTATTATTATTATTATTATTATTATTATTATTATTATTATTATTATTATTATTATTATTATTATTATTATTATTATTATTATTATTATTATTATTATTATTATTATTATTATTATTATTATTATTATTATTATTATTATTATTATTATTATTATTATTATATATTAACCGGCATCGCGGCACTGAGAAAACAGGGCACTGAGTTGCAAGCTCAAGCAAAGACAACACGCTCCAATGAGAGAAGTGCGCTTTCCCGAAACACTGTATCGGCACACAGTCTGGTGCGCTTCACTGCAATGCAAGCACAGTGCCTGTGCGCTTCTGCACTGTAACAGAAAAGCACGAAGCACCGCCTCCGGGCTCCTGTGCACCTGCGCCGTTTAGTTTCGATGTGCGCCTGCGCCGGATGCACTCCGCAGAGCGTGGCCACGCTGAGCCGTGTTCGCACATATTCTGAACGACCCTATACACTGCTTCGTACCTGCCTTAAATACCTGCCTTAAATAGGCATATTCCTTTACCACTTCCCTTACCTCGCTACCAATTGTGAACTGCTGTTCCCTTGCTAGACTGTTGAGAATGGGAGAACACCACAAGGTAATCCATGTATAATAATGCCTTATGCCTCATTAGGAAGCAAAAAACACACACCCAAAAGATAGTTGTCTGTACTCCTTTAAAGCTAGTTTGTGCATTACAGAATGTGACAGCCACCAGTCACCAGTGTTACCAATCAAAGTTCATTCAGGTAACTTACATATTCAGGGCTATTAACTGTACAACAGAGTACGAGTTGCAAGGCCATGATGAGGGCCCCATGACCCCAGGTATGAGGGCCCCATGACGAGGCCCTCATACCTGTCGGAAGGTTACGAAGCGCTCGTATATACGATAGATAGGTAATCCAATAATTGCTTATATATGAGACATATAAGACATATATACCAGATTTTTAAATAGGGCTGGAAAAGAAATGGCGCAGTATCTCTCACACATCTCGGCGAACACCTGGTCTGGGCTGTAAGGGAAGGGATAAAGGAGGGACTAAGAGAACAAAGGAAGAGGTCTCGTAATGGAGTGCTCTGGAGTAAATTCCACCACCTGGGGATCTTTAACATGCATGCACTGACCTTGCGCAGCACTTGGGCGTTAACTTGTGTTCGGGAAAGGGAAAAGAGGCAACGCTGCGTCCAACACACCTGGCGACCCCAGCAACGCCAGCTTCAAGGAAGTGCCAAGTGAACGTTTTATATCTTTATTTTTTATGTTAGCAATGCTAGTTGCTGGTGGAAGTCCGTTGCCGAAGCGTTGTTTTCTTTATTTTTGATGCTGGGAACTCTATATGGTGACGGAACTGCGTTGCCGCACCGTTGTGCTGCCGCAACACCCTTCCAGACGGCTTCTGTTCGAATGTCGTTCAGTTCGCTAAGTACTGAGACACGATGCCGTAGCACTGGGCTACGAAAAATTGGTTGTGAGGAAAGGAAACGGCGAAGTAATTGTCTTACTTCTCGGTGGAACAACCTGCTTTCAATCCAGCGTCCGTTCGAAAATAGAAGCGCTGGTACCGCCGTAGCGTTCTGCTACAATGAGGTGGTGGTTACAACTTTATTTCCACCAAATAGAAGGGATTAGTTGGGGCTGAGGAGAGCCTACGGTGGCCGCCAGCCAGGGGCGACCTCTTGAGCTCGCGTGATGAGGGCCAGCTGCGTTGTTTTTCTTGAACTGACCAAAAGCTTGTCCATTCCTCCGCCGAGGGAGTTGGGAAGTGTCGTCGGAGCGGGTTTGCTAGTGCATCCCCATACAATATGGCCTTGGGTGGCATGCGTCCCGTCACCGCAGTGGGGGCATGCAGGGTGATATTAACCGTTGGTGCTTAAACATAATCGGTAGGGGCTAAGAATGGCCTTTGTTAGTAGGCGTCTGAGTGCCGTGGCTTGCGCCCTGTCCAGGTCAGGGTGAGGGGCGGGATACTTGCAACTTAGCCCGCGATAAAAGTTAGTAATCTCCGCGTTGAGCGAGGCGCCTCGGCGGGGGCGTCCGCTCCCGTTCCCCGGTTGGTTAAACCTACAGTAAGCCACATTCACCTGTGCGTTTGTTCGAATGTCTCGCAGTTGCTGCGACACTGTTCAGATCTCCCTACTGTACGATCATCTACACTGTACGCATGATCCCTAGCTTCGAATGCCACGCTGTCCCATTTTGGTTTTTCTTTTGATCGCTGGTGTGGTGGGTGTTTTCAGCTATAAATTTGGGGGGGGGGGGGGGAGGGTAGGCTATCCCTTGCGGAAACTGTGTTGCTGTCGGCGCAATGTGTCATAACCGGAGTTGCAGACGAGGGAACATCCGCGAGTCCTTGAGCGAGAAAATGACACGTGGCCCTGGCAAACGGCGTCTCCGATATTGTTCCTTCTGTGGCCGCGTTTCCAGTGTGCTATTCCGAACAGGCGCGGTGTCGGTAGAGATAGCGTAGGCTGGCAAAGGGAAGGCCAAGATAAAACACTCCTTGGTGGCTTGTCCGCCCTCTAAGGGTAGGGACGAAAGAGGAAGTAAAAAAAAAACGCAGTGCGAAAGAGGCAGCGTAATAGAGGTCTACGCAGTAATTTCGGCCGCTTGGCGTTCTTTAAAAGCACGCATGTCGCACAGCACACAGGCGTTTTCGCGATAGAAAGGTCCCCTGAGGTGTCTGAAATAAATAGAGCTGCTCGATTGAGCAGCGTAACAGTCCAAGGGCCGCCTATACAATAGATAGCAACGCTGCACTGCAGTGTTCCAAATGTCCTACGCTAGAGCTTCAATTGGGCGTGGATAGAGCAGGAGTGGAAAAGAGCATCTTTTGCTGAGACAGCCGTCGTCGCTTCAGCGGACGCAGTTGATGCAACGCATCATTCTCCTTTCAGTAGTTCTCCTCAAAGCGCCTTGAACTGTGCTTTGTTTGCATCGTGGCAGTGGTTGGGCATAGCTGGAGCCCATCGGCAGGCCCGTGCACTTTCCTCTATCGTCCTGTAATTACAGCAACATGGATGGCTTAGGGAACGTATAACTTCGGACATCGATGTCTGCGATAATCCTACAATGCCATCGAACGCCAGCGTCGGAGATTGCCAGCGAGACGCGTATCAGATATTAAGCGTATGCTAAAGTCGCCGCCTTGCGGTTTTTTGTCGCCTCGCACAAAAGCAGCCGTCAAAGGTTGGCGGCTCCTCCATACCGAGCGAGTGCTCCGGTTGTGACCAGCGAACCATGCTTCGAGACCTCCATCGAGAGCAATGGCCACCGCAACGACTGGACAAACTGAGATTGGCGCCCGTCTGCTGTTCGATGTCAGTGCAAGTTAGAGATCCCCAGGTCGTCCAAGTTATTCCGGAGCCCTCCACTACGGCACCTCTTCCTTCATTCTCTTAGTACCTGTTTTATCCCTTCCCTTACGGCGCGGTTCAGGGGTCGCGGGTATGGGAGACAGATACTGCGCCATTTCTTCTCCGCAAATATTATTCAGACTGTCACCTCACATGTGGGCAGTAAAACACGCACACTCCTTACTCCGAGACTTAACCACGCTAGCACGTGGCAATAAAATGAATTAAACGGGTGCATTAAAAATACATAGAGACATAAATAAAACCCCAAATGTTGAGAAATCGCTACCGTTCTTTATTTGCCGCTTTCTGGTGGCTCAGTCATATGGAAACGCACGTACTTGGACAAAATGGGAAATGAATGCTAGCAGCACTCGTCCCATTTTCTCACTTTGTACGTCCGTGACGTCGTTATGCGCATCTCTATTTTCCGAACTAGTCCCTCTCAGCAAAGTAGCCTATAGGACTAGCTGGGTTTCGAAGCGCAGTTACCCTCCAATTGTAGTCTTCGAGTTCCACAGCGCGCGGGCTCGAGACGCGTCGGGCCTTTGCGTTCTCATAAGCAGCAGTGGTAGCGCGACATCATACGACAATTCCATTTGTTTCTGTACATTTTTTTATGCGTTCTTGGATCCACTTCGAATCGCCGGCACGCGCATGGCGTCTCCAGCCAATGACGACGGAACACGGAGCGTGGCGTCGCATGAGCCAATCGCAGAGCGGAGAAGGCCACTATAAAGGAGCAACACCGCAGCCTTCCTTCCCTTTCTTCTTCTCCAGTCGCTTGGCCGGCAGTGATTAAGAGGTGCAATTGCCAGCTGTGCTTGTGGCTACGAAGAAAGGAATGCGTAGTGCCTCTCAAAGTGCGCGCCGTTCTTCTTTAAAATTACAATGCACAACGGCAAGAAGAAAAGCGACTCAGCTGATGGGCGTCCAGGTGCGTAGCGTATTTCCTTTCGGTTCTGAGGCCTTCGCCGCGGCAGCCTGGTTTGGGTGCTCCCTTTGTTCATCTGCCGTCACTTGGTGGCTGCTTTAGGCCTAAGCTAGTAGGCTATGATGATTGTGTTCTAAAGCATTATATTTTTGCGAGACGGCTGAACGAAATACGTGAGCGCGGCTAGCCGGTTTGTTTCTCTATTATGCACCGTCGTTTTTATGTTAGCGTGAGTGACCGTGACTTGAGAGAGAAAAAAAAACTGGTCTGCTTGAGTCGAAGCGACCTCGACAACCTTTAAATCGCGTTAAGGTTGGTTCACGTACAAGCGACTAAGCGGCGCGTTGCAGCAAAAAATTTGCAAAATTTTGGAACCTCTTCACTCTGGCCGCTTGACCCGCCGCGACGGCTCGAAACGGCTTCGTGCGCCGCGGCGGCAGAAATCGCTAACGTTTTCGCTTGCATGTGAAGTGGCCATTGGACTGCGTACGTCGGTCGAGCTCCGGGCTCGCGCCACTCTGCGCGTCTCTTGTCCTCGTGCTTCCTAGTGTCGCCATATGCAACGCCGGTAATTGGCGCGCTGCCCCAGGGCTGTGAAGAGCCTTGCTTGGTTCGAACAAAGCGCGCACGCTTAGTGAAATGGCAAAGCCTTCAGCTTGCTCAATCTCGAACCCGCGTTGTGGACAATGCACTCTTCCGATATCAATATTCGTCTCTTGTTTGGGCAACCAACGTTTTGCATTGATGCTGCAGTCTCGGGAATATATGATCTAGCGGTAGCATTGCTATACGACAGAATGTATGCGGAATGGACAAAATTTCTAAATTCCAGGGATGCTACGAACGTCAGTGCTGACAGGCTATGTGAAATAACTAACCGAAAGGCAAAACCCAATACAAAGGATCGCGTCGCTTCGCTTCACATCATGTTTTTTTATTCTTTTGTTTTTTTCTGAGAGTGCCAACAAAAGGGGGTCAATCCCAGCCGCGCATTTGTGACCGGCGGCGCGTTCCTGCCGTGAATGCGTTTTCGAACTTTCGCCTTGCGCATGCGCACTGTGCGTCTCGCCGCTCCTCGAGCACGCGCTTCTGCACGCGTAGCTCGTGCGCCTGTGTGGTCCGGCCCTGCTGCTGACCTGACACGGGGCGGGTGCTGTGGAACGCCCTTCCGCTTGGTCAGTGCTTTGATTCACGGCACGTTTCCGAGCGCTGTTGTTCTTGATGCATAGCAACCCCTCCGCAGCTCCGCGCCCCAATCCCCTAAGCGCATTTGCGATTTCTTTATGGTTTATTTGGGTTTAACGTCCCAAAGCGACTTAGGCTATTAGGGACGCCGTAGAGATGGGCTCCGGAAATATCGGCCACATGGGGGTTCTTTAACGTGCGCTGACATCGCACAGGACACGGGCTTCTAGAATTTCGCCTCCATCGAAAATCGACCGCCGCGTCCGGGATCGAACCTGCGTCTTTCGGGTATCGTGTTTCAGCGTCCTCTGTTTCCGCTGCATTTTTTGCTTGGGCTATCCGCATTAGCCGCCGCGCTGGCTCAGTGATTAGGGCGCTCGGCTACTGATCCGGAGCTCCCGGGTTCGAAACCGACTGCGGCGGCCGCCTTTCGATGGAAGCGAAACGCAAAGGTTCCCGTGTGCTGTGCGATATCGGTGCACGTTATCGGTGGTCGAAATTATTCCGGACCACTGCACTATGGCACCTCTTTTTCCCTTTCTGCTCTCAGTCCTTCTAACTCTTCCCTTACGGCGTGGTGCAGGTGTTCACCGAGATATGCGGGACGGTTACTGCGTCATTTTCTTTCCCAAAAAACAATTTTCAGCCCCGACCCCGGCGGATGCGTTTTTATGGAGGAAAAACGCTAAGGCGCCCGTATTTTGTGCGATGTCAGTGCACGTGTAAGATCCCCAGGTGGTCGAAATTATTCCGGAGCCCTCCACTACGGCACCTCTTTCCTCCTTTCTTAATTCACTCCCTCCTTTATGCTTTTCCTTACGGCGCGGTTCAGGTGTCCAATGATATGACAGATACTGCGGTAATTCCTTTCCCGAGAACCAATTATTATTATTATTATTATTATTATTATTATTATTATTATTATTATTATTATTATTATTATTATTATTATTATTATTATTATTATTATTAAAAGTATTGCCTATAAAAGCAATCCCCCTGCGCCTGGGCTTACATTGTTTAAGTATTTAAAACTTCCGGATTTTGACACCCTTTTTCTCTCCTACACTGTACCCAAATACTTTTGGAACACTGACTTCAGACAGCGACGCAGCATCGGGAGAACATTACGTACCAGCTCTGGTTTTGAAATACCTTCCATGAGAACACATTACGGAAAAAGCATAAGAAAGTACTACATTCCCCACACATTTAATCGCCTCCCTAAAACAGTATTACAGCAAACAACACGATCCGGAGTAAAAAGAGCGTTAATTGAACTTCAAAAATAATTGGTGCATAGTGCTTTAATTCTGTTTTTTATGATGTTTTGGAGCATCCGATACAGTTACTTTCATTGTGTATGTGCGCAAAGGCATTGTTCGATGTTTGATATTTTTATTTCTTTATTTTGCCTCCCTGTTCATGTTGACAACATTGAAAAAAGCATTAATATGCATATATCATTTGTTTAACATACTTGCAAAATACAAGTTTGAGGTTCAGTGTTTTTCTCTAACAGTATGTTTAAAAGCTTTTATTTTAATGAAAAAGTGCATACCATTGTCTCGGAACGCTGGAGCTGCCCCGCTGCTGGGCACTGCCATACAAGCCATGTAGAGGCTTCGGCAGGCCCGGCAACATATATGTATTCCTTGAGGAGTAATAAAGATTTATTATTATTATTATTATTATTATTATTATTATTATTATTATTATTATTATTATTATTATTATTATTATTATTATTATTATTATTATTATTATTATTATTATTTCAGCGAAACCGACCGCGGCGGCTGCGTTTTCATGGGAGCAAAACGCTAAGGCGCCCGTGTGCTGTGCGATGTCAGTGCACGTTAAAGATCCCCAGTTGGTCCACATTATTCCGGAGCCTCTCAGTACGGCATCTCTCTCTTCCTTTCTTCTTTCACTCCCTCCTTTATCCTTTCCCTTGCGGCGCGGTCACTTGTCCAACGATATATGACAGATACTGCGCCATTTCCATTCCCTAAAAACCTATTATTATTATTATTATTATTATTATTATTATTATTATTATTATTATTATTATTATTATTATTATTATTATTATTATTATTATTATTATTATTATTATTATTATTATTATTATTATTATTATTATTATTATTATTATTATTATTAATAACAACTTGGCGTCCCGCTGTGGGGCATGATGAGTGGCAGCGTTTTGTTGTTGGGACTGATGGAACAATGAAAAGTTCAGGGGCCCGGCCACTGGCTCAAGCTGATCCACAATCGCTGCCACTTGCAGATAATCGCTGCCACGGGCAGACAGTAGGAGAGTTAAAAGAGATAAGAGAGGAAATAATGAAAGAAAGGACGCGCGTCGCAACGACCGCGTCATCTGAAGTGACGACGACGGTTTAGCAACTGGTACCTCCGGTGACAAGGAGCCCTCGCGACATGTGCGAGAGCCCCTGCATCGCAGCTCAGCAGGGCCAGGCAGCCACCTCATCGTCCCCTTCCCGTGAAGTGACAGCTTTACTGCTACCCTTCGTAGCTGCTTCGCCGTGTACGCGAGTTTGACATTGAACCGAGGAGAAAGCGCGTGACAGCTATGACGTCACTCAGCCGCCACCGTCGCGTTCATTGTGATCATTGGCGTTGACGGTGTTCTGGACTCCGTCACTTTTGAGGAAAGAAGGGAATTGTGCGAACGTTTCCCACAACCAGCATGTGCTGACATTCTCCGTGACAGCAAGCGTTGTCCGCGGTAAGAAAGGTGCATTCTTTACGCCCGATATATAAATGTAAATAAAAATAATGTGGACTAGCTCAGCTAATCCAGGATATACAAAGCGAAAGATGTCGGCGTTCACTGTGTTCATTGGCGTTTGCGTTGGCAATGTTCTAGACGGCGATGGCTTTGAGCAAAGGAATAACAATTGGTTTTTGGGGAAAGGAAATAGCGCAGTATCTGTCTCATATATTGTTGGACACCTGAACCGTGCCGTAAGGGAAGAGAAAAACGACGGAGTGAAAGAAGAAAGGAAGAGGTGTGCCGTAGTGGAGGGCTCCGGAATAATTTCGCCCACCTGGGGATCTTTAACGTGCACTGGCATCGCACAGCACACCGGCGCCTTAGCGTTTTACCTCCACAAAAACGCAGCCACCGCGGTCGGCTTCGAACTCGGGAACTTCGGATCAGTAGCCGAGCGCTCTAACCACTGAGTCACCGCGGCGGGTAACTCCACTGACCCACGGAGCCGGTTGTGCGCCTTCCCGTTCGTGAAAATGAACGGCCTTTGCAAAGTTGTCAACGCCAATGAACTCTATGAGCGCCATCTGCTCACTTGTTTTGTTTGGTTTTTGAGGAAAGGAAATGGCACAGTAACCGTCTCACATATCTCGGTGGACACCCAAACCGCGCCGTAAAGAAATCGATAAAGGAGGAAGGGAAAGAAGAAAGAGAGAACTGAAAATTGAAACTTCGATTTTGAGGAAACACGCTGCACTGCGCTGCGGCGGAACACCTGTGGCTCGGTTAGAGTGAACAGCTCGGTGCTACTAGTGGCGCATGCGCAGTAGTGGCTAGGGAGCGAGAGAGAGAGAGAGAGAGGAATATCCGCGGCGAGGCGGCCGTTGTGACGTCATGTGCCTCCTCGGAGTACCGCCACGGCGAAATCGCAAGTTCGCGTCCAGTAAAGCTTTCGCTTTAAAAAATCGAAGGCCGATTACGGCAGACGGTAATTCGGAATTTGAGCGCAGCTCTTCGCAAGCTGCCTGCTACCGCTTGGCAGGTGTCGTGCTACGTTGCTAGCCACACTCCGGAATCGTCCGGTAGCAGCCGCCTCCCGGCTGTCCATTCCTCTCGCCGTGTCAGGTGGCGCTTCGGTCTGCTACTGGCTGCCAACACGTCAGCTGTCAGGTAGCATGTTACACTGACTACGACGCGGAACGCAGGAACGGGCGAGCTGCGCTCTAGAATAAAATAAACTAAAGAAGTCACTGCAGTTGAACACGAAGCGAAAAGCTTCACCACGTTTAGTAAAGCAATCTTCGCATAGGCCGGAGAACATTGAATGACCTTCAGCCCAACCACGTTAGCCGTGTATGACCATGCGTGGTACAGTTATGGCGTCGAACTCTTGGCTCCTGACCTCGACTCATGACCTTTAAGTTGACCTCTGATGTTTGACCTTAGACATTGGATGACATTTGGGTTCACCTTTGACCTTCAACACATTCAATGGAGGTGTAAGACCATGTGATACTACGTCTAAGCCACGTGGTCATGTGGATATATACTCTAGAACGGCTGTCCATCCATGCGCTCCCATGGACGAGCCTGAGACGCTTGCTTAGCAAGGCAAGGAACAAGAGGTGCTCGTTATGACATGCATGACTCAAGCCAACAGTGACCGAACCAAAAAGCGTAGGGGATGCTTTTTATAAAATAATTTGTGGTCTTCATCAGTGGGGCTTAATAGGGCAATAACTTCTTAAAGAATCTCTTTGCGACGCTAAGCCCCCATAAAGAGACGAAACTTTTTAAAGATAATTGATTAGAAAGCAGAAGAAAAACAACCATTTGCCGCCGGTGCGGTCCGAAACCCATGACCTCTGAATTTCGCGTCCGGTGCTCTACCGAGCTAGGGCGACGGCTGTCCAGGTATCTGCTTTCGGCGGTGTATATATGCGTGTCGTAACGATCGCTATGATCGAAAACGCAGCAGATATATCAAGCCGACGTCAAATGGGCATTTTCGGCTCGCAGCGGTGCCTTCTGCCAGCGGTGGCAACCAAGCCACCGCTTCGCCCGCCGGTCCTTCGCGGGTTTCGTTCGAGCAAGCACTGCAGCAGGGCGTTGCGGCCAGCCCGCCGCCGCGCGCCGTCAGCGGCAGCCAGACCCCCGCCGCCGAGCGCAGCGCTCAGCCCAGCGTGGAGCCCAGCGGCTACCGACCCAGCTACGGGGCCGCCGCCGCCGCTGGTGCCGCCAACGTAGCTGCCAGCAGCCCCTGGTCTGCATCCGCGGCAGCCGCCGTGAGTGGCTGTCAGCCGGCAGCAGCTGCCCCACCACCGTCGCCGCCGTGCACGTCGCCCGTTGTGGTGACTGAGCAAACACCCGAAGCTGGCGACCAGACCACGCCCGGCGACGATGTCAAGATCAGGGTGCGTACTGCTTGCCGAAAAGGGCTTCAACTTGAGCCATATGCTATGTATCTCGTTTAACCTCGTTATAACAAAGTAAAAGTTCGTTCCCGGCTGTTACTTCGTTATATGCGGTGTTGACCGAGTTTCCGAGGGGAATCGTAATTACTTCGTTACATCCATTATTTCGTTATAACTCATGCTGTACAGTTCGTTATGCCAGCGGTCCATATACAGTAGCACCTCTTTACAACGAAGTTGAAGGTTTCCGGCGATTACTTTGTTATAGCTGTAGCTTCGTTATATCCGCTCTTGGCCGAGCTTCCACGTGCAAACATAATTTCTTCGTTATATCTGTTGTTTCGTTATAAACCGCTTCGTTACAAAGAGGTTCAACTGTGAGCGTGAAGGCTAGAGGAAAGCTCACCTCTCCAAAACATCGACTTACACGCAAGGTACGAGAACCGAACCCGGGTATAATACAACTCAAGAACGAAGCGGCATGTGCCTCTCGGAAAGAGGCCCTCCAGCCAATGGCGATGACTGGTTTTCACGACGCCATGGTTAGTCCAATCGTCTTGGGACCTGTGTGACATCTCAGGGAGTGGCAGATGAAAGGAGAGGAACCACCGTTTAAACAGATTGACAGCGGCGTCCGCAGAATCGGCCGACGCCGTTGGCTGCAAGGCGTCCTTTGTAGGGCATCCGTCGCTTCTTTCTGGAGCTGCAGCCGACTATGCAGGGCTTAGTTTTTAATACTGAAAAGTGGTGTGGGTAGCAAGAATCGTGGTAGTGCATGGCGTAGAGGGCGCTCTGGAAGTGAGGCAAGATTTACTCCGCTGACAAAGTCAAGATCACGAACAATGTTTCGGAACCGCTACGGCTTCCTTGGTCAACAATGAGGAGGACAAGGCGAGTGGGTGAAATTTAAAAGCGAAGTTTTGTGTTGTAACGGACCGTATTTAGATGAGTGGTTCGAACCCGACCGCTGCGGTTGCGTTTCGATGCAGGCGAAGCGCTAAGGCGCCCGTGTGCTGTGCAATGTCAGTGTAGGTTGAAGATCCCCAGGTGGTCGAAATTATTCCGGAGCCCTCCACTACTGCACCTCTTTCTTCCTGTCCTCTCACTCACTCCTTTTTCCTTCCCTTACGGCGCGTTCCAGGTGTCCACCGATATGTGAGAAAGATACAGCGCCATTTCCTTTCCCCGAAAACCAATTTTCAAATTTCACAGATTCTTCTGTGAGGTTCAGGGCCCTCAGTCGTCGCCTGAATAAAGGGTGGCTCAAGCAATAGGTGCGTAGTCAGGTTTAGCCTTTGGGTTCAGTACTTACACACCGGTGGCCGAGGTGTTGTGTTGCCACCGTGAGAAATTGCTTTTAAAGCGAAGGCTTTACTGGCCGCAGGGTGAGCTGTTTCGCGTGATACCTGGACAGCCGTGCTGCGCATGAACAAGGAGCAGTGATGACACAGAGCGCAATTTCTCTCCCTAATCCCTACTGCGCATTCGCCGCTAGTAGCACCGAGCCACAGGTGTTCCGCCGCTGCTCACCGCCCGAGCCTTTCCTCAAAATCCAACTTTCAATTTTGTTCTCTCTTTCCTCTTTCCCTGCCTCCTTTATCCCTACCTTCCCGGCGCGGTTCGAGTGTCCACCGGGATGGGAGACGTTTACTGTGCCATTTCTTTTCCTCAAAAACCAAACAAAACAAGTGAGCCGACGGCGTTCATAGAATTCATTGGCGTTTACAAATTTCCAAAGACCGTCATTTTCATGAAAGGAAAGACGCACAACCGGCTCCGTGGGTCAGTGGAGACCTCAATCTCGCTTTCGCTTTGTATATCCTGGATTAGCGGGGCTAATCCTACCCGCCGCGGTGGCTCAGTGGTTAGGGCGCTCGGCTACTGATCCGGAGTTCCCCGTTTCGAACCCGATCGCGGCGGCTGCGTTTTTATGGAGACAAAACCCTAAGGCGCCCATGTGCTGTTGCGGTTCAGAGCACGTTAAAGATCCCCAGATGGTCGAAATTATTCCGGAGCCCTACACTATGGCACCTCTTTCTTCTTTCACGCCCTCCTTTATCGCTTCCCTTAGGCGCGGTTCCGGTCTCCAACGATATATGAGACAGATACTGCGCCATTTCCTTTCCCTAAAAACCAGTTATAATTATTATTATTGAGCTAATGCAAATTAATTTTTTTGGCGGGGGGGGGGGCAGTACCTGTCGTAGTACATGGCGCAGTACCTGTCCTCACATATAGGCGGACCGCCCGTAAAGGGCCGCAAGGGAAGGGACAAAGGGGGGGGGGGGGGTGAAAGTGGGAAAGGAAGAAGTGCCGTAGTGGAGGGCTCCGGAATAATTGGCGACCACCTGGAGAACTTTAACGTGCTCTGACATCAAACAGCACACGGGCGCCTTAGCGTTTCGCGTCCATCGAAACGCAGCCGCCGCGGTCGGGTTCGAACCTGGGAACACCAGACAGCAGCCGAGCGCCCTAACCACTGAGCCACCGCTATCAGTGTATTGTCTTTTCTATCCATGCGTTATATGGGCTTTTAATCCGAGCGATATTATGCACTGTCGGGCCCAAATATCCACTCTGGCAAAGTGATGTTTCCTTGGCCTGTAGCTGCAGTTGATTCTTTTAAATTACCCGTCTGCACATTCTCATTTCACAGAAAGATTCCTGTTATTCATCTTTCGCTGTTAATGGGCGGCTGCGGCGTCTTTCCGACCTCCACGAATGCCGAAATTTCCACGGTAGTTCCTTGTGCCGAGTTTCGCCGCGTTTCATCAAGAATAATTAAATTTTTCAAATTTTGTCGCCCCAATCGGGACGATTTCTGTGGGCGACCTTGGACGTGTGACGTCACCAGCTGCATGCCCCTCGATATTTGCTCGAAGTTTGCTCAAGAAAAAGAAAATTAAGTCCTTTGTTTTTGGTCATTTCACGCAACCAGTGGTCTGTCGCTTAGTCTCCAGTTTAGTCAGGCAGCGCGACGAGAGGTTCTGCGACAGTATGCATGACGACAAGCTTCAATCTTGACGACATACTTTGGGAGAAACCCAGTTTTGGTTTCCGCGTTCCTTGTTTTTCCTCTTTTAAAGAGCTTCTACTCAGGTTTTTGAAAAAACGGTTTTTTAGGCACAGAGAAGGGACTCTTAAGAAATGTGATGGGAATGGGAACACAATACCACGTCTAAACACATTCAAAATCGCCCGCAATTACCATTTGAGTGGTTCAGAAACTTGCAAGAAATGCTTCCACATCTGTGGCGCCATCATGGCCTTGGTTCCCTGAATAAAGAAATTAAGGCAGAGAAAGAAATAACGTGTAATTACTCTCTCGCTTTTTTGTTGGACATCCCGACCACGCAGTGCGGTTCCTTATTTTGCAATCGTCCCGATGGTCCCTGTCATAGGTGCTCAAGATGGCACAAGGCTCTGAAACACCTTCCGAAGAAAGTACAGGGTCGGTCAGAAGTTCTCAGGCTATAGGGTCTGTTTTTGAGCTGCATAATCGGGCAGGCATGACACCCCCAAAGACTCAAGATATGTGTAGAGGGCGGAAGAGGTATCGTTCTATACTCTGCGAACCCTGATAGCTTTTTTGGCATCTTAAGTGCAACGATATGCCGATGAAAAAGCAAACCCTGTGGCCCCTGAACTTTTGACCAACCGTGTACATAACCTGGCTCAACCACTACGTTCTCTCGTCACAAACACCTGAACCAAATATTTCTACATTGAGCACAGTACCCACAATACCGAGCGAAGGTTGGCGAGCTCTTTCCCAGCGACTTTTTCACGCCCGCGCATTTCTCCGCTCGCTCTCGTGCGTATTTCTGTTCAGATCTGTCTGTCGGTTAGATTCAGAAGTAAAGCAGCTACTATGGCCGGTGCCAGTAATAAGCGTCGGTTCAGCGGGTCAGAAAGGCCCCGCTCCCCCCCCCCCCTACACACACACACACGCCGGGGGAATCCCCGAACGGGTCGGCAGCCGGCGGTTGGGCCGAGTGGGTAGGGCTGTTTGAAGAGCGCCGACCTGTGAGCAAGAAACGAGTGGCGAAAGGAGATGGAAAGGCTCGAAGACGCTGAAATTTAAATTTTGACTACAGATAAATTCGCTTGCGCAAAACGTTTATAACATTCTCACTTTAAGGTATTCATGAAGTGCCGTCCTTTAACGGGCTCGCTACAACACACAGGGTGCAGGAGGCTTTTCCCATTAATACTCACCGGAACCGGTCCTGCACTGTAGCGTAGACCGAAGACCATTCGGCCTAACTTATGTGACGCTCAACACACGAAACAGTGCATGCGTACTTATTTCTTCATGCCCTGCTCTAATTACCATCAATCACGGCGCAGGAGCTCAAGCGAACCCTGCCCTCTCACTTCCCGCGGCGGCCCGCCCACGGCCAGCTGGGCCGGACCATACAACTTCTGGCCAACCACTTCAGCATTGAGATAC
This sequence comes from Amblyomma americanum, assembly GCF_052857255.1. NCBI lineage: Eukaryota > Metazoa > Arthropoda > Arachnida > Ixodida > Ixodidae > Amblyomma > Amblyomma americanum. The sequence continues at coordinate 144,177,489 of NC_135497.1, forward strand.
CGACTGGCAGCGTCTACCACTACGGCGTCGACATCTCCTCGGAGACTGCCCAGGAGACCAAGGTTCCTGAGCAGAAAAAGTACCGATGTCTCAGCACGAAGATCAACAGGATTGTCATCGAGCTCCTAGTAAAGAAGTACCGGCAAGACCTGGCCAACTGCATCCCGGCTTTTGATGGCCGCAAGAACCTGTACACGCGCCTCCTGGTCAACTTTCGCGAGCGGACATTCACTGTCAACCTCGAGGAAGACCAAAGATCCCAGAAGTTTGTAATCAAGATCCAGTACGCGGCCACAGTGAACCTGGAGACCCTGCATGGCGTCTTCGGAAAGCGCGTACAAACTGTGCCCCAGGAGGTCCTCCAGGCCATAGACATCGTCTTGAGGCACAGCCCCTCGATCAACCTTGCACCGGTTGGACGCTCGTTCTTCAGACCGCCGGGACCCAACGAGCACAATGACCTCGGAGGAGGCCGGGAGGTGTGGTTTGGCTACTACACGAGTGTTCGACCCGCCCAATGGAAGCCCATGCTTAACGTTGACATGTCAGCAACAGCATTCTACGAGTCGCTTCCACTGGTCGACTTCATGTGCAGGTTCTTAAGCGACAGCCGTCGTGTGTTGACGCCCGCGGACTTCAGGTCATTGCGGGACAACCAGTACGTGCGCCTGAATAGGGAGCTCAAGGGACTCCGTGTCAAAGTGACGCACCTTCCGCACCCGCGCAAGTACAAAGTGGTCAAGATCACGAGGGAACCTGCGAAGGACATCTATTTTGAATCAGAAGGTAGTCAGATCTGCGTCGCCGACTACTTCCAGAGCCGCTACAGGCGCTTGTCGTACCCGAACTTCCCTTGCGTGCAGAGTGGCAGCCCGACGCATCCGGTCTACATTCCTCTGGAGGTGTGCGAGCTGGCCGAAGGCCAGCACTGTCGGAAGAAGCTCGACGAGAGTCAGACCGCCGAGATGATCAAGCGCACGGCCAAGCCGCCAGCTAAGCGCTTCCACGAGATTCGTCAGTCTGTGCGCGACATGGTCAGCAGCTCGGACAAGTACCTACGAGAGTTCGGCGTCAAGATCAACACTGAACCCACTCAGGTTGTGGGCAGAGTGCTCGACCCGACGGGGTGGGCAAGTTCCGCAACGTTCCTCCCTGCACGACCGTCGTCATCATCGTTATTGTTTCGTCTAATACGATTTATTCGATTTTAATCTCCTGTCTTATAGTCACGAATCTGTAATGTTAATAAATCTGTCAATAAATAATAATGTCATTAAATCTGGTGGACGTGTAGCGCCAGCTCCGAAAATAATGGCATAGGCAAACCTAAGGCTACAAACATCTGCGGTTACTTCTAGTGCGCATGTGGCACGGGTAATAAAAGGCCACACACACCACGACCGTCGACTCGGTGGCCGCGCACCCGCTGTACTTCGGCTCACTTCGGCATCCAGGTACGCGACCTCTTCTCCCCTCTTGTTGCGACTGTCGGCGGGAACAAATGGTCTGCGGTGTTTCATACATATCGCTCGAAGTTCCGTTGCCCATGGTTCCATATCCTATGAGCAGATTAGAATAAATGGGCCCCCTTCTACTGTCCGAGTTGAGGCCCTGGGCTGCAGCCGCCCCCCCCCCCCCCCCTCCTTTAATCCATCGCTGCTCAGGAAGTTTATTGACGCACCAAGCCTACATTTTCGAACTGTTTAAGTACCCTGCGCCCCGGCGCCAGTGGTTATTCCCGACTTCCCGACGCAGGCCTACAGCGCCACTTACCAACGACGCAGCTCGACTACCGCCTTCAGCGTTCAACACACCGCGTCAAGATGTCGCTCCTTTCTGCTCCCCTAGCGGTTGCGTGGAGGTGTGTTCTTAATCCTGCTGGTGGAAGCTTTTCCCTGTCTACGATGCGTTCATTTCGTGCATCGATGATTGCACAGCCGCAAACAAAAATTATTGCACGTTTATATCTTACAAAGCCGTAGGCTCGCAGGCTAACCTTCCGATTAAACGATTACTGCATTGGCCCACAGTCAGCTTAGTTATCGAGTGAATGATAGAAATTCGGCTTTGGAAGAGGCTGACTTCGTGTTTCATTACTGCTCTGCAATGTGGTGCATGTACTGCAGGCAATAGTCGACAAGACGCTGGCGCGACTGCAAGGAGTGGAAGAGGCGGTTTCATTGTGTGACGTCACACATGAACGCGAGCTTTACGAAAAATGAGGAAGGAGCAAGAGGCCAGTGTGACTGTCAGATGTACGCCAAAGGTAAACTTCGAGCTTTACTGTATTTGCACACGACTGATGCTTGTTAGTACGCAGTGAAGCAGTGCTTTTTTTTTCGGTGCAATTTATATATGTTCGATGTAAACTTCACGATGAAGACGTTTCTGATACCCGGACTGGCTGTTTCACGGTCACATTCTGCCAATACGTTCAGCGCGCCCTTCACGCGTAGTACATGTGGAGCGCATGCTCTCGCAGGCACGGTCGTGCAAATAACGCATCAGTTCAAGAAATATGCCTGAAACAAGTAAAAAAAATCAAGTTAATGTGACCCTGAGAAAAAAAAAAAGTTGGTCTGCACCGGTAGAAGTGCCTTCTCTCGCTGAACAAGGAGCTTTTATAATCTGGAGGAGGTAAAAAAAATTGGCGGTGGTTTAGCTCTGGTTAAACCTGGAGTGACATGATAGCTACATCTGGCCGAGTGGAACTCGCCGAGTTGAATTGCAAAGGCAGTCTTTCGCCGCTCCATTTGGCTGGGCGTTCCTTCTTCATCTTCGTCCCACTTGACACAGCGCATGTGCACACCTGTGGCAGCTCGGTTTCGCCCAACGTTACTAGACTAGGTTCCTAGTCTATTAAAGTTGGGTAGCTGCTCCGCACCACGTGACCAACCACGTGACAGCGTGGTGGCGCCGCCACGCTGAATGCTCGAAATGCTAGCGTAATGTAGCTATCGCTACAAAAGAATACAAGGGGAGGGGGTGGCACCAACGGCCCTTTTCGCATGCAAGCTGTGGTGACGTCAAGACAGCAAGACAGTTTGAAACGCGGATCCCTGAGGCTAGGCTACACCGTCATTTACTTCTAGCGCTCATCACAGAGTCCTTTTCGGCCTTCACCTCACGAGCCCGAATCGAGTGGCGGGAATAAAGGTTCTACTTTTAAATACAACTTTCTCACAATAAACACGCATTTTGCTGTCAACAAACATCAACATAACCAGAAAGCGCCGCACAATCGATTTTTACCCAGGAAAAAATTGGATGGAGTTTTCAATCTTCCAGTATTTGCGTTACAGTGAACTCTTGTTATTGCAACTCTCTTGATTAGAGGAGCCGCTTAATTTGAACTGACGCTTTGGTGCCGTCACCATCGAGGGCATTAGAAAGCCTCCCGCTAATACGAACAGATTTTCAGTTTCCTCCGAGTTCAAGCTCGGCGCCTGGCTTTGAAAGGGTGCCTATTCAAAGTTCTGCAAAACAAACCCTACGGCACGTGGTTGTCGCAACAGAGTGACGTGGCGTCATCGGGCGCTATCAGTTCGTTTCCTTCGAAGCATGCGCTTAACAAGGGGCATGCTCAGGTGCCTGCACTAGCGCTGCTCCCGCTGCTGTTAAACGGGCTCTGCTTCACCGTGGAACTTTCCTTCAACGCAGATTTTCATGCGCACGCTGGCTACAGAAATACAATTGAGCATTTGAAAAGAATACAGCACTATAATGGTGTTCATGGGAGGAAGATTTTTTTTTTCTATCGGAGTCTTCGAGCCCTTTTGTCTGCAAGCCCTTGATTGCTGTCTCATTCTATTAATTCTCTTACGCTGTATCCCAAACAAGCTGACTCTAAATCAAAGGTGACTATCGGTACAGTGTTCTACGTTCTTATCTTACCGTACAGGGATTGTAAAAACCCGTCGCCCATGGCCATCCAATTCCTGTGTATGGGCTTCATACATCTGCAATATGACGCGGTGCAGGGGTGACCCTTAATTGTTCTATGGATTGCTGATTCTTCACGCACCGAACAAATAAAACAACTTCTGTCTGTATAATAGACGCGTAAAGAAACCTTATATACCTCGTTCGCACAATTCCCTGAGCGTTTCAAGGCACTGCTTGTGAGCGAGGCGAGCTTCGCTTCACAGCTCTGAGGAACGGCTCCTCACTATGCTCTCTCTCTGTCTTTCTCTCTTTTGCACAATTGTAATCTTGAATGGTCACAGCTGTTTACTCACTGGCGAAGAAAAATCACGCCTAAAAAACCGCTCCTCGAGGCTTGAACCAAGCTACAACCAAACTTCCTGCGAATTTTCTCCCGTACAGCGTGTCAGCCATGGTGCCAGCCGTCGTCTGTTACGGCGGCACGGGATGGGAGGCCCTGCCGTAAAGGCGCGTCTCTTGCGCATTCAAACAGCGCGGCTGTTCACTACGAACTGATTCCAACTAGGCCTAAATCTTGTGTTGCCCGTGAGGGCTTGGCCGTTGACGTTGGGACACGCCAGTCTCGCGTGCAAGGAAGGAAATCGCTTTTTGAGGAGAGGAAATGGTGTCCGCCGATATATGAGACAGATACAGCGTCATTTCCTTTCCCCCAATACCAATTATTATTATTAAGGAGAGGAAATGGCGCAGTAACGTCACACACCGCTCGGTGGACACATTAACCGCGCCTTAAGGGAAGGTATAAAGGAGGAAACGAAACAAGAAATAGAGGAAAAGGTGTCATGGTGGAGGGCTACGGAATAATTTCGAACACCTGGGGATCTTTAACGCGCACTTTCATCGGTACAGCACATCGGTATGCGTTTCGCCTCCATCGAGACACGGCCGTCGGGGAAAATAGGCACAAAGGCGCGTCGACAAGCGCATGGAAGAGGAGTGGGAGAGCAGTGCAACGCTGGGGTGGCATTAAAGCACCTCAATAGGGTGGCACCGCACAGCGCATCACGTTGGCGTGGCGACCTGAGTCGGCGTTCCTATCTACGTTACTCCGTGAGTCAGGCTTCGAACCAGTTTCCCACTCTGTAGGATCGAAGAACACTGATTTTACCAGAGTGTGGTAACGTGATGGGCACACGCACAGTTTAGTTTGGCTCCATCGAAGGGGGGTCTAGAGATTCGAGCGCAGGTGGAGAGGGAAATAGAGAGGGAAAGAGGCTGGCAGCCTGTGTTACACAAATCATTGTAGACAAAGGGGTGCAGTTAGTCAAGAAAGAACTTCGTACATACAGAATGAAAATAAGAAAAATATTGCAAACTATAGAGACATCACCTAATCTCTTCCCCGGGAGGCGGGAAAGAGCAAGAAAGAAAAAAAAGGTTCTGAACGGCTTAGAGCCTTTTTGGATTTGGGGAAGCTGATAACTTTCTTTAATCATAAAGGCTGCCGGGGGGGGGGGGGGGGACTTTGCACTGTGTTTCCCATTGTTATTGGGCAGCCTTGGAACTGCCTGCCCTGCCCTGCCCTGCCTTGTCAAATGGAAATTGCAAATCCTTATTCCATCGGTACTAGTATGCCCGAGTCTGTAAATTTACCGTCAGCAACAAAGAAAAGCGAACAAGAGAATTTAACCACGAAGAGCAAAATGACAAGCTCCTAAGATCACCTCAATACTAACAGAGGAGAATTTCAGTTAGAAGGCGCGAAGACGGTCCATTAGAACTGTTACTCAACCTCACTTGTGTTTCCCCTCCAGAAGCTAATACGTTAGTGCTTTTGTTCGGAACTTCAGTTTTCTTGTTCGCGTTCCGTTCGTTGCTGATGGTACGTCAAGCAAGACCTTTTTATTTTCACCGTAATCTCATGGTCCGTTTTGGTCAGTTGTCGATACCAATAAAATCCGCCAGGATGGCTCAGAGGTTAGAGCAGGGTGGTAAAGGTGAGCCCGAAAAGTGGTCCAGGGCAAGGCGCTAACATCTTCCAACTCTCATCTAGGATATGGATTTCTAATTGCACTAAGTGCATATATCACCGCGACGTTTGAGCAGAATGTTTCGGTTATCATATTTTGTAGTTCGGAGTGCAGCGTTTTTCATGGATTACGGTCGCGCATGGGCGCGAACGTGCGCAATATTGCATCTTTATTCTTAAAATATTGCAGCAGACGACCCCTTCTGGGCGTCAATATATCAAGAATAATGTTAATAAAGGGAAACGTGTTCTGGGCCGGTTTACGCGAGTAGGCAATAAAAACTTTGGCATGCCTCGCGACATGTTACTGTTTCTCTATAAGGCTTATATGAGACCGATTCTGGAATCTGGTTCCGTCCTGTTCTCTGGTAGCGCAAGTTGCAAACTGCAGCCCTTAGCCTTACTGGAAAGGTGTGCCCTACGGCTCTGCTTCGGGCTCCCAAAATCAGCTTCAAACGCTGACCTTTATCTAGAAGCCCGTATCCCAGATCTCTATTCCAGCTTCCAACTTCTCACGGTGCGTACTTTCCTTAGGTCCTTTGACCCGGCTCCCGGCGTTAATACTCCCATATTTCTAACCCATTTACACCTGTTTCGCTAATCATTGGCCACGTTATCAGCTTCCGCAAGTTATGTTCACGAGAACCTGTTAGCCCGCTTCAGGTCGATCTGATCTCCTTGCAACGAGTCGCTGATACGCAGGCTGACCCCGTCTTCTATTACCACCATATATTTCCGTTCCATGCTAAACATGTGCCCGCAAATATCCTAAATGGTCTTCTTGCTGAACACCTACAGAATTTTGCTCGTCACACTGTTCTCTCCACTGATGCCTCTGGGAGCTGTAAGAAGGCGGCGATTAAGATATATTCGCAGGATCTGGCTTGGAGCCATTCCGTTCGTATCCCTGATTACACTCCTACATTCTTTACAGAGGTTTTGTCTATTGGTTTGGCTCTTCTCAAAATCCTGAGCCATGTCGCATGGGCTCTTATCCTTGCCACACTGCCTTTCATTTTAGTCTCTCTCCAAACTTCCGATAAATCTCTATTGAATCGTTCCCTTAAGTTTTTTTCTTCCGCGCACAGTGAGCTAGGTCCGTTCTGTCTGGGTACCTAGTCGTTCTGGTGTCTATTTTGGCAAGGTCAGCTCTCAGCGCCCCTGTTATTCATCCCGTCGCTGATCTAATTGCTTTGAAGACTTCTCGTTTCCAGTGGTTCCAACATATATCAGCCAGCTTGAGTGATCAGTTGCTCAATAGCCATGATTTTCAACACTTAAAGCACCTATGAAATGCCCGGTCGTATAAATCAAGGCTGTTTTAGGCGCCACTGACTCTTCTGCAATGCATAATCCCTCGCATAAATTTGTACTTATGCAGATGCGAGCTCGCTACGACAAACCCTTATGACTCATGTGGGGAAGTTGAAACAATAGAACATTTTCTCCTCTCTTGTTGGCGGCTTGCATTTCAGAGAAAGCAGTATTTATAGGTCGCTCTTTCGATGTTAGGAATCCCTCTTCCAGCTCTTTTCTCGTTGGGTGCGAGCGCCAAGGGATTCTCGTTAAGTAGTGTTCGCGGCTGCCTTCGTGATTACATTATTGCAACTGGTCGGTTACCATGTTAACTGCGCATAAAATGCTGCCGCGCGTCCAAAAACTGTATTTTATTCCATTCTTGGTGCTGCAAATTTGTTGAATTTATATGACTTTTTCAACAACTAAGTATTTTCAGTTTCAAACATTCCATTATTATATTTCGTCCCCTAACGCCTTTTTTTTCCCTGTGCATATAGTTCCTTGGCATTCACCACCGTACCTTGGCCAGTCCCCCCGCGTGGGTACATGCCATGTTTACTGAGGAAAGCAACGACCACATCGTGCTGCTCGAGGTGCGTCTTGGGTCTTGGTACGCGACCAGCCTAAATCGAGACGACCGGATCAAGCCTCCGAGTGTGCCGTATACCTTCTTCGCCGCGACCCGTCGACCCCTCCCGCGTCCTGCTTCTCCTAGAACTTTGCTGCAGCGTCCTCTCGACTCTCATCGGTTCCTGGTGAGGCCGCTCCAGGTGGGGGGGGGGGGGGGGGGGGGGGGCACGAAATATACCATTATAACTTTCATCTCAGAGACTCGCTACTTCTGCCGCCTTCATATATTTCTTCCCGCCGCGGCCATCAGTTCAAGGTTGAAGTGCCAAGCTGTCGCACCATCATCCATTTCGCCTTTTCATCCCCAAGACAGCTAAGGAATGGAACCACCTTCCCGCTTCCATTGCATCCATCACAATGTCCGAGTTAATTAAGAATGTTGTTAGTGATTGTATAACCCAATTCTGCTGTACCAATATTGTTCTTGTATGTTTTTTACTACCCACTCCTCTCCGTAATTATTCGACCAGAATAAATAAATAAATGAACAAACCGTCGTCAAATAGAGTTGTCGCTCAATCGCATATTAGTTCCATGATTTACAGCGGCTCTTACTTATGAATAGCCGATACATTATTTTACTGCAAGAAACCCGGCTCTCTCCTAATCGGTCCTAATCACTTAAGAATTTCCGTGTGTTTAGAGCTGATCGCACGAACGGGGGGGGGGGGGGGGCGGTTGACATTGATTTCATCAAAATTATTTCACCGCGCGAATGTGTCACAAAATATAATGCGCTCGGATTGTAGATATTTGCAGCTGATATCCTTGTACCGCAGTGTGTCGCACTAGCAGTTGGGAATATTTACCTCCCTGCTGGCATTCCTAGAACGGATTGCTTGGGTGCTCTATTGCGCAATAAGTATACAACGTGGTTTTTGCGGGAGGCTTCAATTCACACCATGTTATTTATATGGGGTTTCCGCACAGATTTCAGTGGGCAACTACTTCGGTCATAGATGTCTGCAAATGATGCTCGTTGTCACAACAGCGGTGCTATAGCTTTTATTCGCGCTCATTCGCGTTCAGCGATTGATTTGACTTTCGCTGTTAATGGGGTTGGGATATCTTCATGGTCGCGAGTTCACTGTGGCACGTCGAGTGACCACTACCCGATAACTTTCACTATAGTGTGCAGTCCCCTAAGGGCGACCGGTTCCACTCAAAAATTCGCAGCAGACTATAAGGTCACTGGTGGCTCAGTGCTGCACTTGGTCCCGGCTTTACGTGGCGGGGAATACAGTGCATTCAGCCAGTAGGGTGCCCAAGTTCCCAACATTGTGTACTGCACACTTGTGTGCTACAAAAACAGCCGGGTTCAATGCTTGTATAGTGACACGCGTCATTTCACTGTAATTGTCCGCATTAAAAAATTGGTTTATGAATTATATGCTTTCTTGGCATTTCCCCTGTAGTGATTGAATATCGAGAACATCATTCTTGCTACACCATGCAAGTTGCACGCGTTTGAAAAGAATTATAGATGCACGGAGTCTAGGTGGATAGCTTAGAGTGTAGTGGTGTAATCAGTGGTGCAAGAATGTGCTTGCTACACATGTACTGCTTGCGATATGCAGCAGATATGGCGTTCAAAGTAGAATTTTTGATTCAGAAGGAATCTACTTTAGCTGTACTCGTACTCCACTCTCATTATTCGACTGGGTAGGAAATATGCCTCCCTGCGGTACCTTTGGTAGGTGGGTGATGCCCCTTTTCAGACTCTAAGGAAGGTGGGAGAGCGGCACGGAGGAGCAATGACAATAGTGTAAGTGCATAACACTCATTTATGTGGAGGAGCTCGTAGAAGCTGTAGAATGCTTCGGCAAGCATTTTTTCTTGTGCTTTAATCTTTAGTCACGAGACCCTCCCCCTTCCTCTTAATGACTGAGGGTGGCGATGCATTTTTCTTGGATTCAAAGATTGCAAAGGTCTCGGTAGAGAACACATTTTGCACCAAGTCTGGGTTTGCAATTGCCAAGGAATGGCCCATGTGAGCCCAGGGCCCACCCTTCGAAGAAATGAAGGAGTGCACGTGTTTTATGCGCGTATGAGCGGCAAAGAAAAGCCGAGGACGCCCATAAAGTACAAACCAACAGGCAGGAACTAGAGGGCAGCTTTGTGAGAAATACTGTGCAGATGTGCAAATTGATGCTTAGATTGCAAAGTTTTTGTAAATGTGTTATACTGAAAAGTGTAAGGCCACAAAGTAAAAAACTGCATTCTGGAAAGTGCACAAGATGTAAACCAAGCATAGCCTTGAAAGAAAAACCTAACTATAAGTGCTGTTTCTGAAAGGCAGGAGGCAAATTTCAATGCCTATTAAAGTGATTACTAAACAGTAAAATGATTTTACTGTGGTGCATGGCTTGTTTCTATTGACGTGCACATGTATTGTACCTAATTTTGTATTCTCAGAAAAATGATATGGGTAACACACATAAAGGCACTTCCTGTTAAATGCTTTAGTTCAAGAGCAAGGAAGGATGGCGAAATGAGGGGCTCATTACAATGTACATGGAGGCAGGCAATAGTCATTGACAATTACTGAGAGTTGGATTTGAACGTTATACATCTTTATACTGCCACTTTGTACTGGCCTCGTACAGGTCGCCTTCCCAACCATATCCCACATCTTTGCCCAACACTTTCCCTCGAACGGGTGTCGGCTGGGACACCCTGGTCACGTCGTGGCCATCATCTGCCCATGTCATTTTTGAAGACGGTGAGTGTTCATGTTCAGAACTTGCAACTATCTGTCTGTAAGCCCACCCTTCACGCATTAGCCCAAAAGGGGTCTTCAAGTAAATAAAATGAAACTTGGAGCATGAAGAAACCTTTGCCTCTGCCAACAGCCTGTCGACACCACCATGGCCTGCATTTCTAATTTTGCAGGCATGTGCAAGCAGGACGAAAGAGAACACTCAGTAATTGTGAAATTAAATTTTAAACTTGAGAAGGCATCAAACGACTCGTACATCTAACACAAAACTTTGAAGAATTAAATATGCTGCTCACTAGCATATGGGGAGTAACCACTGCCTGCATGCCCAGAAGGACTTGCCTTTCATATTGCTTTGAGCGGTTCATCCATACTTCTGCATGGAATGTGGCCATCTCTGGGTTTCCCATAATAACCTTCTGTAACTAAGACCCTTGCTTATTGGCACTTTTGCATTGAGCAAACTATTTTGTCCCAAACTCCAACTTAACCTGCTTCTTGTCAAAAAGTTTGTTACACTCCGGTGGCTATAAGATGTTCATGAATGCAACTCGGAAAAAAAATTTTCAGGACTTGTTAATAGCAGAATTCGGTCTATCTCAACCAACAACTCACTGTGCTTCTCTCTGCTATGCCGTCTCCAAGACAGTTTCTCTCACTTGTAGAGTAACCGGCCTTTGCAAGCGCCATCTCTCCTCCTCCTCGTTGACAGGTGCAATTAAAATATGAAGTATGTGTCTTGTGACCCATCTGTGCCATGGCAGGTTTGCACCAACGCCCATCACCTGGACATGGCTGATCACAACAGCACGCTACACATCGCACTCTGCTAAAGCTTGAAAATACCTGGTGCACTGGCTAAGTGGCTGCGGCATTAGATATATGCACCAAAAGTTCTGGGATGGAATCCCACCCATAGTGACCGTCCATCAAGACGTTGCAAGTCAATACTGCCGCTGGTAGAGTGGTGAAAGAATGAATCTGAAAAAGAACTGTTACAAATTGCTGCCCCTGGATTCCAAACTGCGTTAGTATTTTTCGAAACTGGAAACATGGGGCAACGCTGTTTTTCAGTTACTCTGAATTGATTCTGGATTCTGTCAAATTATGCTTCTCAAGTGCCACCAATTTAATTGTGTTTACTGCAGTGTTCATACTCCTGCATGCGTTATGCATAATTACATGCTTTATTACCAAGTTTTCAGTTCTGTTTTCACTTTTGTGTTTTGTATTATGAGCACTGCTTGTTTTTGTGTTCGTCCCTAGTGTGTGTTTCTAGTGCGTTATGAGCGTAGCATTGGACGTTAGAGAATTCTCCTGTGTAATTCTCTGTCGCGTCCTTATGATGCCCCAAATAAATATGGCCGTGAATGTACCATTGGCTGCCAGAGTGTTACTCTGAATTGAAAAGAGGATTGTGGAGAATTCTTGTGCGTTTCCAGCAACATGCACATGCTGCTGCAAAGAGAGAATTTATCTGCTTTTCCTGCTACATAATGTTTGTACCATTGGCAGGAAAAGTAAATGAACCAAGAAAACGAAATTTAAATCTTATTGCTTGGAACCTGGCATACTCCATTGGTCCTGGCATAGATACCTGAGTGTTTACTCCATTAGTAGATGCCAAGCATAGTAGATCGCATTTGTCATGCTCGTCATTTTCTGACTTCATGTGCTAAGCTGTCCTGGAGTAAATATTCAGTCACTTCTGTGGTCCATTTACTTTTCCAGATATTCCTTACATAGATGGCTTGCCCTGACGTCATTCCAACTGCCATGTTCAATGACCACAACCATGGCATGAAACTTAGCGTTTAAGTAACCAGCTTCTCTTTGCCACTATTGTGAATGCCGAGTGTTACATCATCACCTGCAGGCGGCCACCTACTGATTGCCCAGAGATAAATGTATAACCTTTCAGAGGCCAACAATTAGGACTAAGCTTTGTTGTACTAGCTTGTAAAGACGACGAGATCAAAAGTTGCTGCAGTATTAATAGTACAGACGTATGACACTGCAGTCTTTTATCGTTGTTTTGTTTCGTTTGCGGGGTTTAATGACCCACAGCTGTACATGGGCTACGGAGGACGCCGTAGTAGAGGGCTCTGGAATAATTTAGACTACCAGGGGTTCTTCAGCACACTTACATCGCACATCACATGAGTGTTTTTCATTTCACTTCCATTAAAATGCGGTCACCGCAGCCGGGATTCAGCCTCAAGTCCTTGGGCCCAGCAGTGGAATGTCATAGCCACCAAGGCACCATGGCTGGTCTCCACACCGTCATGTCGTATCCTATGAGATGGTATGCAAGAAAGTTATTTCAACTCTTTTCAGCAAAGTGAGCAGCGGCAGCTGGATTATCCCCACATTAAGGTGTTTAGCACAATGCATTCCACAATGTGCTACTACAGTTCACTACCACATGGTGCGAACCAAGCATGTGGCATGGCACGCACACATGCACACCTGGCACAACACACATGTAGCGGGCTCCAAACAAAAGCAAGTCGCAGAAGTACAGATCTTGAAATGTGCTGCGTTTAACGCACTTTGCTTCAGTGCTCACAATGTGACTCTTCGAACACATGAAAATCACTGATAAGAGTATGCTGTAATAGTACGATTTATAGCAACAAATGTATACTAAAATACACACTATCTTCATAGAAAATAAAATACAGGCTGAAAACGAAGTGGTTAGCAGCCACAAATATACCCTGCTTGCCTCGTGTTTAAGTATTTTCGAAGTGTGAATGGTGCATCAATAAACAGTGAGGAGGGGAACAAACGTCATTACTGTTGGTTTTCGGCATTCAAGCTCTTGGAATATTTTTCTCGCAGAATTCACAACCCCTGCATATTTCCACAACCAAGCAGAACTCGGAGGTCACTTGAAAGGCACCTTTATGTTTCGTTTTATTGCTCTACTTCATTCATGCACTGAAAATGTTCTTTCAACCATGATAGGTGGCATCAAGTTTACTCCTCATGTTCAAGGGTGTGATGTAGAATTATGAAGATAAGCAAACTCTCCACACATACTCAAAATATTTGGTCTAAAGCTGAAACTTGGAACAAACACCGCTTCTTTTCACAACTCACACAAGCTCACAACACCTACAGAAATGTTTGTCCTTTAGCAACTACTTCAAGTTAGAAACTGGATCACAGATGTCCTCATTTCAGGTTAGAAGGCAACAGCTGTAGTCTTAAAATGTTCACCAAACAGCCTCTGAATATCAGCTTGCATAAGTTGCTTCTTCAAACAAGTAGCACGGTAAAAATTTCTCCCCTATAAGTGCAGTTAAGCTCACTATAAAATTACATTAAAGCAACTGCTAACCTTTTGGTTAAGAGAAACTGAGCAGAGATGATAATGATGTAATTTCCATGCAATGCAGTCGCTGGAAGGAGTGGCATGACCGTATTGTTCTCGATGTATGAAACTCCGTTTAGCCAGTACGCGCACTTCCTCTACGCTGTCCCTATTACCAACCATGCACTGCCAATATATCAGCAGGAGCCGCCGCCGTGGCTCAGTGGTTATGGCGATCGGCTGCTGAACCGAAAGACGCGGGCTCGATTCCGGAAGCGGCGGTCGAATTTAAATGGAGGCGAAATTCTAGAGGCCCGTGTACTGTGCGATGTCAGTGCACGTTAAATAACCCCAGGTGGTCGAAATTCCCGGAGCCCTTCACTACGGCGTCCCTCATAGCCTGAGTCCCTTTGGGACGTTAAACCCCCATAAACCAAACCAAACCAATATATCAGCAGCTTAATCTATAAAACTGCAGAGGAACACTGCCCGCGTGCTCATCCTCTTTACCTTGCGACGAGAGCAGAAACGACACATCTTAGGGTTAAAAGCCAAATGACCCTATATATCCCTCGTATTTCGAGAAATAATGCAGGTGATTTCGGCTGTACTCACCTTTCCTCGCTCTGTCTTTCCACATGGTGTCACATGGCAAAGATAAGTACCTTTATACAAATCAGATTAACGTTCCGAAGCGACAGATGCATGTCTCGGCTTTGGAACGTTAGTGTCGTTTCGTTTCGGTGCTTTCAACTCAACAACCCAGAACTTTATTGCGCTTTCCTGTGTCTATCTGTTCGGGGTGACTTGAACTCTACTACACCCTCGAGGCTGTGAGCCTAACAGCATTGTCGCGCATTACGGGATAGCGTATACAGCTTGTTCGGTCGATAAGCCGTCGGCGCAGTAATAGTCGGCACAGAGTGTCGGAAGTAATCGGGGGCTGCGGTAAAATATCGTATCATGGTTATTTGTGGTTGTAGTGATTGATGAATGATTGTTGTGTAATAAGCGATGACGAGTTAATGAAATCATTGTAATGAATAGATAAATTAAAGAAATAAGAAAATGGCAAAATTGGAAAAAGGTGGTTCAAAGGTATCAAAATGCTCAGTATGAAAAGCCAATGCTTGATGATGCTAATTAAGAAAATTTAGTGTGTGCAATTGATAGATTAATGAACTGCAGCAATTTTAAGAAACGAAAAATGCGTTCGAAGGTGCCAAACTGCTCAAGATGGAAAGCCTAAGCCAGTACGCTATCGTGTCATACCCTTAAGGCGTAGCTTAAAGGGACAGTGAGCAGAACTCTATCAAATATTTTCGTTAGCTAAATCTGATAGTTTGGAATTTCATGGATTTGTTGCCGCTTGTTCGGGAGCGAAAGATGCATTTATTTCAAAGAAATTTGGATTCGAAGTTGAAAAAGTTTTTCCTGCAGCTAGTTGGCGGAGGCTGCAAACGGGAACTTTCTTTAACTTACATATCCTACACAAAATGTATCCTACACAATTCAGGGACACATGCCCGTGGAGCGGGGCAACCCCCACGCTATAATCACCTGGGAGTGCGAACGCAACTACGCATTTCACCAACACAAAACCCCGAGTGCGGGGCAATGGGAGAGCCGGCTCACCAGCTGCGAGCTCACTGCCCAAAGGGCACTAGTGCAGCACGCAAGCGAAACAGCTAGGCTCAGTGGAGCCCTGGAATAGGGGCCCAACCCTGCTGAAAGAGGTCAAGCGTCGACAGCGATGAAGACGGACACCGAACCGCCAATCTCTTAAGAGACCTCAATAAAGTTTTTTTATCTCTCTCTCTCTCCCGCCGCTCCGATTCAAACACGAGAGCTCTTTTGACGTCACGTCGAACTCTTGTGACGTCATAGAAAGGAGTGACGTAAAAAGTGACGTAAATGCAGACTCTGTGGTTTCTGGCGGCTAGCGGTGCGGTCTAACAGCTGCCGAAATGAAAGCTACCGCCGCCGCACGTTGAAGGCATCTATCGGGGGTCGCTACCGTCGCTTCGTTTACGTTTGCACCGGCGTCCTGCCAGCGTTACGAAGCATCCCGTTCCCGAACCCGACGACGATGTTCTCGCAAAAACTCCGGCCTGCATTTCAGCGACCACAGGCCCAGAGAGCGTGCGATGCTTTTGATGGAGCACGGTTAGATTAGGCGCCGGTGGGTCGTTTCCCCCTTCCGCCGTGAGCAGCCGTTGCAAATTAAATATCATAACCCCATTGCGGGGAGTCTAAAGGCGCAAGGACAAGGACGGCGCGTTGCGCCCATCGGAGGCTGGGCGGTTCTTTGGCGCCAACGGATTGCGATTCCTTGAACGGCGCGGTTGCACGGTGCAGCAGGCGGCGTCAAGGTCTCCCATGCATGGTTGCCACAAAAAACGGATGGGTGCTTGTGGAGTTCGCTGACCTTTCCGAGAACTCGTTGGCCTTGTGTTCGCAAGGAAGGCCGCTCCAGCGGGGTCGGAAGTCCCCAACAAAGGGGCCCGTCCCGTCCCTGCCTCCCCTTCGTGCAGCGGACGTCCTCGTTTGCGCCGCGCCGTCACGGGGATGACCCGCCGGGAAAAACGCTAACCAAGTACAGCTGTCGACATGTGGTTGTTAAGGGGCTGACGAGGTTTCGGGGGCGCACGAGATACGGCTGAGTATTAGCCGAGTGACCGGAAACCCACTATTCCCGTAACGACTGTGTCCGTCTCGTGCGGTGTATGCAGTAAACACTTTAGGGATCGTTTTGTAGCGTGTGCGAAAGAAAGTGGTAACGGCTGGGCCGTGGGTGCCGTGGGAGAGGGTGGTCGCGTTTGTGCTGTTTGTCTATTTGATTGCAACCTCTCCTTTCCCAAATGTTTAATCAGCACTCTTTCCCCAATCTGTGATTAGTTGGCGGAAACCTTATTTTCCTTTCCCTGACCACTGACTGGTGAGGGGTGTCGTTTGTTATCTTATTGGTTGCTGTCCCCGCTAAGGGCGGAGACAGAGCGTTTAAAACCAAGCGCTCTGGGTTGAGCGGGGGCTGAATTCGTCTGATCCACGATTTAGTCATGTAAATAGTTTTCTCCTTGCTTTGTTTCTTCTCGTTTTTTTAC
Organism: Amblyomma americanum; assembly: GCF_052857255.1. Lineage (NCBI taxonomy): Eukaryota > Metazoa > Arthropoda > Arachnida > Ixodida > Ixodidae > Amblyomma > Amblyomma americanum. Next base: position 144,194,474 of record NC_135497.1, read on the forward strand.
CTATGTTGTAAATAAATAGTTAACCTTCTCCTTTCCTTGAGTAATGTGAATGTTTGCGAGTAGAACCACCGGGTCATCAAGAAACCCCGATTTCATCATCAAGTAGTTTCCTCTCATCGAAACAGGAAGGGGATCGCAACTGGCGCAGTCGACACAGGATCGCAACTTCTTTCTACTCAAGGCATTGGACGGAAGGTGAGAAGAACAAGTCGGTGGACAAGCTGTTTGTCCTAAAGGAGAAAACGTGAAGCTGCGTCGCAAGACTGACGTCGAAAGCTTCAGGATCACGGGTCGAGTTCGAGAGGACGTCGGAGGCTCAAGTCAGCTAGGAACTGAAGGAGCCGGGCAACAACAAGCCATCGAGGGTTCGAGTCAGCGAGCTGCTGAAAAGAACCAGGCGTCCACATCGAACGGGTTCGAGTCAGCGAGTTGCTGAAAAGTAACCAGGCGACCAAGTCAAGCCAGTCAAACGAGGCAGAAGTCAGCGAGCTGCTGAGAGATCCAGAGCTCAAGTCGTCCGCATCGAGGAGCCTGTCGTCATCACGGAGGACGACGAGATCACTGGGGCAGAGAGCAAACAGTAAGGTAGGAGACCTTTCTGCTTTCTCCGAATTCACCATGTCGGTGTAGTGTTTATGTGCTAGAAACGATAGCGCGGAAAACGGAGATTGCTGCTGTACGGTATGATCAGGAGGGCAGGATGCGATGCATTGAGCAGGAGGAGGCTGAACAGCTAAGTGAAATTGAAAATTTGAAACTGCAAATTGAGCTGGAAACGAGAAAATTGGCGCAAATGCAGATGAAATTAAGGCAGGGGACGAAAGTCGATAGCGAGGCCTTATTCGCAGCAGTTCAATGTTTTAACTGCATGAAATTTGGGCATTCGATGATTGAGTGTTCGAAAAAGCAAGAACAAGATATTCCCGCGGTGAGGAGAGAGGTGTGCGAGCTAGTAGCTCAGGTGGAGGTACCGGCGCCTGATAAACCAAGTTCCCAGTCGGAGATGGCTGTTGATAAGGTCAGTCAACCAGATAGGGTAGACGATCTGGCATGCCGCAACTTGGAATCCGAAGGTCAAAATTCTGAAGCCTGTGTGGATTCAGGGACCGAAATTACAAAATGGCAGTGTGCGGCTCTCCAAAGAGCACAAGCTGATCTAGCGTTGTGTGCCGTGCCAGAACAGATCGCTGAAGGCATAGAGGCGTTAGTCACACCTGTGAAGCATTCGCTGTCAGAGCGAGCACATATAGAGCAGACCAAAGAGGGGCAGGAGTGTACTTCTCGTGAACAAGCTTTCAGCGTTGCCCAAGAGCAGGTCGGCGCTAGCTCTGAGGCAGCGGGAACGCGCGAGGAAGATGTAAATCAGGATCTGATAGCGGGCACACTCCTTGCAGGTGATGGTAAGCTAGCTGCCAAAAATGAGTTGGTTAGCAAGCTGGAGCTGACACTGTGCGCAGTGACAGCAGATGTAGCTGCAGGTGTAGGGAAGTTGATAACACTTGAAACACACTCGGTACTAGAGCAGCCAGAAAGGAACCAGCCAGATGAAGAACATCAGAGCTCAGATTTCGATGAGCGTTTCAGAATCTCGCACGAATCTGTTCGAGACAGACTCGAGGCTTCAGTGGAGCTTCAGGCAAATCCGGAAGCTACAAATGTTTCTGCATCAGATTGGGAGCTGACAGGGGCAGCTGCAAAGAGTTTCGCAGCACATAGGAAACTGGTGGATGCGGGCAATGCCTCCATTCCTGTAGGTTTCCGCATGGAGCAACCTGCCCCATTAGCAGAAGTGTGGAAGCAAGGCGGCGAAGGTGATCGTAAAACGATAACGAATGAGCGCATGCTTTTCTTTGAGGAGAACGCCGGCTGTCAACGCTGGAAACAGCTAGCACTGCCGGAAACTGCATGTCAAAGTGTAGGTCAAGTTGCCGATGACAGGCCCAACCCTATTCTAAAATTCAAAGTAAGGGCGAATGCAGACGCAATACCAACAGCAGCCTTCGTGGTACGTGGGGAGTCTGTAAGCTCTATTAATTTTGAGAAAAGCGACAAGGGAGATCCGATAGCGGCGGTAGCCTTCACAACCGGCGCCGTGCCGGATAAATTGGAATTTTGGTCCAATCCTATGGGCAAAGCTAAAAGGAAACATCTTCTTTTTCGAGGTGTAGATGGCTAGAACTCATTCTGCCAATTTGGTGCACCGATCTGACATGGTGGTTCTGGAACGTGCAGATTGGTGTCCTAACCTTGCGTGCACGGAACGAAATGAGGCTGTGTATGTGTGTGCGCAGTGCTGCTTGGAACCTTGTGGCCGGACTTTAATGTCACACTGACAGCAAGTGTCCGCGTGACATTCTTGGTTGGGAGGTGTGGAGTTCGCTGACATTTCCGCGAACTCGTTGGCCTTGTGTTCGCAAGGAAGGCCGCTCCAGCGGGGTCGGAAGTCCCCAACAAAGGGGCCCGTCCCGTCCCTGCCTCCCCTTCGTGCAGCGGACGTCCTCGTTTGCGCCGCGCCGTCACGGGGATGACCCGCCGGGAAAAACGCTAACCAAGTACAGCTGTCGACATGTGGTTGTTAAGGGGCTGACGAGGTTTCGGGGGCGCACGAGATACGACTGAGTATTAGCCGAGTGACCGGAAACCCACTATTCCCGTAACGACTGTGTCCGTCTCGTGCGGTGTATGCAGTAAACACTTTAGGGATCGTTTTGTAGCGTGTGCGAAAGAAAGTGGTAACGGCTGGGCCGTGGGTGCCGTGGGAGAGGGTGGTCGCGTTTGTGCTGTTTGTCTATTTGATTGCAACCTCTCCTTTCCCAAATGTTTAATCAGCACTCTTTCCCCAATCTGTGATTAGTTGGCGGAAACCTTATTTTCCTTTCCCTGACCACTGATTGGTGAGGGGTGTTGTTTGTTATCTTATTGGTTGCTGTCCCCGCTAAGGGCGGAGACAGAGCGTTTAAAACCAAGCGCTCTGGGTTGAGCGGGGGCTGAATTCGTCTGATCCACGATTTAGTCATGTAAATAGTTTTCTCCTTGCTTTGTTTCTTCTCGTTTTTTTACCTATGTTGTAAATAAATAGTTAACCTTCCCCTTTCCTTGAGTAATGTGAATGTTTGCGAGTAGAACCACCGGGTCATCAAGAAACCCCGATTTCATCATCAAGTAGTTTCCTCTCATCTCCACCGGAAGGGGAAACTCAACTGGCACAGTCGACACAGGATCGCAACTGGCGCAGTCGACACGATCGCAACTGTGCTCAAGGGCGCTCGCGTTTAAAGTTGGCGGCCAGAAACTAAAGCCGACGCACTACGCTTCAACGGCTTCCGCTGGATCCAACGGGTCCACTGGATTGGGCCTCTCGCCACTTGCATGTACCTTCAGATGTGTACTGTGAATGGATTAAATTAGCCGACAGCTCGAAAAGAAGAGCTCCGCCCAATTGCCGAAACTATTGAATTACGTCACAATGCGCACCTCGCCGCGGAGCCGAATCGGTCTGGCCGGGCCGGCGGCGGCTGGCGCACTCGGCGCGAAATAGAGACATACCCCGAGTCTCCGCCAGTGCGGTCAGAGTGCGCCGAAGCCGCCGAACGCTTCGGCGGTCAAGCGCAGTTGGAGTATAGAGGGTCTCGATTTGGCCGACATGACGTCCCCGTGCAGCGTGCGCGCGCGCGTTACGCCGGAGTATAAATGCCCCTTAACAGAGCCTGCGCTTAAACGCTAACCAACGTACTCGGTGGCGGCATCTATGGGAGCCACTGAAACGCCCCGCCCACTCACTGAATAAAAAATAAATACACTGTGCCGAGGCTCTGAGTCGAGCCAGGGCATTCGGCGTTTAAGGCGGAAACGCTGCCACTCAGAAACGACGGCTCAAGGTATAGCCATCAATAAAGGCGCATATAGAGAATGCACTCTTCTGATGCAGAAGTCTCCGCGCTTTCGCTACGTATACCCTGGCCTAACAGAGCTAGGCAATCAGCAATTTTTCTTAACTGCCTTGTACCTTATTTCCCGTCCCTAATAAACGATTTCCGTTAAGTAGTTTGAAGTTGACTGGCACAGCCGGGAATGTTTCGCCGAGCGAGCGTGCGAAGACCCAAGTGCTCTTTATAAATACTGCGAACTGCCTTGTACGAGCACCGACCATCGTGCCATCATAGTTTTTCATCGACCGTGGCGATCATCTGACCGGCCTTAACAGGCACCTTCAAATTTTAACTAGCACTTGAAGCGGCACTTGGAGTTCCTCTGCTGTTCGGCGCTTGTAAACCGAGGCGCGTCAAAAACAAAACCAAGGGGCACGCAAATCTCAGACGCGAAGTGCCATAACAAATCGAAAAACTCCTGACCGCCTGTGGCAACGCCAAACATCGATTTTCTTTGCTTCCAACATTGAGCTTGTCTTTTTTGTCTTATGTAACAAAAGTGCACTATCGGTTTTAAGACAAAACTTACTTCAATATTGAACCGCGCCACCTTTCTTTGTCAGCCTCAGAGATTCGCGAACCCATGTAGGAAGGAAAATTCCTCCGAGGTGACGTCTCTTGTCCTATGACGTTATCGCGCTTGTAGTTGCGAGATTGGCATGTAGCGACGATACCTGTATTTTGGTTATTGCTATTTTCTACCTAACAAGAGCTTTGTTTTCAGTAAGAGTGGCGTTTTTGTTGTCTGGAGCTGGTATTCTATCGATACAAGTCAACTTAAATTTCTCCTCAGTGTCCCTTTAAGTGTCCTCTCCAATTTTTTTCTTACTCACCAGAGTGACCAGTACTTCTTCCAGACATGAAAATATTATTTCAGATTAAATTTAGAAGCGTCTTCATTATTGGAAACGTCTCCTTTCTTCTTTCACTCACTCCTTTATCCCTTCCCTTACGGCGCGGTTCAGGTGTCCAACGATATATGAGACAGATGCTGCGCCATTTGCTTTCCCCAAAAACAAATTATTATTATTATTATTATTATTATTATATTATTATTATTATTATTATTATTATTATTATTATTATTATTATTATTATATTATTATTATTATTATTATTATTATTATTATTATTATTATTATTATTATTATTATTATTATTATTATTATTATTATTATTCCTCACTGTTCACTTCCATTGCCGGTCCTTCGAGTCATGGCGGTCCAGGAACCCAATGCGCAGGATCATTGCGCCTTTCGCTAGAGGTGGTGACGCGGGGACGGAGTCTCAGGATGTGGACCCGCGAGAGTTGATGGACGTGGTCATAGGAAGCATCGGCGAAGTTAGCCAGCCATCTTCTCCGCAGAGTCAAGACGACGGCGGGAACAGCCGACGAGTGCCCTTGGAACCGTCGCCAACCATATCGCCGGAAGACCTGTCATCTGAAATTCAACAGCCGCTGTACTCGTTTGGGCCATTCGCGAGCTTCGTGCTTTGGTAGTTAAACTTACAGTTCCGCCCAGCTTTGTTTTAACCTTTTAACGTACCGGTGAAGTGTCCCCGTTTGTTGTCGCTAATTTAAACGTTTATGAGGCATAATGATACGCACTTCTCGCGCTTTCACCTGTTTTAACTGTATTTTACACCCCGCCTTCTTGCAAATAAAATTTGTATTCTGCTTTTGAACACAATCTATTTAGCTGTGCCTTGTTTCTAGACGTTTCCAAAGCCTTCGACTCAGTTTGCCATGACATATTGCTTCGCAAATTATATCTTATTGGTTTTAGGGGCCCGTTATATACTCTACTTCAAAACTATCTCGCTGATAGGTCACAAACGGTTGTTGTAGGTACCAAATACTATAACAGCAAATTATCCCTTGGTGCAGGTGTCCCTCAAGGGTCAATTTTATCGCCTCTTCTCTTTAACATATTTGTGAACGATTTCATTTCAGTAATCCCAAATGTTAAAGTGTACCAGTATGCGGACGATATCGTCCTTCTAACGAAGCATATTAACTACAAAAAGGCAATTGAATAACTGCAGCAATCGGTGCATGAAGCTATGGTTTGGCTTTTTAAAAACAAACTCACCGTCAATCAAAAAAAGAAAAAATTGTATACTTCAAAAATCCCTTGAAGATTGGAACCACGGTCATTCCAGTATACCTTCATACCCAAGACTGCCTATCCAGTAAGTGTACGCCTGTCGAAAATACAAACTCAGTTAAATATCTCGGTATTCATTTCGATGTGACTTGTCGTGGCATAATAATGGTGCGCATGTTTGCTCCCAAACTAAGATCTGTCGCATGTTTACTCTTTAACATTAAAAGTTTGGTGCCGTTTCAGACTAAAAAAATGATAGTACATTCCCTTGCATACAGCACCTTAAGGTATGGTATAACGGTTTTCGCTTTCTGCTCCCAGCGTTGGCAAGACAGATCTGATAACCTCTTAAAAATACATTAAAAAGTGTGGCATATAATCGCGTGACAACACCAAACAAAGACATTCTTCATGTTCTCGGTTTCCAGTCCTTTCAATCTTTATTCATTTCTACGGTTGTGCTGCGTCATTTCTGGACGGATGAATTCAAGCATCCGCACGTCTCTTCGTGACTGCTGCGCAAAGAAACGCGCTTCGTGGTACCACGCGTATCTACTAGATACGGAGCAGCAAGACGCTGCGTGTATGTCCCCAGGATATTTAATAATTTGTCAGACGATTATTTTTCCGTGGACTCTCGGTCTCAATTGAAGAGTTTGGTACGCATGTTGTAATGTATATGTATGCTCTTATTTTCCTTTTGCTTGTCGCAGTTTGTAGTGATCATGCTTTTGTTTCGATGCCTGGAGACTTGATCTATGCTTATCACTCTTATTTTCTTTTCTTTGTTGGTTTTAAATATGTACATATATATACTGTAACCACATCGCTTAGCTGACGATGCCGGGCCACGTCACACAAGCCATCATTGGCTTAGATGGGCCCATTTTTGCTGTACTGATTTTTGGGTGCTTAATGAAGGTTTATATTATTATTATTATTTTAATTATTATTATTATTATTATTATTATTATTATTATTATTATTATTATTATTATTATTATTATTATTATTATTATTATTATTATTATTATTTTATTATTATTATTATTATTATTATTATTATTATTATTATTATTATTATTATTATTATTATTATTATTATTATTATTATTATTATTATTATTATTATTATTACTTAATCCCTGTGATTCAGAATGCCGCCTCCAGATCGAACGATCAGTGATGCCACCCTACCAAAGAGATGCTCTATCGAGGTAGCACGAGATAAAAAAGGCGTTTTTTGAGGAAAGTAAATGGCGCAGTAACTCTCTCACTTCCCAGTGTACACCTCAACAGCGCCGTGAGGAAAAGGATGGCCCGTGGAGCGTCGCCGTGTACAGCGGCGAGAAAGGAAAGCTCAGCCTGGAGGGCAGCGTCGGGCCACTCGGTCAAGCAAGTAAAAACAAAAGCTGGAGAAAAGATAACTTCTTTTGCATTCACACTTTGCACTACTCTTTATTTCAATAAACAGTTCAGTGCAGATCCTTGAGGCCAGATTCTGATTGCAGTGCCCGAGCCTTCGCTGTGGTTTTCAAGGACACTCTGCCTAAATATGTCAGCTGAATCGTCAGGCTTTTGAACGCTGAGTACTAAGATTTTCGGTACAAAACTGCGGGATGCCTTCGTCGTCGAACGTTTGGCACGGGATGATCGAGCCCTAGTGCAAAGCTGTGAAGGCTTGCTGCAGATTGCCGCGTAGATTGCCGCGCAGATTACCGTTAACTTCATGATGGCCTTATGGCTCCACCAACAGCAGGTGAAAAAAAAAGGAGGCGTTAGATTCCATGAAACGAGGCTCAGCGTCTGGGCCAGATGGTCTTCCTGTGGAGTTCTATTTACAATTCTGGCATATTGTAGGCCCCATTTTCTAGGATGTGTTAATAATCTGTTTCCCTCGGCATGTCTTTCCCGATTCATTCAAAAGAGGCCGCATTGTCCTGATTCCTAAAGAGTCTATTTTCTCTACATGTCCGGCAGATTGGCGCGCTAACACTTTACTAAATTCAGCTTGTAAAGTATTAGCAAAATTACTGGTTCGCCGTCTACGGGCTCTCCTACCTTGCCTCGTTTCCTGCCACCAGGTTTGCTCCATCCCGGGTCGTACGTGGAATACACAGTTTTATCGTCCGTAACGCGAGATATCCGATAGTATACTATACGGCGGCGCGCACAGGATCTTCTTCTTTCTCTCGGTCAAAAAAAAAAGCGTTGGACCTTTTAGAGCAGGAGTATGTTTACGGTACATTGGATGCTTTTGGTTTCCCACCTTCTTTCGTGCTTCTCATCAAAGAGATGAACGGGAGGGTATTTAAAGCACTGCATTCCTCGATAGCCGGGAAAGTACCGCATTTATGTTGGCCGCGGCGTCCGTCCAGGTTGTCCGCTCCCCCCCCCCCCCCCCCCCCTTGTTTGTCTTATAGCATTAGAGCCTTTCCTCTTCGCAGTCGATCACCACTCTCCTATTAGAGGTCTGGCGTTGCCAGGAAGTGAGGCAGTACGCGTCACCGCGTATGCAGGTGACATTACACTCTACTTAGCTGACGATCACAGCCTGCTCGAAGCTTTAAACGTTTTTCGTAAGTATGCCTCCTTGTCGGAGACTGCTCTTAATTATTCGAAGAGTCATTACTTTCATGCGGGGTCTCGTCAGAGACGTATTACATGTGCGATACTTTTGCAGTGGTGTGCGCAGATGCGAATTTGAGGCGTGACCTACGACTGTGATGGAATATGGGATGGTATGTGGTCTCGCTCGTAGAGTGCATTACAGCTCGTGTGCGGAGGGCAGAGACATTTGGCACACGCACAGACATTTGACTTGCCTCTGATTGAGAGGCGTTACCTGGTTGAGTCGGTCGTGCTGGGTGCCTTCTGGTACCTTTGCCACATTGTTAAACCACCTCTGCGCGTCATAAGGCGGGCGCAGGCTTCAGTTTCTTTTTTTTCTTGGGGGGGGGGGGGGGGGGGTCAAGCAGAACCGAGGTTGTGGCTCGTGCTGTTCTTGGACAACCACGGGAGAGAGGCGATTTTGCCTTTCCAACTTTGCCCATCACGTCCTCGTTGTTATATATATCTATAGCTTTGAAGTGCATTTTGCGTATCCTGATGGGGGACACGTCTCCAGCGCGAACCCTGGCGCGGAACTTTTTGGGCCCTTCTTTGCGCTTTTTGAATCCCTCGGCCCCTGTTAATCATGGACCTTAATCAGAGCAGCCTACCGCTTTCTATGCTACGTCAGTGGCCTTTTTCAGACACGTAAGCGCAGTAGCACCTGATGTCAACATCGTTGCAGACCGTGTGGTGGACATTGGGCTCGCTGCTGTTGCCTGTTGTGCCGGCGGCTCGCCGCTCACCGATGCGCCGCGTTCAATTGGCGCGCGTATATAGCGTCCCAGACCATCTACGCGACTTTGATTGGAAACTTGGCTGGGCAGTGCTGCCTACTTGTGATCGGGTAGAACGGTGGGGTGTTTTACAAGTAAATTATTGACAAGTAAATTATTGACGTGGCCATATATTTGTAAAGCGAAACAGAAAGCAGAGAGGCAAGGTAACGTTATAATTCTTATGAAACCATGGTTATTGAAAGGGCAATACGAAAAGAAAAGACAAAAAGAACACTCATGCGATTGATTTCCGCATGTGTTTCAATTCAATGCAATGGTTTGTATGCACAATTGTTACAAAGACAGAGTAAAAATGTACAAGACAAAGCAGAAAAAAAAGCCGTCGACAGGCAACTGGGGTTTTTGGGGTTTTCGCAATTTTTTTTCTCATTGCAGGTTGCATTTTGCGTGACTTGAATGATAAATATCGTTTTCTTCGGAATCGCTCGAATATTGTGCCGTGTCTCGAAATGAACTGCATGCATCTGTTCATTTGATGCATACAGCGTTATTGTGAACTGTCCGAAATTCGTTGTCAGTGAGCTCGCACCACCTTTTGGTCAGCAGCGGCGGTTTTCTTCCCGATTCTGCAGCATTGTGACTATACTTTTTAGATGCAAGCGAGAGATTTGTGTTAAAAGGTGGCGTTCATTTGTCGGGTTTAATTAGCACAGTGGTGAGTGCTCCGCCGTGGCCCGATTAACAAGTGGCCGTCTGCAACTTTCGATTTCGCCGCTGCCGAGGAACCCACTCCTTTGGCAAAGCGGAGTTTTGGGCCAGTTGGTGATTCACGATTTGCAGGTTGGCTTAGCGCGAGGCAAACGAGGACACGAGAGGGGCACCGGATGAGCGCTGACACAGGACGAGCGCTCACCCTGTGGCCTCTCTTGTCCCCGCTTGTCTCGCGCTAAGCCAACCTGCAAACCTACTCCATTGTGGGCCTCTCGAGGTACCTAGCATATTATGAATTGTTCCGTGCAACCAGTTAGCCGCGGATCCAGTCCTCGCCAAAAGTGTCTGGGACGTCGTCGTTGTTGACCTCTGTTCGAGTGCCACATAGCCACAGCGGGGGATTCGACAGGGTGCCTTCTACAGTCAAATATTTGCGAAACAATGGCTCATTTAAGGTAGTCGAGATTTAATTTTGTGCTTGAAAAAAGAAGTGAATTTGAGTGAATTTTTGAAAAAAAAACTCATTTGAGCAAATATGCAGCTCTCCTATCACTCAAATGGGTGAACTGCGTTTCTCAGTCAGCTCATATGTGTGCCTTTTATATGACTCATATGAAATTAAATGGATTACATTTCATCTTGTCTTTCACGCAGAGCACTTGAGCTCATAATTAAAGAACACAGGTGATCAAGATAGGTCCCTCTAACGTGGTAGGATGTTAAATCCCAAGTATAGTACCATTCCACGTTGTATGAGCTTAGCACAACATGTATGAACAAGCATATGGCATTCCAATACTGTGCAGTTTCAAAGCTACACCTCAGCTAAAGCACACACATTCGAAAAAAAATTTTAGAAAACCATCAGGACATGAAGTATAATTAATCCAAGGTGACCATCTAAAACAAAATAGATAATGAGGCCACAAAACATTGGTTCATGGGATAAATGACTCAAGTAACCTCCAAAAATAAGGAAGTGACTATACAGAAGCAAAAATTTCCGATACATATATCGTAAGCTTGAGAGGTGTGTTGAATAATTTGCCTCCTTGTCTATAATGTGCTAATTACTGAAAGTGAAACATATTATTGTAAAAATAAAGCTTCAGATGTCTTTTTTTCACAGGTGTAATTCAGTTTTTGATATAGTCTCCCACTTACACTGATGCCCTTACGTCATCGATACACTATTGTTGACATGCCCTCAGAGCAGAATGAGGCTGATTGCCCCAACTGGGCACTAAAGATCTTCAAATGTTTCTTCAGGTATGGAACAGCCAGCAGCTACAAGGCACTAGGCCAGAACTATGGGAGGGTGAAGCAGAACATCTCGAAACTGCAGCTTATTCAACACAGCGCTTTTGCCACCTAACTTGCTGTTATGGCAAGCGCTGTCACGTTAAGTGATGGATTTTTTAAGGAGAAACTTAAAGCAAAAGTGCACGGTGCTTCAGCATCCTCAAGTTCAAGAATGCCCGCAATAACCATCTGCTTAACGTGACAATCATCACAAATAAATTCATCCACATGTGCCACGAGCTCAGGTGTGAGATGCAGACAGCGGGCACCCACTGCGCTCCTCGTCTTTCGCACTCAACACAGCTGGATCTTGCATGCACGTACAGTTTGTACCCACCTTCTGACTGGAAACATAACATACACATTACCATAAATAGGACTCAGTCGACGGTGGATAGGGATAAGGAGAAGACCTTCTGCCATCCAAAATTTGGTTTTGAAAAACTGTTCGAACCGTACACTGGTGTATACCAACATTTTCCTTGTGACTACTTCAATATTAGTGGTGCCGTGTACAAAATGAAAACATCATGAAAAGTGGGAGCACCAAACTGCGTTTTTATGGAGGAAAAACGCTAAGGCGCCCGTGTGCTGTGCGATGTCAGTGCACGTTAAAGATCCCCAGGTGGTCGAAATTATTCCGGAGCCCTCCACTACGGCACCTCTCTCTTCCTTTCTTCTTTCACTCCCTCCTTTACCCTTATGAGACAGATACTTATGAGACAGATATATGAGACAGATACTGCGCCATTTCCTTTCCCTCCAAAACCAATTATTATTATTATTATTATTAACTTTCTTTTCATTGTAACGTATTTCTCTTTCATTAGTTAATAAATGTGTTACATACCAGGAGGTAAAAAATATACTGAACACCTCTCGTACAAACAGAATCCACAAATACCATCTGTTCAATGAGACAACACTACATAATACACAAAAACACTACATAATATATCATGGCACAAGAGTAAGAGTTTTGTACACAGACCACACGAACAACACAGCAGCAAGTGACATACAATATTAGGTATATTTCTCCATATTTACTATACTCGAATACAACTCAAAAATGAAGTGGCAGATGCCTCTCAAAGGACCAGACGTCGTAATGAGCATGGAGGAGGAGGACACAACCAGCAGTGTTGATGCGAGTTTTGATGATGACGATGAGATGTGAGCCCGTTAACAGGCCAATGTGATCCATTAAATGTCTGCGTATACAAGCCGAGCACATCGAGCACTGCCACAATGAGATTAGCAAACATGAGAATGACAATGCCTCTGATGAGCTATTGCAGACGTCATGGTGGAGGGCTCCAGATTAATTTCAACCTTATATGTGCTGACAACGGACAACAAAGAGGCGTGTTTTCCACTTCACCTCTATCGACATGCGACTGCCCTCGCCTGGATTTGACTCAGCTTCCTAGGGCATATACCACAATGGAGTGAATAAATGTACATCCAAACAACTGTAACCTGACAACTAAAGAACTGAATATGGACAGGTAATGACAAAAAGAAAAGTGGGCCATATATGCCCTCTTCAGAGTGTGAACATGTCCATCCATCTGAAAACAAAACAAAAATAAAAAGACATCAAGTGTCACCTGCTGAAGAAATAAACAGCCTAAACACTAGTACACCTTCATTCACAGAAACTGAGCTACCTGTCACAAGGCGATGGGTATGGCAGGCATGCAGCAACCCAATTATATAGTGTGCGCCATCCTGATTGGCTCAGGTTGTCGTACCTTTCATGCAAACAACTTGCGAGATGAATTATAGACAAGCATTTGCCACTTCATTCTTGAGTTGTATTCAACTATGGTTGGATGGTTTATGGGGTTTAACGTCCCAAAGAGGCTATGAGAGACGCCGTAGTGAAGGGCTCCGGAAATGTCGACCACCTGGGGTTCTTTTACGTGCACTGACATCGTACAGCACACGGGCCTCTAGAATTTCGCCTCCATCGAAATTCGACCGCCGCGGCCGGGATTGAACCCGCGTCTTTCGGGTCGGCAGTCGAGTGCCATAACCACACAGCCACCGCGGCGGCAGTATTCAACTTTAGTTTACACAACATACAAAAGAAACTGTACTGCTTCTCAAAGGGACACTAAGGACATGTCAATGCAATTTCTGTTCTCAGTAAAAATATGTTGTACGGCCCTTTCTAGCCATTCTGTTACTTCTTCAGCAGCAAAATATATATTTATTGTCTGGAAAACTGGATTTAAAAATTAGTTTTTTTTCTCGCTACTTCATTAAAATTCATATCTAGACTGAGAAATACTCTGTCATCCCTGCTAGAAAGTGGATGGTGGGAAACCAGTCTTGGCACCACCACAATTTTCTTGAGAAAAGGCCTGGTGGTGGTGATACCTGTCTTCAATTTTTTACGTTTACCAGCTTAATAAGTTTTTCAATGAAAGTAACCACTTCATCATTGGAATGCACAAATCTGTTGATACATAGCAACAGGAATTTGTCTTCAGAGTACATTTAAACATGCTACATAACACTGCACCTTTGATGTTCACACACTGGAAAAAAAAAGGTTAGTGATGAGCTGTCATGAACTGAATTGGTTGGTCATATAAAACAGAGGATGCAAAGACAGTTGACACCAAAAATGCCTTGGTTAAGGATAAGAACAGTTTTAAGATACCTTTTAATGCAACACATACTTTTTAATGGAATTGATCACTCGTGCGTACAGCTTCCTACCTATAAATCAAGCTCCTTATTTCAATTATTTTATATTGCCATAAATCTTTGCACCATTTGTTCGTTCGCACTCACAACCGCCGGCACGCGGCTTTATCATTTCGTTTTGTAATGCGAGCTGCGACCAGACTTATATCCATTGATCATTGACACGTGCAAATGATTCCACATTTTTCCAGATTCTTGCTGCTTTCGGTTCTTTATCTCAAAGGTTCCTTGCCAGCTTTAAATTCAGCACGACCCAGAACTGCATGACATTCAGTTCGATGACCGCCGAGCACGCTTAATTGCGCCTATTGTCGCCGCCGAGTAATTCAGTTCTTAGTGGGCGTGAGTCAGCCCGTTAAACAGTCAATTTTGGAAACCTTTTCGTTCTCTTCCTGACAGCTGAAGTGTCGTCACCGCAACGTGACACTTTGCATCAAGCTTTGAACGTAGAAAAAAATTATATATAATTTATTATGTAAATGATTATTAATTAAATAAATAACAAAATAAGCTCTAACTCCTGCCCTCCCACTAAAAAAAAGAAAGTTCCGGAGTCCTTGGCTATACTAATTGTCTCGAGCACAGCCGAAACCTTCACCCGCTGCCATTATGACCCGGACACGACAGCGGTGTGCCAGAGAACGCTGCGAAACTATACTTATAGACCTCAACGAAGCACCTCGATCGAGAGCGCGGTTGTGCTACCTAGAGTCACTAAATAAAGACCTTTAGTGACTCTAGTGCTAAGCAGTTCCGTGTTGATGATGATGATGGCCTCTGGATGAATGGCACGTACCCACGATGGGGGATTAGCCAGGGTACATTGTTGATACAAACGCACACACGGGTAAGGAGTGGAGTAATTGGATAATTTTGTGAAGAATACGCAAATTTGGAAGTTGTAGCTCACTAGCAGTTTATTTTTGAGAACCTATTCCTCCTCGTACCTTGCACTCTTCTATTTTCTTAACATATATTCTTCCAGTGCATCAGTTTACCTATTCAGCAGTTTATATCCCCCTTCACTGCTGGTCCTCAGTGGCTGATTTCAGGTCAGTGGCAATATAGTACTCATGAGATATACCACACACCGAGCCATAAAATACTTATTTTGCAGCAATTACAGGCTTTTCAAGCACTTGCTGCATTTAGGGGCGTTCTAAAAGAAGTGCTTATTTTATCGTAGATAACACAGATGTTGCTGTTTACAGCGCAGAGAAAAGGGAAGGGCCCAGTGTTATGATCAAGATCCAACAGGAGCTTTTATATTTCGAAACCGAAGCTGAAAATGTTTTAGGGTCGTGTGACGGCTAGGTCCAGACTGTAGGTGCGTCCTGTTTGTCGTAAGCCACACAAAACTTGCTTAAAGCACTAAGTAAAAAGCGCAATGCGCGCCACTAGCTTCGAGCTTGGAAACCTAAACCGATGGTGATTTGTGACATAGCTACTACTTTGTGTAATACCGTGGCGATAAAAAATACCAGAACACTTCAGACATCTAGGTTACAGCAATACCATAAAGCTCTTACAGTTAGACTAAGCCACCCTATTCACAGTCCATGGGCTGTCACAGGTGCAAGAGCGACTTGGTGGGATAGTTGGTTCTGCAGTTGGTTCTGCTTGTTTTGGACCAACGCTCTATGGCACAGCTTGGCACGGCGCCCACAACTATTTCCCCTCAAAGTGGTATTTGTAACTTTTCAAATATTATAAGTATTTCATGGTTGTAGAGCTTCGCGTCGTCTGCTACTGCATGCGGTCAACCAGCAGTCAGCGGAATGGCCGGATGAGCTGCACGAGGAGGCTGCGACATGAAGCGAGATAGAGATCATGGGTCGAAGACGGAAGTTCTGCCACAGGAAATAAACAGCGGAAACTGATCGAATAAAACGTATTTATTATTCAGGATTTTACCGAAGTGGTCATCATCATCATCGTATGCAGCGCCCTGTGCCGTCCGCGTCGCCAAGCCAATCCAAGTCTGTGGTCGTTTGCGTCCAACGTTGCGTCACCAGTCAGCACTGTGTCGGTTTGTGTTATTGTTGTTACAATACATTGTGGGTTTTGCAGCCACATGTGACACTTCCACTATGAGTTCCTCAGCTCCGCCGAGATATGCGTACGTGAAATACTTCGACCGACGGCGCAAAAGCTATCGTACACATCTCCATGTCGTCCTTGTTTCCTTCGGGCTACACCTCTCATGATATCTCACCGACTGCCGTTAGCGACCTGGCGAAAAAAAAGGACTACTGGCGCGGCGGAAAAGATGAGAAGGCATTCTATTCCGCCCAAGTAATGGAGCTTGGAGGTGAGTTTTGCAGTTACTTCGCTTATAATAATAATTGGTTTTGGGGGAAAGGAAATGGCGCAGTATCTGTCTCGTATATCGTTGGACACCTGAACCATGCCGTAAGGGAAGGGATAAGGGGGGGGGGAGTGAAAGAAGAAAGGAAAAAAAGAGGTGCCGTAGTGGAGGGCTCCGGAATAATTTCGACCACGTGTGCTGACATCACACAGCGCACGGGCGCCTTAGCGTTTTTCCTCTATAAAAACGCAGCCCCCGCGGACGGGTTCGAACCCGAGTATGTCCTGTTAAGGTTCAGATTTTTTTGTTAAGGGCCTGAACAACTTCGCTACGTGGTCAGATCTGAGAAGTGTGCCAAACGTGTGTGTACATTACTCACCGATTGAAATGGGACATTCGAAGCGCTTAAAATTACTTTCCCTTCACTGTCCTTAAACCCCAATGCCTTGGATAAATCAGCCCCGCTGCTTTCCACTGTAGGGTGAAGCCCTTTACAGAAAAGTTTCAAGTGTTCAGCCGCTTCCTCCTCCTCTCCGCACGCTACGCACAACGTGTCTATCTCAAGGTACCTGACTCGATATGTCTTAGTCCGCAAAACTCCCGTCCTGGCCTCAAACAACAAAGATCTTCCCCTAAAATTATCATAGATATTTTCCTTGGCAATTTCCTGCTTAAAAATCCTGTATGTTCCCAGTGCTGACTTGGTCAGCATCCCTGTTTTCCACAAAGCTCTCTCTGTTTCTTTAACCTTTTTCTTAACTGATAACTGCTGATTTGCCCCCCTACTGCTGTCCAGATATTTGCTTGTCAATTTTCTAGTCCGCTTTTCCATTTCGTATCAACATTCCTTATATACAGGTATCTGAAAGCTTTCCCAGCCCACTGATTTTCCCCCATTTTTCTCAATCGCTCCTCAAATGCTATCTTAATGCTAGCTTCTCTGCTCTCGAACGACGCCCATCCCATATCACCTTGTGTCCCCTGATTTGGTGTGTTGCCATGTGCTCCCAAAGCTAGCCTCCCTACGCCACGTTTAATTTCTAACCTTGCTTGAACATCTAGTCGCATCCACTGGACTGCATTACCGAAAGTCAGGCTAGGAAGCATCACCCCTTTCCAGATCCCTCTTACCACTTCATACCTATTGTAATTCAACAGTGAACTATTTTTCATGACAGCTGCAATCCTACTACCTTTGTTCATTACATATTTTTCATGCTCTGTCAGATACTCAGGCCGTCGCTGCATGCTGCGCCGCCAGTGGATGCTCATGGAACCAAGGTGCTGCATTGTGGTATAGCGCGAAGGGGAGAACATGTACGAAGCAGAATTGCTCCTTCCGGTCGCCAATGAGCCGGCCTGTGGTTTACCACACTGCCTGCGTGGCGCTGCAAGGCTAGCGCGCATTCGTGTGCCGACCGAAATGGTTCGGCGGTGCGCACTGCCCGTTTTGCGCCGTCGTCTGCTTGCTCATCTGCGTGGGCAGACGACGCTCTCGTTACACGTGTTTTGGCTATGCGGCACGCATGTTGTGCAAGCAAGACACGGGATTCAGCTACGAGATTGCGCCGTACGTGCCTTCGTAGACATGATCAACACTTGCACAAAAGAAAAGGAAGTTTATTTCATTTGTTTTGTAACGACAAAAAAAGAAAAGAAGCAGTCACAGGCCCGTCCTCGTGCGACATTTAAAGGAAGTCTTAGTATTTTGTTGGTTCGCCCTTAGCAGCCAATACGGCGGCCATTCTGCGTGGGAAGCTTTTGTAGAGGGTATCGGCCAAGGAAGAACGCGCTACCTTCTCCCATTCTTCTTGAACAGCTGCCCACAGGTTGTCCGAAAAACACGCGTGGAGTGCCCGATGAGACAGGGCCTTCTTTATTTAAGCCCATACATTCTCAATAATAATCATGTCCGCACCTTGCGGAGGACAGTTCAACACCATCACGCACCTGTCTTCCAGCAAGCGATTCACGGGTGCTGCGGTGTGAACTGGGCTCCGGTTGTGGTGGAAGTAAAACAAGCCGTCCTTAAATGGCCCATCCAGGGCGTGCGGCATTAGGACGGTGTCGAGGAGGTCTAAGTATGCTGCGGCATTAAAGCGGCTGTCCAGGCGTACAAGCGGACCCAAGCCTTTATTGGAAATACAGCCCCACACGTTGGCACTACATCGACCGCTGCTTGCACCACGATGCAGGTTGGTGGCGTCGAACCTGGGTGAATGAAGCGGGAAGAACACAGTACATTATGTTACTTCACTGCGACTGATAACCGCGACGGTAAGGGGTCCTGCTCTTGAATGTTGGCAGAATGCACTGCCTTTAGTGACCATTTCTACAAACTGCTTTTGTCCAACGCACGAAACAAGGTGCTGGTGAAATGTTTTCGCCGTGCGTTCTCTCTTCGCAGTAGCGGAGCGTACGGTATATAAAACGTAATTTTTGATGAAAACACATACCTAGTAGTGTGGTAAACCAGAGGCCGGCTCGTTGGCGACCGGAAGGGAAAATAGAGCAGCGCGTAACAAAACAGGACACAAATGAGAGACACGGAACGACACGAGCGCTAACTATCAACTGTTTATTTCTTGCTGTCGCTACGTATAAATACATGAGCCACAACTCGAAACGAAAAACAAAAAAAGATTGATGAGTCAGCCTTTCGCTGGTTTCCATCGTTCTAGATAGGAGAGCTCTTTAGCTGACAATGCCACTGATGCCACGCTCACACACTTGTTACCTGCACGCAAAATACTACCAGCCTCAATAATCTCTCGAACAATCTTATCATTGTGGCGGGTTATGATTTGGCTCTTCTTAAAAAGTGGCATGCACGAATTTGGAAGGTCCCGTTTCTCAGCCTCGACCTTGCAGTGACGACAGTGTTGGCTTAGGTGGCCCGATTTGCTTTCATTAACATTGTAGTCATGTTCTTTTAGCCTGCTATTCACACATCTCCCTGTTTGCCCAATATACTCATGGCCACAAGACAACGGTACGCGATAGACAACACCCTCCTCACAGGTGACAAATCGTTTCTGATGGTCTATTACACATCTTTTTTTTCTCCTGGATACCGCACGGATTGGTCTTTTTGCAAAGCATAGACAGTTTTACGGGTGCTGAAAATACAACTTCAACGCCTGCTCGTTTTCCTAGTTTCTTTAGGTTGTGAGATGTATGATGAATGTAAGGGATGACAGCTACTTTCTTGCGATCCTGCTGTTCATTGGTACCTGCCTGCTTGTTGAAAAATCGTGCTTTTTTTCATTTTTTGCAGCAGGCCTTCAGCCACAGAAACAATTAGTGGCCCAGGATACTCAGAATCAGACAGTCGTCTAATCTGTGATGCTAAGCATTCTTGCATCATGTGCTCACATGAGCTTTTGAGCGCATTTGTCAGGCAATACTTGATAATGCCTCTCTTTACCAGTTTCGAATGCGCCGATACCGCTGGCAGTAGGCCTTTTTTTGCACGAGGCTCATAACCCCAACAGATGTGGTTAGTGTGAAAGTTAAGTCTAAGATCTAAGAACTTGATAGAGTTCTTGTCAGGAAGCTCATGCGTCAGAATTAATGGGTTTAATTGTTTTTTAAAGGAGTCGAGCACGTTTGCAGCGTCAGTATAAAAATCTGCCTTAGAGTTGTCAATGATGATCAAAAAATCATCCACAAATCTAAAAATTTTTACAACTTTGGAGCTACTTAAGCTTTTCCCTAGGATCCTATCATGCTTTGCAAAAAAGGAGGTCGCTGAGAACAGGCGCAATACATGAACCATGCCTCTCCTTTGTGTCCTGTTTTGTTACGCGCTGCTCTATTTTCATGGATCACCACCTCGCCCAACAAGCAACACTTCTGGAATTCATTTCTAGTTCATCGGGCTCTTCTTTATGTTCTCTTCAACCAAATGCTCTTGCTGCTCTGGCTGCCAATGCAACCTGCCAGGCTCGCACACTTTCCTTCTGTTTACGTGCGAAGTTCCTGCCGCCGGCAGTTCGGTTGATCTTCGGAGCCATTAGGACCTCGGTTGGGCATGCGACCAGGGTCCTCAAGATACTGAGGTCCGAATGGCGAAGGCAAGCTCGGCTATTCAGGGAATACCTGTTTGTCCAAGTTACCAGGACCGCACCTCCTTCAAAGGCCGCACTAATCTGGCTGGAATTCCGCCGAGCGCTTGACCAATCGACCGAGGGACTTTGGAAGGTTTTGCTGTCTCGCCTCCGTGTACTTCAACCCACCAAGACGAAGGTGAGCGCCTACAACCCCGTTCACATTGAAGGCCGCCCTCATATTCCCGAGGACGTACTACGTACCCTCCAGCTTGGGCCAAAGTGTGCGGTAGAACCTAGGAAAAACGCCCCGGAGTTGCTGGGAATGGTCCGACGAGTTACAAGCCTGGCGCCGGAATGTGAGAAGAGCAGCTGCGTATCCCAAGGCGTTGACGTTCTCGAACGTTCAGTGCGACCAAAGCAGACCGTGCCGTTAAAACAAGTGTCAGATTTTCTTTGCGACAATCGTCTCTGTGCCCTGACAGCTGATAAGGAGGGGGGTTTCGCCATCTTACCTCATGACCTGTTTCGGAAGAAAGCTTCAGAAGCTATAGAATGCAATTTCGTTAAGAAGGACCAAAAATGTTTAAAGAAAGCTAAGGCGGAAGCAAAGAAGTTATGCAAACTGTTAGGTTTACAGAGCCTTGTCAAGCAAATTCAGGACAGCCATAAACCTTCCTTAGACATGTTCTTTTCTGCTAAAACGCACAAAGAACTGTGCCCACTTCGCGTAATAATCTCCGAAAAAGGGGCATGGCAGAAATGTGTAGCTAGATTCCTGCAAAAGAACTTAGCGCTACTCGAAATTGATGACCCGTACCTTGTAAAAAATTCTAAACAGGTTGTCGACTATTTGTGCCAGAATAAAAACAAAAATGTATTGGCTTTTTCAATAGACATCAAAGATCTGTTTTACTCCTTGCCACAAGACGAATTGCTGTTGTGTGTTGAACAGGCTATTGACGCGCTTGGAGCTGTTTCCTTTCAGAACAGTTCTGGAGTGAGTGTGAGTGGGTTTTTAGAATTGCTGGATGTATACCTGCGCTCAACAATGGCTACCTGGGACAAAGGTGTTTACCTGCAAAAGTGTGGAATTTGTAATGGTTCATGTATTGCGCCTGTTCTCAGCGACCTCCTTCTTGCAAAGCATGATAGGATCCTAGGGAAAAGCTTAAGTAGCTCCAAAGTTGTAAAAATTTTTAGATTTGTGGATGATTTTTTGATTAACATTGACAACTCTAAGGCAGATTTTTATACTGACGCTGCAAACGTGCTCGACTCCTTTAAAAAACAATTAAACCCATTAATTCTGACGCATGAGCTTCCTGACAAGGACTCTATCAAGTTCTTAGATCTTAGACTTAGCTTTCACACTAACCACATCTGTTGGGGTTATGAACCTCGTGCAAAAAAGGGCCTACTGCCACCGGTATCGGCGCATTCGAAACTGGTAAAGAGAGGCATTATCAAGTATTGCCTGACAAATGCGCTCAAAAGCTCATGTGAGCACATGATGCAAGAATGCTTAGCATCACAGATAAAACGACTGTCTGATTCTGGGTATCCTGGGCCACTAATTGTTTCTGTGGCTGAAGGCCTGCTGCAAAAAAATGAAAAAAGCACGATTGTTCAACAAGCAGGCAGGTACCAATGAACAGCAGGATCGCAAGAAAGTAGCTGTCATCCCTTACATTCATCATACATCCCACAACCTAAAGAAACTAGGAAAACGAGCAGGCGTTGAAGTTGTATTTTCAGCACCCGTAAAACTGTCTATGCTTTGCAAAAAGACCAATCCGTGCGGTATCCAGGAGAAAAAAAAGATGTGTAATAGACCATCAGAAACGATTTGTCACTTGTGAGGAGGGTGTTGTCTATCGCGTACCGTTTTCTTGTGGCCATGAGTATATTGGGCAAACAGGGAGATGTGTGAATAGCAGGCTAAAAGAACATGACTACAATGTTAATGAAAGCAAATCGGGCCACCTAAGCCAACACTGTCGTCACTGCAAGGTCGAGGCTGAGAAACGGGACCTTCCAAATTCGTGCATGCCACTTTTTAAGAAGAGCCAAATCATAACCCGCCACAATGATAAGATTGTTCGAGAGATTATTGAGGCTGGTAGTATTTTGCGTGCAGGTAACAAGTGTGTGAGCGTGGCATCAGTGGCATTGTCAGCTAAAGAGCTCTCCTATCTAGAACGATGGAAACCAGCGAAAGGCTGACTCATCAATCTTTTTTGTTTTTCGTTTCGAGTTGTGGCTCATGTATTTATACGTAGCGACAGCAAGAAATAAACAGTTGATAGTTAGCGCTCGTGTCGTTCCGTGTCTCTCCTTTGTGTCCTGTTTTGTTACGCGCTGCTCTATTTTCATGGATCACCAACTCGCCCAACAAGCAACACGACCGGAAGGGACAATTCTGCTTTGTGCATGTTCTCCCCCTCGCGCTATACCACAATGCAGCACCTTGGTTTCATGTGCATCCACGGGCGGCGCTGCATGCAGCGACGGCCACGCGCTCCGAATGTCCTATTTCAATCCGTAAGTACTGTATAGTTTAGCCTAACGCTTTTAACAAAGCTTGGTGGCGTTTTACATAAAGTCGATGCGTGTGCTTTTTTTTACTGTTGCGAGCACTTGCAGAACACTTACAGTACCACTTCCTCTGTGCTTGCGATCCGAGCACACAGCAGCCCAGCGCTTGCTTCCCAAAGAAGGGAAAAACTGCGTGGTTGCGTTGTAGCAGGTCTCGAGGAAATGTCACTCTGAGCGAACAAATATTTCGTGATTTTTTTCTTGAATTCAAGTAATTGCATAAGGCAGGGAGAAACCGGCTGTTTTCAGATCTGCTAATTTTTCGCATCATATGCTTTTTGGAAAGCAATGAACGCGACACACTAACAGATCCGTTTTCGTAGCTTGCCCTGTGTTTGCTGTCGCTTTCATTATTTTATCTCTCATTTTTTGTGTTCCAGTAACAAAAGCGGAGCTTATCCAGAGGGTGTCGAAGAGAAAAATCACTGCGATGGACTTTGAAGAGTCTGAGCCAGCAACAACAGTTGCACAGATACATGTATGTACTGAGCGAAGTTTTACTGCGGATGCCTCTGCTAGTGCCACTCGCATGCTTACCAGTCGCAATATGTACATTACATAGCATCATGCTTCAGAGCCAGAGAGGTGTCTCTCCCTGTGTGTGTCTAAAATATTTATGGTTGCAGGAAGCAGCCAGGCTCCCTTCAGCAGCAGAGAGCCTTGTAGCTGATCTTTGAATTGTAGTATAGACATATTGCTTAAATGCTACCATTGTGAAAGATTGTGTAGGACACTAGAGAACCGCATGAGGAATGGATGGAAGCGTCGTGCTGTTTTTTGCTCTCTCATGTATAGTGTGCTTGATGTCAGTTCAAAGTTTCATTTTTCGTGTTGCCTCCTCGCGTTGTTGTCTAAAATATTTATGGTCTTGAGGTGCAGCCAGGCTGCCTTCAGCAGTAGAGAGCCTTGTAGCGAGGCCACCGATACGGCGTTGCGGGACAGCGCACTTCTTTCATTGCAGCGTGTTGTTCGTTGCTTCGGCTTGCAACTCAGTGGCCTGTTTTCTCAGTGCCACGATGCTGGTTAAATATATGTATTGCTGGAAATTTATAAGCCCTGCTATTGTTCGGTTATGTGGCTTACCAAAGCGAATCGGGCCACGTGAGACGCGGCTAGAGCCTCTGATAATTATTATTCATGAGGGGTCTTTAACGTGCGTGCACATTGCACAGCCCTTGGGCAAACTTGCATTTCATCATCCATTGAAATGCGGTACCCACGTGCCGATCCGCAACCTCAGTTTCGGTGAGTGCTGGCTTCGCTGTTTTATATTATCGGGGATCAGAGCTGATTCAGAAAAAGCGACCAGTGTGGCAGGCTATTAAAACGCGTTACGAATATGGTCCTGTGAGTGGTCGCTTGAGCTTCCAAATGCATTGTCGCACTGCCTGCTGAATGCTGGAATGAATGGCGTCCATAAAGCAAAAATTTCGTGATGAGTTAAACGTATTCTGATTTCTTTCAGGCTCATTACAACTGTTGATGATGTTTATCAGTTCTTTAATAAAATTTGATGTAGAGCGGTGCAGTCTGCGAGCACTTTCGCGCGAGACCTATTATGAGAGAGCTGTGGCCAAGAAGAATGACATTGATTTCATTGATCTGCACAGAGATTAGCAGCTGCTGCAAAGTATCACATCCGCCTCCCACAGCACGCACATAAAATGAAGTTGTCCGCTATCCGCGTCACTTGCATGGTGCGGTAAAGCTCTGAGGAGGCCTTGCCGCACTGGCTCAAGGCAGACCGCCCGACTGCAGTGTCGGGGCACACGAGATCGATCTCAGCTGCGGAGACCCCGTTTGAGTGGAAGTCAAACGTGAAGCAGCTGTTTAATGCGCGATGTCAGTGCAAGTTACCCCCCTCCCCATGGTCGTCATCGTTAGGGGCCATATTGGCGTCCCAAGAAGCCCGATTCGCTTTGGTAAGCTGCGTAACCGAACAATAGCAGGGCTTATAAATTTCCAGCAAAACATCCTGGAAATCCTGTCCTGTCCTGCTGCCATCACTTCACGTTGAAAGTTCCAGGATATGCTGTTCTGACGCTGCATCAGCGCACGGAACCTGACGACCGTTACCTGCTTTTCTTGGACACCCAGGAATCGGCGGCTGTTGGGCCTTGTGTCACAAACACTGTGCATCGTAATCTTCATCGACTGGCTACGCCCCCTTTTAACAGCAGTTTGGCAGTGGCAGTGGTGAGCGACAGACGTGGGCTTTGACAAGTTCTTGTGCATTTTTCCCAGGTTTGTGGCACTTTTCCACATTTTCCTTTGCTGTGTATGCTAAAACCGCTGCTGCTTAAAAACTCGCTAGTTTCTTGTTTGTTGCTGTCTTTTTTTTTTCTCTTACGAAGTGTACGTTACTCATTGTCATGAGTGATTCAGAACTGGAAATTTGTTTGGCCTAAAATTGTGAGATTGAAGTTGCTGGAAACGTCCTTGAGTGTAAGCAATGTATGCACCCCTATCACGCCGAAAATTGCTCTGGTTTAGCTTCGAAGACAAGGAGTGGGAACTACCGCAAGAATTTTGCTTGTCCGACGTGCAAAACACATGCTTCCCGCAGTGGCGCGGCAAGTGTAATGGGCGCGTGCCAGGACTTTAATGTAGCCGCCGCTTTCGCTGAACTGAGTCGTTAGCTCGACTCCCTTTTGCCACTTAAAGAACAGGTCGACAACATCGAACAGTCCATTCAAACCATGTCTGACCATTTTGACGACATTCTAAGCCGTCTTGACAACCACGACAAAGAAATCGGGCAGATCAAGAAAAGGCTTGAACATGTCGACAACGTAAATTGTACCGAAAAGGTACCTCAGCTTCACGCTGATATAAATGAACTTGAGTTTCGCAGCAGAAAAACGAATTTGGAGATACATGGCGTTCCGGTAACTGAGCAGGAAAATCTTCCACAAAAAGTAAATGATATAGCTAAACTCGTTCACTTGGCAAAGGTTGATGACTGTGATTGTGAAGTTTGTCATAGGCTCCCATCCAAACCAAGTAATGTACCCGCTATTCTAGTGAGGTTTGGAAGGCAAGCACTCAAAGACAAGTGGATGGCAAAGAGAGCCTTGCTCGGAGAGAAGGACAGCAATCTGTACATGTGCGATAACCTGATGCGCCGTACTAAGCTTCTGCTCTCAACAACCAAAGAATGGGCTAACAGCAAAAGCTACCGCTATGTCTGGTGCTCCAATGTCAAAGTGCTCATCCGCAGAAAGGGAGGCGACTCCGCACAGGAAGTCACTGACGCACGTGACTTAGCTAGGTTTGTCATTAACTGATAACCACCTGTTCACTGCAATAACGTGCCACTAGCTCTGTCTTGGCTACAAGCGCACGTTATCTTTTACCCAGTGATATAAGGAACACGCTGCTCCCACAGTGGTCATCTTCTTCTGTGCTGAAATGTTTCCATCTCAATGTGCGATCGTTAAACAACAAACTAGATGAGTTTAAAATTCTATTGCAAAGCTTAGGCTTCTCCTTTGATTTTGTTATGATTTCAGAATCGTGGCTTAATACAGATAACTTCCAGTTGCAGTCATTTTCAACGTTTTCCCTTAACCGCGACCGTCGTCGTGGTGGAAGAGTGTATTCTGTTAATAACCGAATTGAGTGTAAATTGGTGGAAGATCTATGTCACATGTCTCCAGATGTGGAAGTTGTTTCTGTAATAACCTAATAACCAATAATACTGTGTTTTCTGTGTTTTATAGACCACCGAATGGTGACATCTGTGTTTTCTTTGAGTATATAGAGTCCTTTTTTACTTTTACATGTCAACATAAATACAAGTGAGTCATTAGCGGTGACTTTAGCATAGACATGTTATCAAATGTTGCAAACAGTGTCAAGTTCGACATAATTCTGCGCAGCTTCGGCATGGCAGTTACTATCAAAGACCCGACTCACATAACCTCGAGCTCAGAAACTCTACTTGATTTATTTATCACCAATATCTATGCTTCTTCATTACTCTCCTGAGTAACTTGCAGTGATCTAAGCGACCACATGGGAATCTATCTATCTATTATGTCACACTGTGAAACCCAAATTTAAAAAGCAGATTGTATCTTTATTCCAAGATATAACAGCAGCCTCCCTTAATGCTTTCCATGCGGAGATGTGCGTTGTACAATAGGACGACGTATGTAAACAAAAGAACGCAAACGAATCATATCAAACCTTTGTAGAAAATTTAACGCCATATGTCACAAGCATTTTCCTCTTAAAATCAAATGAAAGAACAGGAAAGTGCGAAAGCCGTGGATATCACCAGAGTTATTGGCACGTATCAAAGAGAAGAATAAACTGCACAATTCTTTTGTTACATCAAAAAACATTTCCATTCTGAAAGAATTCAAGAAATACAGAAATAAGTTAAACAATGATATACGTAATGCAAGGAGACGTTACTATGAGAATTACTTTCGTACAGTAGATCGTCCTGATATACTTTGGAAAAAGCTGCGTTCCCTTGATGGCAAGTACATCAACGCAGCAGTCGACAAGGTCACTATTGGCGGAAAGCACTATACAGGCAACAACTTAGCTGAAGCATTCAACACTCATTTCACGCAATACGTTGAACCTGCCTCTGAATGGCACCATCGACTTATCACAAGATGCCCTGCTACCCTTTTTCTTGCACCTGTTGATGAAATAGAAATTATAAACATATTTCACGAATTATCAAACTCCACCTCTTGTGATGTTAACAACGTACAGATTCGTCCTGTCAAACATATCATTGAATGTATCTCTATCCCTCTAGCTTATATATATAACTTATGCTTAGGAACAGCAACCTTTCCCACAGCTATGCAGGTAGCAAAGGTGTCTGTCCTTTACAAAAAGGGTAACAAGAATGATTTCGGTAATTACTGGTCAATCAGTATTCTTCCCGTTTTTTCTAAGTGCCTGGAAAAAATTATTCTAATACGAATAGAAAAATTTCTGCAATCTCAGAAAATAATTACTAGTTCACAGTACGGATTTAGACAGAATAAATCAACAGAACTCGCCCTTCTTCACCAGAAGGAATATATATTAGAACACTTTGAAAGCAGAATGTTAGTATTGGGTATTTTTATCGACTTTACTAAAGCTTTTGACAGAATTAGTCATAACTATCTTTTTGAAAAGCTAGAATTATATGGGATACAAGGACAAACCTTACTTTTTATGAAATATTATTTATCATCTCGAAAACAATATGTTCAGATTAGTAACTTACCATCACTACGTTCAGTTCGTACCGGTGTCCCTCAAGGCAGTATCCTTGGTCCTGTGCTGTTTAATCTATATATTAATGTTATTGTTACTATTGACACTTTCGCCCGCTTTATAATTTATGCAAATGTTACTACAATCCTCATACCTGGTGATACTTGCAATGATCTAAACATGCATGCTAATCGCATTCTGGACAAACTAGCAGAATGGTCAGACATGAATTCCCTCTCAATAAACATGACAAAATCTAAAGCTGTAGTTTTCCGTCCGAAGAATAAGACTTGTAGCACAGAAATAGCTTTGTTTTACAAATCACAACTAATTGAAACTGTAAAATCATTTAAATCGTTAGGTGTTTATCTTCATGAAAACATGCAATGGGATGACCATGTTAATTACGTCATGCTGAAGGCATCTAAGGTTGTAAGCTTTCTATCGCGTCACTGAAACATTTTACCTGAAAAAGTCAAACTTGCCTTATATAATTCTTTATTCTGCTCCCACCTAAATTTCAGTACATTAGTTTGGGCAACAACAACGCATTCGAATTTACAAAGGATATTGGTGCTTCAAAAAAAAATCGTTCATATAGTCTGTCTTACCCAGTAGACACACAACCCAGAATCTGATTACTACCCTCGACATCATTACAATACTAATCCTTTATGCTTATAGACTGTTGCGCCTATATAAAGTTGAGCAAGAACGACGTATCGACACCATTTCCTCTCTGGCCAGTTTGCATCAGTCTGATTCGCCCTATCCACACCGCCATAAACAACAGTGGGTTTTACCATTTACAAGAACCAACTATGGCCGTCAAATGGTTAATTATCAGTTACCGCTCGCACTAAACAAGCTTATTGAAGTTAACGTTAGCTTTCCCGATATTACTCTCTCCTCTCTGCGAAATATGCTAGTTCATCTCAGTTACCAGTAATATATCAACCGTTTTGTATGACGGACCTTCTACTCTTATTTGTTGTTTGATGCTTAGCCACCTATTTCATTTCGTTCCTTATAATTTCTTGTATTCCTGTCGCATTAAGAACCAGCGCTAAAAAACACACACAGAGGACGAGTGTGTCTCTTCTCGTCCTGTGTGTGTTTTTTAGCGCTGGTTCTTAATGCGATGGATCACAACCAACTCGCCCAATCCTCAGTTTTTCTACAGTTGTATTTCTGTTTGAATGCGCGCACAATGGTGTTTATTTTCTTGACTGTATACCATTGTATATTGAAGCTGACTGTTATGCTAAACACATTGTTTCCCGTCCCTGTCACTGCCGCCTCAACAGGAGGTGAAAACTCTGTCAAGTGGAATGCCGTTTTTTTTCTCCCCTCCTCCATCAAATTTTATTTGATCTGATGGAAATAAACTTATTAGTATATTGCCACCTAGTGTTGCCAGGTGGCGCAAGCTGTCCGCGAAGACGATGAGGTTGCGATCGTGCTATCGTGGATCGGCCGCCATTACCGTCTCCTCTTGCCGACTCCGGCTGTTGAAGCGTCTCTCCGTGAGAACTCCGTGACAATTTGGTGGAGCCTGCTGGGTACGAGTATCCCATGCAAGAAACCCCTCCAGGGAGCCGTGCCGCCAGCCCTGCGCCGATTGACACCCCGGTACACCGCTTCAGCCGGAGGCTGCAGGGACTTTCACCGGAATTTGGACCACTCGCGACAGTCATGATACCAGCCACCGGTATTCTCACGCAAGCTGCCGGTGCTACACCTGCCCACTATACCTTGCAGACCCCGCGGGTTCCCAAGGCCTTCCACGGGGACCTTTTCGAAGACGTGGAGGACTGGTTCCTTCACTTCGAGCGTGTGGCTGCTTATAACCAGTGGGACGACGCCGCGAAACTAAGAAACGTCTACTTTAGCCTAGAGGATGGCGCCCGCACGTGGTTTGAGAACCGTGAGGAAGTTCTAACTTCCTGGCGAGAGTTTCGCCGTCGCCTGCTGGAGGCCTACACCAGCGCGGATCGCCGCGAAAGAGCGGAGCGGGCAATCCAGTCCCGCGTCCAGCTACCGAACGAAAGCGTACAAATGTACGTCGAGGACATGACGCGGCTCTTCAGGAGAGCTGATCCTGCCATGCCTGAAGAGAAGAAACTTCGGCACTTAATGAGAGGCGTCAAAGAGCAGCTGTTCGCAGGCCTCGTGCGCAGCCCACCATCTACAGTTGCTGCATTTCTTTCGGAAGCCACAACGATGGAGAAGGTCCTGCAACAGCGTTGCGCCAGTTACGACCGGCCCGTGCATGCTGCTGCAGTCACATCATCGTTTGCCACCATCGGACAGCATCCTGATGATTTGCGGGAACTTATTCGCACAATCGTGCGTGAGGAGCTTCACAAATTTTGTAGCCCGTCGCAGCCTGCGCTCGGTTCCATCTCCGCTCTTGTACGAGAGGAGGTGCAACAGGCGTTCCGGGGCCCTGTTCCTGTGGTCGACGTACCACCTCTGCCTGGGGACTACCACCGTCCGACGTACGCCGAAGTTGCAAGGCGTCCGGCTCCCGCTTCGCCGCCACCAATTCACGCCACGCCTCAAGCCCCGCGGCCCTCTGTGCAACCGGTGCAGTACTTCGAGGATCGTCGAGCACCCCTCCGAAAGGCCGACGTTTGGCGTACACCTAACCGACGACCGCTCTGTTTTCACTGCGGAGAGCCAGGTCATCTTTATCGAAATTGTTATTACCGACGCATCGGCATCCAAGGCTTCCGCACCGACTCACCGAGACCCCGTCAAGGTGAACGACCCCCTGAAATTGAAGAATTCCTTGCGGACCAGCGCAATCCATCCCGAGCGCAGCGGCAGTCGCGCTCACCCTCACCGAGGCGCTCTTCCCCGACACCTCCCGGCTTCTCGCGAGCGGCACCGGGCCGATCGCCAAGTCCTCGTCGGGAAAACTGAAACCCGCGACCTTCGGGGGCGAGGTCGCTGGGGGGCGCTGTGCTGAAGACCTCCCGTCGTCGCCGCTACAATCCGACAAGAACCCGCCGACGCCATCACCAGAGTTAAAAAACCGCGTTTCTTTAGAAATACCCGTTCTTATCGATGGTCGCAGAGTAAGCGCATTAGTTGATACCGGGGCCGATTATTCGATCTTAAGTGGACAACTGGCGACCATTCTGAAAAAAGTGATTACCCCTTGGCCTGGCGCGCACCTTCGAACTGCCGGCGGTCATCTGGTTACGCCCAAGGGTATGTGCACTGCTCGCGTTCAGATCTGTAAGTCCACGTTCGTCGTCAGCTGCATCGTCCTGGGCGAGTGTTCTCGGGACCTAATCCTCGGCATCGACTTTCTGCGGGAGTATGGAGCAATTATCGATCTGCGCAACCGAATCGTCATGTTTTCCACAGAGCAAGCCGCCGAACTCGACAACTCCTGCCAACGCAGTGCCGCACTTCGCGTTTTCGCCGACAGCGTCACACTTCCGCCCCGTAGCAGTGTTTTGATTGAAGTCGCCTGTGCTGAGTTGCACGACGCTGAAGCAGTCGCCGAGGCTAATCATTCGCTCCTCCTGACTCAAGGCATCTGCGCCGCTCGAAGCTTACTAACAATTCGCGCTGGCCGGTCTGCGATCCTTGTTACAAATTTTTCTCCAGAGCACCGGCACCTTTTCTCTGGAACTGCGATCGCTACCGCTGAAGCGGTTGTGGATGTTCCGGTCTGCTTTGCGTTCGCGGCAGCGGCCCCTGACGACCAATCATCGCGCGCCACTGACGACCAATCTGTTCCGAATGTCGACATCAACTGCAACCTCCCCGAAGGAAAGCGCCTGGCCTAGAGCACTTGCTATTGGAGTATAAACAGTGTTTCGCTTCTTCGTCGAAAGTTCGTCAAACGCCCCTAACGCAACACCGGATCATTACGTATGACGACGCTCGCCCTATCCGCCAGCAGCCTTATCGTGTTTCCGCCAAAGAACGGGAAGTAATCCAAAAGCAAGTTCAGGAGATGATTGACGACGGTGTAGTTCAACCTTCCCAAAGCCCGTGGTCTTCGCCTGTTGTCCTTGTTAAAAAGAAGGATGGAACACTTCGATTCTGCGTGGACTACCGTAAATTAAATAATGTGACTAAAAAGGACGTCTACCCGTTGCCCCGCATTGATGATTCCCTGGACAGATTACGGCGTGCTAAGTACTTTTCATCCATTGACCTGAAGAGCGGTTATTGGCAAATTGAAGTGGACGAACGGGACCGCGAAAAAACTGCCTTCGTTACACCAGATGGCCTCTATGAATTCAAAGTGCTGCCTTTTGGCTTGTGCTCTGCGCCAGCGACGTTTCAACGTATGATGGACACTGTCCTCACCGGCCTCAAGTGGCAAAGTTGTCTTGTATACCTGGACGACGTTGTCGTTTTTTCAGAAACTTTTGAACAGCATCTCGTGCGCCTGCGAACTGTCCTCAGAGCCCTCCATTCCGCTGACCTTACGCTGAAGCCCCAGAAGTGCCACTTCGGTTACACAGAGCTCAAGTTCCTCGGTCACGTTGTGAGCGCCGACGGAGTTCGACCCGACCCCGACAAGACAGCCGCCGTCGCCAATTTTCCTACTCCGACTGACAAGAAAGCTGTCCAGCGTTTTCTGGGTCTCTGTGCATATTACCGACGGTTTATTGCGGACTTCGCAAAGATTGCAGAGCCGTTGACGCGCCTCACCAGGAGCAACACCTCCTTCGTTTGGACCATAGACCAAGAGACGGCTTTCTCTTCGCTCCGCCAACGCCTTCAGACATCTCCCGTTCTTGCACACTTCGACGAAGAGGCCGACACCGAGATCCACACCGACGCCAGCAATATCGGTCTTGGAGCTGTCCTTGTCCAACACCAAGAGGGCATTGAGAGAGTTATAGCCTATGCTAGCCGTACTCTCTCCCGCGCCGAACGCAATTACTCTACGTCAGAGAAGGAATGCCTTGCTGTCGTATGGGCCACCATGAAATTTCGCCCTTACCTTTACGGCCGCGCATTCAAAGTCGTAACCGACCACCACTGCCTATGCTGGCTGGCTAATTTGCGAGACCCGTCTGGACGATTGGCCCGCTGGAGTTTACGGCTCCAAGAATTCGACATTACCATCGTATATAAGTCGGGCCGTAAACACGAAGACGCCGACACGCTGTCGCGTGCACCACTCGACTCTTCCGGTCCCGAAATCGACGACGACAGCGGTTTCCTCGGTATACTTAATGCATCGGACATAATAGCCCGGCAGCGGGCTGACACGGACCTCCGACCGCTGATTGACAACCTTGAAGGTCACGCCATGCCTCTACCACGACACTTCGCTCGACGTCTCGGCTCTTTCTGTTTGCGCGAAGGTATCTTATACAAGAAGAACTCGAGAGGCCAAGAACGAACTTACCTTCTGGTACTTCCGGCCGATCTTCGCGCCGACATTTTATTGGCATTCCACGACGAGCCCACTTCAGGCCATCTGGGTTTTTCCCGGACGCTCGCCAGGATACGCAACATGTACTACTGGCCCGGACTCTCGGACGATGTCCAAAGGTACGTAAAAAGCTGCCGTGAATGCCAGCGCCGGAAGACGCCACCACTTAAGCCGGCGGGTTTTCTCAAGCCCGTTACTACACCCCGCTCTCCGTTCGATCAAATAGGAATGGACCTTCTCGGTCCTTTTCCGTTGTCACTCTCAGGAAACAAGTGGATCATAGTCGCTACTGACTATTTGACTCGCTACGCCGAGACCAAGGCGATACCCTGTGCCACAGCTTCAGAGGTCGCCGACTTTTTCATGCAAAACATCGTCTTGCGGCACGGAGCCCCTTCGTGCGTTATTACCGACAGAGGCACAGCGTTTACAGCGCAGCTAATCGACCATATATTTACGTTGAGCTGCACTAGCCATCGCAAGACCACAGCTTATCATCCGCAGAGCAATGGGCTAACCGAACGCTTAAACAAGACCATTGCGGACATGCTGTCAATGTACGTAGACGTTCAGCACAAAACTTGGGATGAGGTGCTACCGTACGTCACATTTGCGTACAACACGGCCCTCCAGGAGACTACACGCTTTACTCCCTTTCGTCTTGTATATGGACGTGAAGTCCAGAGCATGCTTGACGCGATGCTACCATGCCTCGATGACGACCAACTCGCACCCGATGTTCATGAAATTGCCCAACGCGCTGAAGAAGCCCGTCAGCTTGCCCGCGTACACATCGGCCAGCAGCAGGGCACTGATGCGCGCCGTTACAACCTTCGACACCGACAGGTCGACTACAATCCCGGTGAACAAGTTTGGGTGTGGACACCTGTCCGCCGCCAGGGCTTGTCCGAGAAACTACTCTGCCGGTACTTTGGCCCCTATAAAGTGCTACGGCGTATCAGTGATGTTACCTATGAAGTGGTTCCCGACGGTGCCGCGCAACCGAGACGTCGACAGCCCAACAGCTCTGACATTGTGCACGTTGTGCGGCTTAAGCCGTACTATGCCCGATAACGGCTTCGCGGCCCTCCGTTGTGACTCTGTGTGTGCTCCGTTTTCCTCGCGTTCTTATCTGTTTCCCTTCTGAACCTTAGCGCGCCAGCAGCACTGCGATGCCCTTCTTTTTCGGAGGGGGGAATAATGCCACCTAGTGTTGCCAGGTGGCGCAAGCTGTCCGCGAAGACGATGAGGTTGCGATCGTGCTATCGTGGATCGGCCGCCATTACCGTCTCCTCTTGCCGACTCCGGCTGTTGAAGCGTCTCTCCGTGAGAACTCCGTGACAATATTATTATTATTATTATTATTATTATTATTATTATTATTATTATTATTATTATTATTATTATTATTATTATTATTATTATTATTATTATTATTATATTTAACCGGCATCGCGGCACTGAGAAAACAGGGCACTGAGTTGCAAGCTCAAGCAAAGACAACACGCTCAATGAGAGAAGTGCGCTTTCCGAAACACTGTATCGCACACAGTCTGGTGCGCTTCACTGCAATGCAAGCACAGTGCCTGTGCGCTTCTGCACTGTAACAGAAAAGCACGAAGCACCGCCTCCGGGCTCCTGTGCACCTGCGCCGTTTAGTTTCGATGTGCGCCTGCGCCGGATGCACTCCGCAGAGCGCGGCCACGCTGAGCCGTGTTCGCACATATTCTGAACGACCCTATACACTGCTTCGTACCTGCCTTAAATACCTGCCTTAAATAGGCATATTCCTTTACCACTTCCCTTACCTCGCTACCAATTGTGAACTGCTGTTCCTTGCTAGACTGTTGAGAATAGGAGAACACCACAAGGTAATCCATGTATAATAATGCCTTATGCCTCATTAGGAAGCAAAAAACACACACCCAAAAGATAGTTGTCTGTACTCCTTTAAAGCTAGTTTGTGCATTACAGAATGTGACAGCCACCAGTCACCAGTGTTACCAATCAAAGTTCATTCAGGTAACTTACATATTCAGGGCTATTAACTGTACAACAGAGTACGAGTTGCAAGGCATGATGAGGGCCCCATGACCCCAGGTATGAGGGCCCCATGACGAGGCCCTCATACCTGTCGGAAGGTTACGAAGCGCTCCTATATACGATGGATAGGTAATCCAATAATTGCGTATATATGAGACATATAAGACATATATACCAGATTTTTAAATAGGGCTGGAAAGGAAATGGCGCAGTATCTCTCACACATCTCGACGAACACCTGATCTGGGCATTAAGGGAAGGGATAATGGAGGGAATAAGACAGGAAAGGAAGACGTCTCGTAATGGAGTGCTCTGGAGTAAATTCCACCACCTGGGGATCTTTAACATGCATGCACTGACCTTGCACAGTCTTTGGCGTTAACTTGTGTTCGGGAAAGGGGAAGAGGCGACGCTGCCTCCAACACACCTGGCGACCCCAGCAACGCCAGTTTCAAGGAAGTGCCAAGTGACGTTTTATTTCTTTATTTTTTATGTTAGCAATGCTAGTTGCTGGTGGAAGTCCGTTGTCGAAGCGTTGTTTTCTTTATTTTTTGATGCTGGGAACTCTATATGGTGACGGAACTGCGTTGCCGCACTGTTGTGCTGCCGCAACAACCTTCCAGACGGCTTCTGTTCGAATGTCGTTCAGTTCGCTAAGTACTGAGACACGATGCCGTAGCACTGGGCTACGAAAAATTGGCTGTGAGGAAAGGAAACAGAGAAGCAATTGCCTTACTTCTCAGTGAAACAACCTGCTTTCAATCCAGCGTCCGTTCGAAAATAGAAGCGCTGGTACCGCCGTAGCGTTCTGCTACAATGAGGTGGTGGTTACAACTTTATTTCCACCAAATGGAAGGGATTAGTTGGGGCTGGGGAGAGCCTAGGGTGGCCGCCAGCCAGGGGCGACCTCTTGAGCTCGCGTGATGAAGGCCAGCTGCGTTGTTTTTCTTGAACTGACCAAAAGCTTGTCCATTCCTCCGCCGAGGGAGCTGGCAGGTGTCGCCGGAGCGGGTTTGCTAGTGCATCCCCATACAATATGGCCTTGGGTGGCGTGCGTCCCGTCACCGCAGTGGGGGCATGCAGGGTGATATTCACCGTTGGTGGTTAAACATAATCGGTAGGGGCTAAGAATGCCTTTGTTTTGTTAGTAGGCGTCTGAGTGCCGTGGCTTGCGCCCTGTGCAGGTCAGGGTGAGGGGCGGGATACGTGCAACTTAGCCGCG
The DNA here is from genome assembly GCF_052857255.1 of Amblyomma americanum. Taxonomy (NCBI): domain Eukaryota; kingdom Metazoa; phylum Arthropoda; class Arachnida; order Ixodida; family Ixodidae; genus Amblyomma; species Amblyomma americanum. The sequence continues at coordinate 144,231,463 of NC_135497.1, forward strand.
ATAAAAGTTAGTAATCTCCGCGTTGAGCGAGGCGCCTCGGCGGGGGCGTCGCTCCCGTTCCCCGGTTGGTTAAACCTACAGTAAACCGCATTCACCTGTGCGGTTGTTCGAATGCCTCGCAGTTGCGGCGACACTGTTCAGATCATCCCTACTGTACGATCATCTACACACTACGCATGATCCCTAGCTTCGAATGCCACGCTGTCCATTTTGTTTTTTCTTTTGATCGCAGGTGTGGTTGGTGTTTTCAGCTGTAAATTTGGGGGGGGGGGTGGGGGCTATCCTTTGCGGAAACTGCGTTGCTGTCGGCGCAATGTGTCATAACCGGAGTTGCAGACGAGGGAACATCCGCGAGTCCTTGAGCGAGAAAATGACACGTGGCCCTGGCAAACGGCGCCTCCGAAGTTGTTCCTTCTGGGGCCGCGTTTCCAGTGTGCTATTCCGAACAGGCGCGGTGTCGGTAGAGATAGCGTAGGCTGGCAAAGGGAAGGCCAAGATAAAACACTCCTTGGTGGCTTGTCCGCCCTCTAAGGGTAGGGACGAAAGAGGAAGTGAAAAAAAAGGCAGTGAGAAAGAGGCAGAGTAATAGAGGGCTACGCAGTAATTTCGGCCGCTTGGCGCTCTTTAAGAGCACGCATGTTGCACAGCACGCGGGCGTTTTCGCAATATAAAGGTCCCCTGAGGTGTCTGAAAGAGAGCTGCTCGATTGAGCAGCGTAACAGTCCAAGGGCCGCCTATACAATAGATAGCAACGCTGCACTGCAGTGTTCCAAATGTCCTACGCTAGAGCTGCAATTGGGCATGGATAGAGCAGGGGTGAAAAAGAGCATCTTTTGCTGAGACAGCCGTCGTCGCTTCTCCGGACGCAGTTGATGCAACGCACTATTCTCCTTTCAGTAGTTCCCCTCAAAGCTCCTTGAACTGTGCTTTGTTTGCAACGCGGCAGTGGTTGGGCATAGCTGGAGCCCGTCGGCAGGCCCGTTTACTTTCCTCTGTCGTCCTGTAGTCACAGCAACATGGATGGCTTAGGGAATGTATAAATTCGGACATCGATGTCTGCGATAATCTTGCAATGCCATCGAACGCCAGCGTCGGAGATTGCCAGCGAGACGCGTATTAGATATTAAGCCTAGGCTAAAGTCGCCGCCTTGCGGTTTTTTTTTTGTCGCCTCGCACACAAGCAGCCGTCAAAGGTTGGCGGCTCCTCCTTACCGAGCGAGTGCTCCGGTTGTGACCAGCGAACCGTGCTTCGAGACCTCCATCGAGAGCAATGGCCACCGCAACGACAGGACATAAACTGAGATTTGCGCCCGTGTGATGTTCGATGTCAGTGCAAGTTAAGATCCCCAGGTCGTCCAAGTTATTCCGGAGCCCTCCACGACGGCACCTCTTTCTTCCTTCATTCTCTTAGTACCTGCTTTATCCCTTCCTTTATGGCGCGGTTCAGGAGTCACGGGTATGGGAGACAGATACTGCGCCATTTCTTCTCCCCAAATATTATTCAGACTGTCACCTCACATGTGGGCAGTAAAACACGCACACTCCTTACTCCGAGACTTAACCACGCTAGCACGTGGCAATAAAATGAATTAAACGGGTGCATTAACAATACATAGAGACATAATAAAACCTGAAATGTTGAGAAATCGCTACAGTTCTTTATTTGCCGCTTTCTGGTGGCTCAGTCATATGGAAACGCACGGACTTGGACAAAATGGGAAATGAATGCTAGCAGCACTCGTCCCATTTTATCACTTTGTACGTCCGTGACGTTGGTATGCGCATCTCTATTTTTCGAACTAGTCCCTCTCAGCAAAGTAGCCTATAGGACTAGCTGGGTTTCGAAGCGCAGTAACCCTCCACTTGTAGTCTTCGAGTTCCACAGCGCACGGGTTCGAGACGCGTCGAGCCTTTGCGTTCCCATAAGGAGCAGTGGTAGCGCGACATCATACGACAATTCCATTTGGTTCTATACATTTTTTTATGCGTTCTTGGATGCACTTGGAATCGCCGGCACGCGCATGACGTCTCCAGCCAGTGACGACGGAACACGGAGCGTGGCGTCGCATGAGCCAATCGCAGAGCGGAGAAGGCCACTATAAAGGAGCAACACCGCAGCCTTTCTGCCCTTTCTTCTTCTCCAGTCGCTTGGCCGGCAGTGATTAAGAGGTGCAATTACCAGCTGTGCTTGTGGCTACGGAGAAAGGAATGCGTAGTGCCTCTCAAAGTGCGCGCCGTTCTTCTTTAAAATTACAATGCACAACGGCAAGAAGAAAAGCGACTCAGCTGATGGGCGTCCAGGTGCGTAGCGTATTTCCTTTCGGTTCTGAGGCCTTCGCCGCGGCAGCCTGGTTTGGGTGCTCCCTTTGTTCATCTGCCGTCACTTGGTGGCTGCTTTAGGCCTAAGCTAGTAGGCTATGATGATTGTGTTCTAAAGCATTATATTTTTGCGAGGCGGCTGAACGAAATACGTGAGCGTGGCTAGCCGGTTTGTTTCTCTATTATGCACCGTCGTTTTTATGTTAGCGTGAGTGACCGTGACTTGAGAGAGAAAAAAAAAACTGGTCTGCTTGAGTCGAAGCGACCTCGACAGCCTTTAAATCGCGTTAAGGTTGGTTCACGTGCAAGCGACTGAGCGGCGCGTTGCAGCAAAAAATTTGCAAAATTTTGGAACCTCTTCACTCTGGCCGCTGGACCCGCCGCGACGGCTCGAAACGGCTTCGTGCGCCGCGGCGGCAGAAATCGCTAGCGTTTTCGCTTGCATGTGAAGCGGCCTTTGGACTACGTACGTCGGTCGAGCTCCGGGCTCGCGCCACTCAGCGCGTCTCTTGTCCTCGTGCTTCCTAGTGTCGCCATATGCAACGCCGGTAATTGGCGCGCTGCCCCAGGGCTGTGAAGAGCCTTGCTTGGTTCGAACAAAGCGCGCACGCTTAGTGAAATGGCAAAGCCTTCAGCTTGCTCAATCTCGAACCCGCGTTATGGACAATGCACTCTTTCGATATCGTTAATATTCGTCTCTTGTTTGGGCCACCAAAGTTTTGCATTGATGCTGCAGTCTCGGGAATATATGATCTAGCGGTAGCATTGCTACACGACAGAATGTATGCGGAATGGACAAAATTCCTAAATTCCAGGGATGCTACGAACGTCAGTGCTGACAGGCTATGTGAAATACCTAACCGAAAGGCAAAACCCAATACAAAGGATCGCGTCGCTTCGCTTCACATCATGTTTTTTTATTCTTTGTTTCTTTCTGAGAGTGCCAATAAAAGGGGGTCAATCCCAGCCGCGCACTTGTGACCGGCGGCGCGTTCCTGCCTTGAATGCGTTTTCGAACTTTCGCCTTGCGCATGCGCACTGTGCGTCTCGCCGCTCCTCGAGCACGCGCTTCTGCACGCGTAGCACGTGCGCCTGTGCGGTCCGGCCATGCTGCTGACCTTACACGGGGCGGGTGCTGTGGAGCGCTCTTCCGCTTGGTCAGTGCTTTGATCCACGGCACGTTTCCGAGCGCTGTTGTTCTTGATGCATAGCAACCCCTCCGCAGCTCCGCGCCCCAATCCCCTAAGCGCATTTGCGATTTCTTTATGGTTTATTTGGGTTTAACGTCCCAAAGCGACTTAGGCTATTAGGGACGCCGTAGAGATGGGCCCGGAAATATCGGCCACATGGGGGTTCTTTAACGTGCGCTGACATCGCACAGAACACGGGCTTCTAGAATTTCGCCTCCATCGAAATTCGACCGCCGCGTCCGGGATCGAAACTGCGTCTTTCGGGTATCGTGTTTCAGCGTCTTGACTCTGTTTCCGCTGCATTTTTTGCTTGGGCTATCCGCATTACCCGCCGCGCTGGCTCAGTGATTAGGGCGCTCGGCTACTGATCCGGAGCTCCCGGGTTCGAACCCGACTGCGGCGGCCGCCTTTCGATGGAAGCGAAACGGAAAGGTGCCCGTGTGCTGTGCGATATCGGTGCACGTTAAAGACGCCCTGGTGGTCGAAATTATTCCGGACCACTGCACTATGGCACCTCTTTTTTCCTTTCTGCGCTCAGTCCTAACTCTTCCCTTACGGCGTGGTGGAGGTGTTCACCGAGATATGAGGGACGGTTACTGCGTCATTTTCTTTCCTAAAAAACAATTTTCAGCCCCGACCCCGGCGGATGTGTTTTTATGGAGGAAAAACGCTGAGGCGCCTGTATGTTGTGCGATGTCAGTGCACGTTTAAGATCCCCAGGTGGTCGAAATTATTCCGGAGCCCTCCACTACGGCACCTCTTTCTTTCTTTCTTAATTCACTCCCTCCTTTATGCTTGCCCTTACGGCGCGGTTCAGGTGTCAATGATATGTGACAGATACTGCTGTAATTCCTTTCCCCAAGAACCAATTATTATTATTATTTCAGCGAAACCGACCGCGGCGGCTGCGTTTTCATGGGAGCAAAACGCTAAGGCGCCCGTGTGCTGTGCGATGTGAGAGCAAGTTAAAGATCCCCAGTTGGTCCACATTATTCCGGAGCCTCTCAGTACGGCATCTCTCTCTTTCTTCTTTCACTCCCTCCTTTATAATTTCCCTTACGGCGCGGTCACTTGTCCAGCGATATATGACAGATACTGCGCCATTTCCATTCCCTAAAAAACCTATTATTATTATTATTATTATTATTATTATTATTATTATTATTATTATTATTATTATTATTATTATTATTATTATTGGTTCAGCAAATGTCTATCTTTCCCCGAATTGTGGTCACTATTTATCGCGACTGAGTGTGTTTTGCTTATAGGTAAGAGTGTGCACTCTATGGGGCTGCCGGGTAAAATCAAGCCGGCTTAACAACTTGGCGTCCCGCTGTGGGGCACGATGAGTGGCAGGGTTTTGTTGTTGGGACTGAGGGAAGAATGAAAAGTTCAGGGGCCCGGCCACTGGCTCAAGCTGATCCACAATCGCTGCCACTTGCAGGATAATCGCTGCCACGGGCAGACAGTATGAGAGTTAAAAGAGATAAGAGAGGAAATAATGAAAGAAAGGACGCGCGTCGCAACGACCGCGTCATCTGAAGTGACGACGACGGTTTAGCAACTGGTGCCTCCGGTGACAAGGAGCCCTCGCGACATGTGCGAGAGCCCCTGCATCGCAGCTCAGCAGGGCCAGGCAGCCACCTCATCGTCCCCTTCCCGTGAAGTGACAGCTTTACTGCTACCCTTCGTAGCTGCTTCGCCGTGTACGCGAGTTTGACCTTGAACCGAGGAGAAACCACGTGACAGCTATGACGTCACTCAGCCGCCACCGTCGCGTTCATTGTGATCATTGGCGTCGACGGTGTTCTGGACTCCGTCACTTTTGAGGAAAGAAGGGAACTGGGCAAATGTTTCCCACAACCAGCATGTGCTGACATTCTCCGTGACAGCAAGCGCTGTCCGCGGTAAGAAAGGTGCATTCTTTACGCCCGATATATAAATGTAAATAAAAATAATGTGGACTCGCTCAGCTAATCCAGGATATACAAAGCGATAGATGTCGGCGTTCACTGTGTTCATTGGCGTTTGCGTTGGCAATGTTCTAGACGGCGATGGCTTTGAGCAAAGGAATAATAACAATTGGTTTTTGGGGAAAGGAAATAGCGCAGTATCTGTCTCATATATTGTTGGACACCTGAACCGTGCCGTAAGGGAAGAGAAAAAGGAGGGAGTGAAAGAAGAAAGGAAGAGAGGTGCCGTAGTGGAGGGCTCCGGAATAATTTCGACCACCTGGGGATCTTTAACGTGCACTGGCATCGCACAGCACACCGGCGCCTTAGCGTTTTACCTCCACAAAAACGCAGTCACCGCGGTCGGCTTCGAACTCGGGAACTTCGGATCAGTAGCCGAGCGCTCTAACCACTGAGTCCCCGCGGCGGGTAACTCCGCTGACCCACGGAGCCGGTTGTGCGCCTTCCCTTTCGTGAAAATTAACGGCCTTTGCAAAGTTGTCAACGCCAATGAACTCTATGAGCGCCATCTGCTCACTTGTTTTGTTTGGTTTTTGAGGAAAGGAAATGGCACAGTAACCGTCTCACTTATCTCGGCGGACACCCGAACCGCGCCGTAAAGGAATCGATAAAGGAGGGAGGGAAAGAAGAAAGAGAGAACTGAAAATTGAAACTTGGATTTTGAGGAAAAACGCGGCACTGCGCTGCGGCGGAACACCTGTGGCTCGGTTAGAGTGAACAGCTCGGTGCTACTAGTGGCTCATGCGCAGTAGTGACTAGGGAGCGAGAGAGAGAGAAATATCCGCGGTGAGGCGCCCGTTGTGACGTCATGTGCCTCCTCCTAGTACCGCCACGGCGAAATCGCAAGTTAGCGGCCAGTAAAGCTTCCGCTTTAAAAAATCGAAGGCCGATTACGGCAGACGGTAATTCGGAATTTGAGCGCAGCTCTTCGCAAGCTGCCTGCTACCGCTTGGCAGGTGTCGTGCTACCTTGCTAGCCACACTCCGGAATCGTCCGGTAGCAGCCGCCTTCCGGCTGTCCATTCCTCTCGCCGTGTCAGGTGGCGCTCCGCTCTGCTACTGCCTGCCAACACGTCAGCTGTCAGGTAGCATGTTACACTGACTACGACGCGGAACGCAGGAACGGGCGAGCTGCGCTCTAGAATAAAATAAACTAAAGAAGTCACTGCAGTTGAACACGAAGCGAAAAGCTTCACCACGTTTGGTAAAGCAGTCGTCGCATAGGCCGGAGAAGAACATTGAATGACCTTCAGCCCAACCACGTTAGCCGTGTATGACCATACGTGGTACAGTTATGGCGTCGAACTCTTGGCTCCTGACCTCGACTCATGACCTTTAAGTTGACCTCTGATGTTTGACCTTAGACATTGGGTTCACCTTTGACCTTCAACACATTCAATGGAGGTGTAAGACCATGTGATACTACGTCTAAGCCACGTGGTCGTGTGGGTGTATACTCTAGAACGGCTGTCCATCCAGGCGCTCCCATGGACGAGCCTGAGACGCTTAGCAAACGTCTCAGGCTCAAGACGCTTAGCAGGGCAAGGAACAAGAGGTGCTCGTTATGACATGCATGACTCAAGCCAACAGTGACCGAACCAAAAAGCGTAGGGGATGTTTTTTATAAAATAATTTGTGGTCTTCATCAGTGGGGCTTAATAGGGCAATAACTTCTTAAAGAATCTCTTTGCGACGCTAAACCCCCATAAAGAGACGAAACTTTTTAAAGATAATTGATTAGAAAGCAGAAGAAAAACAACCATTTGCCGCCGGTGCGGTCCGAAACCCATGACCTCTGAATTTCGCGTCCGGTGCTCTACCGAGCTAGGGCGACGGCTGTCCAGTCTTCTGCTTTCAGCGGTGTATATATGCGTGTCGTAACGATCGCTATGACCGAAAACGCAGCAGATATATCAAGCCGACGTCAAATGGGCATTTTCGGCTCGCAGCGGTGCCTTCCGTCAGCGGTGGCAACCAAGCCACCGCTTCGCCCCCCGGTCCGTCGCGGGTTTCGTTCGAGCAAGCACTGCAGCAGGGCGTTGCGGCCAGCCCGCAGCCGCGCGCCGTCAGCGGCAGCCAGACCCCCGCCGCCGAGCGCAGCGCTCAGCCCAGCGGCTACCGACCCAGCTACAGGGCCGCCGCCGCCTCTGGTGCCGCCAACGTAGCTGCCAGCAGCCCCTGGCCTGCATCCGCGGCAGCCGCCGTGAGTGGCTATCAGCCGGCAGCAGCTGCCCCACCACCGTCGCCGCCACGCACGCCGCCCGTTGTGGTGACTGAGCAAACACCCGAAGCTGGCGACCAGACCACGCCCGGCGACGATGTCAAGATCAGGGTGCGTACTGCTTGCCGAAAAGGGCTTCAACTTGAGCCATATGCTATGTATCTCGTTTAACCTCGTTATAACAAAGTAGAAGTTCGTTCCCGGCTGTTACTTCGTTATATGCAGTGTTGACCGTGTTTCCGAGGGGAATCGTAATTACTTCGTTACATCCATTATTTAGTTATAACCCATGCTGTACAGTTCGTTATGCCAGCGGTCCATATACAGTAGCACCTGTTTACAACGAAGTTGAAGGTTTCCGGCGATTACTTCGTTATAGCTGTAGCTTCGTTATATCCGCTCTTGGCCGAGCTTCCACGTGCAAACATAATCTCTCCGTTATATCTGTTGTTTCGTTATAAACCGCTTCGTTACAAAGAGGTTCAACTGTTAGCTTGAAGGCTAGAGGAAAGCTCACCTCTCCAAAACATCGACTTACACGGAAGGTACGAGAACTGAACCCGGGCATAATACAACTCAAGAACGAAGCGGCGTGTGCCTCTCGAAAGAGGCCCTCCAGCCAATGGCGATGACTGGTTTTCATGATGCCATGGTTAGTCAATCGTCTTGGACCTGTGTGACATCTCAGGGTGTGGCAGATGAAAGGAGATGAACCACCGTTTAAACAGATTGACAGCGGCGTCCGCAGAATCGGCCGACGCCGTTGGCTGCAAGGCGTCCTTTGTAGGGCATCCGTCGCTTCTTTCTGGAGCTGCAGCCGACTATGCAGGGCTTAGTTTTTACTACTGAAAAGTGGTGTGGGTAGCAAGAATCGTGGTAGTGCATGACGTATAGGGCGCTCTGGAAGTGAAACCAGATTTACTCCGCTGACAAAGTCAAGATCACGAACAACGTTTCGGAACCGCTACGGCTTCCTTGGTCAACAATGAGGAGGACAAAGCGAGTGGGTGAAATTTAAAAGCGAAGTTTGTGTTGTAACGACCGTGTTTAGATGAGTGGTTCGAACCCGACCGCTGCGGTTGCGTTTCGAAGCAGGCGAAGCGCTAAGGCGCCCGTGTGCTGTGTAATGTCAGTGTAGGTTGAAGATCCCCAGGTGGTCGAAATTATTCCGGAACCCTCCACTACTGCACCTCTTTCTTCCTGTCCTCTTTCACTCACTCCTTTTTCCCTTCCCTTACGGCGCGTTCCAGGTGTCCACCGATATGTGAGAAAGATACAGCGCCATTTCCTTTCCCCGAAAGCCAATTTTCAAATTTCACAGATTCTTTTGTGAGCTTCAGAGCCTCAGTCGTCGCCTGGATAAAAGGTGGCTCAAGCAATAGGTGCGTAGTCAGGTTTAGCCATTGGGTTCAGTACTTACACACCGGCTGCCGAGTGTTGTGTTGCCACCGTGAGAAATTGTCTTCAAAGCGAAGGCTTTACTGGCCGCAGGTTGAGCTGTTTCGCGTGATACCTGGACAGCCGTGCTGCGCATGAACAAGGAGCAGTGACGACACAGAGCGCATTTCTCTCCCTAATCACTACTGCGCATTAGCCGCTTGTAGCACTGAGCCACAGGTGTTCCGCCGCTGCGCACCGCCGAGCCTTTCCTCGAAACCCAACTTTCAATTTTGTTCTTTCTTTCCTCTTTCCCTGCCTCCTTTATCCATACCTTCACGGCGCGGTTCGGGTGTCCACCGGGATGGGAGACGTTTACTGTGCCATTTCTTTTCCTCAAAAACCAAACAAAACAAGTGAGCCGACGGCGTTCATAGAATTCATTGGCGTTGACAACTTTGCAAAGACCGTTCATTTTCATGAAAGGAAAGACGCACAACCGGCTCCGTGGGTCAGTGGAGACCTCAATCTCGCTTTCGCTTTGTATATCCTCGATTAGCGGGGCTAATCCAACCCGCCGCGGTGGCTCAGTGGTTAGGGCGCTCGGCTGCTCATCCGGAGTTCCTCGTTTCGAACCCGATCGCGGCGGCTGCGTTTTTATGGAGACAAAACCCTAAGGCGCCCATGTGCTGTGCGATGTCAGAGCACGTTAAAGATCCCCAGATGGTCGAAATTATTCCGGAGCCCTCCACTACGGCACCTCTTTCTTCTTTCACTCCCTCCTTTATCGCTTCCCTTAGGCGCAGTTCAGGTGTCCAACGATATATGAGACAGATACTGCGCCATTTCCTTTCCCTAAAAACCAGTTATTATTATTATTGAGCTAATGCACATTAATTTTTTTGGCGGGGGGGGGGGGGGCAGTACCTGTCTCAGTACCTGTTGCAGTACATGGCGCAGTACCTGTCTCACATATAGGCGGACGCCCGTAAAGGGCCGCAAGGGAAGGGACAAAGGGGGGGGGGGGTGAAAGTGGAAAGGAAGAAGTGCCGTAGTGGAGGGCTCCGGAATAATTGCGACCACCTGGAGAACTTTAACGTGCTCTGACATCAAACAGCACACGGGCGCCTTAGCGTTTCGCGTCCATCGAAACGCAGCCGCCGCGGTCGGGTTCGAACCTGGGAACACCGGACAGCAGCCGAGCGCCCTAACCACTGAGCCATCGCTATCAGTGTATTATATTTTTTATCCTCGCGTTAAATGGGCTTTTAATCTGAGCGAAATTATGCTCTGTCGGGCCCAAATATCCACTCTGGCAAAGTGATGTTTCCTTGGCCTGTAGCTGCAGTTGATTCTCTTAAATTACCCGCCTGCACATTCTCATTTCACAGAAAGATTCCTGTTAATCATCTTTCGCTGTTAATGGGCGGCTGCGGCGTCTTTCCGACTTCCACGAATGCCGAAATTTCCACGGTAGTTCCTTGTGCCGAGCTTCGCCGCCGGGCGCCGGTTTGTTTCATAACGAATAATTAAATTTTTAAAATTTTGTCGCCCCAATCGGGACGATTTCTGTGGGCGACCTTGGACGTGTGACGTCACCAGCTGCATGCCCCTCGATATTTGCTCGGAGTTTGCTCAAGAAGAAGAAAATTAAGTCCTTTGTTTTTGATCATTTCACACAACCAGTGGTCTGTCGCTTAGTCTCCAGTTTAGTCAGGCAGCGCGACGAGAGGTTCTGCGACAGTATGCATGACGACAAGCTTCAATCTTGACGCCATACTTTGGGAGAAACCCAGTTTTGGTTTCCGCGTTCCTTGTTTTTCCTCTTTTAAAGGGCTTCTACTCAGGTTTTTGAAAAACGGTTTTTTAGGCACAGAGAAGGGACTCTTAAGAAATGTGATGGGAATGGGAACACAATACCACGTCTAAACACATTCAAAATCGCCCGCAATTACCATTTGAGTGGTTCAGAAACTTTGCAAGAAATGCTTCCACATCTGTGGCGCCATCATGGCCTTGGTTCCCTGAATAAAGAAATTAAGGCAGAGAAAGAAATAACGTGTAATTACTCTCTCGCTTTTTGTTGGACATCCCGACCACGCAGCGCGGTTCCCTTATTTTGCAATCGTCCCGATGGTCCCTGTCATAGGTGCTCAAGATGGCACAAGGCTCTGAAATACCTTCCGAGGAAAGTACAGGGTCGGTCAGAAGTTCTCAGGCGATAGGGTCTGTTTTTGAGCTGCATAATCAGGCAGACATGACACCCCCAAAGACTCAAAATATCTGTAGAGGGCGGACGAGGTATCGTTCTATACTCTGCGAACCCTGATAGCTTTTTTGGCATCTTAAATGCAACGATATGCCGATGAAAAAAGCAAACCCTGTGGCCCCTGAACTTTTGACCTACCGCGTACATAACCTCGCTCAATCACTACGTTCTCTCGTCACAAACACCTGAACCAAATATTTCTACATTGAGCACAGTACCCACAATACCGAGCGAAGGTTGGCGAGCTCTTTCCAGCGACTTTTTCAAACCCGCGCATTTCTCCGCCTCGCTCTCGTGCGTATTTCTAGAAGTTCAAATCTGTCTGTCGGTTAAATTCAGAAGTAAAGCAGCTACTATGGCCGGTGCCAGTAATAAGCGTCGGTTCAGCGGGTCAGAAAGCCCCCCCCCCCCCCTACACACACACACACGCCGGGGGAATCCCCGAACGGGTCGGCAGCCGGCGGTGGGGCCGAGTGGGTAGGGCTGGCTGAAAAGCGCCGACCTGTGAGCAAGAAACGAGTGGCGAAAGGAGATGGAAAGGCTCGAAGACGCTGAAATTTAAATTTTGACTACAGATAAATTCGCTTGCACAAAACGTTTATAACATTCTCACTTTAAGGTATTCATGAAGTGCCGTCCTTTAACGGGCTCGCTACAACACACAGGGTGCAGGAGGCTTTTCCCATTAATACTCACCGGAACCGGTCCTGCACTGTAGTGTAGACCGAAGACCATTCGGCCTAACTTATGTGACGCTCAACGCACGAAACAGTGCATGCCTACTTATTTCTTCATGCCCTGCTCTAATTACCACCAATCACGGCGCAGGAGCTCGAGCGAACCCTGCCCTCTCACTTCCCGCGGCGGCCTGCCCACAGCAAGCTGGGCCGGACCATACAACTTCTGGCCAACCACTTCAGCATTGAGATACCGACTGGCATCGTCTACCACTACGACGTCGACATCTCCTCGGAGACTGCCCAGGAGACCAAGGTTCCTGAGCAGAAAAAGTACCGATGTCTCTGCACGAAGATCAACAGGATTGTCATCGAGCTCCTAGTAAAGAAGTACCGGCAAGACCTGGCCAACTGCATCCCGGCTTTTGATGGCCGCAAGAACCTGTACACGCGCCGCCAGGTCAACTTTCGCGAGCGGACATTCACTGTCGACCTCGAGGAAGACCAAAGATCCCAGAAGTTTATAATCAAGATCCAGTACGCGGCCACAGTGAACCTGGAGGCCCTGCATGGCGTCTTCGAAAAGCGCGTACAAACTGTGCCCCAGGAAGTCCTCCAGGCCATAGACGTCGTCTTGAGGCACAGCCCCTCGTTCAACCTTGCACCGGTTGGACGCTCGTTCTTCAGACCGCCGGGACCCAACGAGCACAATGACCTCGGAGGAGGCCGGGAGGTGTGGTTTGGCTACTACACGAGTGTTCGACCCGCCCAATGGAAGCCCATGCTTAACGTCGACATGTCAGCAACAGCATTCTACGAGTCCCTTCCACTGGTCGACTTCATGTGCAGGTTCTTAAGCGACAGCCGTCGTGTGTTGACGCCCGCGGACTTCCGGTCATTGCGGGACAACCAGTACGTGCGCCTGAATAGGGAGCTCCGTGTCAAAGTGACGCACCTTCCGCACCCGCGCAAGTACAAAGTGGTCAAGATCACGAGGGAACCTGCGAAGGACATCTATTTTGAATCAGAAGGTAGTCAGATCTCCGTCGCCGACAACTTCCAGAGCCGCTACAGGCGCTTGTCGTACCCGAACTTCCCTTGCGTGCGGAGTGGCAGTCCGACGCATCCGGTCTACATTCCCCTGGAGGTGTGCCAGCTGGCCGAAGGCCAGCACTGTCGGAAGAAGCTCGACGAGAGTCAGACCGCCGAGATGATCAAGCGCACGGGCAAGCCGCCAGCCAAGCGCTTCCACGAGATTCGTCAGTCTGTGTGCGACATGGTCAGCAGCTCGGACAAGTACCTACGAGAGTTCGGCGTCAAGATCAACACTGAACCCACTCAGGTTGTGGGCAGAGTGCTCGACCCGCCATCTCTCGTTTTTGAGAACAACACCATGTGCAAGCCGCGCGACGGTACGTGGGATCTCCGAGGGCAGCGCTTCTACATGGCGATGTCCATGACACAGTGGATTGTTCTCAACGTGAGCCGCTTCGCGCACAAGGACTGCCTGGAAAACTTCAAGATGCTGATCCGCATCGGCCAAGAACTGGGCATGCACATTGCGCAGCCGCTTGCGGTCATCACATTCGACACAAATCGCAAGGCCATGCGGACCGTTCTCACGGAGCAGCGCAAGCAGCACCCGCAGTTGGAGATGGTTGTGGCTGTGATCACAAAAGCCACTAACTACGCTGAGATCAAGCAGGTGGCAGAGAATGAGCTGTCCCTGCGCACACAATGCATCTTGGACAACGTGGTCCAAAAGTGCAACGCAGCGCTCATCCAAAACCTGTGCCAGAAGATCAACGCCAAGATGGGCGGTATCAACAATAGTCTCCTGATGCAGGAGAAGCCGAAGCTATTGCATAGGCCCGTGATCGTCATCGGAGCAGACGTGTCGCACCCATCGCCTGGAGACAAGGTCAGGCCATCCATCGCCGCGTGCGTCGGAAGCCTAGGCTCTGTACCGTCCAAGTTTCACGCCACCATTCGGGTACAGATTGAAGACTCCGAGGCTAAGGCGCGTGTGGAAATCATCAAAGACCTCAAAGACATGATGAAAGAATTGCTGCTGGTTTTCTGCCGCACCACCGGGCACAAGCCCGAGCGGATCGTCTTCTACAGGGACGGAGTGAGCGAGGGGCAGTTCTTGGAAGTCCGTAACCATGAGGTAAGCAACTGCGCCTACTACAATACTGCGCCCACTAAACGCTCATCTTGTTAAGACAGCTTTTCTCGCATTCAATGTCACTAGTGTCATTGGATATCCTTCTTTTGAGAAGCGGACTGGCTGTGCATACACGTAACGACTCCGAATTGATCTCCACAGCGATATAATTTCAGGAGATCCAGGACATTCATTTCTGGAGACGTCTTCTCGGCGTTAGTTGATCTCAGCTCGATCGTTTCTCTTCAAAAGGTGGTAAACATCCAAGACTGAGGCCTCTGGTGCGGTTTTGTACGTGTCCGTTCCGCGTCTCACCCTTCTTACACACGGGCGATTATAACTGCTGTGCAGTTGACCGTCCGTTGAACTGAACGACAGTTCGAGGTGTTATACCCGTGCCACACGGTCATGTTTTACGTCAAAAATTACTTAGGACATCAAGTTTTAACGCCATTGGCGCGGTGCGACGCACTCGTATTTAATGGCATTAGACAGACTAAGTGCCGTTTGCGACCTACTGAGTTCGCCGCAACTCATTTGCCCGAGCACGGCATTCTCTTTTCCCCATTCCGCATACAGAGAGACATGCAAATTTTTGTGTGTGAAGTTACTATTCAGAGGATAATGGTTTATTCATAAAGAACACTATTTTTACGAGCAATTCATATGTAGTGTTATCTTGTGAGCTGACACACGAGTTCTAGTTTTACACACTTGTCAAGCCAGAACAGTGACATTTTCTACAAATTAAAATTTATGTTATGTCTGAATGGCATTTCTGGGATACTGGCTGATTAACACTGCTTATATAGGGGATTTATTTACTGCCTTGAAGGCGGTATCGTCACCGTGACTAATAAAATTATTTATTTACTTATATGCAGACACCTTATAGGCCTCCGGAGAGACATTGTGTAAGGGGGGGATACAGAAGTTAGTGAAAAATAGGTTAGAAATCCAAAAATCATAGTAAAAGTACAGCAAAACACACAAAAAAAGAGGTGAGTTCAGATAAGATATCGCAATTCATAAAAAGGGATAAAAGTAAAAAAAACCACTCTGCTTCATGGAACAAAAACAGGGGAAATGCACGAAGAGTTATACAAAAGCCAACGAAAATATATCAGGCATAAATGAGCAAAGCTGCCCATCCACGGAACCAAAAAGGCAATAGTCTCAAGCTGCTGAAAACGAAGTTGTACGAATCCTGAGTATATAAATGACGTGCTAACTGTTATCAACGAAGTGTTTGGGTAGATGTTCGCAAAAGGTGCCATGATTAGCCTGCAGGGCGATGCAGTCCGGAAGATCGTTCCAGAGACGAATGACACGCGGGAGTGACGAGAAGTTGAAAGCATGTGTGTTGCCATAAATGCGGCATAGCTGTAGTTATTATGTAATCTATGTTATAAGTAGAAGGGGCGTTGTAGATGTGCTGGCGGTGAATCAGTGGCATTGACGTATTTGTGAAAGATAGATAAAAGAGCAGTCTCGCGACGAATTTGCTACGGATGCATGGAGCGAAAGTTTGATCTTTAGTTGGGTTACACTGGACGGATAACTGTAATTTTGCGAAATGAGACGACAAGCCCGATTCTGGACAGCTTCCAACTTCTCTATTAGATATTTCTGATGAGGTGACCAGATGGATGAATCGTACTCTAGCTGCAGTGTTACAAAAGTAATGTAGGCTTGTTTACGCACGTGAGGGGTAGTGCATTGCAGGTTACGTCGAAAGAAAACTAGTGGTTGTGTGTTCAGCCCGAGAAAAGTTTGGTGAAATATGGACGCCTAGAGGCTTATACTGCGTAGTTCGGGTCAACGTATCGTTATTATTGTGGTATGGAAAATTCGAAGTGACTGATTTTCGGCTAAAAGTAATTATCTTACACTTAGAAATGCTTAAAGTCATTAGACACGTTTTACACCAGTCGTTTATGCAATCGAGGTCACTTTGAAGTTCAAGGTGGCCATTAGTAAATTTTATTGGCCAATAAATAATGCAGTCGTCAGGAAATATGTGTATGTAAGATTAGATTGTTGCTGGCAGGTCATTAATGTAAATTAAGAATAGTAATGGACCGAGGAGGCTTCCTTGCGCCGCGCCCGATGTAATATCGCAAACAGGAAATTAATAATTGTTAACAACGGTGTACTGCTGGCGATTAGAAAGAAAACTACGGACCCATGACAGAGTAAAAGAATGTAATTTAAGTGCACACAGCTTAGATATTTGTCGGCAATATCCTACCCGATAAAGTGCTTTGGCAAAGTCCAAAAAGGTGCAAGTCGGCAGTTTTCGTGCGAGTGTTTGTTGCCATTCTTGAAAACCGGTACAGCCTTTCCTATTTTCCAACCAGTGGAAACCTCACCTGTAGATATTGACTGCTTAAAGATAGGAAGATGATGCTGGAGACAGAAATGGCATTTTTTAGTATTTTGAATTGATTTTATCAACACCAGAAGAAGAGGGTACTAGGCTATTTATCAGGTGTACTAAGCCATCAAGTGTAATGTCAACTGGTGCCATGTACGGGTAACCAAAATATGCTACATACGCGATGTTAGGATTGTCTTCTTGGGTGAAAATATATGCGAAAAACGAGTTAATGCTTTAGGACATTCAGCATCGAAGTAGGGGGTGCTGTGAACGTCATGTATTGATATATCATTACTGACACTGCTCGGACGTATTGTTTTGAAGGACTTGCTTTTATTGTTCTTAAGTAGCGCAGCAAGGGCTTTTGTTCGTCACAAAGGACAGAACAAAACAGCTTTCGGCAGGTTTTATATTTACACCGCGCGCGGGGCGAACATTCGTGCTTTGTATTTTTCTACAAGCGTTTTTTCTATTTGTCGTGCGGTGATGCTTTCTTGTAAAGCAAGGGTTAGGTTTATGATTTGATAGCGTGATAAGCGGGACATGTTTGGCTACAAATTCGGCTAGCTTGTCTCTAAATTGAACCCGCGGTTATCTTTTACTGACCTATATTGAAAAGAGGGCATCAGGATATTTTCAGAAAACACTTGAAGTTCGTCATTTATTCGATTGTAATCTCCTGTGTGATGTGAATAAATCTGTCAATAAACATCATTCAATCTGGACGTGTAGCGCCAGCTCCGAAAATAATGGCATAGGGAAACTTAAGGCTACAAACATCTGCGGTTATTTCTAGTGCGCGTGTGGCACGGGTAATAAAAGGCAGCGCCACCTGCTGTTGAGATCTCTGCTCAGTAGAGATACGCAGTTGGACCAGTCTACTGACCCGCTGCATCGGCCGAGTCGGCGGCATTTCAGGCTGCCACATCTTGCTATCCTGGCTAATATAAGTACAACTAAAACTTCCATTATAGTCGGATACAACTCAAGAACCGAGCAGCTTTTCCCCCTGAATGGACTATCTTGCAGCCAATGGCGTAGACAAATTCTCATGAGCCTGCTCGGGTAACAATGTAGGGAGCGGCAGATGAAAGGGAGTAGTCTCCCCCTTATCAGGGAAGACTATTGTCACTATTGTCACTGTTACAGTGCTCGCCGCATTGTCAACCTTGCAGGTTCGTGATAATAAGCAGAAGCCATTGGCTGGAAGGGGGTCGTTTTACGGAGAAAAGCGGCTTCATTCTTGAGTGTATCCGACTATATGCAAATTAGTGTAGCCAGAAAAAAAATACCGCCAAGTGGCACCAGGAAAGTAACCGCTGAGCGGTGAAGCCGGACATTCCTCTATTGAATTTTCTTAGCTCTGTGTGGTTGTTGACTAGCGGCATACTCAAAGGGCCAAGCTTGCACAGAAATTTTAGTTCAGTGAAGTCAACTAGGGAGTCAATGCCCAGAGTTATGTACAAACCGATCACGTGATCCAGAATGTGAACCGCCTGATCTCAGTTTAGCGGTGTGTGCCGTGTAACTGCAGCGACTGCTATTCATTTTAGCGTCAGTTGAAAAAGCTTCACTTCCATTGAACTGAACGGTAGCTCGTTTAACCGTGCAGAGTATTACTCATAGCAGCATGGCTAAAAGAGAACGCTGCTCTTCGCCATATAGTTGTTCTCAAACGACAATTGTATAGGATAGGACGGCATAGTTCGTGAAGGTCCGAAGTGTTTGGTTTACATTCTGAAACAAGTATATATCGTGATTATTCGAATGACCTTTCAGCCCTGACCAAATTTTTTTGTTTCTGCTCTCGAATCTCTCAGGTGAGCGCCACCCGGCTGGCGTGTGCGGAAATGTCTCCCAACGAAACCTACGAGCCACCTCTGACGTTCATCGTCGGCCAGAAGCGACGCCACACACAGTTCATGCCCGCCAACGACAGCGACGGAGTGGGCAAGTTCCGCAACGTTCCTCCCAGCACGACCGTCGTTTTTGTTGTTGTTTCGTATAATACCATTTATTCGAATGTAATCTCTGTTATAGTCGCGAATATCTAATGTTAATAAATCTGCCAATAAATAATAATGTTATTTAATCTGGACGTGAAGCGCCAGCTCCGAAAATAATGGCATAGCAAACCTAAGGCTACAAACATCTGCGGTTACTTCTAGTGCTCATGTGGCACGGGTAATAAAAGGCCACACGCACCACGACCGTCGACTCGGTGGCCGCGCACCCGCTGTACTTCGGCTCACTTCGGCATCCAGGTACGCGACCTCTTCTCCGCTCTTGTTGCGACAGTCAGCGGGAACAAACGGCCTGCGGTGTTTCATACATGTCGCTCGAAGTTCCGTTTCCCATGGTTCCATATCCTATAAGCAGGTTAGAATAAATGGGCCCCCTTCTACTGTCCGAGGTGAGGCCCTGGGCTGCACCCCCCCCCCTTAATCAATCGCTGCTCAGGAAGTTTATTGACGCACCAAGCCTACATGTGCGAACTGCTTAAGTACCCTGCGCCCCGGCGCCAGTGGTTATTCCCGACTTCCCGACACAGGCCTATAGCGCCACTTACCAACGACGCAGCTCGACTACCGCCTTCAGCGTTCAACACACCGCGTCAAGATGCCGCTCCTTTCTGCTCCCCTAGCGGTTGCCTGGAGGTGTGTTCTTAATCCCTCTGATGGAAGCTTTTCCCTGTCTACGATGCGTTCATTTCGTGCATCGATGATTGCACAGCCGCAAACAAAAATTATTGCACGTTTATATCTTACAAAGCCGTAGGCTGGCAGGCTAACCTTCCGGTTAAACGATTACTGCATTGGCCCACAGCCAGCTTAGTTATCGAGTGAATGATAGAAATTGGTGAATGATAGAAATAGAAACGTCACACATGAACGCGAGCTTTACGAAAAATGAGGACGGAGCAAGAGGCCAGTGTGACTGTCAGATGTACGCCAAAGGTAAACTTTGAGCTTTACTGTATTTGCACACGACTGATGCTTGTTAGTACGCAGTGAAGCAGTGCTTTTTTTTCGGTGCAGTTTATATGTGTTCGATGTAAACTTCAAGATGAAGACGTTTCTGATACCCGGACTGGCGGTTTCACTGTCACATTCTGCCAATACGTTCAGGTGGTGGTGGTGAAAAACTTTATAAAGTAGAGCAAGCCTTAATAGTTACATCCTAGTAATGGGATTGCTCTTGGATGCGTGACGTGGCCGGATGGTGATGCTTCTCAGCGACTTCCAAAGCCCAGTCCACTAGCTGCCGTTGGGCAGCCGGGTCATAACTGCGCACTGCGCACCACAGCCTCCCATCGCTCGAGGTCTGAGTTGCCAATCGGCTGGTGGAAGGAGCTCAGAGCAAGAATAAAGAATGTGTGCAAAATCCGCTTTCGGAGCGCCGCAGAGGGTGCATACTGGCGTGAACAGTCCCGGGTGAACCAGGGCTAAGTGGGCAGGGGAGAGGAAGGTGCGGGATTGTAGCTGTCGCCACGTCACCTGCTGCAATTTAGTGAGAGACTTGTGCGGAGGGGGATACGTTAGCCGTTGCTCACGGTAGTGTAGAGTGATCTCGTGATACGCGACCATTCGATCTCGAGCGTCTCCCCAGGCGTCGGCGGCTCCTGCTCGGCTGACGAACCCTGGAGCTAAAGAATGTGACACCTCGTTACCTGGTTGGCCGGCGTGGGCCGGGACCCAGAGAAGCTGAATAGGTCGGGTAGGGGCGGGAGACCGGCTTAGAAGCCGGAAAGCGGGTTCGGAGATGCGGCCTTTCGCAAAGTTACGGAGCGCGGTCTTTGAGTCGCTGAAAATGTGGGTCGCCGATGTAGTAGCGATGGCTAAGGCTACGGCTGCCTCCTCCGCTTCCGCAGGAGTGGAGGCAATGACAGTGCCTGCCGTAATAGGGGTGTACGAAGTGGACACTGCCGCCAGGGCAAAGGCGGAAGAGGAGGTGTAAGAGGCTGTGTCGACGTAGACGCACTCCAGCTGTGCGCCATAGTGTTTGTGTAGGGCTGCAGCCCGAGCAGCACGACGAGCCGCGTGATGCTCGGGATGCATGTTCTTGGGGAGGGGGCGAATGGTGATGAGGTCCCGTGTGCAGTGTCGGAGAGAGAAGGTGTGGGTATAGTAGCCAGGGGGGTGTAGGCCAATGGCGTCAAGAATGTGACGGCTGGCTGGGGTGGAGAAGTGTTGGGCAGATCGATGCGCCTCGGTGAGCTCGGCGAGGGTGTTGTGTACGCCCATCTTAAGAAGGCGTTCATGCGACGTGTGCGGGGGGAGGTTGAGGGCCGTCTTGTACGCCTGACGGATGAGGAAGTTGTCTTTGTTCTCCTCTACTCGGGAGAGGAAGAGAGAGGGCAGGGAGTATACTACCCGGTTAAGGACGAAAGCCTGGATCAGGCGGTGGAGGTCGTGTTCCCGAATGCCTCGGTGTTTGTTAGCGATTCGTCTGATGAGGCGAACGGTTTGTTGAACGGTAGCAGTGAGCTTGGTGATTGTGGCACTGTTATTGCCATTTTTCTGGAGAACCATCCCCAGGATGCGAACTTTGTCTACCTCTTGTATGCGGGTGGCATCAATGGTGACATCGATGCGAGGTGGGGGAGTTTTGTCCAGTCTTCCCCGAGGGGGGCGAAGGACCAGAAGTTCCGATTTTGTAGGAGAGCATGCAAGGCCGACCTGATGGGCATAGCAGGTCACCACATCTGCCCCCGCTTGTAGTGTCTCTTCAATGGTGCCGATATTACCCGTGGAGGTCCACAGGGTGATGTCGTCGGCATATAAAGAGTGCGAGAGGGCGGGAATGGCTGAAAGAGCCTTTGCTATGGGGATGAGAGTTATATTAAATAGAAGCGGGGAGAGTACCGATCCCTGAGGGGTACCTCGGCTACCGAGGGTGAAAACAGGGGAGAGTGAGCCAAAAGTGATTTCAGCTGTGCGGTGGCGGAGGAAGGCTGAGATGTACTGATGGGTACGAGTGCCGACGTGTAGGGACGACAGGGCGTCCAAGATAGCCGAATGATGTACATTGTCAAGAGGCCAGTGTGACTGTCAAATGTACGCCAAAGGAAAACTTCGAGCCTTACTGTATTTGCACACGACTGATGCTTGTTAGTACGCAGTCAAGCAGTGCTTTTTTTCGGTGCAATTTATATGCTCCATGTAAACTTCACGATGAAGACGTTTCTGATACCCGGACTGGCTGTTTCACGGTCACATTCTGCCAATACGTTCAGCGCGCCCTTCACGCGTAGCACATGTGGAGCGCGTGCACTCGCAAGCACGGTCGTGCAAATAACGCATCAGTTCAAGAAATATGGCTGAAACAAGTAAAAAAAGCAAGTTAATGTGACCCTGAGAACAAAAATCAAAGTTGGTCTGCACCGGTAGAAGTGGCTTCTCTCGCTGAACAAGGAGCTTTTATAATCTGGAAGAGGTAAAAAAAATTTGGTGGTGGTTTAGCTCTGGTTAAACCTGGAGTGACACGATAGCTACATCTGGCCGAGTGGAACTCGCTGAGTTGAATTGCAAAGCCAGTCTTTCGCCGCTCCGTTTGGCTGGGCGTTCCTTCTTCATCTTCGTCCCACTTGACACAGCGCATGTGCACACCTGTGGCAGCTCGGTTTCGCCGAACGTTACTAGACTAGGTTCCTGGTCTATTAACGTTGGGTAGTTGCTCCGCATCACGTGACCAACCACGTGACAGCGTGGTGGCGCCGCCACGCTGAAGGCTCGAAATGCTACCGTAATGTAATTATCGCTACAAAAGAATACAAGGGGAGGGGGGGGGGGGGGGCACTACCGGCCCTTTTCGCATGCAAGCTGCGGTGACGTCAATGACAGCAAGACAGTTTGCAACGCGGATCCCTGAGGCTAGGTTACACCGTCATTTACTTCCAGCGCTCATCACGGAATCCTTTTCGGCCTTCACCTCACGAGTCCGAATCGAGTGGCGGGGATAAAGGTTCTATTTTTAAATACAACTTTCTTACAATAAACGCGCATTTTGCTGTCAACAAACATCAACATAACCAGAAAGCGCCGCACAATCAATTTTTACCCAGGAAAAAACTGGATGGAGAATCTTTCAGTATTTGCGTTATAGTGAACCCTTGTTATTGCAACTCTCTTAATTAGAGGAGCCGCTTAATTCGAACTGACGCTTTGGTGCCGTCACCATCGAGGGCATTAGAAAGCCTCCCGCTAATTCGAACAGATTTTCATTTTCCTCCGAGTTCAAGCTCGGCGCCTGGCTTTAAAAGGGTGCCCGCGAAAGGAACTTTTGTTGTCAAAGTTCTGCAAAACAAACCGTACGGCACGTGGTTGTCGCAACAGAGTGACGTGGCGTCATCGGGCGCTATCAGTTCGTTTCCTTGGAGGCCTGCGCTTAACAAGGGGCATGTTCAGGTGCCTGCACTTCCTCTGCTCCCGCTGCTCTTAAGTGGGCTCTGCTTCACCGTGAAACCTTCATTCAACGCAGCTTTTCATGCGCACGCGGGCTACAGAAATACAAGTGAGCATTTGAAAAGAATACAGCACTATAATGGTGTTCATGGGGGGAAGATTTTTTTTCTATCGGAGTCTTCAAGCCCTTTTGTCTGCAAGCCCTTGATTGCTGTCTCATTCTATTAATTCTCTTACGCTGTATCCCAAACAAGCTGACTCTAAATCAAAGGTGACTATCGGTACAGTGTTCTACGTTCTTATCTTACCGTACAGGGATTGTAAAAACCCGTCGCCCATGGCCATCCAATTCCTGTGTATGGGCTTCATACATCTGCAATATGACGCGGTGCAGGGGTGACCCTTGTTCTGTGGATTGCTGACCCTTCACGCACCGAACAAATAAAACAACTTCTATCTGTATAACAGACGCGTAAAGAAACCTTATATACCTCGTTCGCACAATTCCCTGAGCGTTTCAAGGCACTGCTTGTGAGCGAGGCGAGCGTCGCTTCACAGCTCTGAAGAACGGCTCCTCACTATGCTCTCTCTCTCAGTATTTCTCTCTCTTTTGCACAATTCCAACCTTGAATGGTCACAGCTGTTTACTCACTGGCGAAGAAAAATCGCGCCTTAAAAACCGCTCCTCGAGGCTTGAACCAAGCTACAACCAAACTTCCCGCGAATTTTCTCCCGTACAGCGTGTCAGCCATGGTGCCAGCCGTCGTCTGTTACGGCGGCACGGGATGGGCGGCGCTGCCGTCAAGGCGCGTCTCTTGCGCATTCAAACAGCGCGGTTGTTCACTACGAACTGATTCCAACTAGGCCGAAATCTTACGTTGCCCGTGAGGGCTTTGCCGTTGACGTTGGGACACGCCAGTCTCGCCTGCAAGGAAGGAAATCGCTTTTTGAGGAGAGGAAATGGTGTCCGCCGATATATGAGACAGATACAGCGTCATTTCCTTTCCCCAAAAACCAATTATTATTGTTAAGGAGAGGAAATGGCGCAGTAACGTCACGCACCTCTAGGTGGAGACCTTAAGCGCGCCGTAAGAGAAGGTATAAAGGAGGAAATGAAACAAGAAATAGAGGAAAATCTGTCATGGTGGAGGGCTACCGAATAATTTCGAACACCTGGAGATCTTTAACGCGCACTTTCATCGGTACAGCACGCGGGTGCTTTTTGCGTTTCGTCGAACCCGACGGCGGCGGCTGCGTTTTTATGGAGGAAAAACGCTAAGGCGCCCGTGTGCTGTGCGATGTCAGTGCACGTTAAAGATCCCCAGGTGGTCGAAATTATGCCGGAGCCCTCCACTACGGCACCTCTTCGTCCTTTCTTCTTTCACTCCCTCCTTTATCCCTTCCCTTACGGCGCAGTTCTGGTGTCCAAAGATATATGAGACAGATACTGCGCCATTTCCTTTCCCCCAAAACCAATTACTATTATTATTATCATCGAAACACGGCCGTCGGGGAAAATAGGCACAAAGGCGCGTCGGCAAGCGCATGGAAGAGGAGTGGGAGAGCAGTGCAACGCTGAGGTGGCATTAAAGCACCTCAATAGGGTGGCACCGCACAGCGCATCACGTTGGCGTGGCGACCTGAGTCGGCGTTCCTATCTACGTTACTCCGTGAGTCAGGCTTCGAACGTCCATCCCCAATATCACATCCCTCGCCGCGTAGCTCGCGCTAATGCCCTCCATAAGTATTATGGGCAAGCCCACGATGCCGTTTGGGTAGACGCCGCATGTATAGCGCATGAAGCGGTAGCAGTTGTCTACAATCCAACCCTACCTCACCCAATAACCAACCGTCTTCCCTCGGGCTCTACGCCTGAGGAGGCAGAGGTGACCGCCATCGCCCTAGCCCTTGCACATTCGGTCGCCCAATACATCTTCCGCCACCCCAAACCGGTTCTGTCCAACTTTGCCAGGGGCAGGATTCACGCCCCTGCCTGGCAATTGTTGAACACCCCTACCCAAAATTTACCGCGCAGGGTAGAGCTTCAGTGGGTGCCGGCTCACTCTGGGAACCCTGGAAACGAGGCTGCCGATAAATTGGCCCGAGGTCTGATTTGCCGGGCTCAGGACAGTCTCGATCCAGGATTCTCGAGGGAGCGGGCGCACACCTTTGCGGAGCTCACGCAAATACCCCGTTTGGACCGTGGGACTTACCCTCCTCCCCAACCCTCTCTTACGCACTCCCAACAGATCCTCTTCAGATGCCTCCAGACCCGCTCTCTGTCATCCCCTCAGCTTTTATCCCACTATTGCGGCACATCCCCTGCATGCTCCCTATGCGATGACCCTCACGCCACACTCTCCCATATCCTTTTCGGCTGCCCTGCTGACCCTCCCCCGCGGGGACAGCACGCCATCTCGAGATGGGAGGACTGGGAGGCCCTGCTTATGTCTGCAGACCCGACATCGCAGCTTGCTGCGGTGACTCGGGCTGCCGACGTCATGTCCCGGCATGACCTACTTGATGCAGTGCGGGACCGCGCAGTGGCCCAGGGACCGAGCTGGGTCTAAAACTCACTTGCTCAATAAAGTTTTTCTGTCTGTCTGTCGAACCAGTTTCCCACTCTGTAGGATCGAAGAACACTAATTTTACCAGAGTGTGGTAACGTGATGGGCACACGCACAGCTTAGTTTGGCTCCATCGAAGGAGGGTCTAGAGATTCGAGCGCAGGTGGAGAGGGAAATAGAGAGAGAAAGAGGCTGGCAGCCTTTGTTACACAAATCATTTTAGACAAAGGGGTGCAGTTATAGTCAAGAAAGAACTTCGTACATACAGAATGAAAATAAGAAAAATATTGCAAACTATAGAGACATCACCTAATCTCTTCCCTGGGAGGCGGGAAAGAGCAAGAACGAAAAAAAAAGTTTCTGAATGGCTTAGAGCCGTTTTGGATTTGGGGAAGCTGGGAACTTCCTTTAATCGTAAAGGCTGCCGGGGTGACTTTGCACTGTATTTCCCATTGTTATTGGGCAGCCTTGTTACTGCCTGCCCTGCACTTCCCTGCCCTGCTTTGTCAAATCGAAATTGCAAATCCTTATTCCATCGGTACTAGTATGCCCGAGTCTGTCAATTTACCGTCAGCAACAAACAAAACGCGAACAAGAGAATTTAACCACGAAGAGCAAAATGACAAGCTCCTAAGATCACCTCAATACTAACAAAGGAGAATTTCAGTTAGAAGGCGCGAAGACGGTCCATTAGAACTGTTACTCAACCTCACTTGTGTTTCCCCTCCAGGAGCTAATACGTTAGTGCTTTTGTTCGGAACTTCAGTTTTCTTGTTCGCGTTTCGTTCGTTGCTGATAGTACGTCAAGCAAGATCTTTTTATTTTCACCATAATCTCATGGTCCGTTTTGGTCAGTTGTCGATACCGTTAAAATCCGCCAGGATGGCTCAGAGGTTAGAGCAGGGTGGTAAAGGTGAGCCCGAAAAGTGTTCCAGGGCAAGGCGCTAACGTCTTCCAACTGTCATCTAAGATATGGATCTCTAATTGTACTAAGTGTATATATCACCGCGACGTTTGAGCAGAGTGTTTCGGTATCATATTTTGTAGTTCGGAGTGCAGCGTTTTTCATGGATTACGTTCGCTCATGGGCGCGAACGTGCACAATATTGCATCTTTATTCTTAAAATATTGCAGCAGACGACCCCTTCTGGGCGTCAATATATCAAGAATTATGTTAATAAAGGGAAACGTGTTCTGGGCCGGTTTACGCGAGTAGGTAATAAAAATTTTGGCATGTCTCGCGACATGTTACTGTTTCTGTATAAGGCTTATATATGAGACCGATTCTGGAAGCTGGTTGCGTCCTGTTCTCTGGTAGGGCAAGTTGCAAACTGCAGCCCCTTAGCCTTACTAGAAAGGTGTGCCCTACGGCTCTGCTTCGGGCTCCAAAAATCATCTTCAAACGCTGACCTTTATCTAGAAGCCCGTATTCCAGATCTCTATTCCAGCTTACAACTTCTCACGGTGCGTACTTTCCTTAGTTCCTTTGACCCGGCTCCCGGCGTTAATACTCCCATTTTTCTATACCATTTACACCTGTTTCGCTAATCATTGGCCACGTTATCAGCTTCCGCAAGTTATGTTCACGAGAACCTGTTAGCCCGCTTCAGGTCGATCTGATCTCCTTGCAACGAGTCGCTGATACGCAGGCTGACCCCGTCTTCTATTACGACCATATATTTCCGTTCAATGCTAAACATGCGCCCGCAAATATCCTAAATGGCCTTGTTGCTGAATACCTACAGAATTTTGCTCGTCATACTGTTATCTCCACCGATGCCTCCGGTAGCTGTAAGAAGGCGGCGATTAAGCTATATTCGCAGGATCTGGCTTGGAGCTATTCCGTTCGTATCCCTGATTATACTCCTACATTCTTTGCAGAGGTTTTGGCTTTTGGTTTGGCTCTTCTCAAAATCCTGAGCCATGTAGCATGGGCTCTTATCCTTGCCACACTGCCTTTCATTTTAGTCTCTCTCCAAACTTCCGATAAATATCTATTTAATCGTTCCCTTAAGGTTTTTGTTCCGCGTACAGTGAGCGAGGTCCGTTCTGTCTGGGTACCTAGTCGTTCTGGTGTCTATTTCGGCAAGGTCGGCTCTCAGCGCCCCTGTAATCCATCCCGTCGCTCATCTCATTGCTTTGGAGACTTCTCGTTTCCAGCGGTTCCAATATATCTCAGCCAGCTTGAGTGATCAGTTGCTCAATAGCCATGATTTTCAACACTTAAATCACTTATCAAATGCCCGGTCGTATAAATCAAGGCTGTTTTAGGCGTCAATGACTCTTCTGCGATGTATTATCCCTCCCCTAAATTTTTACTTATGCAGATGCGGGCTCGCTACGACAAACCCTTATGACTCATGTGGGGAAGGTGAAACAATAGAACATTTTCTCCTCTCTTGCCGGCGGTTTGCATTTCAGAGAAAGCAGTATTTATAGGTCCCTCTTTCGACGCTAGGAATCCCTCTTCCAGCTCTTTTCTCGTTCGGTGCGAGCGCCAAGGGATTCTCGTTAAGTAGTGGTCGCGGCTGCCTTCATGATTACATTATTGGAACTGGTCGGTTACCATGTTAACTGTGCATAAAATGCTGCCGCATGTCCTAAAACTGTATTTTATTCCATTCTTGGTGCTTCAAATTTGTTGAATTTATATGACTTTTTCAACAATTAAGTTTTTTCAGTTTCAAACATTCCATTATTATATTTCGCCCCCTCACGCCTTTTTTTTTCCCTGTGCATATACTTCCTTGGCATTCACCACCGTACCTTGGGCAATCACCCGCATGGGTATATGCCATGTTTACTGAGGCAAACAACAACCACACCGTGCTTCTCGAGGTGCGTGATCTGTCATGGTGTAACGCTTGGAGCGCACGTCAGCTCTCTACGTTCTGTGCGCGGTGTGGGGGAGACGCTGGCTCGTGCGGACGTGCGTCGCATGGGCTCCGCACTTTTCGACCTCCACGGAGTCTCAAACCCCACCGGGCCACCAAATTTTGGTTGTAACGACGAGTTCTGACGAGCGGGACCACTCGAACTCCGGTTTCAGAACGGTAGGCCCATTTTTTGGCAACTTACCAGACTTTGAAGCCCCCGAGTGTTCTGGCGGGAAGCGTGCGCCGCTAAGCCTAGGCGTGGCCTAGGACGACTACGGGCGCTGCCGGTGACCCGGGCCGCTCCGCGATGGAGATGCACCCCAATTTCGACTCCCGCAACGAGAATTTATCCCCCGAAGACGCAAACTTGCCGGAATGACCAAGAATTTACCGAAACCGCAAGAAATGGATCACGACTACCTCCATAGCGCCTCCGAATCCGATGCGTCGGCAGCCGGGGATTTCTACGAGGACTCGGACATACAGCTGCAACAATAAACCCGAAGAGCAGACCAAGCGAATTGGGAGCTCTACGAATCCCGAAATACGACGAACCGCCAGAGAAGACACGAACGGAACGCCGCCAGCAACGCGGTCGGGAATTTTCCATCGGGGAGTTCGCCGACCGCTCCAGGTGACCTTTGCTCTCCGCCGGCAGCTGGCGTCGGCGGCGCGCTACAGCAAAAATGCGGGAAGCCGCGGTGGCCTAGGCAGACTGCCGCCACTCGTCAAGGCTGATTACAAGATTATAATGTGACCCAAGGGACTTTTGGTCAAGTCGCTGCACCAATATCAAGTGCCCAAGCAGTAGTCGAGGCAAGTGGGCACGAATTTCAGGGCCGGGACCTGATCACTAGACATCGGACCGGATCCAACATTATCATTGTAAGCACACCCAACGAGGAAGCCGCTCAAGCCGCGAGACGCATTACCAGCCTCACGTTCGACGGCCGCTCATACGCAGTCAACGCATACGTGGCCGCTCCCGAGAAGACTCGCCGGAGTGCCTCCCGGAGCTACGCCGGAACAGCTAAAAGCCGAACTGTGGACCCGCACGCAAGGCGTCACCATCCACAGCGCCCGAAGATTGGGAAAAACAACGACAGCCGTCATCATTTCCAACGGACCATTTGTACCCAAATTCGTCATGTACGGCGGAGGCGAGTTCAGATGTTTTCCATACCAACCATCCACACAATACTGTCACGTTTGCTGCCAGCATGGTCACCGGTCCGACGTTTGCCTAACGCCGGACGCCAAGGCATGCAAGCAATGCGGGACGCAAAACCCGACCGAAGGTCATCAATGCGCTCCAAAGTGCATGATCTGTGGGGGCGGCCACGTCACCGGCTCCAGAGAATGTCAAGAGCGCCTAAAGAAAAATGCGAGATACGGCGGCGGCAGGCAGAGTCGCCGCCGCAGCAGGGACGCCAGGAAACCGAGAGGGTTCAGCTCGGAGGGAGACGCCTCGTCGCGGAGCCGCTTGAGATCCAGGAGCCGAACACGGAGCCGTTCGAGGTCTAAGGCGCCACCACCACCACAGGGGGCCTGGGCCAACGGTAACCCCTTCAACAAGAAGAAGAAAAAGCCCGGCACCAAGGTGAGCTGGGGAGCAGGCCCTTCCAACACTGCTCCGCACTCGGGCAAACAACAAAATCCCCCCGCGCTTAAACAACAGGATGATCCCGAAAAAGCAGAACTGCGAAGGAAACTAGAACAATCGCTAGCCTGTAACGAAGAGCTAAAAAGACAAATTGCCGCAATTAGATGGGAAATGCAGGAACTGAGGACCGGCAGCCCTCCGCACCCACAGCCCCAAATTGTTAGGACACCGTCACCACCCATGCAACAGCAGGGAGATGAGGAGTTTTCAAAATTCAAGGAAGAAATGCAAGCTACGATGCAATCTATGTTACAACAATTTATGCAGCAAACACAATCACAGTTTGCTGAAATAAGAAGTAATCTCAGAAAGCAAGAATTTTCTAGAAATATAAGAGAAAAGGTCCACCACTTTCACCGTCCAGGCCTCGCCGCCCTAGATGCTCAAAACAACACCACCGCTGAAAGCTAATATGGCCAGAACGACTAAAGGAAGAAAAGAATACTTCAACATCTGGCAGTGGAACTGTAGAGGCTACCGCAGAAAACAGGGCCTACTGCAACAATACATATACACACACGACACCCCACCGGACGCTATAGCGCTTCAGGAGACTGGCGCAACCACCACATTATCAGGTTACACGTGCTACGAGCCGAACGAACAGGGCAGGACGGCCACCCTGGTCAGTAAATCGTTGGTGGCCATCAGCCACGAAAGAATCGAGGAAACGGACGTAGAACACGTAATAGTCGAAATTATGCCCAAAAAAGAAGAGCAAACGCGGCAGCATTTTCATAGTAAACGCGTATAACCCTCCGAAACAAAGAAAAGCAAAATTTAAGGAACTGTTTCAGGGCGCGCGAAAACTAGCAAAGGACAACGCCCTAATAATTTTAGGAGACTTTAATGCTAGGAACGAGATCTGGGGATACAGGACTACCGACGCCAAGGGGAAGGCAATCGCGGAGGCGGCCGAAATTACCGAATGCGAGCTCCTCACAGACCCAGACTCCCCGACTAGAACAGGCAACAGCGTCAATAACGACACGAGCCCCGGCCTCACTTTTACTCGCGGCACGGAGCTGGCGCAATGGGAAAACTAAATGGAGAATCTACGTAGCGATCATTACATCGTAAAAACGCAAATCTCTTCCGAAAGACTTAAACGTCAATTAGGAACCGCGAAAATTACTGACTGGGACGCCTCCCGAAAGGCATGCGACAAACTAGAAAAAAAGGGGATACAGTCGATCGAGGATTGGTCTAAAATGCTGAAAGGCAAACAGAACCATTTCACCAAAGAGGCAGCGAAAACGACCCAAACACCCGAAGTAGACACAAGGTTACTAGGGCTTTGGGAGGCTATGCGAGGGCTCACCAAAAGGTGGAAGTACCAAAAGTGCAACAAGAAACTGAGACGCAAAATTGCGGAGATTACGGCGAAGGCCGAAGAGCACGCCACCCTACTGGCGAGGCAAAATTGGCAGCAATTTAGCGATTCACTTAACGGGACACTGAGCACAGCGAGAACTTGGCGTATTCTCAAAGCGCTCATAGACCCAACCAAAACTAAATCGGAAAATAATAAGGCCATATACCGCCTGGTCCATCAATACCAAGTACCGGATGCGGAGCTCCACGAGAAGGTTCGCGTTAAATGCTACGGGGACTCAAACCCGGCAGCCTACACGGACGGGTACAGGGGCAAAGAAAGTAACGATCTAGACAGACCCATTACGAGGGAGGAAGTCTACGCGGCTATGCAGTGCGCGACTAAAAATACGGCCACAGGCGCGGACAAAGTTACAAACGCGCTCATCCGCAACCTTAGCGACACCCTGGTAGAGGAACTAACCGAATTTCTCATTACACATTGGGAAGCGGAAACGGTACCGGCGGAATGGAAACATGCCGAGGTATTCATGATTCCTAAAGCGGGCAAAAAGATACAGATTGAAAATCTAAGACCAATATCGCTCACCTCGTGCTTAGGCAAAATATACGAGAGAGTGGTAACGCGCAGGCTACAACAGTATATGGAGGATAATGAGCTGTACCCCCACTCTATGTTTGGTTTCCGAGCCACACTATCCACCCAGGGTATACTTCTCCAAATCAAAGAACAAGTACTCTTAGGAGTACCCTACAACGGGGAACGCGTTATAATGGCACTTGACATAAAGGGAGCTTTCGACAATGTCAGCCACGACGCCATCCTTACGGGTCTAGACGACCTAAACTGCGGGAGGAGGATCCATGGCTATGTCAAAGCGTTTCTTTCGGACAGAACAGCTACGATTGGACTAGGAGAACTTAGATCGGATAAATTCTCCACCCCAAACAAAGGAACACCCCAGAGCTCAGTCATCTCTCCCACGCTCTTTAACGTAGCGATGATTGGTTTAGCTAAACAATTAGAAACAATCAACGGCATACACCATGCCATGTACGCCGACGATATCACAATCTGGATGACCAGAGGGTCGCTAGAGGAAAAAGAAGAGAAACTTCAGGAAGCCGCGACATGCGTAGAAAACTATGTCAAGGCCAGAGGCCTCGCGTGCTCGACAGAAAAATCGGAAATTCTCCGCGTCTGGCGAGGCAAACAGAATCGCACGGTTCCGGCAGATGACGACGAGCTAAAACTCGAAATCTACCTCGAAGGCAAACCGATCCCTGAGAAACCCATGATTAGAATCTTAGGAATGTGGATACAATCGAACCAGCGCTGTACTCACATCCTCGCCCTACTGAAAGCATCGACGCTGCAGGTTGCTCGCATGATTAAGCGGGTCTCGCAGAGACGATACGGCATGCGCGAGGAAGACACGCTTAAACTCGTAAGGAGCCTAGTGGTGAGCAGGATGACCTATAGTCTCCCCTACTTTAACCTTACCCAAGGAGAAACACAACAAGCAGAAGCAATCCTACGCCGCGCCTACAAAGCTGCCCTACAATTACGAAACAGCACACCGACCGAAAAGTTGATGGCCCTAGGACTCCTAAACACGCTAGACGAGCTCAAAAGAGCTCAGCTTGTAACCCAGCTACAACGTTTAATGCTTACACCAACGGGTAGGAAAGTATTAAGAAAACTGGGTTGCGAAGGAGCGCTAGTAGAAATTCAAAAGACAGACACAATACCCGACGAACACAGACAAACATTAAAGGCGGCTCCACTGCCCAAAAATATGGACACAAATCTGCACACTACACGCAGAGCGGCCAGAGCCACCTATATACAAAGAACACTAGCCCTGAGGGACACAACGGTGTATGTGGACGCAGCCGGATACGCCAAAATTCCAGGACAAGGCAATTACAACATGGTGGCGACGGTGATCAGCTCGGACCTACGCGAGATGACTAGCGCATCTTTAAACGACTGCACGGTAGTCGAGGCCGAAGAGGCGGCCGTAGCTCTAGCGGCAGCGGAGGGCTACCGGTCCAAGCAGTCTTTAACGATCATATCAGACTCGCAAGCAGCCTGCCGAAACTATATGAACGGCAGAATCAGCCGCAGCGCGCTCCGCATACTCCGCTCTTGCGGCGCACCCCAAAAGGATAAGCAAGGAAGACCACTTTTGCATACGATAGTATGGACGCTAGGTCATGAAGGAGTGGTAGGCAACGAAGAGGCCGACAGGGTAGCTCGAGAGCATACGAAAAGCCGAGCTTCCCGCGTAAGCGGCCCCGAGGTTTTCGTACCTATCCCTCAGGGTTATACGGCGATTTTAGATTATTTTAAGGGGGTCAGAAGACGCTACACCCCACCACACAAATCACTTATCAGGGAAGAGGCTGTAGCTTGGAGATAGCTGCAAACGGGTACCTACCGTAACCTGCATATACTAAGCAAAATTCACCCCACGCAATATAAAGATACATGTTCGTGGTGTAACGAAACGCCCACGCTATATCAAATTTCGTGGGAATGCCCGAGAATACCCGTGGTCCCAGCCATACCAAACCCGAGTGCGGAGCAGTGGGAGGGATTGCTCTCCAGCGACCGCCGGTGCTACCAAATTGGTCTAATCCGGCGGGCCAAGCTGGCGGCGGCATCCAGCGGAGCCCTGGAATAGGGGCAGACTACCCTGTGCAAAAGATGATGGCCCAAGTCATGACACCGCAGACGAAAAAAACTAGAGGAAAATAAAGTTTATTCTCTCTCTCTCTCTCTCTCGAGGTGCGTCTTGGGTCTTGGTACGCGACCAGCCTCAATCGAGACGACCGGATCAAGCCTCCGAGTGTGCCGTATACCTTATTCGCCGCGACCCGTCGACCCCTCCCGCGTCCTGCTTCTCCTAGAACTTTGCTGCAGCGTCCTCTCGACCCTCATCGGTTCCTGGTGAGGCCGCTCCAGGTGTGTGTGTTTTTGGGGGGGAGGGGGAGGCACGAAATATACCATTATAACTTTCATCTCAGAGACTCGCTACTTCTGCCGCCTTCATATATTCCTTCCCGCCGTGGCCATCAGTTCAAGGTTGAAGTGCCAAGCAGTCGCACCAACATCCATTTCGCCTTTTCATCCCCGAGACAGGTAAGGAATGGAACCACCTTCCCGCTTCCATTGCATCCATTACAATGTCCGAGTTAATTAGGAATGTTGTTAGTGATTGTATAACCCAATTCTGGTCTACCAATATTGCTCTTGTATGTTTTTAACTACCCACTCCTCTCTGTAGTTCTTCGGCCAGTATAAATAAATAAATAAATAAATAAGTAAATAAATAAATAAATAAATAAACAAACCGTCGTCAAATGGAGTTGTCGTTCAATCGCATATTAGTTCCATGATTTATAGCGGCTCTTACTTAAGCATAGCCCAGTCATTATTTTACTGCAGGAAACCCGGGTTTCTCCTAATCAGTCCTAATCACTTAAGAATTTCCGAGTGTTTAGAGCTGATTGCACGAACCGGGGGTGGGGTTGTTGACATTGATTTCATCAAAATTATTTCACCGCGCGAATGTGTCACAAAAAAATAATGCGCTTGGATTGTAGATATTTGCAGTTGATATCCTTGTACCACAGTGTGCCGCTCTAACAGTTGCGAATATTTACCTCCTTGCTGGCGTTCCTAGAACGGATTGCTTGGGTGCTTTATTGCGCAATAAGTATACAACGTGGTTTTTGCGGGAGGCTTCAATTCACGCCATGTTATATGGGATTTCCGCACAGATTTCAGTGGGCAAGCACTTCGGTCATAGATGTCTGCAAATGATGCGCGTTGTTACAACAGCGGTGCTATAGCTTTTATTCGCGCTCATTCGCGTTCAGTGATTGATTTGACTTTCGCTGTTAATGGGGTTGGGATATCTTCATGGTCGCGAGTTGACTGGGGCACGTCGAGTGACCACTACCCGATAACTTTCACTATAGTGTGCAGTCCCCTGAGGGCGACCGGTTCCACTGAAAAATTCGTTAGCACTGTACAGTTCAAGAAATTGCTAGCTCAGGCGCTTTCCTCTCCTGACCCCTCGGTTAGCTCGGACCGGGCCCTCCGAGTTTTATCTTTTCTTGTAGAAGCCACTCAGCTTCTGTGTTTACGTTTAATTCAGCTGTGAAAAACAAGATTCCTCCGTGCTGGTGGAATGAAGACTGCGAAACCTCTTACCGTCGCCGGAAGGCTGCATGGAAGAGCCTAGCGCATAACCACTTCCCACGCAGTTAGATAAATTACAAATTCTTTACAGCGTCTTTTGAAAGGACTATCTTTAAAGCTAAGGAGGAATACAATGCAAATTTAAATAATTATTTGCCTAGCCCAGAAAATCAAAAAGTTTTGTACAGATTCATGGAGCGCACTAACTCTGTACCTTCCGGTCCTGTAACCTAGTATACAGTTCTATCCCCCCTCCCAAACAATAATTAGACAATCTGAATAGCATAGGTCAGGGCCTCTCCACGCGTTTTCCTGCACGCAGTACGGTTTCTTCGGTTTACCGCATCTGCGTGCAGACCTCATTGCAGTCGTTCAATCTGAGTTAATGTCTTTAGTCAATGGTGCGCTGTCTGCCGTCCCTGGGGTTGACGGAGTCACAGTTGGCATGCTGAAGATATTAGCTCTAGACATTACCCGAGATATCCTACACACTGTGAATTTGTCTCTGGAAGAAGCCTGGATTCCACTAGACTGGAAAAGAGCGAAAATATTTTATTGCTAAAAGACCAGGGAAAAGGATTTGATCATGACAATATTCGGCCTATTTATCTCACTTCAAATTTGGTCAAACCTGTGGAACAGGTGGTACGTAGCCGCCTTACGAATCATGTATCGATTGTACGTGCTCTCAGTGAGGCTCAGGTTGGATTTAGCCGTGGGTGTTCGATTTGGTCCGCACACATACCCTTAGAGAGCCGAATTAAGGCTGCAGTGACGTAGTAGGAGGTGACAGCTCTAGTTACACGAGGATATTGCAAAAGCATACGACAGTGTTGAGCTCAGTATTTTGCTCGATAAATTAGTTGACCTGAAACCTCCCTCGTACCTCCTTGCATGGATAAAAGAGTTCTTAAACGATAGGCAATTTTTTTTTGCACTGATGATCATTACAATTCCAACACATACGCTCAGTCGAGGGGCATGCCTCAAGGTTTAGTATTCTTACCGTTACTGTTTAATATACTCATAAGAAATGTTCCTATCCACCCGATTGTCAGCGCATTGTATGCTTCGGTTCTGCGAAGGAAGTGCACACTTTGTATCGGATGTTGCCAGCGTACCTCAACGCTCTGGAAGCCTGGCTGGGCAGCCTAAGGTTAGTTTTAAATGTTAATAAAAGCTTCCTCTTTGTTTTCCCCCTGGCATCCGCTCTTTACATCTGCTTTCTGTATGGTAATACCCCAATCCCTCAAGTTGATACCGTAAAACACCTAGGTATTACCTACCATCCGCAGTTAGACGGGCGACTACAAATTAAAAGAAATGTGTTTAAAGGCGAGCGCACTCTTGGCCGGTTGGTGATAATCAGCCACAAAAAATGTGCATGCGCCGTGACACTTTGCTCTTTCTTTATAAATCTTACCTAAGGCCACTACTTGAATTTGGCTGCGTTCTTTTTTCTAGTTTTCTAAGGTGCTAGCTTCAACCTTTGATTCTATTCGAGAGACGTGCTCTGTGTCTTTGCGTTGGACTATCAAAAACTGTCGCCAATGCTGTGCTACTCTTGAAGACGCGAATAACTGATTTAAACTCATAGTTCCAGCATCTCACTGTGCGAACTTTCCTTAGAAATTTAGAGCCTTTTCCAGGATTCGCTAGCCCCATATTTACGACATCCCCGACTCTGTTCTCCGGTATTATTTGGCCTAGGTATAAGCGCCCTCAGATTGTGTTCACAAATTCTCTGTTATAAAGAATTTCAGTCATAATCATTTCTGTAGTAAAGGTTCACAACCTGACGGCTGATGCTAGTGTTCACTATGACTACGTCCTGCCAAGAAATGCAAAGAATTTGCCTGTGTTTATAGAAAAATGTGTTTATAGAAAATTATCTGGGCACATTTCCAACACATACTGCAATTTTCAGAGATGCTTCTCAGCAAAAGGAAAAGGCAGCTATTGGCATTTATTCCAGGGTTCTTGTCTGGAGTTATTCCTTTCGGGCCCCTGATTATACTCCTATATTCGCTGCTGAATTTGTGGCTATTCATTTGGCCGTACATGAGGTTTCTCGCAACGTTAGTGAACTCATTATACTTGATGACAGCCTTTCTGTCCTTTCTGATGCTCTTCAGGGCCGTTCCCCAAGCTTTTTCATTCCACCTCATGTTAAAGTGCGATTTCACTGGATACCAGGGCATTGCGGCATTGATGCTGTGATGGATGATTTTTTAGCTGTCTGCACTCTGCAGACCTGTGGTACCATTTACTCCAAACACTGTGCAACTGACAACAGCCCGCTTCCAACTGTTCCTGCAACTGCATTCCTTGAGTCATAAGCCTGTTCTTGCTGCAGCGGATTTTCAACATTTGGCCTTCCCTTGGAGTGTGCGCTTATGTAGTTCACGGCAATTCGAGGTTCCTATGACCCTCTCGCGGTGCAGAATTCCAAGACTAAATCAATATTTGTTCCGATCTGGATTCTCTCTGCCTAACCTTTGTGCAGCATGTGGTCAAATCGAAACACTAGATAACTTTCTCCTCTCCTGTCGACGGTTTGCTTCTGAGCGAAAAGCTTCTCTGCTGATTCCTCCGCTCGATTAGGGCTTCCTCTTTCTATTCCGGTTCATCTCTCCTTCGGGGCAAGAGCCAGGGGTTATGTCCTAAAGCCAGTGTGCGATTGTCTGCATAATTTCACCTTTGCGTCTGGCAGACTCCTTCGTCAATTATAATTCACTTTTTTTTTCAAGCACAACATTAAACCTTGACTACCTTAAATGAGCCATTGTTTCGTAATTATTTGACTGTACAAGGCACCCTGTCGAATCCCCCGCTATGGATATGTGGCACTCCAACAGAGGTCAACAACGACGACGTCCCAGACACTTTTGGCGAGGACTGGATCCGCGGCTAACTGGTTGCACGGAACAATTCATAATATGCTAGGTACCTCGAGAGGCCGACAATGGAGTGGGTTTGCAGGTTGGCTTAGCGCGAGACAAACGGGGACAAGAGAGGCCAAAGGGTGAGCGCTCATCCTGTGTCAGCACTCATCCTGTGCCCCTCTCGTGTCCTCGTTTGCCTCGCGCTAAGCCAACCTGCAAATCGTGAATCACCAACTGGCCCAAAACTCCGCCTTGCCAAAGGAGTGGGTTCCTCGGCAGCGGCGAAATCGAAAGTTGCAGACGGCCACTTGTTAATCGGGCCACGGCGGAGCACTCACCACAGTGGTTATTAAGCCCGACAAATGAACGCCACCTTTTAAACAAATCTCTCGCTTGCATCTAAAAAGTATATTCACAATGCTGCAGAATCGGGAAGAAAACCGCCGCTGCTGACCAAAAGGTGGTGCGAGCTCACTGACAACGAATTTCGGACAGTTCACAATAACGCTGTATGCATCAAATGAACAGATGCATGCAGTTCATTTCGAGACACGGCACAATATTTCAGCGATTCCGAAGAAAACGATATTTCTCATTCAAGTCACGCGAAATGCAACCTGCAATGAGAAAAAAAAATTGCGAAAAAAACCAAAAACCCAAGTTGCCTGTCGACGGCTTTTTTCTTCTGCTTTGTCTTGTATATTTTTTCTCTCTCTTTATAAAAATTATGCATATAAACGATTGTATTGAATTGTAAACATATGCGGAAATCAATCGCATGGGTGTTCTTTTGTCTTTTTTTTTAATATTGCCCCTTCAAGAACCATGGTTTCATAAGAATGTATAACCTTACCTTGCCTCTCTGCTTTCTATTTCGCTTTATTAATATATGACCATGTCAATAATTTACTTGTTATCCTCCCCCCCCTATGTAATGCCCAACCCAGGGCCCTTAAGGGATAACAAATAATGATGATGACTCTCCGAAGCGACGCGTTAGGGCACACGGCCATAGAAGAGCGCGTAGTGATACACCTCTCTATTTAATTTACGGACTACTTCCGTAGTCTGACTAGAAAAAAATTTTATTTACATATGTACACATGCCCAGGTTACTGAATGCAATGATATTCACAAGTAGACATGACTCTAAGCATGTAAGGCCAGCCAATTAAAGAGGTACCATATGCATCTTTGAGCAACTAACAGGAATTGCTTGTGGGAGATTTAAAACGGGATAGTAAACCTATTCACAGAAAAGTGAAAGAGCAATAATCTGACACGAAAGAAAAAGACCTTAGCGCCGGTTTGGTCCAAAGACCAGAATAAGACGATAGTTGTTAAGAGAAATGAATGGGCACGACCACTGCCGGAGGAACCCTTCCTCACCCAAGAAAAAGAGTTCCTCTGACAAGAAACTGATCAGCTCCCTTCGAAGACGGCCAAGTATTGACCACACAGCGCAGCGTCGAAAGCCACCAGCGACCGCGGTGCATCAACTGCGCTATGAACTAAAGAGACCCGCAACAATCAACAGGCGAGCAAAACGGCCGCTTCGGAAGCGGCCGCGGGAGACAAGGATCGAAATGCCCCGCCCACGGAATCCCGCATGAATCGCGCGCCAAAAGACACGCGCTACCACGCAGGTGACTGTAGCGTGGCGATTAGATTCCGGAAGCGGGTGGTTCGGACAGGTACTGGCGCGTAAAACACCCCACCGTTCTAACCGATCACAAGTAGGCAGCACTGCCCAGCCAAGTTTCCAATCAAAGTCGCGTAGAGGGTCTGGGACGCTATATACACGCGCCAATTGAACGCGGCGCATCGGTGAGCGGTGAGCCGCCGACACAACAGGCAACAGCAGCGAGCCCAAAATGTCCGCCACACGGTCTGCAACGATGTTGACATCAGGTGCTACTGCGCCTACATGTCTGAAAAAGGTCATTGACGTAGTATAGAAAGCGGTAGGCAGCTCTGATTAAGGTCCATGATTAACAAAGGCCGAGGGATTCAAAAAGCGCAAAGAAGGGCCCAAAAAGTGCCGCGCCAGGGTTCGCGCTGGAGACGTGTCCCCCATCAGGATACGCAAAATGCACTTCAAAGCTATAGATATATATAACAACGAGGACGTGATGGGCAAAGTTGGAAAGGCAAAATCGCCTCTCTCCCGTGGTTGTCCAAGAACAGCACGAGCCACAAGCTCGGTTCTGCCTGACCAAAAAAAAAAAAAAAGAAACTGAAGCCTGCACCTGCCTTATGACGCGCAGGGGTGGTTTAACAATGTGGCAAAGGTACCAGAAGGCACCCAGCACGACCGACTCAACCAGGTAGCGTCTCTCAATCAGAGGCAGGTCAAATGTCTGTGCCCTCCGCACACGAGCTGTAATGCCCTCTACGACCGAAGACCAGATACCATCCCATATTCCAGCACAGTCGTAGGTCACGCCTCAAATGCGCATCTGCGCACACCACTGCAAAGGTATCGCACATGTAATACGTCTCTGACGAGACCCCGCATGAAAGTAATGACTCTTCGAATAATTAAGAGCAGTCCCCGACAAGGAGGCGTACTCACGAAAAACGTTTAAAGCTTCGAGCAGGCTGTGTTCGTCAGCTAAGTAGAGTGTAATGTCATCTGCATAAGCGGTGACGCGTACTGCCTCACTTCATGGCAACGCCAGACCTCTAATAGGAGAGTGGTGATTGACTGCCAAGAGGAACGGCTCTAATGCTATAAGACAAACAAGGGGGGGGGGGGGGGGGAGCGGACAACTTTGACGGACGCCGCGGCCAACACAAATGCGGTACTTACCCGGCCATCGAGGAAGGCAGTGCTTTAAATACCCTCGGAACCCCTCAAGGGGCGGTCCTTTCTCCCCTTTTCTTTGACGTTGCTCTCATCCACCACGTCATCCACATTCTCCCACGTCAGCCAATTAACTTACTCCCCTCACTTCTCAACCCAGTTGGCCGGATCAAACCCCCTACTTATTGCCGGAGATTTTAATTGCGCTCACGTGGACTGGGGCTATCGGCGCATTAACCACATGCAGAGGCACAGTTTTATACAAATAGACGCTGGCGCTTCACTTGACCATCTTTAATGATTTCAGCTTACCTACACGGATTGGTAACAGTGTTACTGCCGATACTAGCCCAGACCTCACACTTAGTAGAAACTTGGACCACCTTCACTGGGAAAGAATGCGTTCCACACTAGGCAGCGATCATCACCTAATTCGAATAACGCTAAACTATCGCCGATCTCAGCGCAAATTTACCGTTAAGTACACTAATTGGGACGCGCTCCGCAAATTTAGACAAGCGCAGCCAACACAGGCCCCCTTCGACCTAGACACCTGGATTATTCAGTTGCAAAAAGACATTCGCCAACACACTCAAATGCTCGACCCTGCGCCAGACACCCCTGTAATTGACAGCAAGCTCGCC
Organism: Amblyomma americanum; assembly: GCF_052857255.1. NCBI lineage: Eukaryota > Metazoa > Arthropoda > Arachnida > Ixodida > Ixodidae > Amblyomma > Amblyomma americanum. The sequence continues at coordinate 144,273,431 of NC_135497.1, forward strand.
CACCTCCTCCAAGCACAGGACAACATAACGCAAAGGTGGAAGACTCAGAAGCACAATAGGAGACTAAAACTCAAACTTGCCCAGATTCAATCCCAAATAGTACAATGTAGTGCCACTCTTTGCAAAGCTAACTGGGCTCAGGTTTGTGACGGTCTCCGCGGCAATCTCTCCACAATCCGCGCTTGGCATCTGTTACGGCACATGCTAGACCCCACGCAATCCAAATCTCAGACTCGCCTTAGCACTCGCCGCCTCGCTCACAACCATCGACAGGACACCGACGCCTTCCTCGCCCAGGGGAAGTGCACCTATACAACCCCCGGTCTCCCTTGCAAGTATCCTGATTATGCAGGCCCACCCCAGCCCGAGCTTGAAGCCCTTATTAGAGAATCAGAATTTCGCGCCGCCCTATTGAAATTACGGAATACCGCTCCCGGAGATGATCAAATTACCAATGCAGCTATCAGAACTCTTGACAATGCTTCCATCTCTGACTTAGTCAACTACTTTAACGAATGTTGGGAGGCAGGTACTCTCCCTGCCTCGTGGAAGCGTGGAAGAATTATTTTTATTCCAAAACCCCACAAGCCTATCACCCTAGACAACATCCGCCCCATTTCCCTTACATCCTGTCTAGGCAAGGTCTTCGAGCACATAATTCTTGCTCGGCTAACAACGTACATGTAAGACAACCACCTTTTCCCCCACAGTATGATCGGCTTTCGTGCGCATTTATCTGCGCAGGACGCGCTACTTCAAATTACGCATGACGTGCTTAATGATACCATCCCCCGCCACACTAAAGCTATCCTGGCAGTTGACGTCACCAAGGCATTTGACAGAATTCGACACGATGCCATCTTACGGGAACTGCAGGCTCTACAGGTAGGCCCTAAAACCTACAATTACGCTCGCGCGTTTCTCTCGGGCCGCACTACCTCCCTGCACATAGATGAGGTTACCACATCCCCTTATACACTCGGAGAGCTCGGAACCCCTCAAGGGGCGGTCCTTTCTCCCCTTTTCTTTAACGTTGCTCTCATCCCCCTAGCTCACAAACCGGCTCTAATCCCACACCTAAAGCATACCCTGTACGCTGACGATATTACCACATGGACCACTCATGGCTCTGACGGAGAAATTGAGGAAACTCTTCAGTTAGCAGCAGACACCATCTCCTCTCACGCGTCATCCATCGGGCTCGAATTTTCCCCATCTAAGTCCGTGCTCTTCCTAATTAGACCAAAATCTGGCTCTAACTCGCCCATCCAAATCAATTTAAAAGGATCCCCTATCCCCATCACAACCGCCCTCCGCATTCTTGGCCTCCACTTGCAGGATTCTGGACGAAATGAACACACCCTTAAAAGACTCAAGGCCTCCACGCAATCCATGTTGCACCTTCTACGCCGAGTGTCCTCTCCGCTAACCCGCTAACCAGTCAACCCTTATAGCCATCCCTCGACACATCCATACACCTCTCTTTGTGAAACCCCTTCCTCGAAACGTCCATCCCCAATATCACATCCCTCGCCGCGTAGCTCGCGCTAATGCCCTCCATAAGTATTATGGGCAAGCCCACGATGCCGCTTGGGTAGACGCCGCATGTACAGCGCATGAAGCGGTAGCAATTGCCTACAATACAACCATAACTCACCCCCTAACTCACCGTCTTCCCTCGGGCTCTACGCCTAGGAGGCAGAGGAGACCGCCATCGCCCTAGCCCTTGCACATTCGGACGCCCGATACATATTCAGCGACTCCAAAACGGCTCTGTCCAACTTTGCCAGGGGTAGGATTCACGCCCCTGCCTGGCAATTGTTGTACACCCCTACCAAATATTTACCGCGCAGGGTAGAGCTTCAGTGGGTGCCGGCTCACTCTGGGAACCCTGGAAACGAGGCTGCCGATAAATTGGCCCGAGGTTTGATTTGCCGGGCTCAGGACAGTCTCGATCCAGGATTCTCGAGGGAGCGGGTGCACACCTTTGCGGAGCTCACGCAAATACCCCGTTTGGATCGTCGGACTTACCCTCCTCCCCACCCTTCTCTCACGCACTCCCAGCAGATCCTCTTCAGACGCCTCCAGACGCGCTCTCTGTCATCCCCTCAGCTTTTATCCCACTATTGCGGCACATCCCCTGCATGCTCCCTTTGCGGTGACCCCCACGCCACACTCTCCCATATCCTTTTCGGCTGCCCTGCCGACCCTCCCCCGCGGGGACAGCACGCCATCTCGAGCTGGGAGGACTGGGAGGTCCTGCTTATGTCTGCAGACCCGACATCGCAGCTTGCTGTGGTGACTCGGGCTGCCGACGTCATGTCCTGGCATGACCTACTTGTTGCAGTGCGGGACCGCGCAGTGGCCCAGGGACCCAGCTGGGTCTAAAACTCACTTGCTCAATAAAGATTTTCTGTCTGTCTGTCTGTCTGTCTGTCTGTCTGTCTGTCTGTCTGTCTGTCTGTCTGTCTGTCTGTCTGTCTGTCTGTCTGTCTGTCTGTCTGTCTGTCTGTCTGTCTGTCTGTCTGTCTGTCTGTCTGTCTGTCTGTCTGTCTGTCTGTCCCGTACATCTCTTTGATGAGAAGCACGAAAGAAGGTGGGAAACCAAAAGCATCCAATGTACCGTAAACATACTCCTGCTCAAAAGGTCCAACGCTTTTTTTTTGACCGAGAGAAAGAAGAAGATCCTGTGCTTGAGCTTTCCTGGTCGCACTCTGGTCGTGCTCGTGTGACGTGGCCCAGCAACCCAGGCTTCGGGGCAGCGGCTAAGTACCTGGCGGTGTTGCGCTAGCTTCCTAAATTCTCCTTTTTGTCTGTACCTGCTTGCTCCTGTTCTGGGGTGACCGGGCGCGGGACGAGAGCTTAATGTCTACTTCTTCTCCCGGCCAGGGGTTTTCCCCTTGGTCGGCATCTCTTCCTCAAGACCAGCTCCCAATTGATCTCTTTTTCCGCAGTGGTGTTTCGAGCATTCCGGTCGCTTTAGTACCTTCCGATGGGGGCGCTATCCAACCTAACAACCCGGAGGCAGTGCAGGCGGCCCTTCATTCAACATCGAAGCACTTTATGCACATTACCGATGTCCGGCAGTTCGGCAGGGGTGGTATTTTGTGCAGGTCGCCGGATAAAGACTGTATAGATGACCTGCTAAAGTGTACGACCTTCGCCAACCACCCGGTGAGCGCATTCATTCCGCCTCATCTAGCATGTTCCAAGGGCTTGGTCCGAGGGGTCGACTCTCGATTGAGCCCTGCGGAAACGCTTGAGAACCTCTTGCCTACAGGGGTGATTGCTGTCCATCGATGCAGCAGGATGGTTGACGGAGTAAAAATTCCTACGGAGTCCGTCATTGCCACATTTGCAGGAATATTTTGCCCGTCAGAGATTAAGGTGTGGCCATTGGTTTTTCGAGTAGATGCCTTTAACTCTCGGCCCCTTCAGTGTCCAAACTGCTGGTGATTTGGCCACAGCGGCAAAGCCTGCAAATCGGCCTTACGCTGCTGTGCCTGTCGGAAACGTCATTGCAGAGAGGAATGTCCTGAACAGCAGGAGAAATGTTTGTGTAGCGGTGCTCACCCTGCTGATTCCCCTGACTGTCCTGCACGAGCACAAGAAGTTCAGGTGCTTGAGCTTATAGACAAGCGCAGATGCACGCGGAGAGAGGCTTTTGCCGCAGTCAAGGAGAGAGCCTCAGGCTACTCTAGTGTGGCCGCCAAATGCCCACCCATAATGGATTCTAGTTGGTCCCAGGCTTTTACAGCGGCAGTTGAGAAAGCTGTGGCAAATGCAATGGATCGCATTATGGAAACCGTGCCCACGTGCATTTCGCAGGTCATAGATGCTCAGATGACCAATCTTCTGCAGGCGTCCACCGCTCCGCTCTTGTCTTCTTTGGCTTCGGAAGCTACCCCTCCTTCCGTAGTAATCGATTCCGCTCCACAGGGCCACAAACAATGTGAGCAACAAAAGACCTCTCAGGCTTCTCCTTCGACCAGCGTTATGGATGCATCCTCTATGGACTGTATGAATATGGAGTCTGATCTCCGCGCCCAGAAACGAAGTAGGTCTCCTCTGAATATTGCAGGTCCATCTTGACCCCAGTCAAAGACATAGAAAAGTAACGCAAGTCAAAATGCTAAGACCAGGATTCTAGAAAAGGCAGTCGCGGCTGCGGCACTCCCACCAGGATACTACAGTGGAATTGTCGATCTATATTCTCAGCTTCAACAGATTTAAATTGCCTATGCAATCAGCTTCTACCAGATTTAGTTGCTTTACAGGAAAAATGGCTAACTTCAAATTTCAATTATCATCTCAAGAATTACCGTCCGTTCCGGCTTGACCGGTCATCACGAGGGGGAGGGTTGTTAGTGCTCATCTCTACAAAGTTTTGCCACAGGGCATACATTTCTTTCCAATATGCGGACAATGAATCTGAAATCCTTGCGGTTGACCTCAGCGTCCCAGGACAACAGCCCTTTACGGTAGCTAATGATATTTCCTGTCTGGTGTGCGTGACACTCGGCCCCTTGACTCACTCATGTCTAGTAGCCGATCTCAGGTTATATTACTTGGAGACTTCAATTCGCACCATGTAACGTGGGGGTTTAAAACAGACAGGTTTGGTTTTAGACTATGTGATTGGGCTTCTGACAACAAGTTGATTTGTAACAATACCGGATTGCCTACGTTTGTTCGGAGCCAATGCCGCTCTGCCTTGGATTTAACTTTTTCCTCCCCAGGAGTCTCTGTTATGTCTTGGGCACCTGTTGACAATGCAACAAACAGTGATCATCTACCGATTAGTTCCATGTTTGCGTGTCAATTAACTCTTCCTGAGCAACATCAGCGCACGTTAATAAATTACAGTTCCTTTAAAGACACGCTAAAATCAGCCCTCCAAATCACTTCAGACACTTGCGCTCAGACAAGTGCCGAAAGCAAGGCTGCACATCTATGTTCAGTACTGGACCATGCAAGGCAAAAGTCTGAATTTTTGGTTAAGAGAACCAAGGATGCTATCGCGAACAATTGGTGGAATGCTGAGTGCACGCGTGCATATAGACGACGGAAAGCAGCTTGGAAGAAACTTCTCATGAATCAATGCCCAAAAAATTGGTTGGATTATAAATATGTTGCAGCAACTTTTAAGCGCACCGTTTCCCGTGCAAAGGAGGAGTATAATACAAATCAGTACGATTTTCATTCACAATCAGGAAATAAACGAGCTTTGTTTAATTTCATGAGGCGCATCAAGGTGATTCCACCGGCTGCCAACATTGAATCCCTCGTTCAGTCCCCTGCTGACATCGCAAAGGCCTTAGAGGATATTGCGTGTGGCTTAGAGCTTCGCTTTACATCTGCCTTACCTTCTCCTACTATATTTACATGCACCTCAAGTGATTTCACTGAGGTCTCTATGCCTGAGCTGTCGCAAATTGTTCTGCGCTTATCCCCAGCGGCTCTTGGTCCCGATAAGGTCACTTCATCTATGATCAAAATCTTGTTCAATGAATCTCCTGCAGACCTGTTGGCTCTAGTTAACCATTCTATTAAAGGTCCTTGGATACCGCATGAGTGGCGTCTTGCTGAGATAGTTCCACTGCTTAAAAAGCAAGGGGAGGGCTTAACTTTAGACAATATACGCCCTATTTCGTTAACATCGAACCTGGTAAAATTGGTGGAAAGGGTCCTTCTCAGCCGTGTCCTGTCATTCATTTCAGAAAATGCTCTATTTAATCCATGTCAGATTGGTTTCAGGCCGGGTTGTTCAATTTGGTGTGCTCATACTGACCTAGAGAGTCGTATTAAATTAGCTCGCAGTAGAAAACAGTTTGCTGCGCTTGTCACCTTGGATGTCAGTAAAGCATACGACAGCGTTGAGCACTCGACTCTATTACTAAGATTACAGGAACTGAGCTTCCCAAGCTATTTTGTAGCCTGGATTTCTGCTTTTTTGGAAAATAGAGAATTTTACTGCTGCCAAAATGGTGTTTCCTCAAGGAGATTTCCACAGACAAGAGGTGTACCGCAAGGATCAGTTCTCTAACCTGTTCTTTTTAACATTTTTCTAAGCTCAATTCTATGCATTCAAAATGTGAAAACTTATGTGTACGCCGACGATATTGCATTTTTTGCATCAGCAGGTGACATTCACACTCTTTATCGAACCCTGCAAAATTACCTCAATGTTCTTGACAACTGGCTAGGAAGAATTCATCTGTCCCTTAATGTGAAGAAATGCGCATTGTTAGTATTTCCAGTTTCTGTTCCTGTAAACATCTGCCTGGTCTATAGAAATAACATAATACCTCAAGTTCAGACGGTGAAGTATCTCGGAGTAATACGACTCTACTCTTTCCTGGCGGCCACACATTGAGCAACTTTCTGCAAAAGGAGTTCGGGCCATTGGCATCCTGCGTAGGCTTTGTAGTGCTAGCTCAGGCATGAGAAAGCATACACTTCTGATGATTTATAAAAGGTGCGTCCGCCCAATTTTGGAGTTCAGGTGAGTCTTATTCTCAGGAGCTCCTGCCTATAAACTTCGCCCTCTTGTGCTGTTGGAGCGTGAGGCGTTGCGCCTTTGTCTTGGGCTTCCTAAATATGTCGCCAATGCTGTTCTGCACCTTGAAGCGCGAATGCCATCGTTATCAGCAAGGTTTCGCCTTTTAACAGTTCAAACATTTTTCAACTTGTGCGACTCACCTCTTCACGCTTCCAGTATAATATTTCTTAGTCAACCTTCCGCCTTTTTTAGTGCCGCCTGGTCTCGTTTTCATACTCCGCAAATATGCTACGTGCAGTCCCTCCTTGATCTCATAAATATTCATTTCACAGATGTCCGTCAGTTGTATAACAACTCATCATCTGTTCAGATTGAATTCGATGACATTTTCCCATCGAATGCAAAGCTGCAGCCCTTCCCGCTTCTTCAGGGTCTGTTGCAGGACCACCTGAGGTCCTTTCCCTCTCATGTTCTTATTTCTACCGATGCCTTGCAGGATCGCGAGAAGGCAGGTGTGGGATTTTTTTTGCCTTCACTGCATTGGTCTTTTTCTCTCCGTCTTCCTGACTTCACTCCCATTTTTCTGGCTGAATTATTAGCAGTAATCTTATCCTTACGAAAATTAGAAACTAAAGTTTCCCAGGTTGTGGTTATAACAGACTCTCTGTCCATTTGCTCTTCCTTATCCTCACCCACTGAGTCTCGGGCATTACGCCTCTTTAAGTTTCTGATTCCGCTCCATCTAAATTCGGTAAGGTTGCTTTGGGTACCAGGTCACATGGGTTTTCACTTAAATGAGGTTGCAGATTCCTTGGCAAGAGCCTCTCTCTGCGGCCCAATTGTTGCTGTCCTGCCAACGTGTGCATATACAGCTGCGGTGAGGTTTCGCAGCTACACAATATTTCAGGAATTTGCTGCCTCGGCTCTTACATCATCTCCCGAATATCAGCATTTTCTGCATCCTTGGAGTAGCAAAGACTGGCGCTCACGCAGACTAGAGGTCTCTTTCACGCGCTTGCGTTGCCGGGTTCCCCTTCTAAATTTCTACCTTCACAGATCTGGCCTAGCGGCTTACCCATTGTGCCGGATTGAACGCTGGAGATAGGATTGAGCGGACGCAGCTTGTCTGCGCTCCGTGGATTTCTCGTCCTGTGCGCGCAAGATTCATTCGCAGTTCCACATTTTTGTCCGGATCAGACGTATAACGTCGAGGACTACTCGTGGATACGCTTTGATCCCAAGAAGTGACTTTCTTGGCATTATGCGGGACTTTAAAGCCCAAGCCAAAACGTGGGATCGCTAAGCCTCGCAAGCACTTCGGCACCGGGCCCGGCGTCCGTTGCCGCGTTCGGCCTGACCAGCGAGCAGCTACTCCGCTACGGCTTCGACGATGGATGTTGACCACACCCATGGCTACGACCCCGAGTCTGGAGGATTCGGAAGTGTTCCGAGCAGCAGCAAACAAGGCGAGGGGAACTTTGATAATTCACAGCCAGAACCTGGATGGAAGACGATATACCTCAGGGCAGGACAGCGTGCACAAGGGCACTGGGCTCCGAATGCATACGATGACGACCCGAAGTCACCAGCAGCGGATCCCACGAGCCGCAAAAGGCCCCCGAGACTGCCTGACCTCGACAAGTATGAATTTAAAGTGATTATCAAGCCGAAAGACCGTTTGGACCTAAAAATGTGGGGTGGGAGTGTGCACCCACTTAACGTCGCGTTCGAAAACGCGTTACATGGCAAGACGCTACGCGCCAAACCTTACATCAGAGTTATTGAAGAGCAAAACATCATCATCGCGGCAACTTCCCATGTCGAAGACGCCACAGTACTTGCGAAGTCGATCACATCAACCTAGACGGGAAAAAGTACCACATCAATGCCTACGTGAGAACACCGCAAGACTCATGCAAAGGGGTGGTGCACGGGATTGACCCCAAGGCATCAGACAGAGACCTAGAGAAAGACTTTTCCTCAGAAACCCACGAAATATTAGGCGTCCGAAGGCTCGGCAGATCCAACTCGGCGGTGATACTGTTCAGTGGATACAAAGTCCCTTTCTTTGTTACGTACGCGTGGATCGAGCGCAAATGTTTTCTTTATAGGAAAACTAGACCGTTTTGCGTACTGTGCGGCAGGGAAGGACATAGACCGGACGTCTGCCCCAGCCCAGCTGAATTGAAATGTGACTCGTGCGGCAAGCTGAATTCCGGGGAAGCTCACAATTGCACCCCAACTTGTGCGGCATGCCAGGGGAATCACCACACCTACTCAAGGGAATGCAAAGCAAAGTTTCTGGATCCCATCAATAAGCCTAGGAAACATCAACATTTCGATGATCAGGACGAGAAACCGACAACCAGTGGCACCAGCAAGAACTACGCGGCAGCTGTACGCACCAGCCGAAAAGAGCAGTTCGACAAGAAGGAATCCAGAAGAGCGGCCTCCAATTCTACGTCGAGGTCAAGTTAAAATCAAGTCTAGTCAACGTCGCAACTCGTCAGGCCGATCCGGAACGGAAGAGTCAAGACATCATAAAGAGCAGGGGACCACCAGGTCGGTCTCCTTTGCATCTAAGGCGGATCCACCGGCACAAAAGACGCCACGCACCCGAGAACGCGGACCGTCTTCTGAGAAGCAAGAAGACTCAAGACACATCGTAAAGGTGGGCTATGCTGGGTTGCCTCCATCCCTCCCCGGAAACGCGATATCTAAGGAGTTTAACGACCTGAAAGCAGAAGTTATTCAGCTAAAAAAAACAAAACGAGGCGTTGCGAGCTGAACTTAAATTTGTCAGGCTGCAGTCACAAACAACTCACGACAAAACACCCGAAGCCCGGCCAAACTCACAGTCAGTTTATGAGCGCGTCATTGCAGAGCTGAGGGCTGACAGAGAGGAGCAGGATAAAAAGTTCCTACAAGTTATTCAGATGGTCAAAAACGAGCTCGCAAACGAGTCCGCCAACACTAGGAAATACACAAACTCTGCCATTGCCACAGTCCGAGACGAATTCAAATCGAAACTCAACGAGTGCAATTCAAGAATTAGGAAATCCAAATATGCCGACAGGCACCCACTTCCAGAAGAGGACGAATAAGGACCATGGCACATAGGCGACAGGAAACAATTATTTGGCAATAGAATTGTCGGGGATTTAAAAAGAAAAAAGCAAGAGTCGAGTACAGCTAAACTAGATTCCTTCTGAATCAAAACTACTACTTTGAACGTCATATCTGCTGCATATCACTAGCAGTACATGTGTAGCAAGCACACTCTTGCACCACTGATTACACCAGTACACTCTAAGCTATCCACCTAGACTCCGTGCATCTATAATTCTTTTCAAACGTGTGCAACTTGCATGGTGTAGCAAGAGTGATGTTCTCGATATTCAATCACTACAGGGGAAATGCCAAGAAAGCATTTCATTCACAAACCAACTTTTTAATGCGGACAATTACAGTGAAATGACGCATGTCACTATACAAGCATTGAACCCGGCTGTTTTTGTAGCACACAAGTGTGCAGTACAGAATGTTGGAAACTTGGGCACCCTACTGGCTGAATGCACTGTATTCCCCGCCACGTAAAGCCGGGACCAAGTGTAGCACTGAGCCACCAGTGACCTTACAGTCTGCTGCAAATTTTTGAGTGGAACCGGTCGCCCTTAGGGCATTGCACACTATAGTGAAAGTTATCGGGTAGTGGTCACTCGACGTGCCACAGTCAACTCGCGACCGTGAAGACATCCCAACCCGATTAACAGCGAAAGTCAAATCAATCGCTGAACGCGAATGAGCGCGAATAAAAGTTATAGCACCGCTGTTGTGACAACGAGCATCATTTGCAGACATCTATGACCGAAGTACTTGCCCACTGATATCTGTGCGGGAACCCCATATAAATAACATGGTGTGAATTGAAGCCTCCCGCAAAAACCACGTTGTAAACTTAATGCGCAATAAAGCACCCAAGCAATCCGTTCTAGGAACGCCAGCATGGAGGTAAATATTCGCAACTGTTAGAGCGGCACACTGCGGTACAAGGATATCAACTGCAAATATCTACAATCCGAGCGCATTATATGTTGTGACACATTCGCGCGGTGAAATAATTTTGATGAAATCAATGTCAACCCCCCCCCCCCCCCGTTCGTGCGATCAGCTCTAAACACACGGAAATTCTTAAGTGATTAGGACCGATTAGGAGAGAGCCGGGTTTCTTGCAGTAAAATAATGTATCGGCTATTCATAAGTAAGAGCCGCTGTAAATCATGGAACTAATATGCGATTGAGCGACAACTCCATTTGACGACGGTTTGTTCATTTATTTATTTATTCTGGTCGAATAATTACGGAGAGGAGTGGGTAGTAAAAAACATACAAGAAAAATATTGGTACAGAAGAATTGGGTTATACAATCACTAACAAAATTCTTAATTAACTCGGACATTGTAATGGATGCAATGGAAGCAGGAAGGTGGTTCCATTCCTTAGCTGTCTTGGGGATGAAAAGGCGAAATGGATGATGGTGCGACTGCTTGGCATTTCAACCTTGAACTGATGGCCGCGGCGGGAAGGAATATATGAAGGCGGCAGAAGTAGCGAGTCTCTGAGATGAAAGTTATAATGGTATATTTCGTGCCCCCTCCTCACCCCACCCCACCTGGACCTGCCTCACCAGGAACCGATGAGAGTCGAGAGGACGCTGCAGCAAAGTTCTAGGAGAAGCAGGACGCTACAGGGGTCGACGGGTCGCGGCGAAGAAGGTATACGGCACACTCGGAGGCTTGATCCGGTCGTCTCGATTTAGGCGGGTCGCGTACCAAGACCCAAGACGTACCTCGAGCAGCACGATGTGGTCGTTGCTTTGCTCAGTAAACATGGCATGTACCCACGCGGGGGGACTGGCCAATGTACGGTGGTGAATGCCAAGGAAGTATATGCACAGGGAAAAAAAAAGGCGTTAGGGGACGAAATATAATAATGGAATGTTTGAAACTGAAAATACTTGTTGAAAAAGTCATATAAATTCAACAAATTTGAAGCACCAAGAATGGAATAAAATACAGTTTTTGGACATGCGGCAGCATTTTATGCGCAGTTAACATGGTAACCGACCAGTTGCAATAATGTAATCACGAAGGCAGCCGCGAACACTACTTAACGAGAATCCCTTGGCGCTCGCACCGAACGAGAAAAGAGCTGGAAGAGGGATTCCTAACGTCGAAAGAGCGACCTATATATACTGCTTTCTCTGAAATGCAAACCGCCGGCAGGAGAGGAGAAAATGTTCTATTGTTTCAACTTCCCCAGATGAGTCATAAGGGTTTGTCGTAGCGAGCCCGCATCTGCATAAGTACAAATTTATGCGAGGGATTATGCATTGCAGAAGAGTCAGTGGCGCCTAAAACAGCCTTGATTTATACGACCGGGCATTTCATAGGTGCTTTAAGTGTTGAAAATCATGGCTATTGAGCAACTGATCACTCAAGCTGGCTGATATATGTTGGAACCGCTGGAAACGATAAGTCTTCAAAGCAGTTAGATGAGCGACGGGATGAATTACAGGGGCGCTGAGAGCTGACCTTGCCAAAATAGACACCAGAACGACTAGGTACCCAGACAGAACGGACCTCGCTCACTGTACGCGGAACAAAAACCTTAAGGGAACGATTAAATAGATATTTATCGGAAGTTTGGAGAGAGACTAAAATGAAAGGCAGTGTGGCAAGGATAAGAGCCCATGCTACATGGCTCAGGATTTTGAGAAGAGCCAAACCAAAAGCCAAAACCTCTGCAAAGAATGTAGGAGTATAACCAGGGATACGAACGGAATAGCTCCAAGCCAGATCCTGGGAATATAGCTTAATCGGCGCCTTCTTACAGCTCCCAGAGGCATCAGTGGAGAGAACAGTGTGACGAACAAAATTCTCTAGGTATTCAGCAACAAGGAGGAGATTTGCGGGCACATGTTTAGCATGGAACGGAAATATAGGGTCGTAATAGAAGACGGGGTCAGCCTGCGTATCAGCGACTCGTTGCAAGGAGATCAGATCGACCTGAAGCGGGCTAACAGGTTCCCGTGAACATAACTTGCGGAAGCTGATAACGTGGCCAATGATTAGCGAAACAGGTGTAAATGGTATAGAAAAATGGGAGTATTAACGCCGGGAGCCGGGTCAAAGGACCTAAGGAAAGTACGCACCGTGAGAAGTTGGAAGCTGGAATAGAGATCTGGAATACGGGTTTCTAGATAAAGGTCAGCGTTTGAAGATGATTTTTGGAGCCCGAAGCAGAGCCGTAGGGCACACCTTTCTAGTAAGGCTAAGGGGCTGCAGTTTGCAACTTGCCCTACCAGAGAACAGGACGCAACCAGCTTCCAGAATCGGTCTCATATATAAGCCTTATACAGAAACAGTAACATGTCGCGAGACATGCCAAAATTTTTATTGCCTACTCGCGTAAACCGGCCCAGAGCACGTTTCCCTTTAGTAACATTATTCTTGATATATTGACGCCCAGAAGGGGCCGTCTGCTGCAATATTTTAAGAATAAAGATGAATATTGCGCACGTTCGCGCCCATGAGCGAACGTAATCCATGAAAAACGCTGCACTCCGAACTACAAAATATGATAACCGAAACATTCTGCTCAAACGTCGCGGTGATATATGCACATAGTGCAATTAGAAATCCATATCTTAGATGAGAGTTGGAAGACGTTAGCGCCTTGCCCTGGACCACTTTTCGGGCTCACCTTTACCACCCTGCTCTAACCTCTGAGCCATCCTGGCGGATTTTAACGGTATCGACAACTGACCAAAACGGACCATGGGATTACGGTGAAAATAAATAGGTCTTGCTTGACGTACCATCAGCAACGAACGAAACGCGAACAAGAAAACTGAAGTTCCGAACAAAAGCACTAACGTATTAGCTCCTGGAGGGGAAACACAAGTGAGGTTGATTAACAGTTTTAATGGACCGTCTTCGCGCCTTCTAACTGAATTTCTCCTCTGTTAGTATTGAGGTGATCTTAGGAGCTTGTCATTTTGCTCTTCGTGGTTAAATTCTCTTGTTCGCGTTTTGTTTGTTGCTGACGGTAAATTGACAGACTCGGGCATACTAGCACCGATGGAATAAGGATTTGCAATTTCGATTTGACAAAGCAGGGCAGGGCAGGGCAGGCAGTTCCAAGGCTGCCCAATAACAATGGGAAACACAGTGCAAAGTCCCCCCCCCCCCCCACCCGGCAGCCTTTACGATTAAAGAAAGTTATCAGCTTCCCCAAATCCAAAACGGCTCTAAGCCGTTCAGAACCTTTTTTTTTTCTTTCTTGCTCTTTCCCGCCTCTCGGGGAAGAGATTAGGTGATGTCTCTAGTTTGCAATATTTTTTCTTATTTTCATTCTGTATGTACGAAGTTCTTTCTTGACTATAACTGCACCCCTTTGTCTAAAATGATTTGTGTAACACAGGCTGCCAGCCTCTTTCCCTCTCTATTTCCCTCTCCACCTGCGCTCGAATCTCTAGACCCCCTTCGATGGAGCCAAACTAAGCTGTGCGTGTGCCCATCACGTTACCACACTCTGGTAAAATCAGTGTTCTTCGATCCTACAGAGTGGGAAACTGGTTCGAAGCCTGACTCACGGAGTAACGTAGATAGGAGCGCCGACTCAGGTCGCCACGCCAACGTGATGCGCTGTGCGGTGCCACCCTATTGATGTGCTTTAATGCCACCCCAGCGTTGCACTGCTCTCCCACTCCTCTTCCATGCGCTTCCCGACGCACCTTTGTGCCTATTTTCCCCGACGGCCGTGTCTCGATGCAGGCGAAACGCAAACCGATGTGCTGTACCGATGAAAGTGCGCGTTAAAGATCCCCAGGTGTTCGAAATTATTCCGTAGCCCTCCACCATGACACCTTTTCCTCTATTTCTTGTTTCGTTTCCTCCTTTATACCTTCCCTTAAGGCGCGGTTAAGGTCTCCACCGAGCGGTGTGTGACGTCACTGCGCCATTTCTTCTCCTTAATAATAATAATTGGTTCTGGGGGAAAGGAAATGACGCTGTATATTCTCATATATCGGCGGACACCATTTCCTCTCCTCAAAAAGCGATTTCCTTCCTTGCACGCGAGACTGGCGTGTCCCAACGTCAACGGCAAAGCCCTCACGGGCAACGTAAGATTTCGGCCTAGTTGGAATCAGTTCGGAGTGAACAACCGCGCTGTTTGAATGCGCAAGAGACGCGCCTTGACGGCAGCCACGCCCATCCCGTGCCGCCGTAACAGATGACGGCTGGCACCATGGCTGACACGCTGTACGGGATAAAATTCGCGGGAAGTTTGGTTGTAGCTTGGTTCAAGCCTCGAGGCGCGGTTTTTTAGGCGTGATTTTTCTTCGCCAGTGAGTAAACAGCTGTGACCATTCAAGGTTGGAATTGTGCAAAAGAGAGAGAAATACTGAGAGCGAGAGCATAGTGAGGAGCCGTTCTTCAGAGCTGTAAAGCGACGCTCGCCTCGCTCACAAGCAGTGCCTTGAAACGCTCAGGGAATTGTGCGAACGAGGTATATAAGGTTTCTTTACGCGTCTGTTATACAGACAGAAGTTGTTTTATTTGTTCGGTGCGTGAAGGGTCAGCAATCGACAGAACAAGGGTCACCCCTGCACCGCGTCATATTACAGATGTATGAAGCCCATACACAGGAATTGGATGGCCATGGGCGACGGGTTTTTACAATCCCTGTACGGTAAGATGAGAACGTAGAACACTGTACCGATAGTCACCTTTGATTTAGAGTCAGCTTGTTTGGGATACACCGTAAGAGAATTAATAGAATGAGACAGCAATCAAGGCCTTGCAGACAAAAGGGCTCCAAGACTCCGATAGAAAAAAAAAATCTGCCCCCCATGAACACCATTATAGTGCTGTATTCTTTTCAAATGCTCACTTGTATTTCTGTAGCCAGCGTGCGCATGAAAATCTGCGTTGAAGGAAAGTTTCACGGTGAAGCAGAGCCCGCTTAACAGCAGCGGGAGCAGCGCTAGTGCAGGCACCTGAACATGCCCCTTGTTAAGCGCATGCTTCGAAGGAAACGAACTGATAGCGCCCCATGACGCCACGTCACTCTGTTGCGACAACCACGTGCCGTAGGGTTTGTTTTGCAGAACTTTGACTACAAAAGTTCGTTTCGCGGGCACCCTTTTAAAGCCAGGCGCCGAGATTGAACTCGGAGGAAACTGAAAATCTGTTCGAATTAGCGGGAGGCTTTCTAATGCTCTGGATGGTGACGGCACCAAGTCGTCAGTTAAAATTAAGCGGCTCCTCTAATCAAGAGAGTTGCAATAACAAGAGTTCACTGTAACGCAAATACTGGAAGATTGAGAACTCCATCCAATTTTTTCCGGGGTAAAAATCGATTGTGCGGCGCTTTTCTGGTTATGTTGATGTTTGTTGACAGCAAAATGCGCGTTTACTGTAAGAAAGTTGTATTTAAAAATAGAACCTTTATCCCCGCCATTCGATTCGGACTCGTGAGGTGAAGGCCGAAAAGGACTCCGTGATGAGCGCAGGAAGTAAAGACGGTGTAACCTAGCCTCAGGGATCCGCGTCAAGCACTTTCTTGCTGTCTTGACGTCACCGCAGCTTGCATGCGAAAAGGGCCGGTGGTGCCCCCCCCCCCCCCCCCTTGTATTCTTTTGTAGCGATAGCTACATTACGCTAGCATTTCGAGCCTTCAGCGTGGCGGCGCCACCACGCTGTCAGGTGGTTGGTCACGTGGTGCGGAGCAGCTACCCAACGTTAATAGACTAGGAACCTAGTCTAGTAACGTTGGGCGAAACCGAGGTGCCACAGGTGTGCACATGCGCTGTGTCAAGTGGGACGAAGATGAAGAAGGAACGCTCAGCCAAACGAAGCGGCGAAAGACTGACTTTGCAATTCAACTCAGCGAGTTCCACTCGGCCAGATGTAGCTATCGTGTCACTCCAGGTTTAACCAGAGCTAAACCACCACCAATTTTTTTTACCTCTTCCAGGTTATAAAAGCTCCTTGTTCAGCGAGAGAAGCCACTTCTACCGGTGCAGACCAACTTTTTTTTTTCTCAGGGTCACATTAACTTGATTTTTTTTACTTGTTTCAGCCATATTTCTTGAACTGATGCGTTATTTGCACGACCGTGCCTGCGAGTGCATGCGCTCCACATGTACTACGCGTGAAGGGCGCGCTGAACGTATTGGCAGAATGTGACCGTGAAACAGCCAGTCCGGGCATCAGAAACGACTTCATCGTGAAGTTTACATCGAACATATATAAATTGCACCGAAAAAAAAGGCACTGCTTCACTGCGTACTAACAAGCATCAGTCGTGTGCAAATACAGTAAAGCTCAAAGTTTACCTTTGGCGTACATCTGACAGTCACACTGGCCTCTTGCTCCTTCCTCATTTTTCGTAAAGCTCGCGTTCATGTGTGATGTCACACAATGAAACCGCCTCTTCCACTCCTTGCAGTCGCGCCAGCGTCTTGTCGACTATTGCCTGCAGTACATGCACCACATTGCAGAGCAGTAATGAAACACGGAGTTAGCCTCTTCCAAAGCCGAATTTCTATCATTCACTCGATAACTCGATAACTAAGCTGACTGTGGGCCAATGCAGTAATCGTTTAATCGGAAGGTTAGCCTGCCAGCCTACGGCTTTGTAAGATATAAACGTGCAATAATTTTTGTTTGCGGCTGTGCAATCATCGATGCACGAAATGAACGCATCGTAGACAGGGAAAAGCTTCCATCAGAGGGATTAAGAACACACCTCCACGCAACCGCTAGGGGAGCAGAAAGGAGCGACATCTTGACGCGGTGTGTTGAACGCTGAAGGCGGTAGTCGAGCTGCGCCGTTGGTAAGTGGCGCTGTAGGCCTTCGTCGGGAAGTCGGGAATAACCACTGGCGCCGGGGCGTAGGGAACAGTTCGAACATGTAGGCTTGGTGCGTCAATAAACTTCCTGAGCAGCGATGGATTAAGGGGAGGCGGGGGGCGGCTGCAGCCCAGGGCCTCAACTCGGACAGTATAAGGGGGCCCATTTATTCTAATCTGCTTATAGGATATGGAACCATGGGCAACGGAACTTCGAGCGATATGTATGAAACAGCGCAGGCCATTTGTTCCCGCTGACAGTCGCAACAAGAGCGGAGAAGAGGTCGCGTACCTGGATGCCGAAGTGAGCCGAAGTCCAGCGGATGCGCGACCACCGAGTCGACGGTCGTGGTGTGTGTGGCCTTTTATTACCCGTGCCACATGCGCACTAGAAGTAACCGCAGATGTTTGTAGCCTTAGGTTTGCCTATGCCATTATTTTCGGAGCTGGCGCTTCACGTCCACCAGATTTAATGACATTATTATTTATTGACAGATTTAACAATACAGATTCGTGACTATAAGAGAGGAGATTAAAATCAAATAAATCGTATTATACGAAACAACAATTACGACGACGGTCGTGCAGGGAGGAACGTTGCGGAACTTGCCCACCCCGTCGGGTCGAGCACTCTGCCCACAACCTGAGTGGGTTCAGTGTTGATCTTTTCGCCGAACTCTCGTAGGTACTTGTCCGAGCTGCTGACCATGTCGCGCACAGACTGACGAATCTCGTGGAAGCGCTTGGCTGGAGGCTTGGCCGTGCGCTTGATCATCTCGGCGGTCTGACTCTCGTCGAGCTTCTTCCGACAGTGCTGGCCTTCGGCCAGCTCGCACACCTCCAGAGGAATGTAGAGCGGATGCGTCGGGCTGCCACTCTGCACGCAAGGGAAGTTCGGGTACGACAAGCGCCTGTAGCGGCTCTGGAAGTAGTCGGCGACGGAGATCTGACTACCTTCTGATTCAAAATAGATGTCCTTCGCAGGTTCCCTCGTGATCTTGACCACTTTGTACTTGCGCGGGTACGGAAGGTGCGTCACTTTGACACGGAGTCCCTTGAGCTCCCTATTCAGGCGCACGTACTGGTTGTCCCGCAATGACCGGAAGTCCGCGGGCGTCAACACACGACGGCTGTCGCTTAAGAACCTGCACATGAAGTCGACCAGTGGAAGCGACTCGTAGAATGCTGTTGCTGACATGTCGACGTTAAGCATGGGCTTCCATTGGGCGGGTCGAACACTCGTGTAGTAGCCAAACCACACCTCCCGGCCTCCTCCGAGGTCATTGTGCTCTTTGGGTCCCGGCGGTCTGAAGAACGAGCGTCCAACCGGTGCAAGGTTGATCGAGGGGCTGTGCCTCAAGACGATGTCTATGGCCTGGAGGACTTCCGGGGGCACAGTTTGTACGCGCTTTTTGAAGACGCCATGCAGGGCCTCCAGGTTCACTGTGGCCACGTACTGGATCTTGATTATAAACTTCTGGGATCTTTGGTCTTCCTCGAGGTCGACAGTGAATGTCCGCTCGCGAAAGTTGACCTGGCGGCGCGTGTACAGGTTCTTGCGGCCATCAAAAGCCGGGATGCAGTTGGCCAGGTCTTGCCGGTACTTCTTTACTAGGAGCTCGATGACAATCCTGTTGATCTTCGTGCTGAGACATCGGTACTTTTTCTGCTCAGGAACCTTGGTCTCCTGGGCAGTCTCCGAGGAGATGTCGACGTCGTAGTGGTAGACGATGCCAGTCGGTATCTCAATGCTGAAGTGGTTGGCCAGAAGTTGTATGGTCCGGCCCAGCTGGCTGTGGGCAGGGCGCCGCGGGAAGTGAGAGGGCAGGGTTCGCTCGAGCTCCTGCGCCGTGATTGGTGGTAATTAGAGCAGGGCATGAAGAAATAAGTAGGCATGCACTGTTTCGTGTGTTGAGCGTCACATAAGTTAGGCCGAATGGTCTTCGGTCTACACTACAGTGCAGGACCGGTTCCGGTGAGTATTAATGGGAAAAGCCTCCTGCACCCTGTGTGTTGTAGCGAGCCCGTTAAAGGACGGCACTTCATGAATACCTTAAAGTGAGAATGTTATAAACGTTTTGTGCAAGCGAATTTATCTGTAGTCAAAATTTAAATTTCAGCGTCTTCGAGCCTTTCCATCTCCTTTCGCCACTCGTTTCTTGCTCACAGGTCGGCGCTCTTCAGCCAGCCCTACCCACTCGGCCCCACCGCCGGCTGCCGACCCGTTCGGGGATTCCCCCGGCGTGTGTGTGTGTAGGGGGGGGGGGGGAGGGCTTTCTGACCCGCTGAACCGACGCTTATTACTGGCACCGGCCATAGTAGCTGTTTTCCTTCTGAATTTAACCGACAGACAGATTTGAACTTCTAGAAATACGCACGAGAGCGAGGCGGAGAAATGCGCGGGCGTGAAAAAGTCGCTGGAAAGAGCTCGCCAACCTTCGCTCGGTATTGTGGGTACTGTGCTCAATGTAGAAATATTTGGTTCAGGTGTTTGTGACGAGAGAACGTAGTGGTTGAGCAAGGTTATGTACGCGGTAGGTCAAAAGTTCAGGGGCCACAGCGTTTGCTTTTTTCATCGGCATGTTGCATTTAAGATGCCAAAAAAGCTATCAGGGTTCGCAGAGTATAGAACGATACCTCGTCCGCCCTCTACAGATATTTTGAGTCTTTGGGGGTGTCATGTCTGCCTGATTATGCAGCTCAAAAACAGACCCTATGGCCTGAGAACTTCTGACCGACCCTGTACTTTCCTCGGAAGGTATTTCAGAGCCTTGTGCCATCTTGAGCACCTATGACAGGGACCATCGGGACGATTGCAAAATAAGGGAACCGCACTGCGTGGTCGGGATGTCCAACAAAAAGCGAGAGAGTAATTACACGTTCTTTCTTTCTCTCCCTTAATTTCTTTATTCAGGGAACCAAGGCCATGATGGCGCCACAGATGTGGAAGCATTTCTTGCAAAGTTTCTGAACCACTCAAATGGTAATTGCGGGCGATTTTGAATGTGTTTAGACGTGGTATTGTGTTCCCATTCCCATCACATTTCTTAAGAGTCCCTTCTCTGTGCCTCAAAAACCGTTTTTCAAAAACCTGAGTAGAAGCCCTTTAAAAGAGGAAAAACAAGGAACGCGGAAACCAAAACTGGGTTTCTCCCAAAGTATGGCGTCAAGATTGAAGCTTGTCGTCATGCATACTGTCGCAGAACCTCTCGTCGCGCTGCCTGACTAAACTGGAGACTAAGCGACAGACCACTGGTTGTGTGAAATGATCAAAAACAAAGGACTTAATTTTCTTCTTCTTGAGCAAACTCTGAGCAAATATCGAGGGGCATGCAGCTGGTGACGTCACACGTCCAAGGTCGCCCACAGAAATCGTCCCGATTGGGGCGACAAAATTTTAAAAATTTAATTATTCGTTATGAAACAAACCGGCGCCCGGCGGCGAAGCTCGGCACAAGGAACTACCGTGGAAATTTCGGCATTCGTGGAGGTCGGAAAGATGCCGCAGCCGCCCATTAACAGCGAAAGATGAATAACAGGAATCTTTCTGTGAAATGAGAATGTGCCGGCGGGTAATTTAAAAGAATCAACTCCAGCTACAGGCCAAGGAAACATCACATTGCCAGAGTGGATATATGGGCCCGACAGTGCATAATTTCGCTGGGATTAAAAGCCCATTTAACTCGTGGATAAAAAAGACAATACACTGATAGCGGTGGCTCAGTGGTTAGGGCGCTCGGCTGCTGTCCGGTGTTCCCAGGTTCGAACCCGACCGCGGCGGCTGCGGCTGCGTTTCGATGGACGCGAAACACTAAGGCGCCCGTGTGCTGTTCGATGTCAGAGCACGTTAAAGATCACCAGGTGGTCGCAATTATTCCGGAGCCCTCCACTACGGCACTTCTGCCTTTCTACTTTCACCCCCCCCCCTTTGTCCCTTCCCTTTCGGCGCTTTACGGGTGTCCGCCTATATGTGAGACAGGTACTGCGCCATGTACTGCGACAGGTACTGCCCCCCGCCAAAAAAATTAATTTGCATTAGCTCAATAATAATAATTATAACTGGTTTTCAGGGAAAGGAAATGGCGCAGTATCTGTCTCATATATCGTTGGACACCTGAACCGCGCCTAAGGGAAGCGATAAAGGCGGGAGTGAAAGAAGAAAGAGGTGCCGTAGTGGAGGGCTCCGGAATAATTTCGATCATCTGGGGATCTTTAACGTGCTCTGACATCGCACAGCACATGGGCGCCTTAGGTTTTTGTCTCCATAAAAACGCAGCCGCCGCGATCGGGTTCGAAACGGGGAACTCCGGATCAGTAGCCGAGCGCACTAACCACTGAGCCACCACGGCGGGTTGGATTAGCCCCGCTAATCCAGGATATACAAAGCGAAAGCGAGATTGAGGTCTCCACTGACCCACGGAGCCGGTTGTGCGTCTTTCCTTTCATGAAAATGAACGGTCTTTGCAAAGTTGTCAACGCCAATGAATTCTATGAACGCCGTCGGCTCACTTGTTTTGTTTGGTTTTTGAGGAAAAGAAATGGCACAGTAAACGTCTCCCATCCCGGTGGACACCCGAACCACGCCGTGAAGGTAGGGATAAAGGAGGCAGGGAAAGAGGAAAGAGAGAACAAAATTGAAAGTTGGATTTTGAGGAAAGGCTCGGCGGTGCGCAGCGGCGGGACACCTGTGGCTCGGTGCTACTAGCGGCGAATGCGCAGTAGTGATTAGGGAGAGAAATGCGCTCTGTGTCATCACTGCTCCTTGTTCATGCGCAGCACGGCTGTCCAGGTATCACGCGAAACAGCTCAACCTGCGACCAGTAAAGCTTTCGCTTTAAAAACAATTTCTCACGGTGGCAACACAACACTCGGCCGCCGGTGTGTAGGTACTGAACCCAAAGGCTAAACCTGACGACGCACCTATTGCTTGAGCCACCCTTTATCCAGGCGACGACTGAGGCCCTGAACCTCACAGAAGAATCTGTGAAATTTGAAATTTGGTTTTTGGGGAAAGGAAATGGCGCTGTATCTTTCTCACATATCGGTGGACACCTGGAGCGCGCCGTAAGGGAAGAGAAAAAGGAGTGAGTGAAAGAGGACAGGAAGAAAGAGGTGCAGTAGTGGAGGGCTCCGGAATAATTTCGACCACCTGGGGATCTTCAACCTACACTGACATTGCACAGCACACGGGCGCCTTAGCGCTTCTCCTGCATCGAAACGCAACCGCAGCAGTCGGGTTCGAACCACTCATCTAAATACGGTCGTTACAACACAAACTTCGCTTTTAAATTTCACCCACTCGCCTTGCCCTCCTCATTGTTGACCAAGGAAGCCGTAGCGGTTCTGAAACGTTGTTCGTGATCTTGAATTTGTTAGCAGAGTAAATCTTGTTTCACTTCCAGAGCGCCCTATACGTCATGCACTACCACGATTCTTGCTACCCACACCACTTTTCAGTAGTAAAAACTAAGCCCTGCATAGTCGGCTGCAGCTCCAGAAAGAAGCGACGGATGCCCTACAAAGGACGCCTTGTAGCCAACGGCGTCGGCCGATTCTGCGGACGCCGCTGTCAATCTGTTTAAACGGTGGTTCATCTCCTTTCATCTGCCACTCCCTGAGATGTCACACAGGTCCAAGACGATTGACTAACCATGGCGTCATGAAAACCAGTCATCGCCATTGGCTGGAGGGCCTCTTTCGAGGGGCACATGCCGCTTCGTTCTTGAGTTGTATTATACCCGGGTTCGGTTCTCGTACCTTGCGTGTAAGTCGATGTTTCGGACAGGTGAGCTTTCCTCTAGCCTTCAAGCTCACAGTTGAACCTCTTTGTAACGAAGCGGTTTATAACGAAACAACAGATATAACGAAGAAATTATGTTTGCACGTGGAAGCTCGGCCAAGAGCGGATATAACGAAGCTACAGCTATAACGAAGTAATCGCCGGAAACCTTCAACTTCGTTGTAAAGAGGTGCTACTGTATATGGACCGCTGGCATAACGAACTGTAAAGCATGAGTTATGACGAAATAATGGATGTAACGAAGTAATTACGATTCCCCTCGGAAACTCGGTCAACACTGCATACAACGAAGTAACAGCCGGGAACGAACTTCTACGTTGTTATACGAGGTTAAACGAGATACATAGCATATGGCTCAAGTTGAAGCCCTTTTCGGCAAGCAGTACGCACCCTGATCTTGACATCGTCGCCGGGCGTGGTCTTGTCGCCAGCTTCGGGTGTTTGCTCTGTCACCGCAACGGGCGGCGTGCACGGCGGCGACGGTGGTGGGGCAGCTGCTGCCGGCTGACAGCCACTCACAGCGGCTACCGCGGATGCAGGCCAGGGGCTGCTGGCAGCTACGTTGGCGGCACCAGCGGCGGCCCCGTGGCTGGGTCGGTAGCCGCCGGGCTCCACGCTGGGCCGAGCGCTGCGCTCGGCGGCGGGGGTCTGGCTGTCGCTGACGGCGCGCGGCTGCGGGCTGGCCGCAACGCCCTGCTGCAGTGCTTGCTCGAACGAAACCCGCGAAGGACCGGCGGGCGAAGCGGTGGCTTGGTTGCCACCGCTGACGGAAGGCACCGCTGCGAGCCGAAAATGCCCATTTGACGTCGGCTTGATATATCTGCTGCGTTTTCGATCATAGCGATTGTTACGACACGCAATATACACCGCCGAAAGCAGAAGACTGGACAGCCGTCGCCCTAGCTCGGTAGAGCACCGGACGCGAAATTCAGAGGTCATGGGTTTCGGACCGCACCGGCGGCAAATGGTTGTTTTTCTTCTGCTTTCTAATCAATTATCTTTAAAAAGTTTCGTCTCTTTATGGGGGTTTAGCGTCGCAAAGAGATTCTTTAAGAAGTTATTGCCCTATTAAGCCCCACTGATGAAGACCACAAATTATTTTATAAAAAACATCCCCTACGCTTTTTGGTTCGGTAACTGTTGGCTTGAGTCATGCATGTCATAACGAGCACCTCTTGTTCCTTGCCTTGCTAAGCGTCTTGAGCCTGAGATGCTTGCTAAGCGTCTCAGGCTCGTCCATGGGAGCGCCTGGATGGACAGCCGTTCTAGAGTATACACCCACACGACCACGTGGCTTAGACGTAGTATCACATGGTCTTACACCTCCATTGAATGTGTTGAAGGTCAAAGGTGAACCCAAATGTCACCCAATGTACCACGTATGGTCATACACGGCTAACGTGGTTGGGCTGAAGGTCATTCAATGTTCTTCTCCGGCCTATGCGACGACTGCTTTACCAAACGTGGTGAAGCTTATCGCTTCGTGTTCAACAGCAGTGACTTCTTTAGTTTATTTTATTCTAGAGCGCAGCTCGCCCGTTCCTGCGTTCCGCGTCGTAGTCAGTGTAACATGCTACCTGACAGCTGACGTGTTGGCAGGCAGTAGCAGAGCGAAGCGCCACCTGACACGGCGAGAGGAATGGACAGCCGGAAGGCGGCTGCTACCGGACGATTCCGGAGTGTGGCTAGCAACGTAGCACGACACCTGCCAAGCGGTAACAGACAGCTTGCGAAGAGCTGCGCTCAAATTCCGAATTACCGTCTGCCGTAATCGGCCTTCGATTTTTTAAAGTGGAAGCTTTACTGGCCGCTAACTTGCGATTTCGCCGTGGCGGTACTAGGAGGAGGCACATGACGGCACAACGGGCGCCTCGCCGCGGATATTTCTCTCTCTCTCGCTCCCTAGTCACTACTGCGCATGCGCCACTAGTAGCACCGAGCTGTTCACTTGTTCGCTCAGCGGAAACGCCCAGGCACACACTCTCGCTCGAGATCTCAGCTGCCGAGCCGAGAGTATGATCAGCCACCCTGCTTCCGCTGACACTAATATCCCACGCGCTTCACTATCTCTACTCACCACTTACACGGACATACTCCAGCACTACAGACTCCAAAGGTGCATATATCCTCCCGCACACCGCGATCTAACAAGGCGCGAGGCCGTCCAATGGCGCAAACTACAAACTGGCAGCTTCCCACACCCCCTCTTATACAGCAGGATCTTTCCGGAACAGATAGCCCCCATGTGTAAACACTGCTCAACTCCGGCCACACTCATACACATGGTGTGGACTTGTCCACATTACAACAGAGACAACGCAAACACCCCAGAGACGTGGGAGTCTCTCCTGTGTACTTCCAAGCCAGCAGACCAACGCTGGCTTATCCAGCGCGCGGTGGAGGCCGCGGCATCCCAAAGGATCCCCGCCGACCTCCTCTAAGTCAGCGCAACCGGTCCTTTGACTGGTCCCCTGTTTTTGGGCGCAATAAAAGAGTTTACCTACCTACCTGTTCACTTCAACCGAGCCACAGGTGTTCCGCCGCAGCGCAGTGCCGCGTTTTCCCTCAAAATCCAAGTTTCAATTTTCAGTTCTCTCTTTCTTCTTTCCCTCCCTCCTTTATCGATTCCTTTACGGCGCGGTTCGGGTGTCCGCCGAGATAAGTGAGACGGTTACTGTGCCATTTCCTTTCCTCAAAAACCAAACAAAACAAGTGAGCAGATGGCGCTCATAGAATTCATTGCCGTTGACAACTTTGCAAAGGCCGTTCATTTTCACGAAAGGGAAGGCGCACAACCGGCTCCGTGGGTCAGTGGAGTTACCCGCCGCGGTGACTCAATGGTTAGAGCGCTCGGCTACTGATGCGAAGTTCCCGAGTTCGAAGCCGACCGCGGCGGCTGCCTTTTTTTGGAGGTAAAACGCTAAGGCGCCGGTGTGCTGTGCGATGCCAGTGCACGTTAAAGATCCCCAGGTGGTCGAAATTATTCCGGAGCCCTCCACTACGGCACCTCTCTCCCTTTCTTCTTTCACTCCCTCCTTTTTCTCTTCCCTTACGGGACGTTTCAGGTGTCCAACAATATAGGAGACAGATACTGCGCTATTTCCATTCCCCCTAAATCAATTATTATTCCTTTGCTCAAAGCCATCGCCGTCTAGAACATTGCCAACGCCAACGCCAATGAACACAGTGAACGCCGACATCTATCGTTTTGTATATCCTGGATTAGCTGAGCGAGTCCACATTATTTTTATTTACATTTACATATCGGGCGTAAAGAATGCACCTTTCTTACCGCGGACAACGCTTGCTGTCACGGAGGATGTCAGCACATGCTGGTTGTGGGAAACGTTTGCCCAGTTCCCTTCTTTCCTCAAAAGTGACGGAGTCCAGAACACCGTCAACGCCAATGCCAATGATCACAATGAACGCGACGGTGGCGGCTGAGTTACGTCATAGCTGTCACGTGGTTTCTCCTCGGTTCAAGGTCAAGCTCGCGTACACGGCGAAGCAGCTACGAAGGGTAGCAGTAAAGCTGTCACTTCACGGGAAGGGGACGATGAGGTGGCTGCCTGCCCCTGCTGAGCTGCGATGCAGGGGCTCTCGCACATGTCGCGAGGGCTCCTTGTCACCGGAGGTACCAGTTGCTAAACCGTCGTCGTCACTTCAGATGACGCGGTCGTTGCGACGCGCGTCCTTTCTTTCACTATTTCCTCTCTTATCTCTTTTAACTCCCCTACTGTCTGCCCGTGGCAGCGATTATCTGCAAGTGGCAGCGATTGTGGATCAGCTTGAGCCAGTGGCCGGGCCCCTGAACTTTTCATTCTTCCCTCAGTCCCAACAACAAAACCCTGCCACTCATCGTGCCCCACAGCGGGACGCCAAGTTGTTAAGCCGGCTTGGTTTTACCCGGCAGCCCCATAGAGTGCACACTCTTACCTATAGCAAAACACACTCAGTCGCCATAAATAGTGACCACAATTCGGGGAAAATAGACATTTGCTGAAGTAATAATAATAATAATAATAATAATAATAATAATAATAATAATAATAATAATAATAATAATAATAATAGGTTTTTTAGGGAATGGAAATGGCGCAGTATCTGTCATATATCGCTGGACAAGTGACCGCGCCGTAAGGGAAATTATAAAGGAGGGAGTGAAAGAAGAAAGGAAGAGAGAGATGCCGTACTGAGAGGCTCCGGAATAATGTGGACCAACTGGGGATCTTTAACTTGCTCTCACATCGCACAGCACACGGGCGCCTTAGCGTTTTGCTCCCATGAAAACGCAGCCGCCGCGGTCGGTTTCGCTGAAATAATAATAATAATAATAATAATAATAATAATAATAATAATAATAATAATAATAATAATTGGTTCTTGGGGAAAGGAATTACAGCAGTATCTGTCACATATCATTGACACCTGAACCGCGCCGTAAGGGCAAGCATAAAGGAGGGAGTGAATTAAGAAAGGAAGAAAGAGGTGCCGTAGTGGAGGGCTCCGGAATAATTTCGACCACCTGGGGATCTTAAACGTGCACTGACATCGCACAACATACGGGCGCCTTAGCGTTTTTCCTCCATAAAAACGCATCCGCCGGGGTCGGGGCTGAAAATTGTTTTTTAGGAAAGAAAATGACGCAGTAACCGTCCCTCATATCTCGGTGAACACCTCCACCACGCCGTAAGGGAAGAGTTAGGACTGAGAGCAGAAAGGAAAAAAGAGGTGCCATAGTGCAGTGGTCCGGAATAATTTCGACCACCAGGGCGTCTTTAACGTGCAATGATATCGCACAGCACACGGGCACCTTTGCGTTTCGCTTTCATCGAAAGGCGGCCGCCGCAGTCGGGTTCGAACCCGGGAGCTCCGGATCAGTAGCCGAGCGCCCTAATCACTGAGCCAGCGCGGCGGATAATGCGGATAGCCCAAGCAAAAAATGCAGCGGAAACAGAGTTAGGACGCTGAAACACGATGCCCGAAAGACGCAGTTTCGATCCCGGACGCGGCGGTCGAATTTCGATGGAGGCGAAATTCTATAAGCCCGTGTTCTGTGCGATGTCAGCGCACGTTAAAGAACCCCCATGTGGCCGATATTTCCGGGCCCATCTCTACGGCGTCCCTAATAGCCTAAGTCGCTTTGGGACGTTAAACCCAAATAAACCATAAAGAAATCGCAAATGCGCTTAGGGGATTGGGGCGCGGAGCTGCGGAGGGGTTGCTATGCATCAAGAACAACAGCGCTCGGAAACGTGCCGTGGATCAAAGCACTGACCAAGCGGAAGAGCGTTCCACAGCACCCGCCCCGTGTCAGGTCAGCAGCACGGCCGGACCACACAGGCGCACGAGCTACGCGTGCAGAAGCGCGTGCTCGAGGAGCGGCGAGACGCACAGTGCGCGTGCGCAAGGCGAAAGTTCGAAAACGCATTCACGGCAGGAACGCGCCGCCGGTCACAAATGCGCGGCTGGGATTGACCCCCTTTTATTGGCACTCTCAGAAAAAAACATGATGTGAAGCGAAGCGACGCGATCCTTTGTATTGGGTTTTGCCTTTCGGTTAGGTATTTCACATAACCTGTTAGCACTGACGTTCGTAGCATCCCCGGAATTTAGTGATTTTGTCCATTCCGCATACAGTCTGTCGTATAGCAATTCTACCGCTAGATCATATATTCCCGATCTGCAGCATCAATGCAAAACGTTGAGGGCCCAAACAAGAGACGAATATTAATGACATCGAAAGAGTGCATTGTCCACAACGCGGGTTCGAGATTGAGCAAGCTGAAGGCTTTGCCATTTCACTAAGCGTGCGCGCTTTGTTCGAACCAAGCAAGGCTCTTCACAGCCCTGGGGCAGCGCGCCAATTACCGGCGTTGCATATGGCGACACTAGGAAGCACGAGGACAGGAGACGCGCAGAGTGGCGCTAGCCCGGAGCTCGACCGACGTACGTAGTCCAAAGGCCACTTCACATGCAAGCGAAAACGCTAGCGATTTCTGCCGCCGCGGCGCACGAAACCGTTTCGAGCCGTCGCGGCGGGTCAAGCGGCCAGAGTGAAGAGGTTCCAAAATTTTGCAAATTTTTTGCTGCAACGCGCCGCTCAGTCGCTTGCACGTGAACCAACCTTAACGCGATTTAAAGGCTGTCGAGGTCGCTTCGACTCAACCAGACCAGTTTTTTTTTTTCTCTCTCAAGTCACGGTCACTCACGCTAACATAAAAACGACGGTGCATAATAGAGAAACAAACCGGCTAGCCACGCTCACGTATTTCGTTCAGCCGTCTCGCAAAAATATAATGCTTTAGAACACAATCATCATAGCCTACTAGCTTAGGCCTAAAGCAGCCACCAAGTGACGGCAGATGAACAAAGGGAGCACCCAAACCAGGCTGCCGCAGCGAAGGCCACCGAACCGAAAGGAAATACGCTACGCACCTGGACGCCCATCAGCTGAGTCGCTTTTCTTCTTGCCGTTGTGCATTGTAATTTTAAAGAAGAACGGCGCGCACTTTGAGAGGCACTACGCATTCCTTTCTCCGTAGCCACAAGCACAGCTGGTAATTGCACTTCTTAATCACTGCCGGCCAAGCGACTGGAGAAGAAGAAAGGGAAGGAAGGCTGCGGTGTTGCTCCTTTATAGTGGCCTTCTCCGCTCTGCGATTGGCTCATGCGACGCCACGCTCCGTGTTCCGTCGTCATTGGCTGGAGACGTCATGCGCGTGCCGGCGATTCAAAGTGCATCCAAGAACGCATAAAAAATGTATAGAACCAAATGGAATTGTCGTATGATGTCGCGCTACCACTGCTCCTTATGGGAACGCAAAGGCCCGACACGTCTCGAGCCCGCGCGCTGTGGAACTCGAAGACTACAAGTGGAGGGTAACCGCGCTTCGAAACCCAGCTAGCCCTAAAGGCTACTTTGCTGAGAGGGACTAGTTCGGAAAATACAGAGGCGCATACCAACGGCACGGACGTACAAAGTGAGAAAATGGGACGAGTGCTGCTAGCATTGATTTCCCATTTTGTCCAAGTCCGTGCGTTTCCATATGACTGAGCCACCAGAAAGCGGCAAATAAAGAACTGTAGCGATTTCTCAACATTTAAGGTTTTATTTATGTCTCTATGTATTGTTAATGCATCCGTTTAATTCATTTTATTGTCACGTGCTAGCGTGGTTAAGTCTCGGAGTAAGGACTGTGTTTTAGTGCCCACATGTGAGGTGACAGTCCGAAAAATTGGTTTTTGGGGAGTCGAAATGGCGCAGTATCTGTCTCCCATACCCGCGATCCCTGAACCGCGCCGTAAGAAAAGGGATAAAGCAGGTACTAAGAGAATGAAGGAAGAAAGAGGTGCCGTAGTGGAGGGCTCCGGAATAACTTGGACGACCTGGGGATCTTAACTTGCACTGACATCGAACATCACACGGGCGCAAATCTCAGTTAATGTCCTGTCGTTGCGGTGGCCATTGCTCTCGATGGAGGTCTCGAAGCACGGTTCGCTGGTCACAACCGTGGCACTCGCTCGGTAAAGAGGAGCCGCCAAACTTTGACGTCTCCTTATGTGCGAGGCGACAAAAAAAAAAAAAAAGTCGGCGACTTTAGCCTAGGCTTATCTCAGTCGGAATATCTGATACGCGTCTCGCTGGCAATCTCCGCGTTCGATGGCATTGTAAGATTATCGCAGACATCGATGTCCGAATTTATACATTCCCTAAGCCATCCATGTTGTTGCGATTACAGGACGATAGAGGAAAGTGCACGGGCCTGCCGACGGGCTCCAGCTATGCCCAACCACTGCCGCGTTGCAAACAAAGCACAGTTCAAGGAGCTTTGAGGGGAACTACTGAAAGGAGAATAGTGCGTTGCATCAACTGCGTCCGCAGAAGCGACGACGGGTGTCTCAGCAAAAGATGCTCTTTTCCACCCCTGCTCTATCCATGCCCAACTGCAGCTCTAGCGTAGGACATTTGGAACACTGCAGTGCAGAGTTGCTATCTATTGTATAGGCGGCCCTTGGACTGTTACGCTGCTCAATCGAGCAGCTCTATTTCAGACACCTCAGGGGACCTTTATATTGCGAAAACGCCCGCGTGCTGTGCAACATGCGTGCTCTTAAAGAACGCCAAGCGGCCGAAATTACTGCGTAGCCCTCTATTACGCTGCCTCTTTCTCACTGAGTTTTTTTTTTCACTTCCTCTTTCGTCCCTACGCTTAGAGGGCGGACAAGCCACCAAGAAGTGTTTTATCTTGGCCTTCCCTCTGACAGCCTACGCTATCTCTACCGACACCGCGCCTGTTCGGAATAGCACACTGGAAACGCGGCCACAGAAGGAACAACATCGGAGGCGCCGTTTGCCAGGGCCACGTGTCATTTTCTCGCTCAAGGACTCGCGGATGTTCCCTCGTCTGCAACTCCGGTGATGACACATTGCGCCGACAGCAACACAGTTTCCGCAAGGGATAACCCCCCCCCCCTCCCCCAAATTTACAGCTCAAAACACCCACCACACCTGCGATCAAAAGAAAAACCAAAATGGGACAGCGTGGCATTCGAAGCTAGGGATCATGCGTAGAGTGTAGATGATCGTACAGTAGGGATGATCTGAACAGTGTCGCAGCAACTGCGAGGCATTCGAACAAACGCACAGGTGAATGTGGCTTACTGTAGGTTTAACCAACCGGGGAACGGGAGCGGACGCCCCCGCCGAGGCGCCTCGCTCAACGCGGAGATCACTAACTTTTATCTCGGGCTAAGTTGCACGCATCCCACCCCTCACCCTGACTTTGACAGGGCGCAAGCCACGGCACTCAGACGCCTACTAACAAAGGCCATTCTTAGCCTCTACCGATTATGTTTAACCACCAACGGTGAATATCACCCTGCATGCCCCCACTGCGGTGACGGGACGCACGCCACTCAAGGCCATATTGTATGGGGATGCACTAGCAAACCCGCTCCGACGACACTTGCCAGCTCCCTCGGCGGAGGAATGGACAAGCTTTTGGTCAGTTCAAGAAAAACAACGCAGCTGGCCCTCATCACGCGAGCTCAAGAGGTCGCCCCTGGCTGGCGGCCACCGTGGGCTCTCCCCAGCCCCAACTAATCCCTTCCATTTGGTGGAAATAAAGTTGTAACCACCACCTCATTGTAGCAGAACGCTACGGCGGTACCAGCGCTACTATTTTCGAACGGACGCTGGATTGAAAGCAGGTTGTTCCACCGAGAAGTAAGACAATTACTTCTCTGTTTCCTTTCCTCACAACCAATTTTTCGTAGCCCAGTGCTACGGCATCGTGTCTCAGTACTTAGCGAACTGAACGACATTCGAACAGAAGCCGTCTGGAAGGGTGTTGCGGCAGCACAACGGTGCGGCAACGCAGTTCCGTCACCATATAGAGTTCCCAGCATCAAAAAATAAAGAAAACAACGCTTCGGCAACGGACTTCCACCAGCAACTAGCCTTGCTAACATAAAAAATAAAGAAATAAAACGTTGTCACTTGGCACTTCCTTGAAGCTGGCGTTGCTGGGGTCGCCAGGTGTGTTGGGCCCAGCGTCGCCTCTTTCCCGAACACGAGTTAACGCCCAAGTGCTGTGCAAGGTCAGTGCATACATGTTAAAGATCCCCAGGTGGTGGAATTTACTCCAGAGCACTCCATTACGAGACCTCTTCCTTTCTTCTCTTAGTCCCTCCTTTATCCCTTCCCTTACAGCCCAGATCAGGTGTTCGCCGAGATGTGTGAGAGATACTGCTCCATTTCCTTTCCAGCCCTATTTAAAAATCTGGTATATATGTCTTATATGTCTCATATATACGCATTTATTGGATTACCTATCCATCGTATATACGAGCGCTTCGTAACCTTCGGACAGGTATGAGGGCCTCGTCATGGGGCCCTCATACCTGGGGTCACGGGGCCCTCATCATGGCCTTGCAACTCGTACTCTTGTGTACAGTTAATAGCTCTGAATATGTAAGTTACCTGAATGAACTTGCAACCCTTCAGCGCAGCAAATGCTGCATCCCAGCAGTAAATACCCGGCTGCAGTCAATGAAATAATTTTTTTTTTGCTGCCTTTATTTTATCATTTTCATATGACTACAGTCATTGACTACAGGGCCAGGGGCAAGTGCAGGCAATGATTATTTGATGTCCCTCAGCATGCCCGCCAGGTAGCGATTCAACTGCTCTCCAAATTTTCTCTTCCTCAGCAGCTCGTGCAGCAATGATGTATGCATCAAATGCATCTGCAAAAGTATTAATCATGAAAAAATTGAAGACATGCAGGTGCTGCAAAAATAAAGATATTTAAGACATGCACATTTAAATAAACGAATGTCCGTCAGGAAATCTACCTAAACAAAAGAGGTTTACTGCCCACAGCTGCTAGTTTTTTTGAGCTCATCCGAGGCATCTGCATGGCACCAGCCTTAAGGAATTGCCGGTATAATGAGCCGGTGATGCTCCTTCCCCGAAGGATCTTCAGGGAAGGAGCATCACCAGGAAGGAGCGTCACTTTTGTGGGGAGCCCCACAAAACTTTTGTGGCGTCCTTGCAAAAGAAGCAGTCTGTACCTCAGGGAAAGGAGCCAGCGCCACCTATCTGCACAGACAATTTCCGCTCCCGAGGTGTACCTGCAATAAAACAGCTGCACATATGCTTTGTATAAAGCCCTATAACAGGTTCGGGAGAGAGTTATTTGCCACATTAAAACTGCTAAAATCCCCATTCCTCAGGACTGCAATATGTAACATTATGAAAATGGCAATTTTCCTTGCACACACTACTAATGATAAAACATGACACATCACGCTCTTCTTTGGAGTGAGTAGCTCTTCTTTGGAGTGAGTAGCCAAGTGATCCATGTTGTTAAGTGATAAGGAGCGTCGTGTCTTAGGAATTTATAACTAGAGTATTATGTTTTTTGTTCTTGTTTGCGTCCTGCCTTTTTGGTTTTAGCTTTATGTTTTCTTTCTTGTACCTATGATGATGTGTTCCCTTGCGGTTTGGCGCTGCTACAGGTCTTACATGACTTTCCTTTTCGTTGCTGCACATGCCCGCTGTACTCTATATGTATTCGCTGCGCAGCAGCAATAAACACTGTTGAAGTCGGTGCTTTGTGGTGTCTCCCCTCGTGTCCGTGTTCGTCTTTGCGCTGTGAATGTAAGTCCGAGAGGTGTGCACTGATCCTCATGAGCCCCTACACGTTTCCACAGTTTCTAGATTGTTCGCCTGCAGTTACCAAGAACGAGAGCTAAAAGCATTTCAAGCTTACAAACTAGTTCTAAATATGAGAAGCCATCGTACCTGGCCATTGACCTCAGCAAGAACACCTGGGTTCCGTGGTGCAGCAGGACCCATGCTAGTGGAAGCCTGGAAAGTGTGAAAAATGTTCGCATTTGCAACAAGAGTAATGTACAGTGTTGGTGAAGTCTTAAGGCCAAAGGCTTTTCGCTTCGGCCGCATAACAGAGCCATTACGGCACTATTAAGGACCGAGTGGCCTTGAAATGCTAGCAGAAGGTTTCTTCTTGCGATAGAGAAGCTTCCTGCTTGACTATTGTTTTGAATGACCTGCTACACGGATCATTCTAGGAACATTCATTTCACTGCAGCTGAATGCTGTAGCCTTGACACTTTTGACCAAGACTCTACATGGTACATTAATGGGCACCTCCAGAGGATTTTTAAACAAGCTGAGTTTACTATCACATTACACTTCTTAAACCTTGTCTCAGTTGCAAGAAATAATTCTGCAAAATAATGAAACGTCAACTAGATCACAAAAAAAACTGGATTTCGACCACAAAACCATCGCTAAGCAAAGCTGCTCCGAGCTGCCACAGGATAAAATTGTGCCTGAGGCTGCTCTGCAGGCAATTGTTTTCTACTTCATATCATTCTGACAAAAGAACTTCCCATTTCTAAGAGGTGTGCAGTGATGCTCATCCCCATGTTTCCAGTTTCTAGATTGTTTGCCTGCATTTCTCAAGGATGAGAGCTAATAGCATTTCAAGCTTATAAAATGATCCTTGTAAGACAGACAATTGGGCTTTGATGCCCCAGCAGCCAGTGCTGAAGAAGGAGCAAAACACAGACGGAAGACGAGGCTGACAATGTTCAGTTTAGCGCTCAGGAACGCTTGGCTACCAAGGTGCGCTATGCTAGCAAAGATTGTGGCCGTCGACACTTCATGTTAGCACGGCGCACCCAGCCCCTCCGCCAAGTGTAAAGACGCAAATCAAATAAGAAGTGTGGACGGCCACAATCTTTGTTAGCACGGTGCACCCCAGTAGCCAAGCGTTCCCGAGCACCAAACTGAACTTTGTCAGCCTCGTCTTCCGTCTGTGTTTTGCTCCTTCGTCAGCACTGGCCGATGGGGCATCAAAGCCCAATTGTCTGTCTTGCATTCTAAATATGCGACACCATCATACCTGGCTGCTCACCTCAGCAAGATACCCGGGTTCTGTGGTGCAGCAGGATCCATGCTAGTGGAAGACTGCAAGGTATGAAAACTGTTTGCATTCGCTACAAAAGACTAATGTACAAGGTAAATTAAAGGGCAACTTCAAGGGATTTTCAAACATTTTAAGTTTACTATCACATTACACTTCTTGAGCCTGGTCAGTCCCAAGAAATAATTTTTCAAAATAAGAAGCAAAGAAATAATGAAACACCATTAACTTAAACACAGAAAAACTTTGTTTCAATCAATAGATCAAGAGATGATGTTAAAGGCTTTGATTGGTAACACTGGTGACTGGTGGCTGTCACATTCTGTAATGCACAAACTAGCTTTAAAGGAGTACAGACAACTATCTTTTGGGTGTGTGTTTTTTGCTTCCTAATGAGGCATAAGGCATTATTATACATGGATTACCTTGTGGTATTCTCCTATTCTCAAGAGCCTAGCAAGGGAACAGCAGTTCACAATTGGTAGCGAGGTAAGGGAAGTGGTAAAGGAATATGCCTATTTAAGGCAGGTATTTAAGGCAGGTACGAAGCAGTGTATAGGGTCGTTCAGAATATGTGCGAACACGGCTCAGCGTGGCCGCGCTCTGCGGAGTGCATCCGGCGCAGGCGCACATCGAAACTAAGCGGCACAGGTGCACAGGAGCCCGGAGGCGGTGCTTCGTGTTTTTCTGTTACAGTGCAGAAGCGCACAGGCACTGTGCTTGCATTGCAGTGAAGCGCACGAGACTGTGTGCCGATACAGTGTTTCGGGAAAGCGCACTTCTCTCATTGCAGCGTGTTGTCTTTGCTTCAGCTTGCAACTCAGTGGCCTGTTTTCTCAGTGCCGCGATGCCGGTTAAATATATAACAATAATAATATAATAATAAGTTCATTTCCATCAGATCAAATAAAATTTGATGGAGGAGGGGAGAAAAAAAGCTGCATTCCGCTTGACAGAGTTTTCACCTCCTGTTGAGGCGGCAGTGACAGGGACGGGAAACAATTTTTTTAGCATAAGAGTCAGCTTCAATATACAATAGTATACAGTCAAGAAAATAAACACCATTGTGTGCGCATTCAAACAGAAATACAACTGTAGGAAAACTGAGGATTGGGCGAGTTGGTTGTGATCCATCGCATTAAGAACCAGCGCTAAAAAACACACACAGAGGACGAGAAGAGACACACTCGTCCTCTGTGTGTGTTTTTTAGCGCTGGTTCTTAATGCGACAGAAATACAAGGAATTATAAGGAACGAAATGAAATAAGTGGCTAAGCATCAAACAACAAATAAGAGTAGAAGGTCCATCATACAAAACGGTTGATATATTACTGGTAACTGAGATGAACTAGCATATTTCGCAGAGAGGAGAGAGTAATAGCGGGAAAGCTAATGTTAACCTCAATTAGCTTGTTTAGTGCGAGCGGTAACTGATAATTAACCATTTGACGTCCATAGTTGGTTCTTGTTAATGGTAAAACCCACTGCTGTTTATGGCGGTGTGGATAGGGCGAATCAGACTGACGCAAACTGGCCAGAGAGGAAATGGTGTCGATACGTCGTTCTTGCTCAACTTTATATGGGCGCAACAGTCTATAAGCATAAAGGTTTAGTATTGTAATGATGTCGAGGGTAGTAATCAGATTCTGGGTTGTGTGTCTACTGGGTGAGACAGACTATATGACGATTTTTTTTTTGAAGCACCAATATCCTTTGTAAATTCGAATGCGTTGTTGTTGCCCAAACTAATGTACTGCAATTTAGGTGGGAGCAGAATAAAGAATTATATAAGGCAAGTTTGACTTTTTAAGGTAAAATGTTTCAGTGACACGATAGAAAGCCTACAACCTTAGATGCCTTCAGCATGACGTAATTAACATGGTAATCTCATTGCATGTTTTCTTGAAGATAAACACCTAACGATTTAAATGATTTTACAGTTTCAATTATTTGTGATTTGTAAAACAAAGCTATTTCTGTGCTACAAGTCTTATTCTTCGGACGGAAAACTACAGCTTTAGATTTTGTCATGTTTATTGAGAGGGAATTCATGTCTGACCATTCTGCTAGTTTGTCCAGAATGCGATTAGCATGCATGCTTAGATCATTGCAAGTATCACCAGGTATAACGATTGTAGTATCATCTGCATAAATTATAAAGCGGGCAAAAGTGTCAATAGTAACAATAACATTAATATATAGATTAAACAGCACAGGACCAAGGATACTGCCTTGAGGGACACCGGTACGAACTGAACGTTGTGATGATAAGTTACTAATCTCAACATATTGTTTTCGAGATGATAAATAGGATTTCATAAGTAAGGCTTGTCCTCGTATGCCATATAATTCTAGCTTTTCAAAGAGATAGTTATGATTAATTCTGTCAAAAGCTTTAGTAAAGTCGATAAAAATACCCAATACAAACATTCTGCTTTCAAGTGTTCTAATATATATTCCTTCTGGTGAAGAAGGGCGAGTTCTGTTGATTTATTCTGTCTAAATCCGTACTGTGAACTAGTAATTATGTTCTGAGATTGCAGAAATTTTTCTATTCGTATTAGAATAATTTTTTCCAGGCACTTAGAAAAAACGGGAAGAATACTGATTGACCTGTAATTACCGAAATCATTTTTGTTACCCTTTTTGTAAAGGACAGACACCTTTGCTACCTGCATATCTGTGGGAAATGTTGCTGTTCCTAAGCATACAAGCTAGAGGGACAGAGACAGATTCAATGATATCTTTGACAGGACGAATCTGTACGTTGTTAACATCACAAGAGGTGGAGTTTGATAATTCGTGAAATATATTTATTATTTCTCTTTCATCAACAGGTGCAAGAAAAAGGGTAGCAGGACATCTTGTGATAAGTCGATGATGCCATTCAGAGGCAGGTTCAACGTACTGCGTGAAATGAGTGTTGAATGCTTCAGCTAAGTTGTTGCCTGTATAGTGCTTTCCGCCAATAGTGACCTTGTCAACTGCTGTGTTGATGTACTTGCCATCAAGAGAACGCAGCTTTTTCCAAAGTATATCAGGACGAACAACCGTACGAAAGCAATTCTCATAGTAACGTCTCCTTGCATTACGTATATCATTGTTTAGCTTATCTCTGTATTTCTTGAATTCTTTCAGAATGGAAATGTTTTTGGATGTAACAAAAGAATTGTGCAGTTTATTCTTCTCTTTGATGCGCGCAAATAACTCTGGTGATAACCACGGCTTTTGCACTTTCCTCTTCTTTCATTTGCTTTTAAGAGGAAAATGCTTGTGATATATGGCGTTAAATTTTTCTACAAAGGTTTGATATGATTCGTTCACGTTCTTTTGGTTATATACGTCGTCCCATTGTACAACGCACATCTCCGCATGGAAAGCATCAAGGGAGGCTGCTGTTATATCCTGGAATAAAGATACAATCTGCTTTTTAAATTTGGGTTTCACAGTGTGACATAATAGATAGATTCCCATGTGGTCGCTTAGATCACTGCAAGTTACTCCGGAGAGTAATGAAGAAGCATAGATATTGGTGATAAATAAATCAAGTAGAGTTTCTAAGCTCGAGGTTATGCGAGTCGGGTCTTTGATAGTAATTGCCATGCCGAAGCTGCGCAGAATTATGTCGAAATTGACACTGTTTGCAACCTTTGATAACATGTCTATGTTAAAGTCACCGCTAATGACTCACTCGTAAATATGTTCACATATAAATGTAAAAAAGGGCTCTATATACTAAAAAAAAACACAGATGTCACCATTCAGTGGTCTATAAAACACAGAAAACACAGTATTTATTGGTTATTACAGAAACAACTTCCACATCTGGAGACATGTGACAGATCTTCCACCAATTCACACTCAATTCGGTTATTAACAAGATTACAGACTCCTCCACCACGACGACGGTCGTAGTTAAGGGAAAACGTTGAAAATGACTGCAACTGGAAGTTATCTGTATTAAGCCACGATTCTGAAATCATAACAAAATCAAAGGAGAAGCCGAAGCTTTGCAATAGAGTTTGAAACTCATCTGGTTTGTTGTTTAACAATCGCACATTGAGATGGAAACATTTCAGCACAGAAGAAGATGACCACTGTGGGAGCAGCGTGTTCCGTATTGCTCTGGGTAAAAGATAACGTGCGCTTGTAGCCATGACAGAGCTAGTGGCGCGTTATTGCAGTGAACAGGTGGTTATCAGTTAATGACAAACCTAGCTAAGTCACGTGCGTCAGTGACTACCTGTGCGGAGTCACCTTCCTTTCTGCGGATGAGCAATTTGCCATTGAAGCACCAGACAAAGCGGTACCTATTGCTGTTAGCCCATTCTTTGGTTGTTGAGAGCAGAAGCTTAGTACGGCGCGTCAGGTTATCGCACATGTACAGATTGCTGTCCTTCTCTCTGAGCAAGGCACTCTTTGCCATCCACTTGTCTTTGAGTGCTTGCCTTCCAAACCTCACTAGAATAGCGGGCACTTTACTTGGTTTGGATGGGAGCCTATGACAAACTTCACAATCACAGTCATCACTTTGCCAAGTCAACGAGTTTAGCTATATCATTTACTTTTTGTAGGAAATTTTCCTGCTCAGTTACCGGAACGCCATGAATCTCCAAATTCGTTTTTCTGCTGCGAAACTCAAGTTCATTTATATATCATCGTGCAGCTGAGGTACAGCTTCGGTACAATTTACGTTCTCTACATGTTCAAGCCTTTTCTTGATCTGCCCGATTTCTTTCTCCTGGTTGTCAAGACGGCTTAGAATGTCGTCAAAATGGTCAGACATGGTTTGAATGGACTGTTCAATGTTGTCGACCTGTTCTTTAAGTGGCAAAAGGGAGTCGAGCTAACGACTCAGTTCAGCGAAAGCGGCGGCTACATTAAACTCCTGGCACACGCCCATTGCACTTGCCACGCCACTGCGGGAAGCAACTGTTTTGCACGTCAGACAAACAAAATTTTTGCGGTAGTTCCCACTCCTGGCCTTCGAAGCTAAACCAGAGCAATTTTCGGCGTGATAGGAGTGCATACATTGCTTACACTTAAGGACGTCGTCAGCAACTTCAATCTCACGATTGCAGGCCAAACAAATTTCCAGTTCTGAATCACTCACGACAATGAGTAACGTACACTTCGTAAGAGAAAAAAAAAAGACAGCAACAAGCAAAAAACTAGCGAGCTTGGCAGCAGCAGCGGTTTGAGCATACACAGTGAAGGAAAATGTGGAAAAGTGCCACAAACCTGGAAAAATGCACAAGAACTTGTCAAAGCCCACGTCCGTCGCTCCCCACTGCCACTGCCAAACTGCTGTTAAAAGGGGGCGTAGCCAGTTGACGAAGATTATGATGCACAGTGTTTGTGACGCAAGGCCCAACAGCCGCTGATTCCTGGGTGTCCAAGAAAAGCAGGTAACGGTCGTTAGGTTCCGTGCGCTGATGCAGCGTCAGAACAGCATATCCTGGAACTTTCAACGTGAAGTGATGGCAGCAGGACAGGACAGGATTTCCAGGATGTATTGCTGGAAATTTATAAGCCCTGCTATTGTTCGGTTACGCAGCTTACCAAAGTGAATCGGGTTTCTTGGGACGCCAATATGGCCCCAAACGATGACGACGATGGGGAGGGGAGTAACTTGCACTGACATTGCGCATCAAACAGCTGCTTCGCGTTAGACTTCCACTCAAACGGGGTCTCCGCAGCTGAGATCGATCTCGTGTGCCCCGACACTGCAGTCGGGCGGTCTGCATTGAGCCAGTGCGGCAAGGCCTCCTCAGAGCTTTACCGCACTATGCAAGTGACGCGGATAGCGGACAACTTCATTTTATGTGCGTGCTGTGTGAGGCGGATGAGATACTTTGCAGCAGCTGCTA
Organism: Amblyomma americanum; assembly: GCF_052857255.1. Classification (NCBI taxonomy): domain Eukaryota; kingdom Metazoa; phylum Arthropoda; class Arachnida; order Ixodida; family Ixodidae; genus Amblyomma; species Amblyomma americanum. Next base: position 144,314,982 of record NC_135497.1, read on the forward strand.
ATCTCTGTGCAGATCGATGAAATCAATGTCATTCTTCTTGGCCACAGTTCTCTCATAATAAGTCTCGCGCGAAAGTGCTCGCAGACTGCACCGCTCTACATCAAATTTTATTAAAGAGCTGATAAACATCATCAAGAGTTGTAATGAGCCTGAAAGAAATCAGAATACGTTAAACTTATCACGAAATTTTTGTTTTACGGATGCCATTCATTCCAGCACTCAGCAGGCAGTGCGACAATGCATTTGGAAGCTCAAGCGACCACTCACAGGACCCTATTCGTAGCGCGTTGTAATAGCCTGCCACACTGGTCGCTTTTTCTGGATCAGCTCTGATCCCCAATAATATAAAACAGCGAAGCCAGCAGTCACCGAAACTGAGGTTGCGGATCAGCGCGTGGGTATCGCATTTCAATGGATGATGAAATGCAAGTATGCCCAAGGGCTGTGCAATGTGCACGCACGTTAAAGACCCCTCATGAATAATAATTATCAGAGGCTCTAGCCGCGTCTCACGTGGCCCGATTCGCTTTGGTAAGCCACATAACCGAACAATAGCAGGGCTTATAAATTTCCAGCAATACATATGTTTAACCAGCATCCTGGCACTCAGAAAACAGGCCACTGAGTTGCAAGCCGAAGCAACGAACAACACGCTGCAATGAGAGAAGTGCGCTGTCCCGCAACGCCGTATCGGTGGGCTCGCTACAAGGCTCTCTACAGCCGAAGGCAGCCTGGCTGCACCCCAAAACCATAAATATTTTAGACAACAACGCGAGGAGGCAACAATAAAAATGAAACTTTGACCTGACATCAAGCACAGAATACAGGAGAGAGCAAAAAACAGCACACTTCCATCCATTCCTCATGCGGTTCTCTAGTGTCCTACACAATCTTTCGCAATGGTAGCATTTAAGCAATATGTCTATACTACAATTCAACTACAATTCAAAGATCAGCTACAAGGCTCTCTGTTGCTGAAGGGAGCCTGGCTGCTTCCTGCAACCATAAATATTTTAGACACACACAGGGAGAGACACCTCTCTGGCTCTGAAGCATGATGCTATGTAATGTACATATTGCGAATGGTAAGCTAGCGAGTGGCACTAGCAGAGGTATCCGCAGTAAAACTTCGCTCAGTACATACATGTATCTGTGCAACTGTTGTTCCTGGCTCAGACTCTTCAAAGTCCTTCGCAGTGATTTTTCTCTTCGACATCCTCTGGATAAGCTCCGCTTTTGTTACTGGAACACAAAAAATGAGAGATAAAATAATGAAAGCGACAGCAAACACAGGGCAAGCTACGAAAACGGATCTGTTAGTGTGTCGCGTTCATTGCTTTCCAAAAAGCATATGATGTGAAAAATTCGCAGATCTGAAAACAGCCTGTTTCTCCCTGCCTTATGCAATTACATGAATTCAAGAAAAAAATCACGAAATATTTCTTCGCTCAGAGTGACATTTCCTCGAGACCTGCTACAACACGACCACGCAGTTTTTCCCTTCTTTGGGAAGCAAGCGCTGGGCTGCTGTGTGCTCGGATCGCAAGCCCAGAGGAAGTGGTACTATAAGTGTTCTGCAAGTGCTCGCAACAGTAAAAAAAGCACACGCATCAACATTATGTAAAACGCCACCAAGCTTTGTTAAAAGCGTTAGGCTAAACTATACAGTACTCACGGATTGAAATAGGACATTCGGAGCGCGTGGCCGTCGCTGCATGCAGCGCCGCCCGTGGATGCTCATGAAACCAAGGTGCTGCATTGTGGTATAGCGCGAGGGGGAGAACATGTACAAAGCAGAATTGTCCCTTCCGGTCGCCAACGACCCGGCCTCTGGTTTACCACACTGCTAGGTATGTGTTTCCATCAAAAATTATGTTTTATATACCGTGCACTCCGCTACTGCGAGGAGAGAACGCATGGCGAAAACATTTCACCAGCACCTTGTTTCGTGCGTTGGACAAAAGCAGTTTGTAGAAATGGTCACTAAAGGCAGTGCATTCTGCCAACATTCAAGAGCAGGACCCCTTATCGTCGCGGTTATCAGTCGCAGTGAAGTAAAATAATGTATTGTGTTCTTCCCGCTTCATTCACCCAGGTTCGACGCCCCCAATCAGCATCGTGTTGCAAGCAGCGGTCGATGTAGTGTCACCGTGTGGGGCTGTATTTCCAATGACGGCTTGGGTCCGCTTGTACGCCTGGACCACCGCTTTAATGCCCCAGTATACTTAGACCTCCTCGACACCGTCCTTATGCCGTACGCCCTGGATGGGCCATTTAAGGACGGCTTGTTTTACTTCCACCACAACCGGAGCCCAGTTCACACCGCAGCACCCGTGAATCGCTTGCTGGAAGACAGGTGTGTGATGGTGTTGAACTGGCCTCCGCAAGGTGCGGACATGAATATTATTGAGAATGTATGGGCTGAAATAATGAAGGCCCTGTCTCGTCGGGCGCTCCACGCGTGTTCTTCGGACAACCTGTGGGCAGCTGTTCCAAGAAGAATGGGTGAAGGTAGCGCGTTCTTCCTTGGCCGATAGCCTCTACGAAAGCTTCCCAAGCAGAATGGCCGCCGTATTGGCTGCTAAGGGCGAACCAACAAAATATTAAGACTTCCTTTAAATGTTGCACGAGGACGGGCCTGTGACTGCTTCTTTTCTTTTTTAGTGGTTACAAAACAAACGAAATAAACTTTCTTTTCTTTTGTGCAAGTGTTCATCATGTCTACTAAGGCACGTACGGCGCAATCCCGTAGCTGAATCCCGTGTCTTGCTTGCACAGCACGCGTGCCGCATAGCCAAAACACGTGTAACGAGAGCGTCGTCTGCCCGCGCAGATGAGCAAGCAGACGACTCCGCAAAACGGGCAGTGCGCACCGCCGAACCATTTCGGTCGGCACACGAAGGCGCGCTAGCCTTGCAGCGCCACACAGGCAGTGTGGTAAACCACAGGCCGGCTCATTGGCGACCGGAAGGAGCAATTCTGCTTTGTACATGTTCTCCCCCTCGCGCTATACCACAATGCAGCACCTTGGTTCCATGAGCATCCACTGGCGGCGCAGCATGCAGCGACGGCCTGAGTATCTGACAGAGCATGAAAAATATGTAATGAACAAAGGTAGTAGGAATGCAGCTGTCATGAAAAATAGGGCACTGTGGAATTACAATATGTATGAAGCGGTAAGAGGGATCTGGAAAGGGGTGATGGTTCCTAGCCTGACTTTCGGTAACGCAGCCCAGTGCATGCGACTAGATGTTCAAGCAAGGTTAGAAATTAAACGTGGCGTAGGGAGGCTAGCTTTGGGAGCACATGGCAATACACCAAATCAGGGGGCACAAGGTGATATGGGATGGGCGTCGTTCGAGAGCAGAGAAGCTAGCAGTAAGATAGCACTTGAGGAGCGATTGAGAAAAATGGGGGAAAAGCAGTGGGCAAGGAAAGTTTTCAGATACCTGTATATAAGGAATGTTGATATGAAATGGAGAAAGCGGACTAGAAAATTGACAAGCAAATATCTGGACAGCAGTAGGGGGGCAAATCAGCAGTTATCAGTTAAGAAAAAGGTTAAAGAAACAGTGAGAGCTTTGTGGAAAACAGGGATGCTGACGAAATCAGCACTGGGAACATACAGGATTTTTAAGCATGAAATTGCCAAAGAAAATATCTATGATAATTGCAGGGGAAGCTCTTTGTTGTTTGAGGCCAGGACAGGAGTTTTGCGGACTAAGATATATCGAGTCAGGTACCTTGAGATAGACACGTTGTGCGTTGCGTGCGGAGAGGAGGAGGAAACGGCTGAACACTTGATACTTTTCTGTAAAGGGCTTCACCCTACAGTGGAAAGCAGCGGGGCTGATTTATCCAAGGCATTGGGGTTTAAGGTCAGTGAAGGGAAAGTGGATTTTAAGCGGGTAGAAGTAACCAAGCGAAGGTTATCTGATTGGTGGCTAAAATCAAGAGAACAGTAAAATTTCATTAGTCATGGCTAGGAGGCTTGAGCCACCGGCCGATTTAAAGGGTTCAGCCGTATGCATCCATCCATCCAGCCACGCGCTCCGAATGTCCCATTTCAATCGGTGAGTAATGTACACACACGTTTGGCACACTTCTGAAATCTGACCACGTAGCGAAGTTGTTCAGGCCCTTAACAAAAAAATCTGAACCTTAACAGGTCATACCCGGGTTCGAACCCGACCGCGGCGGCTGCGTTTTTATAGAGGAAAAACGCTAAGGCGCCCGTGTGCTGTGCGATGTCAGCACACGTGGTCGAAATTATTCCGGAGCTCTCCACTACGGCACCTCTTTTTTTCCTTTCTTCTTTCACTCCCCCCCCCCCCCCTTATTCCTTCCCTTACGGCTTGGTTCAGGTGTCCAACGATATACGAGACAGATACTGCGCCATTTCCTTTCCCCCAAAACCAATTATTATTATAAGCGAAGTAACTGCAAAACTCACCTCCAAGCTCCATTACTTGGGTGGAATAGAATGCCTTCTCATCTTTTCCGCCGCGCCAGTAGTCTTTTTTTTCGCCAGGTCGCTAACGGCAGTCGGTGAGATATCATGAGAGGTGTTGTAGCCCGAAGGAAACAAGGACGACATGGAGATGTGTACGATAGCTTTTGCGCCGTCGGTCGAAGTATTTCACGCACGCATATCTCGGCGGAGCTGACGAACTCATAGTGGAAGTGTCACATGTGGCTGCAAAACCCACAATGTATTGTAACAACAATAACACAAACCGACACAGTGCTGACTGGTGACGCAACGTTGGACGCAAACGACCACAGACTTGGATTGGCTTGGCGACGCGGACGGCACAGGGCGCTGCATACGATGATGATGATGACCACTTCGGTAAAATCCTGAATAATAAATACGCTTTATTCGATCAGTTTCCGCTGCTTATTTCCTGTGGCAGAACTTCCGTCTTCGACCCATGATCTCTATCTCGCTTCATGTCGCAGCCTCCTCGTGCAGCTCATCCGGCCATCCAGCTGACTGCTGGTTGACCGCATGTAGTAGCAGACGACGCGGAGCTCTACAACCATGAAATACTTATAATATTTGAAAAGTTACAAATACCACATTGAAGGGGAAATAGTTATCGGCGCCGTGCCAAGCTGTGCCACAGAGCGTTGGTCCAACACAAGCAGAACCAACTGCAGAACCAACTATCCCACCAAGTCGCTCTTGCACCTGTGACAGCCCATGGAGTGTGAATAGGGTGGCTGATTAGTCTAAATCTATGGGCTCTATCATGTATGAGCTTTATGGTACCGCTGTAACCTACATGTCTGAAGTGTTCTGGTAATTTTTATCGCCACGGTATTACACAAAGTAGTAGCTATGTGACAAATCACCATCGGTTTAGGTTTCAAAGCTCGAAGCTAGCGGCACGCGTTGCGCTTTTTACTTAGTGTTTTAAGCAAGTTTTGTGTGGCTTACGACAAACAGGACGCACCTATAGTCTGGACCTAGCCGTCACACGAAGCTAAAACTTTTTCAGTTTCGGTTTCGAAATATAAAAGCTCCTGTTGGAACTTGATCATAACACTGGGCCCTTCCCTTTTCTCTGCGCTGTAAACAGCAACTTCGGTGTTATCTACGATAAAATAAACACTTCTTTTATAACGCCCATAAATGCAGCAAGTGCTTGAAAAGTCTGTAATTGCTGCAAAATAAGTATTTTATGGCTCGGTGTGTGGTATATATCATAAGTACTATATTGCCACTTAACTGAAATCAGCCACTTAGGACCAGCAGTGGGGGGGGAGGGGAAGATATAAATTGCTGAATAGGTAAACTGATGCACTGGAAGAATATATGTTAAGAATATAGAAGAGTGCAAGGTACGAGGAGGAAGAGGTTCTCAAAAATAAACTGCTAGTGAGCTACAACTTCCAAATTTGCGTATTCTTCACAAAATTATCCAATTACACCACTCCTTACCCGTGTGTGCGTTTGTATCAACAATGTACCCTGGCTAATCCCCCATCGTGGGTACGTGCCATTCATCCAGAGGCCATCACCATCATCAACATGGAACTGCGTAGCACTAGAGTCACTAAAAGTCTTTATTTAGTGACTCTAGGTAGCACAACCGCGCTCTCGATCGAGGTGCTTCGTTGAGTTCTATAAGTATAGTTTCGCAGTGTTCTCTGGCACACCGCTGTCGTGTCCGGGTCATAATGGCAGCGGGTGAAGGTTTCGGCTGTGCTCGAGACAATTAGTATAGCCAAGGACTCCAGAACTTTTTTTTTTTTAGTGGGAGGGCAGGAGTTCGAGCTTATTTTGTTATTTATTTATTTAATAATTTTTACATAATAAATTTTATATATATATTTTTCTACGTTCAAAGCTTGATGCAAAGTGTCACGTTGCGGTGACGACACTCCAGCTGTCAGGAAGAGAACGAAAAGGCTTCCAAAATTAACTGTTTAACGGGCTGACTCACGCCCACTAAGAACTGAATTACTCGGCGGCGACAATAGGCGCAATTAAGCGTGCTCGGCGGTCATCGAACTGAATGTCATGCAGTTCTTGGTCGTGCTGAATTTAAAGCTGGCAAGGAACCTTTGAGATAAAGAACCGAAAGCAGCAAGAATCTGGAAAAATGTGGAATCATTTGCACGTGTCAATGATCAATGGATATAAGTCTGGTCGCATCTCGCATTACAAAACAAAATGATAAAGCCGCGTGCCGGCGGTTGTGAGTGCGAACGAACAAATGGTGCAAATATTCATGGCAATATAAAATAATTGAAATAAGGAGCTTGATTTATAGGTAGGAAGCTGTACGCACGAGTGATCAATTCCATTAAAAAGTATGTGCATAGTTTGTTGAAATTCTGCTGATCATGATCATGTACACGGTCAGGTCGACAGTCGATTGAATTCTGCAGGGACATGACTGGTTTAGGTTACTCATATACAAAGTGCTTTACAAGCAAGCCAAGCAGCTCAGCCCCACTGCGCTTTGAATTAAAAGGGTCCTGGAACTATTGTGTTCCAATTTTCAGAAATATGATCCAAGTAGAAGCAATTGGAGACTTGGGGGGGGGGCGCTGCCTCATCTGGAAAAATGTTGGAAGGGGGGGCACCGTACCCTTTGCCCCCCCCCCCCCCCCCCCGTTCCTGGGTTCCTGAGTATAGCCCACCTGAACTCGGGTAGGTGGCCCTATAGATACGTGATCGGCCCGCTGGAATAGGTATCTCGCATATTGTATATCTGATATTCGTCGCAAAGCCGGTGTCTAAACGTCCAAGGTGTTCTGAGAGATGTTCGATCCGACGAAGCATTCGGTCTGGAGAGATCTTTGAAGCCAATTCGCAGTGTATCGAATTGTTTTTTCCGAACATATAGATTTCGTCGAACTAGGAACTTTTTGGACTTCTTTTATTGACATATCTCAAATAAAGCCTTCATTTCTTCAAGAAAGAAAAACACACTGAACGAGGTTCAGTAAAGTCTCCTCTCAGTCTAAACAGATAAATAATCAGGGTAACTGAGAAATTGCGAAGTACGACATCGTTGGACGTGCGCAGCAACCATGAGAACGAGAGGTATATGCGATATCTTAATATAATGCTTGGACTCGAAGGAACAGACTCGTACGTGTTCAGTTTCGAGGAAAAACGGCATGCACAAATTCGATGCAGCCTGCGGAAATCGTCTCTCACTGCAACTCCACGAATTTTCACGGAAAGCTGCGTCTCTAGTATGTACTGAATTCACGTCTGCCTTCATTTCTTTCGGCGTGGCTTGTTTACAGTGCTTTCAAAAAATTCAGCAAATTAACAGCAAGACTGACTTCCAATCACCTCTATCCTTGTTTTCACCGGTCTGGGGAAGTAAGCGGGAATGGTATTCACGTGCAGAAAGCAATATGCGTCCAGAGGCTTCTGAATGTGCTTCCGGTTTTGTAACATGATGCCACGAACTTCGCGGTGACATTCAAGGCGTTTATAGTAGCTCTGTTGTCGGGCAAAACCTTGAACCGTTTTCCTTATAGCTTTAGCCAACAGGGATAACCTGAATGTGATAACGACCGCCGTTTCTTGTTCCTCCGACTTTAAGTAAAGATATGGACTGTTGCAACTGTGCATTTTTGTATCGTTACAAGAACGATCCTCGATGCGTCACTGATAACAGGCTTTCGCGAAACAAATCAAGGAAATGACCTCAAAAAGAACTCTCAGCGAGGGCTACATTTGTTACAATGGCAGTCACAAAAGCATTGTGTGTCATCTGCTAGCGGTTCATCTGTAAGCGCTGCCTTGCGGTGGACGCGGGCTAGGTGGCGCGAGCCGCCGTCCAATTTCAAGGCTTTGGCCTTGTTCATCCATCCACTTATTTATCCGTCCATCCAGTCACACATCCAGCCAATCCAGCTGATCCAGCAGCTTTGCAAATGGTGTAAGGCGTGACTTCTACAGTCAGTGGGTCAGCAGTGGCCCAAAAGTCGTTTATATCACGTCGCCATGAGCTAGAGCAGCCAACCTACGATTCCAAAGCGTCGCAAGGTGTACTTGGCTAACGAAAGCAGCGCAGCGGTCACTCACGTCGAGCGAGGCTGCTGAAACGCCGTCTTCGACGTCTGGTAACCGGAACCCAACTTGCTCCGCTCGCGTTTCATGCAGCTCTAGTTCCGCTGAGCCTAGCATTTAATCCCACTTTGGGGCTGTGCCGTTGGCGGACGCCACAGACGAAACTGGCAGCAGCGATGAATGCTGTCACGTGTACGACAGCATAGATGACACCAGAGGGGCCCACGGTGGTTTGTGTCGCACACGGACTACGTGGAACCGCAAATAGATGCCACAAGCGAGGGTGACTGCAGCAGCAGCAGTGATGAGTGCGGTGACCCGGACGACGGCCAAGATGACGGTGCCGGTGGACCGCACGGTGGTGCTGTGGCACAGTTTAACGGTGCAGTGCGTCTTGCTCAATGTGTACTGTACTTATGACGCCAAAAACACTGCCTGGCTCGTCGACGACATTGGCTGAGGCAGTTTTTCTGTTAATGGCCCTTGTTTTTGCTAACGGGCTGATTTGAGCAGCGCTTGATGCCTTGTTCGGGTACCGGTCGGGCCTGCCGCACTCAGATTACCTCTTCAGAAAGTTGTGAACGCCGAAATGTGCAAGCTTCGTTCAAAGCCATTTTTACTGCGAAGTGTGCATGCCTCCCCTCCAGGCCAGCAAAAATAGTCAGACGCGAGCTTGCAAAGTGTGCAGAACACAACCAGAAGTGTGCATTTTTAAGGAAAGAGGCTGTTTTTCTTTTGTGATAATTAACCTCAGGGAACAGCTTTGTCTTCTCACGGACAAAGAATTTCTGCTGAACACCGCTTTGTTGCCCCTCCAAGAAGCGCACCTAACATAACACGTTTTCTAAGCAGTACTTGTAGCTAGGCTTATTGGCGCATATTCAGGAAAAGTACAGGAGTGCAAAGTATGGACAAAGGTGAAGTGATTTTGACATGCCAGCATATTTATCCCTTATGAAGATGGAGAGAGCACAAACATTACGCATTTATGGACAACAGCTATACTCGGGTACAACTCAAGAACACGGCGGCTTTTCCCCGTCAAAGGACCCCCTTCCAGCCAGTGGCGTCGGCCGATTCTCATGACCCTGCTGATGTGACCAAGCAGGGAGTGGCAGACGAAAGGGGGTAATCCCTTCCCACTGTGTCCAGGGATAGACCCCTCTCTTCATTGCGAACTGCCTGCAAGGTTGAGCACTGCAATATTCTTAACTTAGCACCGGTGCTGTGTGATGAGCATGTGATGCTTCGTGCTCCTCAGGGCATCCATATCCCAGCACAGTGCATGTCGCAGGTCCAACTTTTGTGCTTCTCTTCAGTACATAATTGACCGCACAAATCTGATGCTTCCACTTGTAGAGTAACACTCATGCTGGCAGCATTGTGTACCTAAGCTATGTTTTGAACTACTTTTACTACATATCACAGCAAGTTACTTAGAACTTGTAGTTGATAGCATGGTAGCGGATAAGCCACTCCGATATGAAAGAGGCTGGCAGATGCAAACAGCCACCCTGAAACATTCAATCAGAGATGCTACCGGGGTACTGTGCAAGCCTGAAGAAATAAATGAGAGATGGGAGATGGCGGGAAATTGTCTTGGCATCTGCTCGTGGTTCCCTGCCTTCTGGTGGCACTGAGTAGTTTTGGTAGTTATGGCTACCCTTTTGTGATCATTAGCAATGCCGGAAGTCAGGGTGAACTTGTCGAGGCCCACTCTGTACACATTACTAATCCCCAGGAGAGTTGTCAGCATACCCTCCACAGCATTTTGAACTGTTGCAGCCCATGCTGCCCATTGTTTCTGTCCATAAAAAAAAACAGGTAGTTGCTGACATACTCCAAAATCCTGTTATGAAAGCTTTGCAATGCAGTTTGGAAGGCCCTCTTTCTGTAGCTAAGAAAAATCTTGGTTCACAATACATGAGACACTGGCAGATACTGGCTTTTTGTATGTACAGTTTCGATACCCATGTAACAACGGTGGCATGCAAAATACAAATGAAAGGTGAGAAGCTCCAAAAATGCCCTCAACAGAAAATATAGCACTTTGCTTTAAAGACAAGTTCATCATTGTTTTGTGCTGTTCCTTTTTAGAATGAAACAACTCATCTAGCTCTCCACGTTATCGTGATTGATGCCTCTGACTCTTGCAGGCACTGAGCAAATATGTTGAACTGTGATCGTCATGTTAGCATAAAGTTAAAAAACATGCCAATATGTAGCGTGTGCACGGGCACCTTCCTCTCTTCTGCACATTTTGTGCTGCACAGTTCTGGCTATAATTCTGCCGTACTGATATCATTTTGATGGGACTGTAATATAGAAACCTTTGTTGTACACAGGTCAATGTATTTGTTGTAACCCACAGCTGACTGAAATGCCAGTAAACAACCCTCACTAACCTGGGATAAATTCTATATGTGTTGCATTAAAAGGTATCTTAAAACTGTTCTTATCCTTAATCAAGGCATTTTTGGTGTCAACTGTCTTTGCAACCTCTGTTTTACATGACCAACCAATTCAGTTCATGACAGCTCATCACTAACCTTTTTTTTTCCAGTGTGTGAACATCAAAGGTGCAGTGTTATGTAGCATGTTTAAATGTACTCTGAAGACAAATTCCTGTTGCTATGTATCAACAGATTTGTGCATTCCAATGATGAAGTGGTTACTTTCATTGAAAAACTTATTAAGCTGGTAAAGGTAAAAAATGGAATACAGGTGTCACCACCACAAGGCCTTTTCTCAAGAAAATTGTGGTGGTGCCAAGACTGGTTTCCCACCATCCACTTTCTAGCAGGGATGACAAGAGTATTTCTCAGTCTAGATATGAATTTGAATGAAGTAGCGAGAAAAACTAATTTTTAAATCCAGTTTTCCCAACAATAAATATATATTTTGCTGCTGAAGAAGTAACAGAATGGCTAGAAAGGGCCGTACAACATATTTTTACTGAGAACAGAAATTGCATTGACATGTCCTTAGTGTCCCTTTGAGAAGCAGTACATAGTTTCTTTTGTATGTTGTGTAAACTATAGTTGGATACAGCCACCGCGGTGGCTGAGTGGTTATGGCGCTCGACTGCCGACCCGAAAGACGCGGGTTCAATCCCGTCCGCGGCGGTCGAATTTCGATGGAGGCGAAATTCTAGAGGCCCGTGTGCTGTGCGATGGCAGTGCATGTAAAAGAACCCCAGGTGGTCGAAATTTCCGGAGCCCTTCACTACGGCGTCTCTCATAGCCTGAGTCGCTTTGGGACGTTAAACCCCATAAACCATCCAACCATAGTTGAATACAACTCAAGAATGCAGTGGCAAATGCTTCTCTATAATTCATCTCGCAAGTTGTTTGCATGAAAGGTACGACAACCTGAGCCAATTAGGATGGCGCACACTATATAATTGGGTTGCTGCATGCCTGCCATACCCATTGCCTTGTGACAGGTAGCTCCATTTCTGGGAATGAAGGTGTACTAGTGTTTAGGCTGTTTATTTCTTCAGCAGGTGGCACTGTCTTTTTATTTTTGTTTTGTTTTCAGATGGGTGGACATGTTCGCACACTGAAGAGGGCATTTATGGCCCACTTTTCTTTTTGTCATTACCTGTCCATATTCAGTTCTTTAGTTGTCAGGTCACAGTTGTTTGGATATACATTTATTCACTCCATTGTGGTATATGCCCAAGGAAGCCGAGTCAAATCCAGGCGAGGGCAGTCGCATGTCGATAGAGGTGAAGTGGAAAACACGCCTCTCTGTTGTCCGTTGTCAGCACATCTAAGGTTGAAATTAATCTGGAGCCCTCCACCATGGCGTCTGGAATAGCTCATCAGAGACATTGTCATTCTCATTTTTGCTAATCTCATTGTGGCAGTGCTCGATGTGCTCGGCTTGTATACACAGACATTTAATGGATCACATTGGCCTGTTAACGGGCTCACATCTCATCGTCATCATCAAAACACGCATGAACACTGCTGGTTGAGTCCTCCTCCTCCATGCCGATTACGACGCCTGGTCCTTTGAAAGGCATCTGCCACGTCATTCTTGAGTTGTATTCGAGTATAGTAAATATGGAGAAATATACCTAATATTGTATGTCACTTGCTGCTGTGTTGTTCAAGTGGTCTGTGTACAAAACTCTTACTCTTGTGCCATGATATATTATGTAGTGTTTTTGTGTATTTAGGGTTGTTTCATTGAACAGATGGTATTTGTGGATTCTGTTTGTACGAGAGGTGTTCAGTATATTTTTTACCTCCTGGTCTGTAACACACTTATTAACTCATGAAAGGGAAAGACGTTACAATGAAAAGAAAGTTTGGTGCTCCCACTTTTCATGATGTTTTCATTTTGCACATGGCACGACTGATATTGAAGTAGTCACAAGGAAAATGTGGGTATACATCAGTGCACGGTTCGAACAGTTTTTCAAAACCAAATTTTGGATGGCAGAAGGTCTTCTCCTTATCACTATCCACCGTCAATTGAGTCCTATTTGTGGTAATGTGTATGTTATGTTTCCAGTCAGAAGGTGGGTACAAACTGTACGTGCATGCAAGATCCAGCTGTGTTGAGTGCGAAAGACGAGGAGCGCAGTGGGTGCCCGCTGTCTGCATCTCGCACCTGAGCTCGTGGCACATGTGGATGAATTTATTGGTGATGATTGTCACATTAAGCAGATGGTTATTGCGGGCATTCTTGAACTTGAGGATGCTGAAGGACCGAGAGCTTTTGCTTAAAGTTTGTACTTAAAAAATCCATCATTTAACGTGACAACGCTTGGCATAACAACAAGTTAGGTGGTAAAACCGCTGTGTTGAATAAGCTGCAGTTTCGGGATGTTCTTCCTCACCCACCCATAGTTCTGACCTAGTGCCCTGTAGCTGCTGGCTGTTCCATACCTGAAGAAACATTTGAAGACCTTTAGTGACCAGTTGGGGCAATCAGCCTCATTCTTCTCGGAGGGCATGTAAACAATAGTGTATCGATGACTAAGGGCATCAGTGTGAGTGGGAGACTATATCAAAAACTTAATTACACCTGTGAAAAAAGACATCTGAAGCTTTATTTTTACAATAATATGTTACACTTTCAGTAATTAGCACATTATAGACAAGGAGGAAAATTATTCAACACACCTCTCATGCTTAGGATATATGTATCGGAAATTTTTGCATCTGTATAGTCACTTCCTTATTATTGGAGGTTTCTTGAGTGATTTATCCCATGAACCAATGTTTAGTGGCCTCATCTATTTTGTTTTAGATGGTCTCCTTGGATTAATTATACTTCATGTCCTGATGGTTTTCTAAATTATTTTTCGAATGTGTGTGCTTTAGCTGAGGTGTAGCTTTGAAACTGCACAGTATTGGAATGCCATATGCTTGTTCATACATGTGTTGCTAAGCAGATACAACGTGGAATGGTACTATACTTGGGATTTAACATCCCACCACATTAGAGGGACCTATTTTGATCACCTGTGTCCTTTAATTATGAGCTCAAGTGCACTGCGTGAAAGACAAGATGAAATGTAATCCATTTAATTTCATATGAGCCATATAAAAGGCACACATATGAGCTGAATGAGAGACGCAGTTCACCCATTTGAGTGATACGAGAGCTGCATATTGACTCAAATGGGTTTTTTTTTTCAAAAATTCACTCAAATTCACTTTTTCTTCAAGCACAAACTTAGACCTCGACTACCTTAAATGAGCCATTGTTTCGTAATTATTTGACTGTACGAGGCACCCTGTCGAATCCCCCGCTATGGATATGTGGCACTCCAACAGAGGTCAATAACGACGACGTCCCAGACACTTTTGGCGAGGACTGGATCCGCGGCTAACTGGTTGCACGGAACAATTCATAATATGCTAGGTACCTCGAGAGGCCCACAAAGGAGTGGGTTTGCAGGTTGGCTTAGCGCGAGACAAACGGGGACAAGAGAGGCCACAGGGTGAGCGCTCGTCCTGTGTCAGCGCTCATCCTGTGCCCCTCTCGTGTCCTCGTTTGCCTCGCGCTAAGCCAACCTGCAAATCATGAATCACCAACTGGCCCAAAACTCCGCTTTGCCAAAGGAGTGGGTTCCTCGGCAGCGGCGAAATAGAAAGTTGCAGACGGCCACTTGTTAATTGGGCCACGGGGGAGCACTCACCACTGTGCTAATTAAACCCGACAAATGAATGCCACCTTTTAACACAAATCTCTCGCTTGCATCTAAAAAGTATAGTCACAATGCTGCAGAATCGGGAAGAAAACCGCCGCTGCTGACCAAAAGGTGGTGCGAGCTCACTGAACGAATTTCGGACAGTTCACAATAACGCTGTATGCATCAAATGAACAGATGCATGCAGTTCATTTCGAGACACGGCACAATATTCGAGCGATTCCGAAGAAAACGATATTTCTCATTCAAGTCACGCGAAATGCAACCTGCAATGAGAAAAAAAGATTGCGAAAAAACCGAAAAACCCTAGTTGCCTGTCGACGGCTTTTTTTCTGCTTTGTCTTGTACATTTTTTCTCTGTCTTTGTAACAATTGTGCATATAAACCATTGCATTGAATTGTAAACATATGCGGAAATCAATCGCATGGGTGTTCTTTTCGTCTTTTTTTTTTCGTATTGCCCTTTCAATAACCATGGTTTCATAAGAATGTATAACGTTACCTTGCCTCTCTGCTTTCTATTTCGCTTTGTAAATATATGGCCACGTCATTAATCTACTTGTTATCCCCCCCCCCCCTATGTAATGCCCAACCCAGGGCCCTTAAGGGATAACAAATAATGACGATGACTCTCCGAAGCGACGCGTTAGGGCACACAGCCAGAGAAGAGCGCGTAGTGATATACCTCTCTATTTTTTTTTTTACGGTCTACTTCCGTAGCCTGACTAGAAAAAATTTTATTTACATATGTACACATGCCAAGGTTACCGGATACAATGACATTCACAAGTAGACATGACTCTAAGCATGTAAGGCGAGCCAATTAAAGAGGTACCATAAGCATCTTTGAGCAACTAACAGGAATTGCTTGTGGGAGATTTAAAACGGGATAGTAAACCTATTCACAGAAAAGTGAAAGAGCAATAATCTGACACGAAAAAAAAGACCTTAGCACCGGTTTGGCCCAAAGACCAGAACAAGACGATAGTTGTTAACAGAAATGAATGGGCACGACCACTGCCGGAGGAACCCTTCCTCTCCCAATAAAAAGAGTTCCTCCGACAAGAAACTGATAAGCTCCCTTCGAAGACGGCCAAGTATTGACCACACAGCGCAGCGTCGAAAGCCACCAGCGACCGCGGTGCATCAACTGCGCTATGAACTAAAGAGACCCGCAACAATCAACAGGCGAGCAAAACGGCCGCTTCGGAAGCGGCCGCGGGAGACAAGGATCGAAATGCCCCGCCCACGGAATCCCGCTTGAACCGCGCGCCAAAAGACGCGCTACCACGCAGGTGACTGTAGCGTGGCGATTAGATTCCGGAAGCGGGTGGTTCGGACAGGTACTGGCGCGTAAAACACCCCACCGTTCTAACCGATCACAAGTAGGCAGCACCGCCCAGCCAAGTTTCCAATCAAAGTCGCGTAGAGGGTCTGGGACGCTATATACGCGCGCCAATTGAACGCGGCGCATCGGTGAGCGGCGAGGCGCCGGCACAACAGGCAACAGCAGCGAGCCCGTAATGTCCACCACACGGTCTGCAACGATGTTGACATCAGGTGCTACTGCGCTTACGTGTCTGAAAAAGGTCATTGACGTAGCATAGAAAGCGGTAGGCTGCTCTGATTAAGGTCCATGATTAACAGGGGCCGAGGGATTCAAAAAGTGCAAAGAAGGGCCCAAAAAGTGCCGCGCCAGGGTTCGCGCTGGAGACGTGTCCCCCATCAGGATGCGCAAAATGCACTTCAAAGCTATAGATATATATATAACAGCGAGGACGTGATGGGCAAAGTTGGAAATGCAAAATCGCCTCTCTCCCATGGTTGTCCAAGAACTGCACGAGCCACAAGCTTGGTTCTGCCTGACAAAAAAAAAATAAAGAACGGAAGCCTGCACCCGCCTTATGACGCGCAGGGGTGGTTTAACAATGTGGCAAAGGTACCAGAAGGCACCCAGCACGACCGACTCAACCAGGTAGCGCCTCTAAAGCAGAGGCAGGTGAAATGTCTGTGCCCTCCGCACACGAGCTGCAATGCTCTCTACGACCGAAGACCACATACCATCCCATATTCCAGCACAGTCGTAGGTCACGCCTCAAACGCGCATCTGCGCACAGCACTGTAAAGGTATCGCAAATGTAATACGTCTCTGACGAGACCCCACAAAAAAGTAATGACTCTTTGAATAATTGAGAGCAGTCCCCGACAAGGAGGTGTACTCACGAAAAACGTTTAAAGCTTCGAACAGGCTTTGTTCGTCAGCTAAGTAGAGTGTAATATCATCTGCATAAGCGGTGACGCGTACTGCCTCACTTCCTGGCAACGCCAGACCTCTAATAGGAGAGTGGTGATCGACTGCCAAGAGGAAAGGCTCTAATGCTATAAGACAAACAAGGGGGGGGGGGGGGGGAGCGGACAACCTTTACGGACGCCGCGGCCAACACAAATGCGGTACTTTCCCGGCTATCGAGGAATCCAGTTCTTTAAATACCCTCGGAACCCCTCAAGGGGCGGTCCTTTCTCCCCTTTTCTTTGACGTTGCTCTCATCCCCCACGTCATCCACATTCTCCCACGTCAGCCAATTAACTTACTCCCCTCACTTCTCAACCCAGTTGGCCGGATCAAACCCCCTACTTATTGCCGGAGATTTTAATTGCGCTCACGTGGACTGGGGCTATCGGCGCATTAACCACATGCAGAGGCACAGTTTTATACAATGAGACGCTGGCGCTTCACCTGACCATCTTTAATGATTTCAGCTTACCTACGCGGATTGGTAACAGTGTTACTGCCGATACTAGCCCAGACCTCACACTTGGTAGAAACTTGGACCACCTTCACTGGGAAAGAATGCGTTCCACACTAGGCAGCGATCATCACCTAATTCGAATAACGCTAAACTATCGCCGATCTCAGCGCAAATTTACCGTTAAGCACACTAATTGGGACGCGCTCCGCAAATTTAGACAAGCGCAGCCAACACAGGCCCCCTTCGACCTAGACACCTGGATTATTCAGTTGCAAAAAGACATTCGCCAACACACTCAAACACTCGAGTCTACGCCAGACACCCCTGTTATTGACAGCAAGCTCGCCCACCTCCTCCAAGCACAGGACAACATAACGCAACGGTGGAAGACTCAGAAGCACAATAGGAGACTAAAACTCAAACTTGCCCAGATTCAATCCCAAATAGTACAATGTAGTGCCACTCTTTGCAAAGCTAACTGGGCTCAGGTTTGTGACGGTCTCCGCGGCAATCTCTCCACAACCCGCGCTTGGCATCTGTTACGGCACAAGCTAGACCCCACGCAATCCAAATCTCAGACTCGCCTTAGCATTCGCCGCCTCGCTCATAACTATCGAGAGGACACCGACGCCTTCCTCGCCCAGGTGAAATGCACCTATACAACCCCCGGTCTCCCTTGCAAGTATCCTGATTATAAAGGCCCACCCCAGCCCGAGCTTGACGCCCTTATTAAAGAATCAGAATTTAGCGCCGCCCTATTGAAATTACGGAATACCGCTCCCGGAGATGATCAAATTACCAATGCAGCTACCAGAAATCTTGACGATGCTTCCATCTATGACTTAGTCAACTACTTTAACGAATGTTGGGAGGCAGGTACTCCCTGCCTCGTAGAAGGATGGAAGAATTATTTTTATTCCAAAACCCCACAGGCCTATCACCCTAGACAACATCCGCCCCATTTCTCTTACATGCTGTCTAGGCAAGTTCTTCGAGCACATAATTCTTGCTCGGCTAACAGCGTACATGGAAGACAACCTTTTCCCCCACAGTAATAATAATAATTGTTTTTTTTTTGAGGGGAAAGGAAATGGCGCAGTATCTGTCTCATATATCGTTCGACACCTGAACCGCGCCGTAAGGGAAGGGTAAAGGAGGGAGTGAAAGAAGAAAGGAAGAGAGAGGTATGCTGGGCTTTCGTGCGCATCTATCTGCGCAGGACGCCCTACTTCAAATTACGCATGACGTGCTTGATGATACCATCCGCCGCCACACTAAAGCTATCCTGGCAGTTCACGTCACCAAGGCATTTGACAGAATTCGACACTATGCCATCTTACGGGAACTGCAGGCTCTAAAGATAGGCCCTAAAACCTACAACTACGCTCGCGCGTTTCTCTCGGGCCGCACTGCCTCCCTGCACATACATCAGATTACCACATCCCCTTATACACTCGGAGAGCTGGGAACCCCTCAAGGTGCGGTCCTTTCTCCCCTTTTCTTTAATGTTGCTCTCATCCCCCTAGCTCACAAACTGGCTGTAATCCCACAACTAAAGCATACCCTGTACGCTGATGATATTACCACAGGGACCACTCATGGCTCTGACAGGGAAATTGAGGAAACTCTTCAGTTAGCAGCAACCATCTCCTCTCACGCGTCATCCATCGGGCTCGGATGTTCCCCATCTAAGTCCGCGCTCTTCCTAATTAGGCCAAAATCTGGCGCTAACTCGCCCATCCAAATCAATTTAAAAGGATCCCTTATCCCCATCACACCCGCCCTCCGCATGCTTGGCCTCCACTTGCAGGATTCTGGACGAAATGAACACACCCTTAAGAGACTCAAGGCCTCCAAGCAATCCATGTTGCACCTTCTACGCCGAGTGCCCTCCCTTAACAAGGGTTTAGACGAAGCGGACAACATGAAAGTAATGCACGCATTTACGCTCAGCCGCATTCTATATGCAACCCCATATCTCAAACTGAACCGCACGGAAACCGGACGCGTGAACGCAATAATCCGCCTTGCGACTAAGGCAGCCCTAAACCTACCTCGTAGCACTAGCACAGCCAAACTTCTTGCACTAGGCATGCATAACACCATTCAGGAACTAGTTGACGCGCACCTTCAGACACAGTACCTTAGACTTGCCACGTGCGCCACTGGCCACCATATACTCTTCTCCCTTCGCATCAACATACCCGCTAACCAGTCAACCCTTATAGCCATCCCTCGACATATCCATACACCTCTCGTTGGGAAACCCCTTCCTCGAAACGTCCATCCCTAATATCACATCCCTCGCCGCGTAGCTCGCGCTAATGCCCTCCATAAGTATTATGGGCAAGCCCACGATGCCGTTTGGATAGACGCCGCATGTACAACGCATGAAGCGGTAGCAGTTGCCTACAATCCAACCATACCTCACCCCCTAACTCACCGTCTTCCCTCGGGCTCTACGCCTGAGGAGGCAGAGGAGACCGCCATCGCCCTAGCCCTTGCACATTCGGACGCCCAATACATCTTCAGCGACTCCAAAACGGCTCTGTCCAACTTTGCCAGGGGCAGGATTCGCACCCCTGCCTGGCAATTCTTGAACACTCCTACCCAAAATTTACCGCGCAGGGTAGAGCTTCAGTGGGTGCCGGCGCACTATGGGAACCCTGGAAACGAGGCTGCCGATAAATTGGCCCGAGGTTTGATTTTTTGGCTCAGGACAGTCTCGATCCAGGATTCTCGAGGGATCGGGAGCACACCTCTGCGGAGCTCACGCAAATACCCCGTTTGGACCGTCGGACTTACCCTCCTCCCCACCCCTCTCTTACGCACTCCGAACAGATCGTCTTCAGACGCCTCCAGACCCGCTCTCTGTCATCCCCTCAGCTTTTATCCCACTATTGCGGCACATCCCCTGCATGCTCCCTATGCGGTGACCCCCACGTCACACTCCCCCATATCCTTTTCGGCTGCCCTGCCGACCCTCCCCCGCGGGGACAGCACGCCATCTCGAGCTGGGAGGACTGGGAGGTCCTGCTTATGTCTGCAGACCCGACATCGCAGCTTGCTGCGGTGACTCGGGCTGCCGACGTCATGTCCCGGCATGACCTACTTGATGCAGTGCGGGACCGCGCAGTGGCCCAGGGACCCAACTGGGTCTAAAACTCACTTGCTCAATAAAGTTTTTCTGTCTGTCTGTCTGTCCCGTACATCTCTGTGATGAGAAGCACGAAAGAAGGTGGGAAACCAAAAACATCCAATGTACCGTAAACATACTCCTGCTCTAAAAGGTCCAACGCTTTTTTTTTTTGACCGAGAGAAAGAAGAAGACTCTGTACGCGCCGCCGTATAGTATACTCTAGGATATCTCGCGTTACGGACGCTAAAACTATGTATTTCACGTACGACCCGGGATGGAGCAATCCTGGTGGCAGGAAACGAGGGAAGGGAGGAGAGCCCGTAGACGGCGAACGAGTAATTTTGCTAATACTTCATAATCTGAATTTAGTAAAGTGTTAGCGCGCCAATCTGCCGGACATGTAGAGAAAATAGACTCTTTAGGAATCAGGACAGTGCGGCCTCTTTTAAATGAATCGGGAAAGACATGCCGAGGGAAACAGATTATTAACACATCCTAGAAAATGGGGCCTACAATATGCCAGAATTGTAAATAGAACTCCACAGGAAGCGTATGTAGCCCTGGCGCTGAGCATCGTTTCATGGAATCTAACGCCTCCTTGGTTTTTCACCTGCTGTTGGTGGAGCCATAAGGCCATCATGAAGATAACGGTAATCTGCGCGGCAATCTACGCGGCAATCTGCAGCAAGCCTTCACAGCTTTGCACTAGGGCTCGATCATCCCGTGCCAAACGTTCGACGACGAAGGCATCCCGCAGTTTTGTACCGAAAATCTTAGCACTCAGCGTTCAAAAGTCTGGCGATTCAATTGACATATTTAGGGAGAGTGTCCTTGAAAACCACAGCGAAGGCTCGGGCACTGCAATCAGAATCTGGCCTCAAGAATCTGCACTGAACTGTTTATTGAAATAAAGAGTAGTGCAAAGTGTGAATGCAAAAGAAGTGTATCTTTTCTCCAGCTTTTGTTTTTACTTGCTTGACCGAGTGGCCCGACGCTGCCCTCCAGGCTGAGCTTTCCTTTCTCGCCGCTGTACAAGGCGACGCTCCACGGGCCATCCTTTTCCTCACGGCGCTGTTGAGGTGTACACTGGGAAGTGAGAGAGTTACTGCGCCATTTACTTTCCTCAAAAAACGCCTTTTTTATCTCGTGCTGCCTCGATAGAGCATCTCTTTGGTAGGGTGGCATCACCGATCGTTCGATCTGGAGGCGCCATTCTGAATCACAGGAATTAAATAATAATAATAATAATAATAATAATAATAATAATAATAATAATAATAATAATAATAATAATAATAATAATAATAATAATAATAATAATAATAATAATAATAATAATAATAATTTGTTTTGGGGGAAAGGAAATGGCGCAGCATGTCTCATATATCGTTGGGCACCTGAACCGCGCCGTAAGCGAAGGGATAAAGGTGTGAGTGAAAGAAGAAAGGAGACGTTTCCAATAATGGAGACGCTTCTAAATTTAATCTGAAATAATATTTTCATGTCTGGAAGAAGTACTGGTCACTCTGGTGAGTAAGAAAAAAATTGGAGAGGACACTTAAAGGGACACTGAGGAGAAATTTAAGTTGGCTTGTATCGATAGAACACCAGCTCTTGACAACAAAAACGCCACTCTTACTGAAAACAAAGCTCTTGTTAGGTAGAAAATAGCAATAACCAAAATACAGGTATCGTCGCTACATGCCAATCTCGCAACTACAAGTGTGATAACGTCATAGGACAAGAGACGTCACCTTGGAGGAGTTTTCCTTCCTACATGGGGGCGCGAATCTCCGAGGCTGACAAAGAAAGGTGGCGCGGTTCAATCTTGAAGTAAGTTTTCTCTTAAAACCGAAAGTGCGCTTTTGTTACACAAGACAAAAAAGACAACCTGAATGTTGGAAGCAAAGAAAACCGATGCTTGGCGTTGCCACAGGCGGTCAGGAGTTTTTCGATTTGTTATGGCACTTCGCGTCTATGAGATTTGCATGCCCCGTGGTTTTGTTTTTGACGCGCCTCGTTTCACAAGCGCCGAACAGCAGAGGAACTCCAAGTGCCGCTTAACGTGCTAGTTAACCTTTGAAGGTGCCTGTTAAGGCCGGTCAGATGATCGCCACAGTCGATGAAAAACTATGATGGCACGATGGTCGGTGATTGTACAAGGCAGTTCGCAGTATAAAGAGCACTTGGGTCTTCGCACGCTCGCTCGGCGAAACATTCCCGGCTGTGCCAGTCAACTTCAAACTACTTAACGGAAATCGTTTATTAGGGACGGGAGACAAGGTACAAGGCAGTTAAGAAAAATTGCCGATTGCCTTGCTCTGTTAGGCCAGGGTATATGTAGCGAAAGCGCGGAGACTTCTGTATCAGAAGAGTGCATTCTCTATATGCGCCTTTATTGATGGCTATACCTTGAGCCGTCGTTTCTGAGTGGCAGCGTCTCCGCCTAAAACGCCAAAGGCCCTGGTTCGATTTCCAGTCTCGGCACAGTGTATTTTTTTAATCAGTGAGTGGGCGGGGGGTTTCAGTGGCTCCCATAGATGCCGCCACCGAATACGTTGGTTAGCGTTTCAGCGCAGGCTCTGTTAAGGAGCATTTATACTCCGGCGTAACGCGCACGCTGCACGGCGACGTCACGTCGGCCAAAGCGAGACCCTTTATACTCCAATTGCGCTTGACCGCCGACGCGTTCGGCGGTTTCGGCGCACTCTGACCGCACTGGCGGAGACTCGGGGTATGTCTCTATTTCGCGCCGAGTGCGCCAGCCGCCGCCGGCCCGGCCAGACCGATTCGGCTCCGCGGCGAGGTGCGCGTTGTGACAATAGTTGTGTCAATAGTTTCGGCAATTGGGCGGAGCTCTTCTTTTCGAGCTGTCGGCTAATTTAATCCATTCACAGTACACATCTGAAGGTACATGCAAGTGGCGAGAGGCCCAATCCAGTGGACTCGTTGGATCCAGCGGAAGCCGTTGAAGCGTCGTGCGTCGGCTTTAGTTTCAAGCCGCCAACTTTAAACGCGAGCGCCCTTGAGCACCCATCCGTTTTTTTGTGGCAACCATGCATGGGAGACCTCGACGCCACCTGCTGCACCGTGCAACAGCGCCGTTCAAGGAATCACAATCCGTTGGCGCCAAAGAACCGGCCAGCCTCCGATGGGCGCAACGCGCCGTCCTTTTCCTGGCCCCTCGCGACTCCCCGCAATGGGGTTATGATATTTAATTTGCAACAGCTGCTCACGGCGGAAGGGGGAAACGACCCGCCGGCGCCTAATCTAACCGTTCTCCCTCAAAAGCATCGCACGCTCTCTGGGCCTGCGGTCGCTGAAATGCAGGCCGAAGTTTTTGCGAGAACTTCGTCGTCGGGTTCGGGAACGGGATCCATCGTAACGCTGGCAGGACGCCGGTGCAAACGTAAACGAAGCGACGGTAGCGACCCCCGATAGATGCCTTCAACGTGCGGCGGCGGTAGCTTTCATTTCGGCAGCTGCTAGACCGCACCGCTAGCCGCCAGAAACCACGGAGTCTGCATTTACGTCACTTTTCACGTCACTCCGTTCTATGACGTCACATTTGACGTGTACATTTGCCACATTTTGGTCCTGGGTGGGGACGTTGAAACAAACCCAGGCCCTATGACGATGGGCCAAGAGGAAAAGCTCGAACTGGTATATGTAACTGTTCAAAGGCTTGAGACGAACCACACGAATATCCTCGAAGGTGTTAACAAGATTCTTACAATTCATATTCGCCTGCAGAATGAAATGAAGACTTTAAACGATCGTGTGCATGAACTTGAACTCAAAATCGAGTCTATTCCAGTTCTTCAAAGTGACTTACAGTCTTTAGCTACCCGTGTGCAGGAACTGGAACTTAAAAAACAGTCAGTGCCTACCACAGTATCTGCCACGAGTTGTACACACTGTAAGGTTTCTGGCGACAGCCGGTGGTCTGATTTAGCTGCGTATTCGACCAGGACACCTGCAGCCGGGGTCCCTGCACGGCCATAGGCATCTGGGTTCCCACGGCCGGTCCTCGCGAGGTTTATTGGATTCGAGACGGAGGATTCCACTGCCGTTTGAAAACAACATTGTTCCCGGAAGATCGACCGTGCGGCACGGAGGCAGTTAGCGACCGCCAGAACCGAGCAGGGGGTGACTCACCCCTTCAACTGTGCCTGCTTGCCGGCGCCTCGCCCATTCGGACTTCCCGGAAGACGTGTCCGGCTGGAGCGTGAGAACTGTCGTTCGGAAGCGAAGACATCGCTCTCTCTGGTGGGGGCGATTGTCCAGCGGCACCCTCTTTCTCCGGCGAGGCATGTGACGGGGGCGTGTCCCTATGTGAAGTGGTGTGTGTGTGTGTGTGTGTGTACGACAACGCAAGTTAGGCCACGCCCAACCTGGCGAAGACCGCCTCGAGCCTGGGGAATCCTAGGGACCGGACCCTTTTTAAACCGGACGACGAGTGCCGTGAAAAAAGAATCCTCGATCATCCTCAGATCTTCTCAGATCCTCCGACCTTCCCCCATCACCCTCCAATGGGTTCCAAAATCTTGTAAATAATGTAAAATAAACCCCCTGTACAGTTTCCTTCATAACCAAGTCCGACAACGTCATTCGGAGAAGGGACCTGCGGTGCTGAAAGAGTCAGCTCACTCAAGGACCCCTCATCTCTAACAACACGATGTATCCAACATTCAAGTAAAACTTGATGACCTGGAAAATCGTTCCCGCCGGTCTAACATTCTTTTGTATGGTGTTCAGGACACTGATGAGTCTGAAACTTGGGAAGACTCTGAGCGTCATGTGAACGAATTCTGTTCTAGCAAACTTGGTATCACGTTGTCTTCCTTAGCCCGTGCTCACCGCATAGGCTGTTTTTCTCAGGAAAAAAAGAGACCCATTATTGTAAAGCTGTTCAACGAAAAAGAAGTCGAAACGCTTATGAGTAAGGGCTGTAAACTCAAAAATACCGATTTCAGCATTTCGCGAGATTACTCGAAAACGGTTCGTGAGAAACGCAGCCAACTGTGGAAGTATGCCAAATCAGTAAAAAAAGAAGGTGACAAGGTCCGTTTGTCTTTTGATAAACTGCTTATCAATGGTGTCTCGTATTTCTGGGATGATCAAACCAGTAGCGCAGAGCGCGTGTCCCTTGCCTGACGCATCCCTTCCAGTTCCCGTAAAGTGGCTGGCAAACCACCCGTGCGGCCATACGCGCAGCGTTGCTCCAATTACGATGTCAGTTTTCTGTACACTAACATAAGGAGTGTTCTTTCTAAAAACGTAGCACTTTCTTCTTTAATTGATTCATGCTGCTCCTCGGTCATCGCGCTTACCGAGACTTGGTTAAATGACATGGTTCCTGATGATGTCATTTTCGCCTGTGACTCCGAATTCAACATATTTCGTTGTGACCGCACGGGCTGTAGAGGTGGCGGTGTCCTTCTGGCTGTCAAGAAAGTGCTCACTGCTGTGCCTATCGAGGCCACGTCGTAGCTAGAATCGGTATGGGTCCAGTTGAGTTGTGGTCCCACGGTCGCCATCATTGGCGTCATTTACCGCCCTCCGGACATGAATTCTTCATTTGCAAGTCAGTTTTCTAATTTACTAAGCGATCTTACTTGTCGTTTCCCGAATTCAAGCTTACTTTTACTTGGTGACTTTAACTTTCCGGCTATTAACTGGTCGTCATTAACAGCTCCTGCCAATGATCCTGAAGCTCAGGCTTTCCTCCAGTCCTGTCTCGATTTCTCTTTGCAACAACTTATTTTTGAACCTACGCGTCGTTCCGCCACTACAGCCAATATTCTCGATCTTATCTTGACAAGTGATCCTTACCTTTGCTCCAACATTGCGCTCGTAGAAGGCCTTTCCGACCATTCCATAATCACGGGGAACCTGAATTTTGTGCCCCATAAAAAGGTAACTCGCACTAAACAAATAAGGTGCTACAACCGAGCAAACTTCGGTGAAATAAACGCTCAGTTGTCAGTCTTTGCCGATCATTTTCTTCACGATTTTTCGTCACGCTCCGTGGAAACGAACTGGAACCTGTTCAGCGTGAAACTTGCTACTCTCATTGACAGATTCATACCATTCATCAGTATCCCATGCACTAACACAGCGCCTTGGTTTAATAGGCATCTATGTCGCCTTAATAACAAGAAAAAGCGCCTTTGCAGACAAGTCGACAAGAACAGACACTCAGAATCTTGGCAATGGTACAAACTATGTGATAAGGAATATCAGTCTGAGTTGATATCTGTACGTAGGCACTTCACACACGATCTACCGGCAATGCTAACAAACAATCCACGGAAGTTCTGGCAGATAATAAGCCCCGCTAATCATCCTGACATTACTCTTACCAACGCGGAAGGCAGCAGTGTTCCAGTGTCCGAATGCGCCGAACTTTTCAATAACGCATTCACATCCGTTTTTACCCGTGAAGATCTCCCTCTACCTCCTATTTCTGTCAGCACTTCTAATACGTCAATGTCCGAAATATGTATCAGTGAGACAGGTATCTTATCCTTACTAGGGAAGCTTAAAACAACATCAGCATCAAATCACCTTGGCTTTAATAACAGAATACTCAAAAATTCATCTGATGGTATTCATCGCATCTTATCCGCTATTTTTTCACAATCTCTATCATCAGGCGTGATTCCGCTGGACTGGCGCCTAGCTAACGTTGTGCCAATTTTCAAGTCTGGTGATCGTTCCTCACCACTAAATTACCGACCCATTTCATTAACTAGCACTGTTTGCAAACTTCTTGAACCCATAATTCACTCGCAGGTAATTAACTATCTTAAAGAACGTAACATTATCTTTAAATATCAACATGGGTTCCGTAAAGGCTACTCATGCGAAACGCAACTCGCCGGATTCATTCAAGACATACATTCATCGATTGATGCTGGCATTCTAGTAGACTCCATATTTCTTGATTTTTCTAAAGCTTTCGAAAGAGTACCTCACAACCGGTTATTAATGAAACTAGCACTGCTTAATATTCACCCTCTTGTCATTGCATGGGTTAAAGTTTTTCTCTTTTCCAGGTCTCAATTTACAGCTGTCAATAACCACAATTCGTCTTTCAGTCAAGAACACTCTGGCGTCCCACAAGGAAGTGTGCTTGGCCCCTTACTTTTCCTAATATTTATCAACGATTTACCGGATTCCATTTCTTCCCATATCAGACTTTTTGCTGATGATTGCGTAATTTATCGCAAAATTTATTCTAACACCGATTGCCAATCCCTTCAATCTGACATGGATTCAGTAACAGCATGGTGCTCAACCTGGCTTATGCAACTTAATCATTCAAAAACTAAATTGATGTCTTTTACTAACCGAATGTCTCGAATTCAAACAGCATACTCCTTAAAAAATAGCTCACTCGAGCTAGTCACCACGTATAAGTCCTTAGGACTTCACCTTCATTCAGACTTAGCATGGAACCACCATATTAACCTTATGCTTGCATCTGCTAATCGGTCATTAGGTCTCTTAAAACATAACCTAAAGCATGCTCCTCCTCACCTCCGTGCCCATGCCTATACCACTCTAATTCGACCTAAAATCGAATATGCCTCGGCTATTTGGGACCCTTACCAATCTTACCTAATAAATAACATTGAATCATGGCAGAACCGCGCCGTTCGTTTTATTTACTCCGATTATTCACGTAACACCAGCATCACAGCCTTAGAGAAACGCGCAGGTCTCCAGGATTTATGTCTCCGACGCAAAATTGCACGACTATCACTTTTTCATAAACTTTATCATCATCCATCACTTCATAACGACTTTTTTTCTTTGCCTCCTTCGATTTTTGACCGCCGCGATCATCCCTTTAAAGTTAGGCGTTTCACGTGCAGAACATTTATCTATGCGCATTCATTCTTACCACGCACAATATCTGACTGGAACACTCTGCCTTCATATATCGCAACCACCACTGATCCTGATAAATATTTTAATCTTACATCTTCAATAACTACTGCTTAACTCTTCGCATACATTGTTATTTTTTCATGGCTTCCTTTACAGGGTATGTTATTAAATGATTCATTGCATTAGTGTTCTGTTTGTATAATTTTAATACTGCAGTAATCTTCGTTCTTTGCCGCGCTGCCATTCTTTTTATTCTTTTGCTTACTTATGTCATGTGAAGTGTCTTATTTTTGCTTTTGTTGTTTTATATTTTTGGTTTTGTTTTATTCTGGTCAATTGCCTGTGCCCCCCCCCCCCCCCCCCTATGTAATACCCTGTCGAGGGCCTTTAGGGGTATTCTGTATATAAAAAAAAGTTCGACGTGACGTCATAAGAGCTCTCGAGTTTGAATCGGAGCTGCGGGAGAGAGAGAGAGAGAGAGAGAGAGAGAGAGAGAGAGAGAGAGAAAACTTTATTGAGGTCTCTTAAGAGATTGGCGGTTCGGTCTTCGTCTTCATCGCTGTCGACGCTTGTCCTCTTTCAACAAGGTCGGGCCCCTATTCCAGGGCTCCACTGAGCCTAGCTGCTTCGCTTGCGTGCTGCACTAGTGCCCTTTGGGCAGTGAGCTCGCAGCTGGTGAGCCGGCTCTCCCATTGCTCCGCACTCGGGGTTTTGTGTTGGTGGAATGCCTAGTTGCGTTCGCACTCCCAGGAGATATGGTATAGCGTGGGGGTTGCCCCGCACCACGCGCATGTGTCCCTGAATTGTGTAGGATACATTTTGTGTAGGATGTGTAAGTTAAAGAAAGTTCCCGTTTGCAGCCTACGCCAACTAGCTGCAGGAAAAACTTTTTCAACTTCGAATCCAAATTTCTTTGAAATAAATGCATCTTTCGCTCCCGAACAAGCGGTAACAAATCCATGAAATGCCGAACTATCAGATTTTGCTAACGAGAAGATTTGATAGAGTTCTCCTCACTGTCCCTTTAAGCTACGCCTTAAGGGTATGACACGATAGCGCACTGGCTCAGGCTTTCCATATTGAGCAGTTTGCCACCTTCGAACGCAATTTTCGTTTCTTAAAATTGCTGCAGTTCATTAATCTATCAATTGCACACACTAAATTTTCCTAATTAGCATCATCAAGCATTGGCTTTTCATACTGAGCATTTTGATACCTTTGAACCACCTTTTTCCAATTTTGCCATTTTCTTATTTCTTTAATTTATCAATTCATTACAATGATTTCATTAACTCGTCATCGCTTATCACACACCAATCATTCATCAATCACTACAACCACAAATTACCATGATACGATTTTTTACCGCAGCCCCCGATTATTTCCGACACGCTGTGCCGACTATTACTGCGCCGACGGCTTTTCGGCCGAACCAGCTGTATACGCTATCGCGTAATGCGCGACAATGCTGTTAGGCTCACAGCCTCGAGGGTGTAGTAGAGTTCAAGGCACCCCGAGCAGAGAGACACAGGAAAGCGAAATAAAGTTTTGGGTTGTTGAGTTGAAAGCACCGAAACGAAACGACACTAACGTTCCAAAGCCGAGACATGCATCTGTCGCTTGGGAACGTTACTGATTTGTATAAAATTACTTATCTTTGCCATGTGACACCATGTGGAAAGACAGAGCGAGGAAAGGTGAGTACAGCCGAAATCACCTGCATTATTCCTTGAAATACGAGGGATTTATAGGGTCATTGGGCTTTTAACCCTAAGATGTGGCGTTTCTGCTCTCGTCGCAAGGTAAAGAGGATGAGCACGCCGGCAGTGTTCCTCTGCAGTTTTATGGATTAAGTTGCTGATATATTGGTTTGGTTTGGTTTATGGGGGTTCAACGTCTCAAAGGGACTCAGGCTATGAGGGACGCCGTAGTGAAGGGCTCCGGGAATTTCGACCAGCTGGGGTTCTTTAACGTGCACTGCCATCGCACAGTACACGGGCCTCTAGAATTTCGCCTCCATTTACATTCGACCGCCGCGGCCGGAATCGAGCCCGCGTCTTTCGGGTCAGCAGCCGAGCGCCATAACCACTGAGCCACGGCGGCGGCTCCTGCTGATATATTGGCAGTGCATGGTTGGTAATAGGGGACAGCGTAGAGGAAGTGCGCGTACTGGCTAAACGGAGTTTAATACATCGAGAACAATACGGTCATGCCACTCCTTCCAGCGACTGCATTGCAAGGAAATTACATCATTATCATCTCTTCTCAGTTTCTCTTAACCAAAAGGTTAGCAGTTGCTTTAATGTAATTTTATAGTGAGCTTAACTGCTCTTATAGGGGAGAAATTTTTAACGTGCTATTTGTTTGAAGAAGCAACTTATGCAAGCTTATATTCAGAGGCTGTTTGGTGAACATTTTAAGACTACAGCTGTTGCCTTCTAACCTGAAATGAGGACATCTGTGATCCAGTTTCTAACTTTAAGTACTTGCTAAAGGACAAACATTCCTGTAGGTGTTGTGAGCTTGTGTGAGTTGTGAAAACAAGTGGTGTTTGTTTCAAGTTTCAGCTTTAGACCAAATTTTTTGAGTATGTGTGGAGAGTGTGCTTATCTTCATAATTCTACATCACACTCTTGAACATGAGGATTAAACTTGATGCCACCTATCATGGTTGAAAGAACATTTTCAGTGCATAAATGCAGTAGAGCAATAAACGAAACATAACGGTGCCTTTCAGTCACCTCAGATTCTGCTTGGTTGTGGAAATATGCACGGGTTGTGAATTCTGCGAGAAAATATTCAAGAGCTTGAATGCCGGAAACCAACAGTAATGACGTTTGTTCCCCTCCTCACTGTTTATTGATGCACCATTCACACTTCGAAAAGCTTTAAAACACGAGGCAAGCAGGGTATATTTGTGGCTGCTAACCACTTCGTTTTCAGTATGTATTTTATTTTCTATGAAGATAGTGTGTATTTTAGTATACATTTGTTGCTATAAATCGTACTATTACAGCATACTCTTATCAGTGATTTTCATGTGTTCGAAGAGTCACATTGTGAGCACTGAAGAAATGTGCGTTAAACGCAGCACATTTAAAGATGTGTGCTTCTGCGATTTGCTTTTGTTTGGAGCCCGCTACATGTGTGTTGTGCAGGTGTCCATGTGTGCGTGCCATGCCACATGCTTGGCTCGCACCATGTGGCAGTGAACTGTAGTAGCACATTGTGGAATGCATTATGCTAAACACCTTAATGTGGGGATAATCCAGCTGCCGCTACTCACTTTGCTGAAAAGAGTTGAAATAACTTTCTTGCATACCATCTCACGGGATACAACATGACGGAGTGCAGACCAGCCATGTGTCTTGGTGGCTATGACATTCGACTGCTGAGCACAAGGACTTGAGGTTGAATCCCGGCTGCGGTGGCCGCATTTTGATGGAAGTGAAATGAAAAACACTCATGTGATGTGCGATGTCAGTGTGCTGAAGAATCCCTGGTAGTCTAAATTATTCAGAGCCCTCTACTATGGCGTCCTCCGTAGCCCATGTACAGCTGTGGGCCATTAAACCACGCAAACGAAACAAACAACAGATAAAAGACTGCAGTGCCATACGTCTGTACTATTAATACTGCAGCAACTTTTTGATCTCGTCATCTTTAAAGCTAGTACAACAAAGCTTAATCCTAATTGTAGGCCTCTGAAAAGCTTATACATTTATCTCTGGGCAATCAGTAGGTGGCCGCCTGCAGGTGATGATGTAACACTCGGCATTCACAATTAGTGGCAATGAGAAGCTGGTTACTAAAAACGCAAAGTTTCATGCCATGGTTGTGGTCATTGAACATGACAGTTGGAATGACGCCAGGGCAAGCATCTATGTAAGGAATATCTGGAAAAGTAAATGGGACCACAGAAGTGACTGAATATTTACTCCAGGACAGCTTAGCACATGAAGTCAGAAAATGACAAGCATGACAAGTGCGATCTACTATGCTTGGCATCTACTAATGGAGTAAACACTGAGGTATGTTTGCCAGGTCCGATGAGGTAAGCCAGGTTCTAAGAAATAAGATTTAAAATTCGTTTTCTTGGTTCATTTACTTTTCCTGCCAATGGTACAAAACATTATGTAGCAGGAAAAGCAGATAAATTCTTTCTTCTGCAGCAGCATGTGCATGTTGCTGGAAACGCACAAGAATTCTCCACAATCCTCTTTTTCAATTCAGAGTAACACTCTGGCAGCCAAGTGTACATTCACGGCCATATTTATTTCGGACATCATAAAGACCCGACAGAGAATTACACAGGGGAATTCTCTAACGTCCAATGCTGCGCACATAACGCACTAGAAACACACACTAGGATGAACACAAAAACAAGCAGTGCTCATAATACAAAACACAAAACTGAAAACAGAACTGAAAACTTGGTGATAAAGCATGTAAGTATGTATAACGCATACAGGGGCATGAACACTGCAGTAAACACAATTAAATTGGTGGCACTTCAGAAGCATGATTTGACAGAATCCAGAATCAATTCAGAGTAACTGAAAAACAGCGTTGCCCCATGTTTCCAGTTTCGGAAAATACTAATGCAGTTTGGAATCCAGGGGCAGCAATTTGTAACAGTTCTTTTTCAGATTCATTCTTTCACCACTCTACCAGCGGCAGTATTGACTTGCAATGTCTTGATGGACAGTCACTATGGCTGGGATTCCATCCCACAACTTTTGGTTCAGTAATCTAATGCCGTAGCCACTTAGCCAGTGCACCAGGTATTATCAAGCTTTAGCACAGTGAGATGTGCAGCGTGCTGTTGGGATAAGCCATGTCCAGGTGATGGGTGTTGGTGGAAACCTGCCATGGCACAGATGGGTCACAAGACACATGCTTCATATTTTAATCGCACCTGTCCACGGGGAGGAGGAGAGATGGCGTTTGCAAAGGCTGGTTACTCTGCATGTGAGAGAAACTGTCTTGGAGAGGGCATAGCAGAGAGAAGCACAGTGAGTTGCTGGTTGAGATAGACCGAATTTTGCTATTAACAAGTCTTGAAAAAATTTTTCCGAGTGCATTCATGAACATCTTATAGCCACCGGAGTGTAACAAACTTCTTGACAAGAAGCAGGTTAAGTTGGAGTTTCGGACAAAATAGTTTGCTCAATGCAAACGTGCCCATGAGCAAGGGTCTTAGTTACAGAAGGTTATTATGGAAACCCAGAGATGGCCACATTCCATGCAAAAGCATGCATGAACCGCTCAAAGCAATATGAAAGACAAGTCCTTCTGGGCATGCAGGCAGTGATTACTCCCCATATGCTAGTGAGCAGCATATTTAATTCTTCAAAGTTTTGTGTTAGATGTACGAGTCCTTTGATGCCTTCTCAAGTTTAAAACTTAATTTCATAATTACTGAGTGTTCTCTTTCGTCCTGCTTGCACATGCCTGCAGAATTAGAAATGCACGCCATGGTGGTGTTGACAGGCTGTTGGCAGAGGCAAAGGTTTCTTCATGCCCCAAGTTTCATTTTATTTACTTGAAGACCCCTTTTGGGCTAATGCGTGAAGGGTGGGCTTACAGACAGATAGTTGCAAGTTCTGAACATGAGCACTCACCGTCTTCAAAAATGGCTTTTGCAGATGATGGCCACGACGTGACCAGGGTGTCCCAGCCGACACCCGTTCGAGGGAAAGTGTTGGGCAAAGATGCGGGATATGGGTGGGAAGGCGACAGGTAGGAGGCCAGTACAAAGTGGCAGTATAAAGATGTATAACGTTCAAATCCAACTCGCAGTAATTGTCAATGACTATTGCCTGTCTCCATGTACATTGTAATGAGCCCCTCATTTTGCCATCCTTCCTTGCTCTTGAACTAAATCATTTAACAGGAAGTGCTTTTATGTGTGTTACCCATATCATTTTTCTAAGAATACAAATTTAGGTACAATACATGTGCACGTCAATAGAAAACAAGCCATGCACCACAGTAAAATCACTTTACTGTTTAGTAATCACTTTAATAGGCATTGAAATTTTCCCCCTGCCTTTCAGAAACAGCACCTATAGTTGGGTTTTTCTTCCAAGGCGATGCTTGGTTTACATCTTGTGCACCCTTCCAGAATGCAGTTTTTTACTTTGTGGCCTTACAGTTTTCAGTATAACACATTTACAAAAACTTTGCAGTCTAAGCACAAAGTTACATCTGCACAGTATTGCTCACAAAGCTTCCCTCTAGTTCCTGCTTGTTGGTTTGTACTTTATGGGTGTCCTCGGCTTTTCTTTGCCGCTCATACGCGCATAAAACACGTGCACTCCTCCATTTCTTCGAAGGGTGGGCCCTGGGCTCACATGGGCCATTCCTTGGCAATTAGAAACCCAGATCTGGTGCAAAATATGTTCTCTACCGAGGCCTTTGCAATCTTTGCATCCAAGGAAAATGCATCGCCACCCTCGGTCATTAAGAGGAAGGGGGGAGGGTCTCGTGACTAAAGATTATAGCACAAGAAAAAAAAATGCTTGCCGAAGCATTCTACAGCTTCTGCAAGCTCCTCGACATAAATGAGTGTTATGCACATGCACTATTGTCATTACTCCTCCGTGCCGCTCTCCCACCTTCCTTAGACTCTGAAAAGGGGCATCGCCCACCTACCAAAGGGACCACAGGGAGGCATATTTCCTATCTAGTCGAATAACGAGAGTCGAGTACAGCTAAACTAGATTCCTTCTGAATCAAAACTACTACTTTGAACGTCATATCTCCTGCATATCACAAGCAGTACATGTGTAGCAAGCACATTCTTGCCCCACTGACTACACCAGTACACTCTAAGCTATCCACCTAGACTCCGTGCATCTATAATTCTTTTCAAACGCGTGCAACTTGCATGGTGTAGCAAGAGTGATGTTCTCGATATTCAATCACTACAAGGGAAATGCCAAGAAAGCAATTCATTCACAAACCAACTTTTTAATGCGGACAATTACAGTGAAATGACGCATGTCACTATACAAGCATTGAACCCGGCTGCTTTTGTAGCACACAAGTGTGCAGTACAGAATGCTGGAAACTTGGGCACCCTACTGGCTGAATGCACTGTATTCCTCGCCACGTAAAGCCGGGACCAAGTGTAGCACTGAGCCACCAGTGACCTTATAGTCTTCTGCGAATTTTTGAGTGGAACCGGTCGCCCTTAGGGGACTGCACACTATAGTGAAAGTTGTCGGGTAGTGGTCACTCGACGTGCCACAGTGAACTCGCGACCGTGAAGATATCCCAACCCCATTAACAGCGAAAGTCAAATCAATCGCTGAACGCGAATAAGAGCGAATAAAAGTAATAGCACCGCTGTCGTAACAACGCGCATCATTTGCAGACATCTATGACCGAAGAACTTGCCCACTGAAATCTGTGCGGAAATCCCCATATAACATGGCGTGAATTGAAGCCTCCCGCAAAAACCACGTTGTATACTTATTGCGCAATAAAGCACCCAAGCAATCCGTTCTAGGAATGCCAGCAGGAAGGTAAATATTCCCAACTGCTAGAGCGACACACTGCGGTACAAGGATATCAACTGCAAATATCTACAATCCGAGCGCATTATATTTTGTGACACATTCGCGCGGTGAAATAATTGTGATGAAATCAATGTCAACCCCCCCCCCCCCCCCCGTTAGTGCGATCAGTTCTAAACACACGGAAATTCTTACGTGATTAGGACTGATTAGGAGAGAGCCGGGTTTTTTGCATTAAAATAATGTATCGGCTATGCATAAGTAAGAGCCGCTTTAAGTCATGGAACTAATATGCGATTGAGCGACAACTCCATTTGACGACGGTTTGTTCATTTATTTATTTATTCTGGTCGAATAATTACGGAGAGGAGTGGGTAGTAAAAAACATACAAGAACAATATTGGTACAGCAGAATTGGGTTATACAATCACTAACAACATTCCTAATTAACTCGGACATTGTAATGGATGCAATGGAAGCGGGAAGGTGGTTCCATTCCTTAGCTGTCTTGGGGATGAAAAGGCGAAATGGATGATGGTGCGACTGCTTGGCACTTCAACCTTGAACTGATGGCCGCGGCGGGAAGAAATATATGAAGGCGGCAGAAGTAGCGAGTCTCTGAGATGAAAGTTGTAATGGTATATTTCGTGCGCCCCCCCCCCCCCCCCACACACACACACACACACACCTGGAGCGGCCTCACTAGGAACCGATGAGAGTCGAGAGGACGCTGCAGCAAAGTTCTAGAAGCAGGACGCGGGAGGGGTCGAAGGGTCGCGGCGAAGAAGGTATACGGCACACTCGGAGGCTTGATCCTGTCGTCTCGATTTAGGCGAGTCGCGTACCAAGACCCAAGAAGCACCTCGAGCAGCACGATGTGGTCGTTGCTTTCCTCAGTAAACATGGCATGTACCCACGCGGGGGGACTGGCCAGGGTACGGTGGTGAATGCCAAGGAAATATATGCACAGGGGAAAAAAAAGGCGTTAGGGGACGAAATGTAATAATGGAATGTTTGAAACTGAAAATACTTAATTGTTAAAAAAGTCATATAAATTCAACAAATTTGAAGCACCAACAATGGAATAAAATACAGTTTTTGGACACGCGGCAGCATTTTCTGCGCAGTTAACATGGTAACCGACCAGTTGCAATAATGTAATCACGAAGGCAGCCGCGAACAGTACTTAACGAGAATCCATTGGCGCTCGCAACGAACGAGAAAATAGCTGGAAGTGGGAGTCCTAACGTCGAAAGAGCGACCTATAAATACTGCTTTCTCTGAAATGAAAACCGCCGGCAAGAGAGGAGAAAATGTTCTCTTGTTTCAACTTCCCCAGATGAGTCAAAAGGGTTTGTCGTAGCGAGCCCGCATCTGCATAAGTACAAATTTATGCGAGGGATTATGCATTGCAGAAGAGTCAGTGACGCCTAACACAGAATTGATTTATACGACCGGGCATTTCATAGGTGCTTTAAGTGTTGAAAATCATGGCTATTGATCAACTGATCACTCAAGCTGGTTGATATATGTTGGAACCGCTGGAAACGAGAAGTCTCCAAAGCAATTCGATGAGCGACGGGATGGATTACAGGGGCGCTGAGAGCTGACCTTGCCAAAATAGACACCAGAACGACTAGGTACCCAGACAGAACGGACCTCGCTCACTGTGCGCGGAACAAAAACCTTAAGGGAACGATTAAATAGATATTTATCGGAAGTTTGGAGAGAGACTAAAATGAAAGGCAGTGTGGCAAGGATAAGAGCCAATGCTACATGGCTCAGGATTTTGAGAAGAGCCAAACCAAAAGCCAAAACCTCTGCAAAGAATGTAGGAGTATAATCAGGGATACGAACGGAATAGCTCCAAGCCAGATCCTGCGAATATAGCTTAATCGCCGCCTTCTTACAGCTCCCAGAGGCATCAGTGGAGAGAACAGTGTGACGAACAAAATTCTCTAGGTATTCAGCAACAAGACCATTTAGGCTATTTGCGGGCGCATGTTTAGCATGGAACGGAAATATATTGCCGCGAATATTTGCAGTGTTTGTTCGTTTTTCAAACCTACCACGACACCACTTTATCGCTTTGTTTGCGACGCAAGACGCGACTATATTTATCTCGATTGATCGCAGCCAGGCAGAGCTGATTCTACGTTGTTCCGGAATGTTCTAGTAACTTTGCACTCTTTATCTCGAATGTTCGCTATCAGCTTTAAATTGAGCACGGCCGACAGCGGCGGGCATTCTGTTCGACGGCCGCCGAGCACGCTTGTCGCTTCGCCGCCGCCGAGTGATTCAGTCCATTTTGGGTGCAAGTCAGCCCAATAAACAGTTCTTTTAGAAGACCCTTTCGTCCGTCTTCATCGCTGCTTCGACTGCCGTCACCACTACGTGACATCTGGTGGAGGTGCTGGGTAGCCTTCCATGTTCCGGACGCCCCCTTCAAGTCGTGAACCCAGCCCTAAGCGCTTCACACCCGAGGACGAACCAGCAGCTCAGCGAGCCAGCCGACGTCTCCAGGGAGAGGAGCCTGAGTTCGGGAAACTGCCGGACCGCCAGACAGCGAAAAGACGCTGCTACCAGCACCGCAACCTCGCCGAAGATGTCGACACCGATCATACTGCAGCAGCCGCGGGTGCCGCCAACTTTCAATGGATCCCTAGGCGAAGACCCTGAAGAATGGTTGGACCAATTTGAGCGCGTGGCGTCATTCAACAAGTGGGATGATGCGGCAAAGATTGGACACGGGTTTTTCTCATTGGATGGCTCCGCACGCACGTGGTACGAAAACTACGAGTCGTCCCTTACGACATGGGAGCTATTCAAGAGAGAACTATTGAAGGTTTTCACCAGTGTCGTGAGGAAAGAAAGAGCCGAACGACTCCTCGAGTCCAGGATCCAGCTTCCGAATGAGCCCGTCCGCAATTACGTCGAGGAGATGAAGCGCCTATTTCGCCGCGCCGATCCCGGGATGACCGAGGAAAAGAAAGTACAGTTTTTAATGCGCGGCGTAAAAGAACAACTCTTTGCAAGCCTCGTCCGCAAGCCGCCAAAAACAGTCGAGGAGTTTATGCAAGAAGCCTGCACGATTGAGGAGACCCTCGACGTTCGAGCTCGGCAGTACAATCGCCCTTCCTCTGCCTGTGCAATCCGTTCGGACATGCCGGCCACCACCAGCGACAGCTTGCGGGAAGTTATCCGCGAAATCGTCCGAGAGGAGCTACGCCGATTACTGCCATCCTCCCCACAGCCACAAGCAGCGACTCTGATGGATGTGGTACGGGAAGAAGTGCAACAGGCACTTGACACCCGGACGGCCACAGAACCCCAGGCCATTACCTACGCCGCTGCAGTAAGGACTGCTCAGCCCCAGCGACAACCCCCACGTCCTCCCCGAGATGAGCCACTTGTTCCACAACGCCACCTCCCAGCCCCCGCCCGCCCAGCCTATGACCGACGCTCAAGCCCCAGGAAATGCGACGCCTGGAGGACTTCCGACAACCGGCCGTTGTGCTTCCATTGCGGTGAGGCCGGCCATATTCTTCGTCACTGCACGTACCGACGCATCGGTCTTCGAGGATTTGCCTTTAACGCCCCACGACCACGCTTCGGACAACGTCCGCACGAAATCGACGAGTACCTGCGTCGAGAAGAGTACACGCCGAACCGCTTTTCGCGCTCACCATCGCCGTCAACCTCGCGCTTTGCGTCGCCACGCCGCAGCTACGCAGCCGCGGTACGAGGAAGGTCTCCCAGCCCCCGTAGGGGAAACTAAAGGCAGCAACTTCTGGAGGTGAGGTTGCTCACGAGCTAAACGCCGAAGATCCTCCATCGACCACGCCCCATGAAGACGCTGCACCCGCGACGCCGCATGAAGAACCGACACTCGCTGCACCGACGCCGCACACAATGAGAACCTCGACCACGACGCAAGCTACCTTGAAATCGACGCCGCCACCCAGAGGAGCTTCGATCTCCGACCTAGAAGTGACTGTCGACGGCCGGAAAGTTACCGCTCTAGTCGACACAGGAGCCGATTACTCCGTTATGAATGGAACATTCGCTGCGCATCTGAAAAAAGTCACAACGGCTTGGGACGGCCCACAAATTCGCACGGCAGGGGGCCACCTCATTACGCCATCAGGACGATGTACAGCGCGAGTGACTGTCAAAGGACATACCTATCCTGCGACCTTTGTTGTGCTACCGCAATGCTCCCGCGAAGTGATCTTGGGTATGGATTTCCTTGATGAGCATCAAGCGGTCATCGACCTGCGATCCAAGCTGATCACGCTTTCGACGGACGAAGCCATCTTTTCAATGAAAACTCGGGAAAATCTCGTTGCCCTAAGTGTCCTGGAGGAAGAAGTGAGCGTCCCACCCCGTTCAAGCGTTATCGTGACCGTAGGCGCCACGAAAGCCATAAACACTGAAGCCATCATCGAGGGGAACATGCAGTTGCTACTAGACCGAGGAATCAGCATCGCAAGAGGCATCGCACATTTCCGCAATGGCCAGGCCGAAGTACTGCTGACTAACTTCAGCGAAGAATGCCGGCATATTAACAGAGGAACGACGATTGCTTTCTTCGACGAAATATCTGACGTACGAGACTCCTTCGCCCTCTCCGACCCCTCCGCAGAAGATTCGCCTGACCAAGAGAACTCGCCCACTTTCGACATCAACCCAGACTTGCACCGGAACAGACAAGATCAGATCCGCAATCTGCTTCAAAACTACAGTGAGTGCTTTTCGACATCACCGAAGGTGCGACAGACGCCAATTGCCAAGCATCGCATTATAACGGATCAACACGTCCGACCTCTCCGTCAAAGCCCCTACCGTGTGTCTCCGCGAGAAAGACAAGCCATCCGGGACCAAGTCGAAGAAATGCTTCGCGACGACGTTATCCAGCCTTCAAACAGCCCATGGGCGGCACCGGTTGTTCTAGTGAGAAAGAAAGACGGCGCACTTCGATTCTGCGTGGATTACCGCCGCTTGAACAACATAACAAAGAAGGACGTCTACCCCCTCCCCCGCATCGACAACACACTGGACTCCCTCTGCAACGCCAAATATTTCTCATCGATGGACCTCAAGAGCGGCTACTGGCAGATTGAGGTCGACGAAAGAGATCGCGAGAAGACAGCATTCATAACTCCGGATGGGCTGTTTGAGTTCAAGGTGATGCCATTTGGTCTCTGTTCTGCACCGGAACGTTTCAGCGAGTAATGGATACAGTGCTGGCAGGCCTGAAGTGGCAAATTTGTCTGGTATATTTAGATGACGTCGTTGTCTTTGCATCGAACTTTGAAGAGCACCTCCAAAAGACTTCGAACTGTTCTAGACACCATCAAGTCGTCTGGCCTAACCTTGAAGGCAGAGAAGTGCCACTTTGCCTACGAAGAGCTACTGTTTCTAGGCCACATCGTTAGCAAGGAGGGAGTACGCTCGGACCCGCAGAAAACAGCTGCTATTGAACAGTTTCCACCGCCGACCGATAAGAAAGCAGTGCGCAGATTTCTCGGGCTGTGCGCATATTACCGACGATTTGTGAAAAACTTTTCGCGCATCGCCGAGCCCCTGACCCAACTGACTAAAACAGACGTGCCATTTAAATGGGAAGCGCCGCAAGCAGAAGCCTTCAAGGAACTTCAGCGTCGTTTACAGTCCCCACCGACCCTCGCGCATTTTGATGAAAACGCCGATACTGAAGTTCATACCGACGCAAGCAGCGTGGGCCTAGGTGCCGTTCTCGCTCAAAAAAGTGACGGGCTGGAGAAGGTCATCGCATACGCTAGCCGTTCCCTTTCCAAAGCCGAGGCTAACTATTCGACCACTGAGAAGGAGTGCCTTGCCATCATCTGGGCTACGTCGAAATTCCGCCCCTACCTCTACGGACGGCCGTTCAAGGTGGTCAGCGACCACCGCGCGCTCTGCTGGCTTGCCAATTTGAAGGATCCCTCTGGCCGACTCGCTCGATGGAGTCTGCGTCTCCAGGAGTTTGACGTCACCGTCGTTTACAAGTCCGGACGCAAGCACTCTGACGCCGATTGCCTCTCACGAGCCCCTGTAGATGCACCGCCGCCGGACGACGATGAGGACGCCTTCCTGGGACCCATCAGCGCAATATCTTTTGCTCAGCAGCAACGCTCGGACCCCAACCTAAAAGGCCTCATCGAGTACCTGGAAGGCAAGGTTTCTTCACCCCCCGATTCATTCAAGCGAGGACTGTCTTCTTTCTGTGTGCAGAATGAGGTCCTTGTGAAAAACTTTACAGCGAACAAAACAGCCTACCTCCTTGTACAGTACTCACGGATTGAAGTAGGACACTCGGAGCGCGTGGCCGTCGCTGCATGCAGCGCCGACCGTGGATGCTCATGGAACCAAGGTGCTGCATTGTGGTATAGCGCGAGGGGGAGAACAGAAGCGTTTCGGTGCAGGTGGGCTGGAAACGCTGATTGGTCGATGGGATGCGCTTCTCCGTGACGTTTTTCTGCTTCTCCCTCGTTCTCAACCGGACGTGGGTTCGCCGCGCCTCTCTCGGCCTGTCCCTAGAGTGCCTAGGGAATCGCTAGGGCCGGCTGGCCGGCCGCCGGGCGTGCGTGGTCTGCGGGCATTCTCTTCGTGAGCGTAGGCGGCGGCGCGCGCGTTTCGGAAGCTGTCGAGGTATGGCTTTTTTTTTTGCGTGGTGCGCTCGTCGGCGCAGCCAGCTGAAATTTCTGTACAGTTCTTGCTTCCACGACATTGCGACGACCCCCAAAAGGCGCTGACCCGCGAGAAATCGCCAGCGACATAAAGGTACGCATTTTATCTCAAATTTCGCTTCATGAAGTGCTGTACCGCTTACCTACATGCCTTGCGCATTCCAGGACCTCGTTTTCCTGCTGCAGGAGCACGTCGTGCTGGTGTTCAAAATTTTGCAACTCCATTACGACGACCCACATAAGGTGCGGTTTGAGGACCGCCTGCGTCGCCATCTGAACCGCCGTCTGACAGCCACGATGAAGCGCTTGTCTGGCGTGCACGTTCTCAATCACGAGGTAAGGGTTGAACAACGTTTTCGCAAGTTTTCTCGTGCAGAACTCGCCAAATTGCGGCGCTTGTAACGTAACTTTTTTTGCAGCATCGTTTCCTGGATGCTTCTGGCGAGCCGATGCTGTCCTTGTTTGCCGCAGACCGGGGCATCGACCAGATGTCAAAGATTATCGTCGCGGCCCTCGTCAAGATCTACGGACCAGGGATAGCGTCGGCTTCAAGGGCAAGACCAGGAGAGGTGTACGTCGTGCACCGGTGTCGTCGGTGCGGAGCCAAAGGGCACAAGACGGACCACTGCTGGGCCTACTGCTCACCGCGCCGCCACGCCGCTGCAGGTCGCGGTTGAAGTGCTCCTGCAAACGGCCCTTTTTAGGGCCACCTCATTGTTTCCTGGCAGATCGCGAGTGTCCCGTTTCGTGCCCGTATTCCCTCTCTGTCGAAATCGACGCCAGACATCAAAATCGCGCGGTGTGAGCTAGTAAATCGCTGGTAGAGACAAAAACTCGTGCTTGTATACAGACTTACCCATCTCCAGTGCGCCTTTGTTTATTTCCGTAGGCACTACTCGCGCTTTGTAGAAATCGACGCCAGCCGCGAAATTTTACATGTTAGACCTCGCTACAGCGTTAGCGCAGCGTGCCTTCGTCTCTTTACGTTCTAACTTTTATGCAGCGCACCTTTGTTTGCTCGTTACTTTTGTTCTTTTCAGTCGTTTCCTGAATCCGTCCAAAGAGCCGGGCTAAATGGATGATTATGGAACCACATGGCGATTGCACTGCATACAGCACGACTTTGGTCCCTGTGTTTTTAAATAAAAACATCAGATGTCGAAGGTCATGGTCGTGTCCGAGGATGGCTTCCACAGCTGGGGCCTAACCATAGGGAGCGCACACGCTTTGTCGTCGTTGCCGAGTGGAGAGGCCCAAGATGGCTGGCATCCTTAATAAAGATCCCTTCTCGGGGCCGCTTTAGTGTTTCCTGGCAGATCACGCGCTTTCCACCCTGTGCACATGCTCTCATTTCCAATTAAAAAGGTCCTTTAATAACAAGATGTTGCATGGTACTTGAACAATAGCGGCTACAATGACAAAGGTGAAGAAGTGCTGGAGTTACACGGAAATAAAAAAGGTTGGGGGTGCCCACATAACAACCTGAAATGGTTTTGGACAGGACTCCTAGTTAATTGCATTTGGAAGAGAAAGACAAGGTTTAATTTTGCAGTGTAAGCTGGCTTCTCTAGAATGAACAGAGAACGTTGCCTCGCACTGTTTGGGCCACCTTCCTTGACCCCATGAAAAAAAAAAGG
The DNA here is from genome assembly GCF_052857255.1 of Amblyomma americanum. Lineage (NCBI taxonomy): Eukaryota > Metazoa > Arthropoda > Arachnida > Ixodida > Ixodidae > Amblyomma > Amblyomma americanum. The sequence continues at coordinate 144,359,357 of NC_135497.1, forward strand.
ATGCCTCTGGGAAACTTTTTGCGGAATTTCCGCCCCCCCCCCCCCCGCCCCTCGATTCAGAAGGGGAAGGGGGGGGGGGGGGTGACGGCCTTTTCTTTGTCGGGCTCGGCGCGACGCACGATGGACAAGACGGCGAAAGGAAGGGGGCTGTCAGTGACGCATGTTCCGCGCTCTTCGCTTAGCCAGCGTACAAGTCCCTTCGACAGCCTGAAATGCCTTCGGTGGGCATCGTCACGCATGTCGAAAGGATTGTCATGCACGTGCGACCGCCGATAACATTCCTTGCAAGCTTATTCATTGCCGTGAAAATCGGGCGGTGAGCATTTCTGGTGCGAAGTGAAGGAACTTAGTAAGGTCTGCAAGGAAAGACCTTACGCAACTTTACTGGGGCATAGCCGCCTTTCCGAAATTAACCGTGACAAGTGCCTAGCTGTCTTTGGATTCCAGCGAAGTTGCAGCTGTACCTCCGAATCCTCCTCGCCCGTTCCCACGCGGCTTCGCATGCCATGTCGCCATGTGCGGTAAAAAGAACAGTTTGCAGAGTTTAAATGGTTCAAGTATGAAGCTATGCAATGAAGCCAATTACAGACTTCTGTACAACAGCTAGAGGAATTTCAAGAGCATGCTGTGTGATGGTAGTCAAAACTAATGCAGTCAACTATTATTTCGTATTTTTTTGACCAAACAGACATGAAATGTCTGAAGATGAATGTGTACCAAACACATCGGTGCATCAGTTAATTGTGATGCGTGAAAAAAATTGTACTAACATATAAATGCCCATATGCCGTCATAATCAGGAATACTGAAGAATTAAGGAAAATAAAAGGTTTTTTTTTTGTTCAGGCTCACACACCTGCTACAAACATCTTTATACGCGTACGTAACAATTTATGACTCTGTAAGAAGCATTTTGGGTAAAAAGTACAGTATGGCAGAAAGGAGTCTTTAGGAAATGCACTGTGTAGAAATAGCCATACCAATTTCATGAGATCGTTCGATAAATGTAACAAATACCGTGCAAACAAGCTCGCTGCATAGTATAGTTTTTTTGCAAGTTACTGGTTGCAGACCGCTCTGCAGTCACTGGACTGTGATTGTGTAAGTACTGCATGACAGTGCATGGATTGCACAGCAGTTGCTTGTTCATTTCGTTTACCACCATCATTTGTAAGAAGGGGCCATTTCTCATATACATGTGTTTCTCTGCGAGTGTCGTTCTGCGCAGCGAGCGTTCTTTTGTGCCCGCATGTGTGCTTTCGGTGCGGGAGTGCGTCCTTGGCGGCACCCTCCGTTCTGCGAACGGACCGATGGGCGCCCGCTTCGTTAGCTTATTGGTGTGGTCGTTAGGGCCGCGGGAAATGCCGCCGCTGCCAGAAGTACGAACCGGAGAGCCGTGCGGCGTCTCCTTTCAAGTGGACCCATGCACGTGTGCGCGTGAGAGTGTGTGTGTTTGTGTGTGTGTGCGCTTCCGGTGCACTGCAGGTGCGCGGTAGCCTGCAGCGCTTGGAGGCGACTCAGTCAAGTGACAGACGACAAGGAACCCGTGAGAGTGTGTGTGCGATGCTATTTTAGCTTGTAAATAAGTTTTCGTAAATATACCCTTTTGGATTTCCTTCACATGAGAGTTTAATCGTTTCATTTCTTCAGCGCGTATTTGTAACATTAATTTAATCTTAAGCCTCATTTCAAACACAATGAAACAGGACGTGTAACTTTTTGACATGTTCCTTTTTGGCAGCCTCTAAAAATATTTCCGCATGAATGGGCTAGCTTAATTGTTTTGCAGCAATATAACCACGGGACTGCTGTAACTTGCAACATTTTCAAATTGTGTGAGTATCACTGCATGTGAGGGGTCACAACCATATCCTAGCTGTTTCTTGAAGGTCCCGTTGCTTTGATGGCAATGCTTGGACAACCATGACCATCTTCCGCATTCATGCGTACAGGGTATGCCCATTACGTGCATGCCTTTCTACCTATTAATGCCTTACAATGCAAACAGACAACAAATAAAAGGAAGAGCACAAGTACAGACAGTGTTTGTAGCCCACACTCTTCTTCTTCACGTCAGTAAATATATATGGCACATACCCACGCGGGGGGATTTGCCAAGGTACAGTGGAGATTGCCAATGAAATATTTGCACGGGGGGAAAAAAAGACGTGAGGCGGCGGCGTAGAAGACTGAATCAGAATAAAAATTGGAAAATTCAATAAAATTTAAGAAATATGAATTACCGAGAATAGAATAAAGCATTTTAGACATGCAACAGAATTTTGTATGCAGCTAACAAGGTGACCGATCAGTCGCACTTATGCGATCATGAAGGTAGCCACAAACACTGCTTAACGGGAATTCCTTGGCGCTCGCACCGAACGAGAGAAGAACTGGAAGAGATAGAGGGAGGCCTAACCTCGAAAGAGGGACCTCCAAATAGTGCTTTCCTTGAACTGCGAACCGCCGGCAAGAGACGAGAAAATGACCTATTGTTTCAACTTGCCCACATGAGACACAAAGGTTTGTCGCAGCGAACCCGCATCGGCGCAAGTATAAATTTAAGTGAGGGATTTTGCATCGCAGAAGCGTCACTGACACCTCGCAACGCCTTGATTTACACCACTGGACATTCCATGGGTAATTTAAGTGGTGAAAATCCACGGTATTGAGCAACGGATCACTCAAGCTGGCTGAAATATGTTGGAACCGCTGGAAACGTGAAGTTTCCAACATAATGAGGTGAAGGACAGGAAAGATTACAGGAGCGCTGAGAGCTGACCTTGCCAATAAATCAGCCACCTCGTTAAAATAAACACCCGAATAGGCAGGTACTCAGACCAAGTGGATCTCACGCACTGTGCACGGAACATAAAACCTAAGCGACCAATTCAATAACGATTTTCCGGAATTTTGGAGACTAGAACTGAAAGGCAGTCTGCAAGAATGAGAACTCAAGCTACATGCCTGGGAATTAAGAGAAGAGCCAAAATAACCAAAAAAATCTACGAAGAATATAGGAGTATAATCAGGGATACAAACAGAATAGCTCCAAGCCAGATCCTGCGAATATATCCCAATTGTAATGTTTAGTAGCTTCTTCTGAATTTAAAAGTAATGCTACTACTTTGAACTTTAAACTTTGGGGGTTCGAATAATAGCTGATAAATCACAGGGGGACAAAAACTGAATAACGGTAACAGAAACTTTGGCTATATTCAAGAAACATTACAAATGTCTTCCTTCGACGACTCTTCTTCCCGCACTGCCCCGTCCACCCGTTTTCTTCAGCAACTCGTTGCAAGGAGATCAGATAATCTTGAAGCGGAGCTAACAAATTCTGCGTGAACCTAACTTGCGGAAGCTGATAGCGTGGCCAATGCCTCCCATGCCTACTACGGATGGAATCAATACAAAGTCGAAGAAAAAGTATACCGCAGCACACATGATTGGAAGTGAAAGACGAATTTTGTTGATGTTGTTAGCCTATCAAAAGATGGCACATACCTACACTGGGCGATCAGCCAAGAATCCGGTGGCTATTCACCTGTACTCAGTTAAAAAAAAGAAAGCCGCGCGGGAACGCAATACTGGTGGATGTGCTGAATTTCAGGAACAAACGTATCGTGCAACAAGTAACAAAAATATTCGTGAATCAGATTTTACATTGCATAATGAACCATGACTGCACCAAAGCAGTGAGATATAAGTGAAGCATTTCGTTGCTTTCGTGACAGAAATGAGTTATGAGGTTTGTTGAATAAAAAAAAAGTGATTTTTGATGGCAGCCAGCATGAGCCATTTAAAGTTATAGCTCAACATTAGTCACATCTGATATAGATGACACGCATGCTTTGAAAACAAGATAATGTTTTTCTTTTTTTTTATGAGAAATGCACAGGCAGTTTCAAGGCTTGCTTCACAATTTCATTTCTGGCGTATACACAAAGGCATGCCTATAAATTTTTCGTGTGTTACACCAGAACCAACACTACTTAAGTTGGTAAATCATGTTCATTACCTGGGTGTCATTAATAACAAACATATACTAATGCTGCTAATCCTATAGAAGAACAAACAGCGGTTTTATGAAGACGTTAAATAATACGTGATACTGCATGTGTCCATCAGGCAATGAACTGTGCGGCAGTTTCAGTTTCTCTTCTCTTATTTTCAGTTTCGGTTGTCTTACTTTCAGTTTCGCTTCTTCAGAGTTTCAGTCACATGCATGTCTCTTGACACCACGTATACGTGACGCAAGAAAAGTAGAGGGGGTTCGGCGGAAACTTGGCGTCATCATGACATCGGTCGCTCCGGTGTGTCGTTCGATCTTGCATCTACAATACAACAACGTGTCGACGAGGTAAACAGTTACTATGAGTTGCACGGGATCTTACGCCCCCTCGTACATTCCTAGAAACACCGGGCCAGTCACCAGTACCATGGAACCAGTGGAAGGCACTGTTTTCTACCTACTTAGAGGCGTCTGGCCTGAGTTTGCTGCAACCCGGCGCAAAGCCATGCCTTTGCAGTCGCGCGGCGTCGAAGGTCAGCGTCGTTCCGCAATTAACGCCTCCTGCCACGAGCGCAAAATGAAGGAGCAGGGACCTAAATTAATGGCGATTTCCACTGGTCGTGCTGGAGCAGCTTTTCTTGCTCCGCGACGACGAATTCGAGTTCAACTGGTCGACCTGGACCGACCGCGCGAATTCCGCTGGTCGATTGGAGCAACTCCGTTCCAACGGAGCTCACAAGGTTGATACACCGACCAGTGGCGGATCTGCTCCGAGGCGGTTTGGGGCGCTCTTTTGCGATTCGAGCGCCTCACTTCAGATCCACCAGTGGAATTCGCCATAAGTGAAGTTACGAAAGGCGAAGATACGTTTCAAACCGCGCTCAGCACTTGCAACCGTCTGTCCTCAGCCACGACGGAACGCTACCGCGGTTCAAGATATGTTTACAGAACCCTGGCGAGCCTGTCAGCTGCAGGTTTACATTGCTCAGTTACGCGAACCTGCGTAGAACTGCGACTTCGACAATTCCGTGAACACTGTTGTTCGTGATCAGCTCGTTTCTGGCGTTGCGTCGGACAACTTCATAGGATGAAATTGTTGCTCGAAGGTGCAGGGCGAACCGGGAAAAGGCGATTAATCGCTTGTACGAAGAGGCACTTTTTTTTAAAATTCAGTGGTCACTTTGGCGATGTAAAGTGCGCGAGGCGAAAGCCTTTCTGCGCCCACTGTGGCTGCTTCTTTTAATTTTTATTTATTATTTTTAATTTTTCGCTTCTGAAACTGCATTGTCACATAATTTAATTTTTCCTTTTTATTTTTGTTTCTTTAAAATTGTTATTTATTTTTATTTTTAACGTTTCGTTTTGAGCTATTAATTTACTTCACAAATTAAAGTGTAATTACAAACTAATGCGCAATTTCTAATCACCAATTACTTCTTAATTGCTAAGACTATATGGGTTATATCAATTATTATACCATTGATGACGTCATAGTGTGACAGATTTCGCGGACGGATGGATAACGAGAGCCATTAAAGGCTTTCGCTTTAAATGTTTGCATGAAGTCGCCTATAGGCAGCTATTGGCTCTAGATTGCAGTTATTCGTTTCGGGCCCCTGATTATACACCTATATTCGCTGTTCATTTTCTAGGGGTTCAGTTGGCCCTATAGATAAGGTCTCTTGCATCGTTACTGATGTCATTATACTTGCTGACAGCCTTTCTGTCCTGACTCACTCGAAGGCTCGAAGGACGCTCTTCTGGGCCATTCTCTAAGATTTTTCATTCCACTACATGTTAAAGAAATGCGCTTTCACTGGATACCTGGACACTGCGGCATTGATGCTAACAAGACGGCCGATTTTTTAAACAAAATCTGCGCTTTGTGGGCCTGTGGTACCATTTACTCTAAACACTGTGCATTGACAACAGCTTGCTTCCAATGGTTCCTGCATCTGCATTTTTTCAGTCATGAGCCTCTTCGTGCTGCAGCGGATTTTCAACATTCCCTTGGAGTGTGCTTTGATGCTCCCCTGCTCCACGTGTTTTATAAATACTGTCGAAAATCGTACTCGAATATAACAACTTCGAATTCATCAATCAACACTATTCACAAATTAACGGCACAGCCATGGGTACAAGGATGGCCCACACCTACGTCAACATCTTCATGCATAGTAATAAGTCTAAATTTTTGAAAGATTGTCCCATTAAGCCCACCCTATACAAACGCTACTTGGATGACATCTTTTTAATTTGGACTGACACACCTCGTCCACCCCAACATATCTTTCACTTACACGTGCGCCCACACCACAATTAACTTCCTAGATGTTGAGATTTTGGTAAACGAAAGCTCACTCACCACCAGTGTATATAGAAAACCAACGGACCGTCAACAATACGTACACTTCCAAAGCTGCCATCCTCGTCACTCTAAAACAAGCATCCCATACTCTCAGGCACATCGATCTAAAGGAATATGTTCCCAAGATGAAGACTTCGTAAAAAATTCCAAACGCATGCAAGAAGTCCTCATTAAGCAGCGATACCCGTCGCCATTGCCGACGATGCCATTCAAAGGACATCTAAACCCAACCGAGAGCAAATACTGGAGTGACGTCGATACAGCGAGCAAACAGACCATCAGGCAAATATCGTACTTCCCTTCACCAGTAACCCAGCCGCCTAACGTACGTAAACAAAATCTTCAAAAAAACATTTCAACATTCTCAAACAAAGCGAGCTAGCGCCTCGCCAAAATTTTCACTGCTCTCCCTCATGCAGTCTACAGACGACCGAAAAACATTCGAAACATTCTAATACACTCAGTCACATAAAGAGCCGGTTTTGGGGTGTCGACCTTGTGGAAAAAGTAGATTCCAGGTCTGCAAACACATTACAAACATCAAGCTGTGAAATAAGCACAGCTTCAGGATTCAAATGGAAAATTAATGACAACTCTGATTGGGATTTCTGCAACGTAATATACCTCCTAGGATGCAGTGTGTGCAGTACGCAGTACATTGGGCAGGCCGTTAACTTTATACGAATTCGCTTTAATAACCACCGCGCGCATATTTTATCCCTACCTCCCCTTGTTAAAACACATATATTAATGAGAAAAACGACCCATTTGATGCAATTAAGTTAACAGTCCTACAGGGTGGGTTCCACAACAAAGAGATCTCGAGCAACGCGAGTCGTACTTTATTTACAAACTTAATAACAATTCCTCACGGCATTAATGAAAGTCCGGGTGTATTGACCTCCATCGCCCCTTGCAGAGCCAATGCTGACCTTAGGAATTCCGGCGCGACAAACCTCGGTCGTTTGTCTCCAGCGGCATCTTTTTCAAACTTCGCTGCCCGCTTACACAAAGCTCTGAATTCATCCCCCACCCCTGTCTTGCCAGTTCGACGCACCACCTTGCCGAGCGGGGTGCAATTGAAGAACCAAGAACCCTTGATGGGCACAAAAGAAAAATACTAGAAAAAGGAGAAAGAAATAAAGAGAAAAAGAAAAACGCTTTGTCCCCTGCCGCCCAGCGAGCTTGCGCGGGAGGCCAGCCCGGGGGAAAAAAGGAATAACGAGGGGAGGGAGGGCATCCGAGCCCTCAAAGCAACAATGACAGACTTTGGCGGAGTCCCGGAGCAGATAAGAATCATAGATGCATGTACTGCCCGTGCCGCCGGCCAAAACGAGCAAACAAATAAACAATAAATTCAGACAGGGCAGGAGACGTTCCAGGAGCGTCTTCGGTACGAATAGTGAAGGCGGAATCAGCGGCGCAGTTAGCTTAACTACACACACGTGCACTGTGCATGAAACACACACACAAAAGAAAAAGAAAAAGGCGGCAAAACATACGAGTTCGCGAAAGTGTCCTGTGGGGGGGTAAAGGTGAATGGCAGGAGCATTTAATCAAGGGTTCTTGGTTCTTCAATTGCACCCCGCTCGACAAGGTGGTACGTCGAACTGGGAAGACAGGGGTGGGGGATGAATTATGAGCTTTGTGTAAGCGGACGGGCAGCGAAGCTTGAAAAAGATGCCGCTGGCGGCAAACGACCGAGGTTTGACGCGCCGGCACTCCTAAGGTCAGCACTGGCTCTGAAAGGGGCGATGGAGGTCAATAAACCCGGACTTTCATTAATGCCGTGAGCAATTGTTACAAATTTGTAAATAAAGTACGACTCCCGTTGCTCTCTTTGTTGTGGAACCCACCCTGTAGGACTGTGAACTTAATTGCATCAAATGGGTCGTTTTTCTCATTAATATATGTGTTCTGACAAAGGGATGATGGGTAGGAATAAGATATTTACTTATGCAAGAGTGACTAGCTATGCGCAAAAATTTCCGTGTTTCAATTTTCAAAACTGCGAACTTTGACCGCAGCGTCCCGGACAAATAATTCCAACTCCCGACCGCGTTTTTAAATTCATTCTAAACGGGGTACGTGTTTACTGGTACCTGCAGTGGTCGGCTGCGCAACTATATATATAAGCTATCGCGTGCAGCTGTCATATTATAAAAGAAAATCCGCACAAAACAAAAATTACGCAGCAACGGGCTGTGGCGAATGATTGCGCGCAATATTTTTTCGCGGGTTAGTGAAACGAACAGTTTTGTTTTAAATCACGAGAGTTGTATCAAAAGCCTTTATATGTCGTCATTAATTACGATAGGTACGACGACACAGTGAATAGGAGTTTATATAGACTGTCGTCCTTCAAAGACCCAATGCTTTCCTCCTACAAAACGTCGTGTAGAACAAAACCGGACCGCCAAATTTTGACACGGTTGTACGAAATTTCTGCACTAACGAAAGCTATGAGTGTAGTCTCCTGCATGTAGAGAATGTAGAATACAAGGAAAAATTATAATATGTATGCTCTAGGTCAGGTTCATAGTCCTACAGCACTCGATTGTAAATGCAGGCACTCGACGGAGCGCTGATAGACGGGCGTGGTCACCTGTAGGCGCATTTGCGTGGCTTTGCATGTATAGTACGTGTTTAACCTCTCAGGTCTGCAAAAGCTGTATCGGGTCCGCCAGGTAGTGGCGATTATAATAAATGCACAACGAAGCGCGCCGTTCGAGCGCACTAAAATAATACACCAGCAGTTCAAGGATATCATATATAATAAAAATATAGAAACGCGCATGCAGTGTGTGAAAGCGCGGCGCATCAGGTGCGCTTTTTGAACCCGCGCGCGCTGTCAAAAACGTGGGGAATTCCGAGAAAAACCTAGGGAAAATATGTCTCTTCCCAACCAAACACGACGTCATTAAAAGTCACGTGGCCATGACGTCACGTGACGTTTTAGACGTGACGTCACATTTTGTTTGACCACTCAGCGTTTCCAGCCCGCCTGCACCGAAACGCTTGTGTTCTGAGCCGCTCACTGAAAAGTCGGCTCGGCTCAAACATGGCTCAAACAGCAAAAAATTGCCGGACGTGACGTCTTTTTTTCAAACCGGATTCGACGTCATGGGTTGAAATATTGCTTGCCCCCTGATAAGCCTCAAGATCCAATCCAATCCAATCCCTGTTCTTCGTGAAGGGACGCAGAAAATAGATTTACCCCCCCCCCAACTACATTGGAGCAGGAGGCGCTGATTGGAGCGACGGTGAGTGTTGGTGTGAGAGCGGTGTGTGTTCAAAGCAAGGCGCCAAGAACTGGCTGCAAGTATCTTTTAACACTGACAACAGATATTTTTTTTTTCAGCTCATGGATGCAGTTCACGAGCCAAAGTCTCGTGGATTTATCAGCGAGCCCATTAAAGTTGCAGAGTTCAAGGAACAATGGACAAACGCCTTGGAAGCATGGCGATTTTACGAATTCGATGACATGAGGATCGGGGAAGCTATCAGGAAAGCTATGAATATCTCGGAGTCGGAGCTAAAACGTTTGGAAAAAGAATTTCGGTGAGCAGCGTTCATTTTTTTCTGCAAGTTTTGCATCGTAGTCGTAGCGTTTCGCGTCTAGCAGTGCGGTCATTCCCTTGTGTCATAGCGTGTGAATGCATAAATGACATGAAAAGTTTAGTTGGTTTCTCTTCTCCATTCACACCTTTTTAGCAAATCGAACCTTCAGTGTGCGCGTCCACGAAGCTGCAGTTGTTACTGAAGCAAACGGGCAGCACACCGCTAAGTGTTCGACGCAGTCCCTGTGTTGGTCAAATGTGCCAGAGCTAGACAAGCTTGTTTTAAGGCCTGTAGTTGACTAGCTTCCGAGCCGTTTTCAGGTGGGGCCTAGGGGTTGTGTTTTTAGGTGGGGCCTAGTGGTTGTGATGGCCCGAGCGCTGCGCGTTTCATTGGAATGTGTTCTTGAAGATCGAACGCTGTTCAGACGCGCCGCGTTCTTCGTCGTGATTTATGTAAACTTCATGGAGGTGCCGTGTGCAAATCTAATGTGCTTTTCGCTCCCGGTCACCGTATTGTGTATGTCATGAGGGTGTCTACAGATGTCTTGGTCTGGTCACTGTGCTTTTCGCTGCGATGCGTATCTGTTAGACGCGGTTCGTGAAGTGGTCAATATCACTAAGCGCACACGTCTCTAAGTATTGACTGGGCTCATAGAAAGGAACCAGAACATTTGTTGTACAGCGAATAAAATTGGTGCTGTTATAACGAACCTTTGCATGCATGACAAAGGCCGCTGTTGGTTCTTTGTATGTGTGACCTATTAAACACAGTCACCATATTAACCAACCATATCAACAGCAGGAGTATAATAAATGGTGTTGGTATATGGGGTTTAATAGGGCAAGCATTCAGCCCGCTGTAGTAGAATGGAGAGTTGAGTTAGTTGGTAAATGATTCTTAGCCATGATTCTGTGCTGTTCTTGGTGAAGAACGGAGCACACTGCCACTGGTAACTAAGCTTGGGAACACATTGCACATCTGGTGAAAGACATCACAAAGGGCGACTTGCAGGTTGACCTCCTATGTGAACACATTGAAGCGTTACATATATCTGGCAGTGACGTCGCAGCAGTTGCCATTCTGGTGAGACAGAAGATATCTGAAAAGGAACACTTTTCGGCAATCTGCTTATTGAAACCTGTTCTGGCCTGCACTTCCGAAACTATGCGTAGTTCACCATCATGGCGCGCCTGTGACGTCAGATGCGAGCTAGCTTGATATAGCTGATGGTGCGGCTCACATATATACAGTGTTTTCTAAAACCAGCCCTATTCAAACTAGTTTTGTTTTAAAAGTTATCTGAGAAGGGTTGCAACTGTCTTGTAACTGTGGATTATGTAAAAGCAGGGCTATACCTCTGTGAAATTTAGCACCAGGCAGACATAATTGTCAGATTATTATGAAGCATCTGTGTGACCAAACAGTGTGGTGTAATCTTAATATCTCTAAGAAAATTTTTCCCTCTGGGTATCTAGCTTTTCATTTTTTAGGACAGAGCCAGTAAAAAAAAATCTGTGTTTTCAATTTGGCAAGAACTTCAAAAGACATGTTTAAAACCTTGTCTTTTGAAAAAGTTGTCATTTGCTTACATAAACAAAGGAGGGAACTGAGAAATATCAAGTCGGCTCTGTGTAGTTCATCTGCAGTTAAAGGTGCACTGAAGAGGAATCTGAACTCATCTTTTTGCCGCGGGAACTCTATCTACACGTTCCGGGCATTCCTAGAAACTTCAAACTATTGTCCAGTGCGGCCAATTGCCCTAATTAAATTGGATTAAACGTCCCGGCTCCCGCCCTTTTTTTGAACTCAACACAGTAGGTAGGAGGAGTCAACCAATGCGTCAGCCAGTCCCGTGGCGGCTCGCCGCTCTGCCATAGGCATAGTGATATGTAAATCAGAGTCCACTTGTATGTTTTTTCCGTGAGCCTAATTTGCAGCTATATTGTCTATGACTGAAGCTGTTTATTCACAGAAACCTAAAAACAAGATAAAAACAAAAGTGAAGCCGCCACTAGACTGGTTGAAAGGCACTCCACGCGTTGGTTGACTCCGCCTACCTACCGCGTTGAGTTAAAAAAAAAAGGCCAGAGCCGGGACGTTTAATCCGATTTAATTAGGGCAATCGGCCACATATGACAATAATTTTCTAAGAATGCCCGGAACGTGTAGGTAGTGTTCCTGCGGTAAAAATACGAGTTCAGATTCCTCTTTAGTGCACCTTTAAGACCACAGGCATAAGAGGCGATTGGAAATTTTGTAGTAGCTTCATGCTGGCAGCGAATAAGACATACCTGCATCTTTCGTGGTCGAATCGAGTCAACCTTCTATTTGTGGCAGGTGCAGCAAAAGACTGGCAGCACTCGATGTCCCCACAGAATGTCAAAGGAAAGAAATCAATAGGGAGCAACCTTTTAAGCTAGCATGCACAATCTACATCTCACTTTATCATATTGACATGTTACTCACAAAAGGACCATCTTTTAGTCCTTAGTCACCTGCAATATTCTTGAAACGAGCCATTACACTAAGAACATGTCTTACAACATCTAAATCAAGGCAGGGCCTTTTTGTAGGGCTTGGTATAATTCTGCATTTGTTTCCTGCTGGCTAACCCTCAATGAACAGGTTCGAGTGCACCCAGGAATTGCGTTCACCTTGTGAAAGCATTTTAGAACTATGCTTATGTCTCGTATTTTTCCATAGCTTGAACTACATTAATGTTGGTCATGTGTTATGATGCATCAGGATGCTTAGTTTATATTGCATCAAGATTTGAACAGCCACCGTGGTGGCTCAGTGGTTATGGCGTTCAGCTGCCGACCCAAAAGACGTCGGTTCGATCACGGCCCCGGCGGTTGAATTCGATGGAGGCGAAATTCTAGAGGCCCATGTACTGTGCGGTGTCAGTGCACGTTAAGAACCGCAGGCAGTCGAAATTTCTGGAGACCGTCACTACGGCGTGCCTCATAGCCTGATTCACCACTTTGGCAACAGTAAAGTTGTAAGGTCTCTCTTGCAGGTCTTACTAGGCTCCTTATCTTCTTCGCACCAGAGGTGCCCCACCGCCGGAGATGGTTGCTTGATTTGTTTTACATACAAATATTTACATTATAAACATGTTGATACTCGAGAGACAATTAAAGTGGCAAAAAAGTTAAACAACAAAAAGGTGGAACTGGCTAGCACTAGGGGAGGCCCCTACTCGGCATAGCTGAAGATGCCTTACATCTGACCTTAGCCGAGAACGATTTTCCAGGGCTCCGGGCCCTGGTTTTAAAGACCTAAAGGCCCGGCCCATATTCAGTAGCGCCCAATCACGTCAAACTATAAACGTGATTGGTTAAACAGGTGTATGGCCGGCCCTCCAATGTCCATAAGGCATATAACCCTTTCCCTAAAGTAAACAACACCAAAAATGGACATCAAATTCCCCCAACCCCCCCAAAAAAGAAAGAAAAACCATTTTTTTTTCAGAAGGCGCCACAACCCTTGGTCCACAGGTTTGCCTGCCCGCTCGGTCCTGACTTTCCCAGGGGGATTAGCAATCGGTTTCGTTGTAGCTCGTCAACCCGGGCGCCGTTCCGCATTTAGAGCTGTCATCGGTCTCCGGCGGGGTGCTTCCGCTGTGTGCGACTGCCCTCTCAGTCCCGACTTTCCCAGAGGGATTAGCGTTCTAGATGAACATACGCGGCTTAAATTCCTTGCTGATACCCGTTCGATGGGATTCTCAAATCTGGCCGCTGCTGACCATCGGTCATTCCCATTGCTCCCCTCTTTGACAAGACTACTATTTTTCAAGATTTTTCCACGAGATGTTTGACGCAAGGTCGCATCACGTCCAGTGTCTGTCAAGACGACGGGGCTTCCAGCGTGCGAGGATTAAGTGTGCGGCCATTGTTGTCAGGGGTGCTTGACCCCAAGATGGGTGCTTCTCTTCAGCGCGCTCCACCGCCACCCGGGACAAGAAAGGGGGGGGAGCCTGCAGCTGTGGTATACAGAGACCGGGTGACCGGTCCTAATGACCCCGCGGATCATCGATCCCTTACAGGGGTGTTAAACCACCATAAGCCATAATCATCTGATTTTTGGTTTGCTCGGTGCAATATTCCACTGACAGTATTCTATCTGACCTGAAATTCAAGTAGCAGTACTTAATTTTGAGCAATAGGATACTGGCAGTTATATAGTGCGCCTAGAAAAAAATACCATTGGGTCCAATAGGGCATGCGTACCAATTGGATCCACTTGGAAACAAATGGACTCAATGGGTCAGGCAATTGAACTCATGACTCCAACTGAGCAGCCCGATTGGATCATCCAGTTTGGGGTGCAATTGGAGTGCATATTTGGAGCTTCCAATTGGAAACCTGATTTCATGACTGAGTTCTCTATATTGCTCTGTACAGGCACAGAAGAGCGAAAAAATGAGTTTCCTGAAAAAAAAATATCTGCTTAATTTACTAAATTGTTTTCATCATTTCCACTATCTCTCTGCTCGTGATTAAATACAATAACTTTACTGAATGAACCAGCGCCACGGGCTTCAGGAGGAGGATCCACTGAATGGTACATAACGCTGACGAAAAGTCATTTTAGTGGACATAGATTGAACACTTGTTTTTTGTCGCCTCTTCTGGGTTTTAGTGTTCCAATGGCTTATGTGTCATGCATGCTCGCCTGTGGCCCACTTCGAGCTTCCACTTCAGTTGGGAGCCAACAGATGTTCAGCTGTTCTTACAGGCTCCAACTGGAACCAATTGTGTTTTGCAACCAATTGTACGGTCCAATTGGTTCCAGAAGCACAATTGGGAATTTCTCAATTAGACCCTGTGGTATTTTCGGCTGGGTAGTCATCACATTTCATTTAGGATTTCCTTGTGTTTTACAACGATAGCTGTTCAATGCCCGTCCCTGGCTTTCAGCACCGTCGGCGTAATTGGCGGATGTCATTAACATACCCACCGGTCATTAATGCACTCGCCTTATATCACGGTCAACCTTGTTCGCATAACCCTATGGGTGGCTCTGTTTGGGAGAGCCGCCTGCCAAAACAAAATGCCTACACAGCTATCGCTGTATCTCGCGTTACATAGTCATAACCGTCCTGTGAGTTTTTTTTTCTTTCTTTTCAGCCCAGATAAGCTTTGCTGTGGACTAGAAAACCTGGACAGGACAGAACTTCCAGAAGTCACTGACCTGATGACCATAAAGTGAGTTCACCGGTGGATTCGTTCAATTTTAGCCTATATGGTTCAGTTCACTGCAGTCTACTGATATAACGCTGGACATATCTGTGTACCTCTGCTGAAATCATCATTTAAGAAAGACGTGACTGATTGCGAGTGATAAGTAACACAAGCTTATGAATACTTATGTGCAGGTTACAGAAAGAAGAGCTGCAGAGGCAGCAACAAGATACGAAATATCGCTACAAGGCAGCTTCTCTTGTGCGCAGGTCTTGTCCGCTCACAAGTGTGGTACGTAAATAAATACTCTGTAGGTTTTATTAGCCTTCAAGTGAAGCTAGTATAAGGTACTTTTCTAATGAGAGGCTTTTGTATGTACTTTTCCTGCATTTAAGATTGCCGCTTCCGTGCTGAATTAATGTTCAATGCCAGTGTCACTACTATTAGCAATGGTTCTCAAACTGAGTTGAACAGAGTTATTGGGTTCCTTGGAGGTTTTTGGTGTTCCTGGGGCTCTTAGAATCCATTCATGCCTCACCCTCTAACTTTCCTTCACCCATCTTATTTAGGGGTTAACAGTACTGTAATTGCTTATTGTAGAGTGGTTCATTGTGCAGGCAGTAAGAATTAATGCAGGAAACATGAGTTAACTTCGTCTTGTCTTTTCACATGTTTCCTTTTGTTTTATTTTGTTCCTTTGCTCCAAGAACCTGGTGAGCAACAACTCCCGTGTCAAGCCCCCAGATACCGAGAGGGTTCCCAGTGGGGAAGCTATACTGACGGTACAGGTCTTCAAGCCCATCAAAACTCCGGATTATTTTACAAAAGTGCACAGGGGTTGTAATTCCTTTCCTTTCAAGGTGAGCACTTTTGTTACATTCTTGACATGTTACTTTTGAAACTTTCTGCACAAAAAGCGAGAGAAAGGCCTCGTCATTTTCATTCAGAACTAGAACCTGCCTTGTGGCTGCTATGGGAGAAGCAGCCCGCGTTGAAACAATGTGGAGAGCATCTTTTGGGTTGAATTTAGGGTTGACCCAGTGCTGTGGTACAGTGGTTATGGTGTTAGACTGCTGAGCCCAAAGTTGGGACTGATAAAACAAACATATTTTCTGATCACTTCAAGTTTGTCTTAAAGTCTCTGCTCCCTGTGCATACGGCCAGCACAACCAGTGATCATGAAATCGGTGACGTGCGGACTGCGCCACTTCTGACTGCTCGCGGTATGTACCGCATGGCTAGTTGTGCGGCTCCCGCATTCACATATGTGCATCGATTATGTTAAGAGTATAAGATTAAAAATATGGGTTAGTGAAATCACAAGTTGAACGAGGTGGCTTTAAAATGCATTGAAAATAGAGCAAGCCAGCCAGTATTTTGAAATTGGAATTAACAGAAAGTGAAAATGCTCTTAATTTGAATTGCCCTTCTCTGTAATGGCATTATGGCAATGGTAAAGCAGTAGCAGTGCACTGTAAAACATGGAGGTAGTTTCTACCCTGCGAGTTTTGTGCACCCCATGGCAGATATTTTCATAGGGGCATATTCTGCTGGCTCAATATTCTCAAGGGCGTACTGCGGAGTTCTTCCAACCATTTTGTTTTGATGGTTATGGTATTTGATTCTCGTTAGAAGCATTTTGGTGTTTGTTCATGTTTAGGATGATGGGGCATTATCCTGATCATTGTGCAACTGCAGCTGCCTCCTTTATTTTTCAGATCCTGTCAGAAGTGGCAGTGCTTGGCAGCCAAACATTGCTTGAACTGCGTGCAAAGATACAGTGTGTGTCTGATGATGTTCCCATTGGAGATTTCAGTGAAAACCCAGACAAGCCTCAAGGACCAGCAGCTAGCGTAAGGCTATTTATCTTTCCTAACTTCTCTTGGCATTCATATCAGATCTGAGGAGGGAACCCATTTTTCAAGTTGTTTGTTGATGGACCCATGTGGTGCGCAGTTCGCAGCTAACGTCACATTTGTGTGGAGTGCTCAAGCAGCAATCTTCCCTGTAAAAAGAAAGTTCTACCTTGCCACATCTGCTAGGTAGTAGAGACAGCACTTGCACTGATGTATAGTCGCATAGACTTAGAAGCCAGGTGGGCGCAAGCACCTTGCTTGAGAGCCGTTAGTAGTCTTAGTTTTGATTTTTGTAGCCCACTGCACATTGCTTGTGCACTGTACTATTGTGGAGAGAAGTGCCCAGGACGTGGCTCCGCCAACCGGAGCAAGTCAGACTGCATTACTGCGCCATCTAGCGATGTTTCGCCTGGTTCGAGATAAAGCTTGCACCCTAGATTGGGTGCAAGCCTGTACTTGCTGGCTCGTTCGCGTGAGTTGCTATTCGCCCAGGAACCTTCCGTGAGATGCCACTATGTGATGCCTATGTGATGCGCTATCATATTCAGATAACTCTTCCCAGGGCAAGGGGCACAAATTTCTCTTTCCACATAGTCTATGTTCGACTGTCTGGGAAAAGACTGCAAGAAGAGATGCAGTCAGAAAAAACGGGAAAAAGAATGTTGCCATTCAATGCACGCTTGATTAAGAGTATACCGCTCTGGCTCGGCGAAAGCCATGACAACTGCCTTGCCACCACCGCAGCAGACGCTTTCAACCAATGCCTTCCTGGTGGCATCCCGTGGAAGATTCATGGGCAAAAAGCAACTCGTGTCAAGGCGTTGAGCCAGTACACACTTGTAGGCAAGCTAGGATGCGCATGCGCTTATTTTTGATCTTGAACCAGGTGAATCATCACTAGATAGCGCTGCGATGCAGTTTTCTCTGCTTCGGCCATTGTAGCCGCGTCCTGGGCTGTTCTGTCCCCAATAGTTCATCATTGGGATGCAGCCTGTACAGTGCTCCACACACTTGTTGAGAGTTCTAGAATAATGCGCTCTGATAGACCATTTTTTGCATGATTATAAGTCGACCTATTTTTGAAATTGGAAAATCCAAAGTGGGGCTCAAGTTACAATCAAATCAAAGCATGGCACGATAAGTAAAGGCAAGACAAACGAGATACCTGGGATGCTACAGGGTGTTTGCTATTTTATGTTTGCTCTACGGCTTTACCTAGTAGCATTCGGCTATTCTGCGCGCTTGTTTGGTAGGGTTTTTCATTTCTTTTTAACCTTTAACTGCGCATTTGGCGCTCATGAGAGTGTCGATAGTTGATGGAAGGGCTGCTGTTCCAGCCGTGGGAGCACCACCACTCGGAATAGCAGCACTTGGAAGAGCCAGTGCCGCTCATGCCTAGTTTCTCTTTGGCTCTGTTTGACATATTTGACTGCCCACGTTTTACCAGTTTTTAGTGTAGTGCTTCGTCAGTCATCATTTGTACTCCAGGGCTGGTAAGCGTTCGGCGCTCATTCATGGCGACATTCAAGGCGGCTGCCATTCTTTATGCCGAAGAAACGAACAACTGCGTGCCTGGCCGCAAGTTAGACTTTTCGGCACGGGTGATGCACGTGTGGCGGCTGCAGCGAGGCAAAATTTTCAGCTGTTCCACGCGATGCCGTGGTGCGGATGTTTGCAAAGTTGGGGATTTCACTGGGTCAATGATGTTAGAACGACGTGCTGTGGGACCGCAGAAGTAATGATGACGGCAGCACTAGCGAGTGTGGACACGTAGTCTAGTGCCTAATACATTTTCATTTTGGAACGTGCTTGCGGGCACGCGTTTCTTCTTATTTTTCCTGACATGCGATATGGGGGTTGACTTGCAATCTTGTAAATACGGTACATTGCAACACTTGCAAGACATATGTGACTGGACTAATTGGTTTATTCTGTATTTAGAAACAGATGCAGCATTAAAGTGACAACACTTTTCCAATCTTGTTTCATGTTGTCATTGCTGCACTACATCTGTGTTTAATTTGCTGACCAAACACTGCACTGTTGCTTTTGAAACTTTCTCACCTTTAAATCTTGCTGAATGCTTCTGAATGTAGCATGTCCCCGTGCACTACACCCCCAGCACTGGACCACTCATGTTGCACTGACGCTGCCGGGCTCTTCAGTGGAGCTGTAGTCGCTGTAGACTCGGCTGGCAGGGATTGCACCATGAAACAATAACCAGTGTAAAAACCAATTCTGCTTCTGGTGCTGTGAAACCTCATTAATTTGAAGCCGCCGCGGTGGCTCGGTGATCATGGTGCTCGGCTGCTGCCTTGAAAGACTCGGGTTTGATCCGGGCTGCGGGGGTCGAATTTCGAGGGAGGGGAAATTCTAGAGGCCTATGTACTGTGCGATGTCAGTGCACATTAAAAAACCCCAGGTAGTCTAAATTTCCGGATTTCCTCACTTCGGCATCCCTCATAGCCGGAGTCACTTTGGGACGTTAAACCTCCATAAACCAAATCCAGATCCCAAGAGAGGGGTTCGCAAACCAAAGGACCACACCCACTTAGGTTACGAAAAGGTCCGAAAATACAAAGTGTTTTCAATCAGGCAGCTTTTTGTACATTAGGAGCGCAGGTGAAGATATTCTACTCAACTGGAAAGCATCCATCGTTAAATGTGCCGCATTTAACTGTGCGCGCGGGCCACTATGCAGGGTTTGTAGTTGGACGGTGAAGGCCTTTTGCTAGGGTATGTTTTCAAGCCTTATCTTGTCAGCTGTCCACTTTGCTCTTCTGTATCGCCCCCGGTCAGCCAGGCTTTTCCTGATGGCAGCGGCTTTGTCGGTACTTCTGGCTATACCCGCATCTGGGACGTGTTAGTTTGGGGCCGAGGGAACTGTAGAGCCATGTAACCCCCTGAAATTTGCGTGGATTCGCGCCACTGTTGGCCTGCCAGCTGAATACAGTTTTGTGCAGTTTCAGTTGTGTCTCTGATTGGTGTGTCACTTGTCTTTCTATTTTCTCTCCAGAGGGCGGGCGTCTCTGAGGTGTTTCCCTTGGTTCTGGCCGCGTGATCCTCCCATTTTCTTTATTGGAGTGGATCTGTGCACTCGTCTTGCCCTGTTCGCAGTTTTTGCTCTGGTACCTCTTCACACGTGACAATGTCACTTGTGAGGAAGCTCCACTGCTGCCGTGTTGCACTGCGAAGGAGGCCATGGAGGCCTTCATCATTCTGGAGCAGTTCCGCATTAACAGTCCTGAGAGTGTGCACGTGGTACTGCATCTGACACTAAGAAAAATTATTGTTGCTGTGCAGTTTTCCTCTCGATAGCAGATGACTGCCACCTTGGTTTTTGCCAAATAAATTTACTGTGATGCAAACGGTTTCTGCAGTTTACAGGAGGGCATTCATTAATTCACAGTTCTCCCGATGTCTTGAACTCTGAAATGACGAGGTTTTACTGTAGCGTTGTTTTGCAGTGTTGTGAGCACTTCTTGGCAGATTTAAACTTTGCAATGCCTCTCCATTGCATTGCAGGAAATCTACAAGTCAGGGTTCTTTTTCATTGGAAACACATTCTACAATGACATGTCGGATCCGTCATGTAGGGACTACAGCGAGTAAGTACATGATATATGTTTGGAGGTTCGCAAATTTATTGCTTGTTTTCCGCAGGTATTTTTTTGTGCAATTGTAAAGCAGAAAATTTTCTGGTGCGTTCCTTTGTTTACTAAGCCTTATATGGCAAAGTAATCAATCTGTGCCACTGAAAGAAAGCACCACGAATGAGTACATTCTCTCAAATGGATGTCCTTATAATTATATAGAGCACAATTAGGGGCGTGAGACTCTGATGTCAGTAGTAACAACACCTGTTCATAGGGAACAGTAATAGTGGTACTATATTGGGCACTTAGTTCATATCCTGTGTTTGTGCCTCCTCATATGGCTGTGTTTCAGAAAAGCTGACGTGGCTGCAGAATCTGAACCGTCTAACCTTTCTGGGTATGGTTCTGGTGGGCTGCACACTGTCTTGATCCTGGCACCAGTGCAGTTGTCTTGCCTTTTTGCTCCAGTGGCTGCAAAATTGGTTTCTGTCCTGCTACAAATATTCTCCAGTTCAAGAGCGCGCTGCTTGGATGTTCAGGATAATGGTTGTGTGTTGCTGTGGTTGCAAGGCAAGCGACACTTTGGACCTGTGACATTTGGCACCATCACCAAGTTGCTTTAACCGTGTGGCGCAGGGGCTGTAGCTTACCTTTTAATGCCTAAATTGTAAAGTTACGAACAACATAAATCATAATTCTTCATCGAGCAATGTGCTGCACCCGTATTAATAACCAACTTAATTTATGTTTCTGTACCTCGGGAAGTAGGTAAATCCAAAATTCAAGACACTCAGCACGGACTTCTGTATGCAACTAGCACGAGTTCAGAAAACCAGTTAATGGTACCTGTTTTTAGCGGAGTTAGCCGCCGCGGTGGCTCAGTGGTCATGGCACTCAACTACTGATCCGAAAGATAGAAGTTCGATTCCAGCCGCGGCAGGCGAATTTTGATGGAGGCGAAATTCTAGAGGCCCGTGTACTGCGCGATGTCAGTGCACGTTAAAGAACCTCAGGTGGTCGAAATTTCCAGAGCCCTTTACTACGGCGTCCTGCATAGCCTGAGTCGCTTTGGAACGCTAAACCCCTGTAAGCCATAAACCTGTTTTGGCAGTCCGCCTTTTTCACAAGGCCGCTCTGCGCATGCATACCTCTTCTCCTTCAGCTCCACTGGTTGAGAAAAAATTGCCAGCTCCTATTGTGCATGTGCCTGTCAATAATGAACTGCACATGCTTTATTTATTTATTACAACCTCAAAGGCCCCATTAAAGGGGTATTACATGAGGGATGGTAGCAGCTGTCAAGCACATACTTGCCACTTTGCAGGTGCAGCTGGCTCCTCATGGAACCAGATCACGCCTGCTTCTCCCATGTATGTTTGTTTTCAACCAGTTGCAGATGAATTTCCACCACTCTCCAGAGGGTGCCAGAACTTGTGAAAAAGGCAGGTTGTAAGAAGGGGTGTTCGTGTCCAGACAGAAGTGCACGTTTCATTTGGAATAGAAGAAAACTATTTGGCCATAGCAGCTAATTGTTTGTGCACTGCCTCAGGGGGCACACGACATCCTTTATCAGTCCATTCCCATCCACTTAATACACTCTTTTTCATTGATGCTTAATAACCAAACTTGAGAGTGACAATGGCAATGGCTTGTCACTGGCACATTTTTTATAGCTACTGCATGTTCTCAACAGTTTCCTCCTTCGGTGAGCATGCACACAGCTTAGGCAGCTGTTGTCACATTGTCTTATGGAATAACACACGTCATGAGGCAGTAAGACCTGTAGAAGCTTATACTAGTACTCATTATTTGTTGGGTCAGATGCAAAAATTTCCATGGGAATGAGTTCCAGTATGTCTTTTCAAATAGCAGCTTAGTGGCACAAGTGCCCACTATTGGTAATTGACGACAAACTCCAAGTTCATAAATTATTTTCCAGAAAGGGGGCTTTTCCAGCATCTGGCAAAAAATGAACAGTGTTCGGAAACAGTGTATGCAGAGGTAATTTTTCATGTCATTTATGTCAGTATATTCTTTATTTAGGCTAGAGTTACCACAATACGATGAGTTCACATCAGGTGTCGTATGTGTGCTTCTCTGCTTCTTTGCCGGCTTTCATGATGGACTTGGTGTTTTTGTTTGTAAGTGCTGCCATCTGGGAATGTGTTGCCAAAGGAATCTGCTCTGAAGTGCTGTATGAAAATGAGGGCATGGTGCATTGGGACACTGCATTGAAGGACTAAGAAGTGCTACTTGGCTTGTGCTTGGCCTTGCAGTCAGGCATTGCTCGGGTGTGAAAATCCACGAGACGGATGACTACATCGGCCAGCCAGTTTCATTTATCATGGTGTGTGTGTGCCTGGCAGAGATGCAAACAGTGAAAATCTTCATCCCAGGGCGATCATAGAGTGGGCAAAGGAACCTCGGCGTGGCTTGGGACCATTCAAAAAGGCCATCATGGGGGACGTTACGTTTGACCAGCTGGAGATTTGCTTGGGCTATCCGTACGTCTACAAGCACCAGGGTAGCTGTGAACACTTGCTGGTATTCAGTGACATAAGGTAAGGCCTATTCTAGTAATTTTAAATGAAGTTGTTGCCAGGTAATGTAGTGTAAGCTGAAAGGAGAATCATACACAGCATACCATTACGTGACACCTGAGCCCAGACACATTTCTCCAGCATCGGTTTCCTTTGGGAAGCAAGATGTGTGCAATGAGACTATGGCAAAACAACCTGGCAGCATCTTCATTTATTAACACTCATCTTCCATTGATTTATAACAGTGATTTTCCTTTTAATGCTTTAAGGCGCATGGCACTCTTTAAACTCCAAAAACATTGCATGAATACAGTCGAACCCACTTATAACGATCCCGTTTTTAACAATATATCGGTTACAACAATGAAATGCTGCTGCACCCTCCACTTCTGTACATTTTCTATGGTAAAATAACCCGCTTACTACAATGCCCCCATGCCGCATTATAGGTTATGACAATGAAGTCTGGCTCCTGAGTGCTCGTGCCAAACGGTAGTGGAATGCGAAATCCTTGAAAGAAAAAAATAATTAAAGAAATTCCAGCCGCTGCACCCTCCTCGCCGTGCGCTCATACAATAGAACCTGTTTTCCAGCCTTCTCCGCATCGCCAGCCTCGCGCGCCTCACTCCCGCTGCCTTTCCACCCCTCCAAACACAAATGGGCTGCGCCCATTTGTGTGCCACCCTCTGAAACACGAATGGACTGCGCCAACGCGCCGACAGCGCTGATCTGCTCGCTTGCCCCTCATTCTGCGCAGTTCTGCCAACGGATTTGGTTGTTTGTGTTAGTCGATTGCGTCGAAGTCGTTCCTGGCCACGTGGTTTCTCCGTCTCGTTTGAATCGCCGCCGAAACGGAAGATGGCTGATCCGCCCGCTGATTACCTGACGACATTGCCGGTGAAAGAATGCGCACGGCTATCGATTTGGAGACAGTGCAGTATTGTGAAGGGCTACAAAGACTGTAAGAAAGTGTGTGACTTGGTTAAGAAGTACGCACTGTCGCAACTGACGGTGTCGACGATCATCCGCTCCGCCGAGAAGTTCGACAAAGAAAAGTGCTCGCTTGACAGTGGGCGCAAGCGCATTCGACAAGGTGCCTATAAGGAGGTGGAGGAGGCCTTCTACGAGTGGTTTCTTGGTGCCCGTGCCCAGAACTTGCCTATCACCGAGCCGATTCTGGCCACAAAGGCGAAGCAGTTTGCCCTGCTTATTAACAGTGTGTACTTCCAGCCAGGTAGCGGCTGGATACAGCGCTTCAAAGAGAGGCCATGGAGAAGGATGTCGGCAAGCTTCGCGTGAGGCAAGCAAGGCTGACGGACATGGGGTTTTCTCGTGCAAGCCAGTGAGAAATACGTTGCGAGATGCTTGTGGTGATTTCACCCCAGCGTTTCTTCGGGATTTCTCAAGCTGAGAGGCAGCCGCGGCAACCTTCTCGTATTTTTTACAAGGCCCCTTTCGGGGCCACCAAAATGATGCCTCGGCGGAGCTTGCATGTCACTTGCCGTCCGTGACCCCTCTTTGCAGTTGTGCTTTTTTTCGTGCAGCCCGTTTATAACAATTATCAGTTATAACAATGGAATTTTCATGGCACTTGAATATTGTTATAAGTGGACTCGACTGTAGTATCCAACAATCTCAGTAGAGAACTCTACAGGGCAACACCTCTGTAGAAGTGTACAGTGTCATGAGTAAAATGATGCTCCACATTATCTAAAGTCTTTATTCATTCTAGTTCATTCTGGCCTGGCACTGTGTCCAATGATTTCGTAGGGCATGAGTGAGGAGGCATGGTGTGTCTTCCACCATGCATCGTGCTAGGAAGTGTGGCTGGCATAGGCAGTATGCTGTAGCACAAGATGGTGGACATTTTTATTTGCAGTATTAGCCCCACAGACCTCTGCAGGAAATTATAAGCTTGGTTGAATAATGGAAATAATATTTGTTCTTAGCCAGTATCTGTGTGTGTGCCATATTTTATGCTGAGCATGGCATGCTTTTAGGTCTCATTACTGGCAGCATATTAATGATAGTGCCTGAAAGTGTGGAACACTAAAGGGGCCCAGGCACTGTGTGATGTCAGTGCATGTTAAAGAACTGTACGTAGCCAAAACTAGTCTGGGAGCCCTCCACCGCAATGCCTCTTGCTCTTTTCCTTTCACTTACTTTTTGATTCCTTCCCTCAATGTGTAATTGAGGTGTTAACTGACAATGAGACAGTTGCTGTGTCTTTCTGGCTATCGTAATTAGTTATTATATATATTATCATTATCTGGTGGTTAATGCTCGGAGATTAAAATTGGGTGACTTGCATTTCTTGGCAGGATGCACCATGCCCATGATAGCCAGCATTTGCTGGACTACCCCTTTGTGGTGAAGAACTTTCCTGTAGGTAAACGGGTACTCTGTAACCTCTGCCGCAAGAGCACAGCCAAGTGAGTATTTCAGATGGCCAAGTTTTGTTGGTTTGCAACAGTGAAGACCTACGAACACAAGGTGGAAGCACGTTAGCTCGGGTATTGCCAGACATTGTGACAGCCTGAATCAAATCTTCAGTGAGGGGCTGTAGAAGCCTTTGTATTGGAGTTGTCCTCATTATTTTCTAATAATGTTTCCTGCAAGGTATTTTGTGAGCGATGTAAGTGCGACTTACATTGCTGTTTACGTTAGGATGACAAGGAGAAGACAAGAAGCTCCCATTTGCTGTTCTCCATTGCTTAGAAGTGCCTTGTTTTTAACCTTATCACCCTGCTGACACACGAAAGAAAATGTGCAGATGAACTGCCTAGGTGCCGATGGAAAGTGGCACCATTTTCAGTCAGTCTTTATGAATGGCTAAGGTGGCCAAACAAGCTGGCAAGTTGCATCAATCACCTCTTACTATCTTTATTTTCCAGCTGCAACAAATATTCAGTTCCATGCTTTGCTGCCCCATCCAAGTGAAAGGCACACTGCCACTTGCCATGTCTGCTGGCTTTGTTTGAGCAACTGGCAGAATTTTTATTGCAGGTTTCACTAAGCACCTTACACAAGATACCACATTTACTCGCATAACGAGTATACCCACTATAAATGCACCCTGTATATAAGTCATTGAAATGTGGAAAATATTAAATTGACTGCAATATGAACTTTATCCTGTCTAATGAATACCTTAATTTTTTTACAATAAGTGCATTCATTATGCAAACAAATATGGTAATGCAGGGTAAGGATATCATGTTTGATGAAAAAGATGTTTGGCTGCACAGTGCTGCTTGATATTCATTTTGAATTTTAATTGCATGTTGGCAAAGGTCATAGAATCTATTAAGAATGCAAGACTGGATTTCTAGCTGGATTGCAAGCTACGTTGTTGCTGTGAAGGGGTCGTGAAAAAGTTTAAATCATAGCAACTCGGTATATTGTACCTGTCGGGTGCCAGTTTACATTTCAATAAAACTGGCATTTACTTTAGCATTACTACGCGAGGCCATCTTTGGCCAGCCAGAGTTTGTGGCATTGAGATACCTGCAGTATGCAATGTTTACATAATTTTCTGTTCTTTTTTTTAGGTGGGTGACAACTGAGAATCGGCGTGTCCCTGATGACCCCTATTTCTTCTGTGGTGCCTGTTTTCGGAAATTCAACTACACTGCAGACAATAAGAAGATTGGCAGCTTCCGGGCATTGCCTTACAAGGATTGGAATGCAGTTTTGTGATCCTCGCTAGTCTGATAATGCATTCCAGACAAAAAAGGTCATTTTGTACAGCTACATGCCAAGGGCGTATGTGTTGTAGGAGCTCAAAACAGTTCTTGGTAATTAAATTTTGTTTTGCAGTCAAGTCATACTGTATGGTACGCTTGAATTCTTCGGTGCAGTAAGGGGCAGTTTTCAGTGCTTCCACCCCTGCACCAAAATGACTGTTTGGGGCAATGACTCCAGCATTTCGGTTGGGGCGATTTCAACGCCTGCAGAACATGTTCGCGCATTGACTCTTTCCTTGCCGCCGCGCAAAAGTGAACGAATTCGGATTTTTGAAGCAAATTATTTATGAGACTCTTCAGATGCATCGCACATTGCAGTGCATGGTACTGTAGCCTTTTAGTTGCACTTTTTAAAGAAAAAAACGAAACAGTTTTGTGTGCGAATCTTTCCGAAAATTTATTGGTTAAATATGCTGGTATAAAAAATACAAGCAAAACAAAAATAAGCAGCTGCATTGAGCCAGAAATTACAAAAAAAAATTAAAATACAAAACGTTGCACATGTTCTTAACTACCATTCTTGTGATTTTCAGCTGTGTACATAATACACTGCACCTTCCGTGGCCTTTCAAGTTAAGCAATATGACTGCTACTAGAGGAAGCAGTCGCGTGAGGACATGAAGTGGAGGTAGATTTGGAATGTGCTGCACATTACACGTGTTCCGACTTCTATTGTTTTTTTTTATAGGATTGCTTGCAGTTCCGACTTTGACATTTTTTTTGGTTGGTAGTTATAAAAAATAAAAGCGCTGAAAAAAATTAGCTGCAGTTCAACCAGGCTGAACCTAGCATGATGAGCGAAAGCTCTGTTAAGGTAAGCACACGCTTTCTTATAGGAAACGGTGCGTCACACGACTTCCGGCAGTTGCGAGAGTGCTGTCGACTCCGCATACACTACTGTGGTGAGGCGCAGCGAGTCACGTGGCATGACGTCGGAGCCAAGCCTCCTCTTCTCCTGGTTTGAAGGTCAAATTTCATAGCCACATAACCTTAAGCTTTGTACGGGCGAAAGAAGTAGAACTTTCGCTCTAAAAGCGCTAAAAAAAGGTGTGGCCTGCCTTGACATCATAATAGAAAATCTGCTGGCACATTTGGTAAAATAGTGTTACGTGGTCCAAGACAGAAACGACTTAAGAACGCCCCGGGCACAGCAGACGGGTCAAGAACGCAGGGCCCGAACAGAGCACACGCACCTCTGAGATAAGAGACACTACGTTCGCCTCGTCTTCACCAGAATATCCGTTGCACGGCCCCCGGTCGCAAAAACACCGTCTCGGTGTAGATTAGGGCGTGGCAAGGGATAGCGAGAGGCAGGGCTTGAGGAGAGAGTCCGTTGCAATAGCACGGCAGTGTGTTTGCAAATACTCTAAAGCTCCAAAAACGCTGTCATCATTTGCAAATCAAGCTCTCTGCATAAAATACAACGGAACGCACGCGAGCGCGTGCTGATGTCAAGGGCCTCTTGAGACTTCAGTGGGAACTGAAATCCAACAATTCACATGGTTGTCTAACCCACGACTGCTGCTCTAAAGAAAAAAAGGCTGTGGGTCAACTCATCTGAGCCAGGATATACAAAGTGAAAGGTCTGTTCAGCATGGTTAGACAATGTTTAGCTTTGGTTCATATTTTTCAAGACGAGCAAGAGCAAATCACGTGACACAACTGTTGAGGAGGAGTGGCCGAGCAGCAGCCAGCGCAGCGGTGGACGTGACTGGCAAGCGCGCAGCTATGGCCACTACGGCGCCGATGAAGATCGAGGCACCTGCATGCCACGCGCGATTTTCCACATGCGGTGCGCCTCCCGTTAGAGGTCAAATCCAAGTACCAGTTGACCTTCAGGCTCAGCATGGTAGGAGTAGAACTTTTCGCTCCAAAAGTGCGCAGTGCAGTTTTTCGCCTTCCAGGAGCGCGCTGCGCAAAAGACATGACCGCCGACCGGCGGACTAGGTAGGTAGGTAGAAAAAAACTAAATTGAAACCGAAGAGATGATGTTGCAGATGCAAACTAGACGGCGCAGCTTGGCGAGGAGTGCTAGCACGAGTGCTTGTTTTTGGCGACCTCTTCCACACTCTCTTGCGACACCTCCAGCCGTGGAATGCTGCCCCAGATGCAGTATTCTTCACGGGACATGGCCCGCTAAACTCTTGTGTATGGGTTTCACCACACTGGAATCCCTGGCCGTAACGGACCCACAGATGCTGGCATATTTCAACTATAGGAATCTGTGCAGGAATTTCAGCAGCTGTTTCCCTTCTGACTAGACGAAAAGTGCCTGACTGATCCAGACTCTTAGATTTGGAAGTTTGTTAAAATTATGCTCACAAGTTTTTGCTTTCTTTTAATGGTTCATAAAAGTGGTGGCCATATATGCTGACATTACATGTGCTTTCACAGAAGAAACAAACAACTCTACTTTGAGAAAATTCTGGAAAATTTCTTATGGAACACTCTGCATGCTTTCAGGGGCTTCATTGTACTGCAAAAGAATATTTCAGGCTTTCAAGAAGGAACCCTTGAACAAGGGGGCTGAGAAAGGTTGGCTTGCTCATCACTGAGAAGCACTGCCTTTCCAATGAAGGCACACTCTGGCATCCCTTTCGATAGCAGCAATGCCACAGGACAAGCACCAAGCGATTATTTCCACAAAAAGTAAGTTTTTTTATGGCCTCATCATCACAGCTCGAACCGCAGAGAGACTAGCCTCTGTTTGTTTCTGCAATAGCCTACAAGATTGACGAGGCCTGAGAGCAAGATTTACAGATCCATTTTGATGCCACACTAGGGTGGCGTGGCACCTCGAATCAGTATACTGATAGTGCATGAATTCTGCACATTACTATGACTATGGCTTATTGCACAGAAAATACCTTTGAACGTAGCTGTGTCTATTCATATGCACCAGATGAAATTTAATGAGGAGTGTGGGAACCTGTACGGAACCAACCAGTATGTACAATGCTCACTTAATTGAAGACAAGAAAAAGACAGCTAAAACAGACTGGCTGCCATGCCTAGGCCTCGTTAGAAGCAAAAATATGTCATGCCAATGAGAACGGACCGTGTGCTGGACACTCACAGTATCGTTAAAACTCGCGGCAGACCCCTGCGTTAATTTCAGTCTCTCTTATTCCCAGACTTGACCGCTTTCTTGATGGTATCCCTCACAATTCCCCGATTTTTCCAGGTAAACGAAATTCCTCTGACAATTCTAGGTTACTAGACACCCTTTAAAACCGTCACAGCCCTTCAAAGAAATACATTAGAAACTTTCTGTTCGGTTCTTTGTTCGTGTAATCTGCAGTATCACGAAACCAGAAATTATGCGTGTTGTGCTATTTTTATTCACAATACAAATCCTGGATAACTTTTTGAAACTATTCCCTGGTATACATGTCCATAATTTTGCCAAATTCTGACCATATGATGCTTGGCTTGGTTTGATTTATGAGGGTTTAACGTCCCAAACCGACTCAGGCTATGAGAGACACCGTAGCGAAGGGCTCCGGAAATTTCGACCACCTGGGGTTCTTTAACGGGCACTGACATCGCACAATACACGGGCCTCTAGAATTTAGCCTCCGTCGAAATTCGACCGCCGCAGCCGGGATCAAACCCGCGTCTTTTGGTCCAGCAGCCGAGAGCCGTAACCACTCTGCCACCACGGCGGCTGACCATATGATGCATTCTGAGACCAAGAGAAAATGCCAGCCAAGCTAGTCATCATTTTTTGGATGCTTTGCGCACATGCACTTGAGCACAGCGGAAAAGATGCCGCTGCTGCCCTGCACAAAGGCAAGGACATAAGGCATCTTAAGAGCAGCTGCGGCTCTTCCACAATGCAGAAGTGTAACGGGACAAAGTATCTGAAAACGGTAAGAAATAGTTGACAGACTGGGCATGCCAGCCCCATGGAAAAAAAAAATATGAGAAGAACTTGCAAGCGCTAGAAAAGGAACTTTTCAAAATTTGTGCCAGCACATTCACAAAAGTTTTAATGAAGTGAAAGTGCCAATAAATGCTAGGGACTAGGAAATGGCGCAAAACCTGGACATAGAGACAATCACGTGCAGACCAGGAAAAAAATTTTTCGTAGGTGCTAATTGAAGCTTGTTGCTAAAACATTGCATTCATAACATCCGAAAGAAAGATTTAAAGGGGAAAATGGGGGGCCTTTGCCTTAAAAATGCAAAAGGCCTTGTCTCGTACCATTTGCAGACGCTATCATGTCAGGATTTCGCATTCATTGAAAAGCAGTGTGCAATCACCTTGAAATCAGTGTGTGGAAGACTAGCCAGCAATTAAATTATTGTAATAAAATTACTTTTCTCGGTAATTTCTAATGTAATTCATTACTTTTGTCACCTGGTAATTTAGTAATGTAATGAACTACTTTCAAGCAGTAATTTCACGGAAAAATAATTAATTACTACAGATATTACTTTTGTTGCGTCCATGCTTCTCGTATCTGCCATGCTTTGGCCTCGCGTTTGTGGAGATGACCATATTGCCACACTGCTGATATTCTGCTGGCACCAGCTGGTGGCCGAACCTGTCTCCCAGCGCGTGGCCGAACGTCTTCTTTTGTCTCGAATGAACACGGCGGTTCGGCAAGCCTCACCCGAGTAAACGGCTGTGTTTCCCGCTTCTTGCTACGTTTGTCGGTGATAATATACAAAGCAAAGATGCAGTTTATGGGGGTTTAACATCCCAGTGCAAGCGACTCCGGCTATGAGGGACGCCATAGTGAAGGGCGCCGGGAATTTTGGCCACATGGGGTTCTTTAACGTGCACTGACATTGCACAGTACGTGGGCCTATAGCATTTCTTCTCCACCGAAATGAGACTGCTGTGGCCGGGATCAAACCAGAGTCTTTCGGGTCAGCAGCCGAGCACCATATAACCAATGAGCCAACGCGGCAACTCCCAAAGCAAGAATAAATTACGGAGGCGACTAGAGACTACTTCCATGCTTTGAAGGCGAAAAACATTAACTTTTTAATTTATATTGTTTCCGTCCTTTCTAGTGACATACCTACTCATTAGCATAGTCATAGGGCAACACATACATTAAATGAATCATTACTCGCCACGAAGCAACGCGGTTTTGTGGCCCATGGGTTGCGCGATCGCCTCGCAATCTGAAGGCCCTTGGTTCAATTCTCTGCACCCTCGGAAGAAATTTTTCTCTTTGCTGATGATGTCACTGGGGCTGTGGACCACTTTTCCTGGGCATCGACAACGACGCCGGGTATCGACGTTGATGTGCCACTTAAGGCTCTTGCCTTAAATGCGCGCAACCAGTAATAGCCAGCACCCCAGGGAAGCGGCGCACGCGGACGAGAGGTGATGTGCACGCAGGCGTCAGCACTGCTTTTGTGAAGAGTCTGCATATCAGTCACAGGACTGCTACGTATCTTCCTGCACTGCATATGGTCTCACATACAAACGCACTGCATGGGCACCAGAAGAGCTCCATGACCAAGGCATGCCATATGGCACCTTCACGCAGGCGCACTGGGAGTGCTTGAGCAAGTACTTTGACGTCGCCGCACTGACAAGAAGTCTCAACTGACACTAAAGTTGGCCGTGAGTTGTCGGTTTTGTGTGGCCTCATTTGGGGCCCTATTTTTAACTCAAGGGCAACACAGGCAACAGCGCCCCAGCGACATGCAATTTTCTTCCACCAACTTGCCTACAGAACAAATCAATTGAACATTAGCAGAATTGGCAGCTTCTCTGCGCCCATGTGCACTTCTGGCATGATGTGTGGATAAGCAGTCAATGTAGTCCCGCTGTTTACGCGGATGACCAATTCTTCAAAATAAGGATGGTGGGACCATATTACACATTTAATGATGTACTTCTGCTTGAAGAGTGATATGAGAAAGACCATCTATATCAGCAAAGTGGCTGTTCAAATTGACTAAAGAGGGGCAAAATATCCAACGCCCATTTTCAAGCTCAGTGGCAGTGCAAACAAAAAACTAGAAATTTTGCATAAACTAGGACCAATGCGCAACATTTTAGCATCAAAACTAAGTAATTTTCATTACTTAAGGCAGGTAATTGTAATGTCATGTCGTTACTTTTTGATAGCAGTAATTTGTAATGTAATTTAATTACTGCTGTGAGATTTCTAGGAAAGTAGTCAGTAATGAAATTTAATTACTTTTCAAAGGTAATTTTGCCATGTATGGTGTGTGGTCAGCGGCTGCTTAGGGAACTTGACAGTGTCCTTAAGTTCTTACGCAAACGATGATACACCATCCAGTTTCCTACATGTGACAATGTTCATGAGAAAAAGGGATATTGTGACTAAGACGACGAAGCTGGCAGTGGTGTGGTACAGACCACTCCCTACAGAGCACTCGGCCATTCACTCCATGCAAATCATATCTCTGCCATCGTTCATTGCGCCTCACTCTTTGGCCGGCCACCACGTAACAATATTATACACCACACAGCATTTGCATGGAGAGAATGGCCAAGAGCATTTTCCATTTGGTTTTCATGTTCAAGGAGTATAGATGATGTGGAAGATACTGCTACACATAAATCACCATGTAATATTTGCCCACGGCCGCTAAATAATTTATAATTTTTTTCTGTCATGCTGTTTCGGTTTCAACAGCCGAACAATGGCGGTGACGCCAAAGAGTGCTTTTGTGTCATGTGAGGCATGGAAAAGGACCATATAATCGCTGCTTCATCGTTATAATTTACTGCAGTGCTGAAGCCAGCCTTCCTCAAGAGCCGGAATGACAACTAATGTGGAAGCAGCGATTATATTGCAGTTTTTTCATGCCTCACGTGACCTGTAGGCACACGTTGGCATCACAGTTATAGTCACAGTCCTCATTCGGCAGTTAAAACTGAGACCGAAACAGCACGAGAAAGAAATGTGATTATAAATTAATTAGTGGTTATAGAAGAATACCAGGTGGTAATCCACGTTTAACAATTTCTTACGCATCATTACAAACAAAAAACAAGCACACGAAAGTTAGCTGTCTATACTCCTTTAATTCTTTAGACCCACCATTCTGCTCACTGATCTTGCTTTGCAGTTCATCTCCAGAGTGACTTAGCGATATCACATGTGAATCGCAGATTACTAAGGTGTTCTCCATTAACTCTTATCCCCAACTGTTCCCAATCCAGGCCTTGGAATAGAGCAGGTATTCCTAAATACCTCCTGTTTACAGGAGGCATTTTGTTGCAGAGGAGGCATTGTGGAGACTTATTTTTTTGCATGATTGGTGATGTATTAGACACTGCAGTCCAAGACTTCTTCAGCACAGTTTGGTATTGACACTGTTGCTTCCATCATTGGCGAAACGCCATCCATTGAAAGTAACGCCTACATGGAAGCTGAAGACGGCTGAACCCGTACTGTAGGAAAAAAATGCATGTGTGCTAGACAGTTGCTTGTTCACTCAAATACGGCCTAATAGAGCAGCTGGGACCCGGGACCTGGCTTATATGCCTTCGAGGCTGCGCTGGTAGTAGCCACGTGATTAAAAGGTTTCACCTGCGCATTCTTTGAAATGCCTCAGGTATCATCTTTTACCAGGTCAACGGATATACTCAGGCTGCTTTCAGTTTGGGCATATTGTTACATGGCGACCAGCCGAATAATAAGCGGCGATGAACGATGGCAGTGAGATGATTTTAATGGCCGCTCGCCTATAGCGCGACCTTTCTGTTCCCGAGCCACTGCCAGCTTTGTCGTTTTCGTGACGCTAGCCGGGGCTGCCGAGCGATCGTCCCGATAGTGAATAGAAGACACCGACGGAGAGATGCGCTCAGTGGAGATGGGTTCGGAGGACGGTACAACAGAAATGGCATGGGGAGAAGTGCTGGCCGCCACAATGAAATATATGTGTGAATGAATCCTGGTCCAAGAAGCTTCCAGGTCACAGGTCGCCAGGAGCTGACGGCCGAAGCCCTTGGACGCACCGAATGGCATGGGAAGGGCGGTGGTGTCGTCACGTGTGGGCGGCGTCTCGGGTCGCCGCAGCGTAGTCATGTCAACATGTCTTGTGGTCAGGACAGGGGACGGGGCTGGGGTGAGCAGCGAGGTCGGTTCAGGTCCAGCGGGCTGGGGCGAACCAGGTGCACACGGCCGGCGGAGGACTCCAAAGCTCCAGGACCAGGATGGGGTGATACCCCGCATCTCACACCAAATGTTACGTGGCTACCAGCCGAAAAACAAGCTGCGATGACTGATGGCAGTGAGATGATTTTAATGTCCACTCGCCTATAACGCGACCTTTACGTTCCTGCACCACTGCCAGCTTCGTCGTCGTGACAATATTGCCGCTTTGTAGATAGTTTTTCCGCAGTGCCACGAGGTACGCTTTAATGAGGTTTTACTGTACCTGTCAGTACTAAGGTTGCTGAATTTGATGTGTCTCAATGTGAAATCTGAACATACACCTCCTGCAGTAAGGCCCATGATCCAACTGTAAAATTGAAGTTCTGATCTATTCTATGCGATGCGCTCAGAACAGGTGCTGCCCTTGATGGTCTCACAGATAACTTTGATCACAATCGCAACACAGGCATCAAAGGTTGCCTCCAAACTATAGCTCTCCACCATACGTGGCATGTTTTCCGCTGCTCTACTGTCTTTTTCTACAGTGGCCCACTCATAACTCACCTCAGTTCTGACTGCGGGGCCAATCCAGCAAACAAGCCTTACGCAGTGCTGTTCGGATGGACCTTATGGCCATGCCACTGCTCTAATTACACCACACCACTTTCGCTCGCTCAAAGCTCTTGCCCTGAGCTCCAACAGCACAGGTACTTCTGGTTGAGCTTACAACTTTGTCATGCCCGAGCTGACAGCTCACCAGCCACACACATCGAAACAAATTTTTAATTACACATGCCAACAATGCCGCATCTATTAAGATATGGAAGATGATGTTAAGCCATCTATGCTCTAACCAACGCAAAATTCTTACCACTTTCAAGCAGATGACCTCGATTCTCTTCGGCAATACACCCAGCTCATTACTGTTCACAGCCATGGTAAGTTGTAATTTTTATCTCTCAGATTTTCTCATCGAGAGGCACAAGGGCAATTGGTTAACTGTCTGGTTCTTGGGACCAAGTGACATTAAGCAATCACTACAAGCTCTAGGCAAACACTCCCTGAAGGGGCCACCGAAAATCTTGGACCAAAGTTGCAAATTATACTGTATGAAAGGGCACTACTTTTTTTATTTATCTGTACCTCAAAGGCTCACAGGGGAGTATTATATGAGGGGTGGGCTGACATGTATTAAAACCTCCTGCCACAGAATTTTTTCACAAAAGGCAAACTGAAGAGCTAAAAACATAACAGCGCGGAAAACGGGGACTTCAAGGGTAGAAAACACAGGACAAGTGTGACTTCAAGGGTAGAAAACACAGGACAAGTGCTTGTTCTGTGTTTTCTACCCTTGAAGTCCCCGTTTTCCGCGCTGTTAATTTTTTAAATATGTATCACCAACTCGCCCGCCTTATCATATTGAAGATCTAAACTATTAATCCATATCCGTGAGGTTTTTTGCTCCCATAATTCCTACTGCACTAGAAGCTGTGTGTTGGTGCTTGAATCTGAATGCCACACACCCAGTGCTGCCAACCCTAGGGATTTTCCCCTAGATCTAGGAAATTTAAACTTTGTTTAGGGGAAAAGGGATTATTGTTGTAATCTAGGGAAATTTTACCTTCCGCATGGGTCTTTTTTATTTTTCGATGTGAATCGGTTCCTTGTTCACTGTTTCTTCACCACCTTGATTTTGAGAATCTGGCTATGCGCCATGTGCACGAGGGGAAAGCGTTGTTGGGATCGAGATGGCGTGGTCGGGCCGGGAGGAGGTACGAGGATGACGGGACTCAGGGAGACTTTGGGGGGGACAAGACATTCTATTTACATGGTGAAGGAAATGCACGGACTGTACAGAGATGATGAGGGAAGCGCTGGTAGAGACTCGATGGGCAAGGCGGAGGGGCGCCCTGAAATAGGGTTTGCC
Organism: Amblyomma americanum; assembly: GCF_052857255.1. Classification (NCBI taxonomy): domain Eukaryota; kingdom Metazoa; phylum Arthropoda; class Arachnida; order Ixodida; family Ixodidae; genus Amblyomma; species Amblyomma americanum. The sequence continues at coordinate 144,396,250 of NC_135497.1, forward strand.
TCCGGTTTCCGCCTTCTTTACCCGTTAATAAACAAGTCTGGCCACCGCCCTTGAACAGAGTCGATGGCGCATCTGCCCAGGCAAAAGTTGGGACGCTTGCTTTGCTTCGAATTTCCTGGTCGGTTCCTGGAACAGTCTAGCTTTAGCAGTACCAGAAGCACGCTGTCCAAGAAGCACGATTCCTCGAAATCACGGCTGAAGGTAGTTGGGTGTGTTTAGAGGAAACTGACGCCAACCAATATTTTTAACTTTAGCCAAGGTTTCTGGACCAACGCGGTCTCTTCTTCAGGGGTGACTAAAGTGTGCCAGAAGCAGCGGGTTGCTGCCTTCGTTCTCCGTTTGTTAGCGCGTGGCGCAGTCCATGCACTAACGTACGCGGAGGAGAGTGTTGCTGGAGTGCTATTCATCGACACCTTTGTGAGCCGGATGTGCCATGACTCCGCAGTCGCCTCTTGAACCGGTTTGGCTCCACGGCCAAGACGCTCACCTCCTCGAAGGCTATCCTGTGGTCGGCGCGCTCGCAGTGTTCGGCGAGGGAGTTAGATTCTGAATTCATTTGCCGGATGTCATTTTTGTGTTGCCTTATTCTTTGGTGGAGGTTTTTTGTTTCGCCAATATATGGTGCCGGGCACTTTGAGCATAAGATTTTGTAAACGACACCTGGTTGTTTTTCTCTGGGACGCGGTTTTTCGGTCGTGGCAAGAAGCGGCTTGTTGTCGAAACAGGTTCGTGAGCCTATGTAGATTCCATGTTTTCTCGGAATGCGTGCGAGTGCCTCGCTGGTTCCCCTCACATACAGAAGCACAACGCGCGCGTTTCGTTGTCTCATTGTTAGCTGGTCCCCCTGTCCTCTGAGCTTGACTGGCGACCAACGCGCTGAATAAAGCCACGTGTGTAGCCATTCTTCTGTAGGCCGGCGAGAACGGTGGATTCTGCTTTTTTCTCCGCTTCAGAGGAGCAGATTGACTTTGTTACTCCAGTCATTCTGCACCGCACATTCTTTGTCACCACGTCATCATCATCATCATTTATTTTTCCCTTAAGGCCCCGCCCCTTCTCAGGGTATTACGTAAGGAGGGGAGGGCTTCGTACATAGGAAAATACAAGAACAAAGCCATGGAAAGAGGTTCAAAAGAACAGATCTAGTAAAACATATTTAAACATACAAAGAGGGCAATTAGGACAACGATACAAGCAGTAACATCAAATGAGAACACAATTAGAACAGTTAAAAAATTCAATCGAGCAGAGAGAGGAAATTACAAACGAATTGTTTCAGCACTTCAAACTAAGGGTGAGCTGCTTGTTGGAAGGGCTGGTCTAGGTTGGACTCTCTTGGCTGGGTTCCGGTGAAATTCCGTAGAAAAATTCGTGACGAGTCTCCTTAGAACCAGTCCCCGTGACTCGCCAGTTGAAGGTGAAGTGGTTAGTCTTTTTGAGGACCAACTCGACCCGGATGCAAGCAGAAAGAGTCGTTGCTCTTTCACAACAGCTTAGGCGACTTCATATGAAGTCTCGCAGGCGTGTGTCACCACTTCGCGCACTTTTGCGTGCACTCCCAGACACCCTTAGAGCTTGTGGGGGTAGCGGTCTCGGTCACAAAGGAGATGCCCTCGACTCAGCGTGACATAAAGCCGATCTGTTTGCGGGATGTACCGTTGGAGCGTGTACCGTACAGAGACCCAAAGAACTTCATACCTCTTGAGGAGATATACCTCGGCGGAAAAGTGATGTCGGCACTGTCGGAACCTCACGACATAGACCGAACCATTACTCATAACTTCCGCCTCAGATGTTTGGAATTTTATATTGAAGCGGCAAGCCAGATATTAACCAGAATCCCATTGGACAACGTCCAGATGAACATACTGGAGGCAATCGACCCGCAAGTTGTCATCGAAAAGCGGATTACTTCAATAGCCCCACTTGCCACATCATTCCCTTCTCTGGTGCCAGAAAGAGAAATGAACAAAATTGACGCAGAATGGAGACTGCTCCGCAATAGAGAAATAGACCTGCCTGCAGATGCGAGCGTTCAACGCTTTTGGAAACGAGTGAGAGACGCCAGGCAAGGAGACGGGAGCCCGTGTTCCCTCTCTTGTTGCACTCCAGTGCAACAGTGGAGAGAGTTTTCTCTCAGATCAACCTGATGAAAACAAAGACCAGAAACAGCTTGGTGACGCAAACCCTGGCAGCTACGCTTCACGCCAAGCGGGTTCTAGGAGGGGCCAACTGTTATGACTTTGCAGTGAAAGAACGCTTAATTGTCCTCATGAAAAAAGAAATGTATATGCAGGAGTGAAACTCAGTCGGGATGCCACCCGAATGACGTGTCCTATGTTTTAGCGTTTGTTTGTTCACACCAACATTTGGGCACAAACTGGATTTTCCCTCGCTCTTTGACTGCAGCCGGTGAGCGTAAGTGTTCACTGCGAGATTTTCGTTCATTTCAGGGCTTAGGCCAGGATTTATTAGGCTGTGATATTAACATGTTTTCTTTACCCGTGATCACGTGGTACGCGAGTTTGCATGGGAAATCAATGTGTTATTGTATTCAAATTTGCTATCAAAGTGTGGTAAGAGGGTCTCTGCGAAATAAAGCAGTTCACAATTCAACTACGCACCTTTTTTTCATGCCTGAATATTTTTTTCCGGATCTAGGGAAATCTAGGGAAGTTTGAGTGAAAATTTGGGGGTGAAGTGGCTTTCGAGGTTGGCAGCACTGCACACACCCATATGCATGCAGCACACATCCTTTACCACATAAGATCATGTCAATGCCCCATTTGGGGACAAGGGGTGCAAGCACACAGAACAGAAGGAACAAAACGCAAACACTAATGTTTTATGAGTCACTCCTGTGCTGTCTTTTTTGGGCTGCATGTCTCAAGATGAACAACACCCTCCCCATTTTCCTCAAAAAGTGAAACTACAACAAACATCTACTCCTAACTTGCGAAAACAAAACGACAAACATAGGAGGGAGAACATAAACATGTCTCGTCCTTGTCTTTCCATGTATTCTTCAATTATGGGAACTACTTCCTTGTTCAGCTACATGCCCTACCTACATTCGTCTGTGACTTCTCGCCTCTGACTGTCTCTAGGGTCACAAACGTTGCCAGTTTCACATCAGGAGGCCCACTTTCAAAATTATAATTTGCTAGATCCGTGACAGCCTAGTTGCTTTGTTCAGTATACAGGCAGGCTTTGTTCATTTGTGGTCTGCAGGTGAAAGCTGTTGTCTTAATAGTGAATGTTTCCACGTTTCCTTTTCGTTTCTTCTTTCTATGTAATGGCTAGGACAAAAAACTGTCGCCCACCCAATGCAATGGAAGTAGCCACATAATCATAAGGTCTCTTCCATTTGGCTGCACTTTCTGTACTAGTTCAAGAAGTGCAGCACGAATTCTAGGCTGGCTTGCACTCGCCGATATGGAAGCGCAGCTGAGGTGCAGCAATATGGCGGTGCCCATGTGTAGGTCGAAGAAGCGGAAAAGGTATGGCACTAGTTATTTAAAGAAATGATGACAGTTCTTTGTTGAAAGGTTTATGGTGGTTTAACGTTGCAAAGTGACTCAGGCTATGAGGGATGCCATAGTGAAGGGCTCTGGAAATTTCGACCACCTGAGGTTCTTTACCATGCACTGACATTACAGTACACGGGCCTCTAGAATTTTGATGTAGGCAAAATTCTAGGGGCCCGTGTACTGTGCGATGTCAGTGCACGTTAAGGGAGCATAGAGACCTAATTTTGGTGGCATATTTTCTTCTTTATAATGAAGCGGAAGACACTACAATGCATGAATCACCATGTGGTATTCGCCTACGACCGCTAAATAATTTATAATTGAATTTTTCTGTCATGCTGTTTCGGTTTAAACAGCCGAATGAGAGCTGTGATGACAGAGAGGTTTTAGGTCATTAGAGGCATAGAAAAACTGCGATATAATTGCTGCTTTATCGTTTTAATTTACTGCACTGCTGAAGCCAGCCTTCCTAAAGAGGTGGAATGACAACAAATGTAGAAGCACCAATTATATTGCAGTTTTTCAAGCCTCACATGACCTACAACCTCTATTTAAGGTCACAGTCATCGTTCAGCTGTTGAAACAAACTGAAACAGCACGAGAAATTCAGTTATAAATTATTTAGCAGCCGTAGGAGCATACCACTAGTAATCCGTGTATAATAATGCCTTACACCACATTACAAAAAAAAGATTGGTTTGGTATACGGGGGTTTAACATCCCAAAGTGACTCAGGCTATGAGGAACACTGTAGTGAAGGGCTCTGGAAATTTCGACCACCTGGGGTTCTTTTACGTGCACTGACATCGCTCAGTACACGGGCCTCTAGAATTTCGCCTCCATCAAAATTTCGCCTCCATCAATGTCCTTCGGGTCAGCAGCTCTCTTAAAGAACACCAGGTGGTCAAAATTTCCGGAGCCCTTCACTACGGCGTCCCTCATAGCCTGAGTCGCTTTAGGACGCTAAACCCCCATAAACCATAACCTTTCAGCAAATAACTGTCATCATTTCATTAAATAACACGTGCCATACCTTCTCTGCTTCTTCGACCTACACATGGAGGAGTTGAGTGACTGTTTGAGGCGTCATAATGAAAACCTAAGCGGTCAAGTCGAGTCGCATTAGCAGCATTTCAGCGCTAATTCGTAAGTCGCCTGTGTGTATACATTAACCGACTTTTTTTCTCTGTGAAATGACGATTTCCTAGAGCAGGTTCATGGTAAGATTTCTTTGCGATTTGCTGCTTGAAAATTCTTCCAAGTGTTTCAGGATTTTTGTGGTCGTTGGTGTCGGCGGCATGCAGCTGGCTGCAATTTCGTGACGACAGCAAGGCCAATAGGCAATCAGGCCTGCACTCAACCATTCGTTTTGGAAGCGGGCAGTGCCAAGCTGCATTTGAACTGTCTGAACTGACGCTGCTGGCACCACCGCGGAACTTCACAGAACTAGTGCAGAAAGTGCAGCCAAATCAAAGAAACCTATCATGACCACAATCTTAACAAAGTGGCGGTTTGGGCTTGTTGGTATAGCAAAGAAAAGGAGCACACAGGGCGAGCGCTTATCCTGTGTGCTCCTTTTCTCTGTCCCATTGTTCTGTACTATGTCTTCTAATATCACCACAATGACCTGTCACACACTGCAACAGTGTCTTGTGAGCTTTATGCACCTCACAAGCTTCCAAACAGTCAAAGGACATCAAGCACATTGTCCACAGTGTTAACCTCTTTAAGGCCTCTTTACAGCATCAGCTGTAAAAAGGTCTTGAAGGGACTATGCAAAGAATTCGAAGTCACTTGCAGATGTTTTCTATGTTTAGAAATGATGCTAATGAGCATTCACACCAAGCATGTCTTCTGAACTGAGCTGGCAATTTATTGCAAATTTAAAAAAAACGTGTTTTTTAAAATTAGCGGGCCGATTGGTGTGCTTGTAGTGACCGATTTTGGAACTAAAATCGTGGAAGAAAGACGTCACTGTACCATGACGTCGCCAGGCCACCACACGCTGTCATTCGTTGGAGCCACGACAGCCACGACGTCACGGGCACACTTCCGGTAGCCGTGAAAATCGTCTGCTCGTGCCGCCACGCGACCCTCTCTGGCAAGCGCGGGCCAGGGCATTGCCTTCGCGCATATGGTTTCAATTTTCTTCTGCCGCCTCCTTCTGTCGGGAGTTCCGGAGCCACTCGCACGGCTCTTCATGGGCGCGCATAGGGCTCGATGCCCATCACGGCCGAAAGAGCAAGCAGTCACACTTCGAGGTCCGGGTTTATTAATGCTAACTACAACGGACGACAAGCAATGAAACCCGCCGCGCGCCGCAATCCAGGAAGGCGAAGAGAGACCAGAGAGATGCCGCCACGCCGCCGACGCTGCTGCGACAACCGGAAGTTGCAAAGCGAACGTCATCTGATGACGTATTTAAAGGCGGGGCCCAGTCCCAGACCTGTTTTCTTTATTTTTGTCTGGTGCCCCGCGTGTACGAGTTGAGGGGGGAGAGGAGGAGCGTAATTTTTAATCGTCTATATCTTCGTTGTTATTGGTGCTAGCTTAAAAATACTTGCGTAGGGGTGACGAGTCATGAAATGCCTATCTCTCGTCTGCTTTACGTAATCTCAATTAATTTATTGCATAGTCCTTTTAAGATTGGAGGCCTTAAAAGGAAGGTTGCTTTTCCAGTTGCCTCATGCGCTCCATGCTAGTTGGCCACCTGGGTCCAAGCTACTTCCCCACGAAAAACCAATGTTCGGTGCAGGTGGCACAGCACTCATTTTAAAATTCTCACAGAAGGTGGAGGGTTCACCTTGTGGCGCATTAAAGCCTTTGCTGCCTTATCATTTTAACGTCCCATTTGTTCAGCCTCTGCGCCAGCAATTGAACGCCGGACTCGAAGCAGGAGTCGGGAAGGCCCGTGCATACCAGAAAACTGCCTGCCAGTTTTTCATGTGCTGCTTTCTGAAATAAATATGAATTTAAAAGAAGAACATGTTTCGCTCTGCAGACACCAAAGCGTAATCGCTTATCTCGCCGAAATTTTTGCACCTGTTTTAGAAAGCGAATTGTAACAGGAGCACACAACTGTAAAGTGCAATTAAGTCAGCACTCAACAGACTTTCCCAGCCGCGGGGCCACAAAAAATCGGACCGTGTACAAAACTCATCGCACAAACGGTTAGTTCAACTGGACTGCTGTTGTCAAAAGTTTCCCGCCTTTTTTCGGGAGCACGCAAAAGCTGGTAATTATGCGTGTTCTACATGACCATGAGTTACGTTGGGCTGGGTTGACAAAAGATATAAAAACACGCTCAGCACTTGCTCTTTTCCGAAGACCTGCACAGAGCTTTTGAGCAGAACTTACGACAACACAGATGAGTCTTTCCCTCCGCCCTTAGGGTCCACTGCCGGGCAAGCGGGCTCAGTGCTAGTCCTGGGTTATCTGCTGACACAAAATATTCGGGCGCAAGGATGTTGACAACGGAATACCGAGTGTCAGGTAACGGGCAATCCCTCAGATCACTCAGTATGTGCATACCAAAGGATAGAAAGAACAAATTACTCACGTGCAACACGATCGCGCTTTCTTTTCACCGGGCGGCCATATTGCTACTGAAAGCAATGCTCGGCTGGACCCAAACCACGGCCGGTCTCGAGGAGGGCGCGCGCGCTATTTCATACGGGTACAGTGTTATACGGCCTTCGCATTCGCCGCAGAAGCAATGCGAGTTTTTCTCCGGGAGTTACGCCGCCCGCCGCCGCTAGAGGCGCGACAGGCCCCACCGCTCGCTCCCCGCCTGCATCTGCGGCGGCGGGTGGCTTTTGACTGGTTTTGCGCTGTGATTCGCTGCTTCATGGTGAGCGCAGCACCGAGGCCAAAGAAAACAAAATCCAGATGCTTAAGCTGCGTATCGGCAACAAAGACCACATGTGCACAGATTCTTCGTCACAAACTTTGCTCGATGAAAACATTTAAAATGAGGAATCCCTCTCCCATTCCTCACAACTATGTCGAGCATTTCTGGTTTTCAATCCAGAAGGAAATACTGTGATCACTTCCTCGCTTATGTCTCATGGTGCGTGATTAAATGAGAAGTTAGTGCTAAGAGGAAGATAATGAAAACTCAGAGAGCGAACGTTTTGTGCTCGTCCCATAAAAATGTACTATATCGGGGGAAAAATTCTCTACGACGCTTGAGCCATAAATTCGATAGCGCCGTAGCTGCTGGCTTGAGACGATACTTGAGTCGCTGAACTGTCAAATAAATTGCAAGATTGCTGGGAGGTGTATATAGTACTTAATTACGCCGATATCGCTTTTCGCAAGTCCTGAATGAACTTATTTTCACCCTCTTATACGTCACAACTTCCTTAAACGAGAGGCCTGTATTGACATCTCAAAAGAATGCTAACTTCTAATGTGCGAGCAAACGTCAAGAAGCATTGTAATGAATTTTTATCTGCTCAAAGCCAATGGCCCGCGGCCTTTCTGCTTTTGTTGCCAAACAAGAAGCCACCAGAACCCTCTGGAATGTCTGTAGCCGCGTGCAAGTCTCTCTTCATATTCAAAATGGTCGTAAGCGTATTAGGCGTCTAATGTTTCAAGTTCCTGGTCACCTTTAAATTGTGCAAGGCCGAGAGCGACCGTCATTCTGACCTTCGTTGACCGAGCACTTGTTTAATCGCTGCGCCACTGAACTGCATGCTTTATGTTTGAGGACACGAGTTAGCCCCAATAAACAATTTTCTAGTTGGACGCAAGCTTCCTTGTCGTCATTCTGGCCTAACATTAATAGAACATACAGAACCAATCAGTACAAGCTGCGTATGCTGCCACAGATATTGACATGTACTGAGTATTGCAATTTCAGAAAGTATGTATGTCCAATAAGTGACTTCAGCTGCCATAAAGAGCGCCATTTTTTGTTCTCCACGTATATTCAACCTGTGGCGTGTCCTGAAACTTTTTGGTTTAAATATCATTGTAAAAGACATCAGATTATGGACTTGAATGCCGAATGCCCTCTATTTTCTTAAATTCAGGGGATTTTACTAACATGTAAGTACTGCAAATGTTCATTTTCTGTTCCTTACATTATAAGCTAAGCCAGCTGGTATAACGCGCATTGCTGTGAGGTTTAGTGGAGATCCGTTAAGTTGCGGAAAACTTCTTTTTGTGGTGCTACTTTGTTTTCTGAATGACGTGAGGAAAGTCCATGCTCACGGGAGGTTTATCGAAAGCAAGGACGAGGCTACAGATATGCAGGAGAATAATGCAAAGCTGGTAGTCATCGCCTCCCAGACAAGTTTGCTCGCTCGTAAAGGCCGATTTTATTAAGACAGAGCGCAGTTCCTAACTACTTTTGATTTGCTGGCAGTCAGTTCATGCTTGCAGTTACTGTAAACAAGTGACTTAATTTTCGCATTGTCATGTGGTGGGATGGGCGGTTGTGAGACGCCGCCAAACTTCAAAATGCCTTTCCAAGAGGAAATCTTGGACGTCGCGTGCAGCGTGCTCTGCTCCAGCAGCCAGGGTTGGGTTCCGTATATAACCGTTCCTTTCGCGAATGACATGACACGTTTTCCTGGATAGCACCATGAATTCTTGCTAATGCCGCTGTTGTGCAAACTTAAAGCAGCTGCGCTTGAAATTTCAGTAGCTATATTTGCTCTGCAGAATCATTTACTCTTTGAAACTCGCCATCCAAGTATTACATGCCGCATATCATTCTACATACTCCTAAATAACCTGCTGGAAGACGAACTATGGAAGCTGAAAGCCTTGCTTTTTAGCCAAATATAAGGGTGGAACCTGTTGACGTTTGTGCTCGAAGCATACGTTCGATCATACACAGTCCGGCTCAAGGAGGGAGCGCGCAAACGTTAATCCGTTGATTCAAATTTCGCCCATGGTAAAGGGGCTGACTACGCGGTCTTTGCGTAAAGCGTAAAGGGCAAAATATAAAGGCTCGACAGTTACCACTGACGCGGGCCGAATTGGGAGCGAGCGCGTTCTCCTTCGGACTTTCGGAGTGAACGGCGGTCGCAGCGGCGGAGCGGTGTGGCAGTGGCGACCCCATCGAGGTGCGGCGGGAGGCGGAAACAGGCACCATTGCGAAACAATGAAATAACGCCGGCAATTGGCGACCAGCAGTTTTCATCGGATGTCAATCCAATCCAGTCGCAGATAGGCTTAACAAAGGAGGTACGTGCGTTGTTGTTCGTGGTGAGAGATTGCTTTGGTCGGATTTTCCCCGCCGGTTGCAAACTCTCCTGTGCATGGGCATTCAAGATGAGCAAAGATGAGTCCATTTAAAGCGGAAGCTTCGTTCACAAAACGTCAGTGATACCAGCTTGTTCGACGGAGACATTGGGCATTTGACAGGTGCTGCAAACACTGACGGCGTCCATTTGAGCGGGCATATCGGCTAGGAAAATGGACGGTGTCGTCGTTTGCACTGCTCTAGTTGAAGCGGCAAAACAGACGCGCATGAATTAGCGGGTCGTATTTTTTACTGATACAATCGTGCTTTAGGCGCCGCACATACTTCATTCAATGCACGTGTCGCATGTCTTTTTCATGTGGCTCCTCGAAGTTGCCGGTACTCTGGTGCGTCATTCATTTAACGAGACGTTGTTACTATGTTGTCTAGTCGATAGAATCACGTTTGCTTCGTTGGATTGTGCAGCAGGTGCACCAGTTAAGGCTATCGCATTGGCGCTAGTATAACCTGAAGGAGAACTAGAGACAAACACGACAGGACCAGCGGTCTCATTGGAGCCCGAAAAAAAATCAGTCCTTGACTAGCTAGGTTGTATTAGTAGTGAACTTACTGGCTTTTGACTTTTCTTGGTAATTTTATTCTTTGCAGGGCAGTGCACAAAATTCCAGCACCTCAGTGCTGAATGAAGTGGACTACAACAAGGATGTGGTCAGCCTTTGGTGCAGGCCAGGCATCAAGGACACTCATGCTTTTTGCATCCTACGCAACATTACAATTTCCTGTGCTCAGCACGGTTCTTCTGCTGTCAAGCGGCATGCAAACATGACAAAACATCTGCAGGCAGCAGCAAAGAAGCGAGATTCAAACGGTGTACTTCTAGCGCCCAAGACTATACAGACTACAATAGATTTTTCGCAGGGAAGCCATGTGCCTCATTGCAGGATCAAGTGTGCGAAGCTTAGCCATATTTGCAATGTCTGTTGTTTGAAAGAGCATTCCCTACTCGTGGGGCGACACAGCAACTTGCATTTATAGAAAGATGCTTCCTACAGGGATGTGGCAAAGAATTTCACCTGTGTAAGGGCAAAGCTTTCCTATGTCATCTCGGATGGTCTGGGGCCTCGCTTCAAATCGAAAATTGTGACACAGTTGTGTCGTGCAAATCTTTTTTTCTTTGATGATTGATAAAACACCAAAACCAGAGCAGCGTGTGCAGCAGATGTGGTTAGATATTTCTCCTAGAGTGTGCAACAGGTTGTAGTTGTACACTTCAACTCTTTTGACCTCTGTAGTGACAGTGGAGATATAATTGTAGACTACATAGAGGATGGTCTAATGGAGCTACCATAGTAAGGGCTATTTTCTTCTTCAGTGACGGCCCCAACATCGTGAAGAGTGTGAATTCGAAACTTAAGCAAAATATTAACCCAAATCTAGTCGATGTTGAGTGCACAAAGCATTTTCAAAGGGCTTGGATTTGTTTTCCTCTAATGTCGAGAAACTTGTGAGGAATGTCTATTACTACTTTAATCGTCCTGTGTGTACAGAGGGCCTGAATGCACTAGAAATACTGAGACTAGCACCTCAAGTTTTTCTCAGACGTGTCTCTAACCGCTGGCTGACATTACAGAACTCTCTAGCCCATATGCAAGAACAGTTCATTGCACTGAAATCATTCTCTTTTTTTTAGAGAACAACGCTGGTAGACAGCGACCAGATGCCCAGATCCAACGCAACGGACTTGCCTCAGCTTTTAGCAGCAAGACCCTTTACGCAAAGGTGTTGTTTCTAAAAGATTCTGCAGAGCTCCTGAGTGGGTTGGAGAACTTTTTTCAATGGCAGCAGCCACTCCGACATGTCCTTCATGATGAGAATCTGGCATTAGTGCACAGAGTTTTGAGCCGTGTTTTACGAAGTGATGTGTTCTGTAACAAGAGTGTAGAAGACCTGACCAAACTCAACCTGGACATTGCATCCATCTGGAAGGGGCAGCCAAAAATTGTATTTGGCACAGAGAAAGCAATGGAAGGCTCGTACTCCGCAGAGAAAAAAGTTTTCAGCCTTGGAGCTCCGCGATTTTACCTTGATTGTTCAAAGGCAATGCTTCGGAAGCTCCATCTGACTGACAATGTGATCATGCATGCAAGGGTTCTTTCCTTACAGTATGAAAATTCTGAGCAAGAGGTGCGGTCCTTGCGCTATATTACGGGGTAGCTGCCTCGAGTTTTCGCTGATGATGAGGTGTCGTCTGTCGATGAATGGCACATGCTGAAGTGTGATGATGACAACGGCTCCCTGCACATAGAAGAAAGCATGAAGCACTGTGAAGCTATGGGAAGTAAAGGAAGCCTTATAGTTTCTGGCCCATCCTTTTGCAGTTTTATAGCTCGAAAACAAAAAAATGGAAAATTCACTTTTATGTTTCCACAAGCTGTATCGCCACTGTTTTTTTAAATAACTTGGGATACATTTTTCTTTGTTTATAATTTTCATGCAACCACAGTGCTTGTGCGTGACATCATCACAGACAGTGCGACAGATTTTCTGCCTGTATTTCAAAACCTGGGCCACACAATGTATTGATTTGTTTGGTATTTCCTTGTGTGCTCAGAGCCGCCGCGGTGGCTGAGTGGTTACGGCGCTCGGCTGCTGGCCCGAAAGACGCGGGTTCGATCCCGGCCGCGGCGGTTGAATTTTGATGGAGGCGAAATTCTAGAGGCCCTTGTACTGTACGATGTCAGTGCACGTTAAAGAACCCCAGGTGGTCGAAATTTCCGGTGACCTTCACTACGGCGTCCCTCATAGCCTGAGTCGCTTTGGGACGTTAAACCCCCATAAACCAAACCTTATGTGTGCTCACACTTCTTTAGTAACTTTATAGGGAGGATACCTGAACAAGCATTTTGAAAGGTTAATTACATCATGGTTTATGGGGGTTTAACGTACCGAAGCGACTCAGGCTATGAGAGACGCCTTAGCGAAGGGCTCCGGAAATTTCGACCACCTGGTGTTCTTTTAACGTGCAATGACATCGCACAGCACACGGGCCTCTAGAATTTCGCCTCCATCGAAATTCGACCGCCGTGGCCGGGATCAAACCCGCGTCTTTTGGGCCAGCAGCCGAGCACCATAACCACTCAGCCACTGCGGCGGCCTGGTTAATTACATCATGTATGCAGTGTTCACTTGATATGTCATGAACTATGAATACTGGAGTTTCTTGTTATTATAAATGTGCTTTCGTGCGCAGTGTTCAGCTTTTGAATTATGGGCAAATTAGGCTTCAAGACATGATCTGTCATCAGTTATCAAACCTTTTCCTTGAGTTATTTGCTTACTGTATTATTCTTTATCTTCCAGTGCTTGCTGTTTTGCTCCCTATGATTTGTTGGCCCTACCTTTAAATTTTTTTCCTTCTGGTCCATGTGATTACAATACATATTGTTACTTCAAGATAAAGATCTTAGAGAAAGTGGGGCATATTCTGCCATATTCATTTCTTTTGTGTGTGTGTGTGTGTGTGTGTGTGTGTGTGTGTGTGTGTGTGTGTGTGTGTGTGTGTGTGTGTGTGTGTGTGTGTGTGTGTGTGTGTGTGTGTGTGTGTGTGTGTGTGTGTGTGTGTGTGTGTGTGTGTGTGTGTGTGTGTGTGTGTGTGTGTGTGTGTGTGTGTGTGTGTGTGTGTGTGTGTGTGTGTGTGTGTGTGGGTGCGTGCGTGCGTGCGTGCGTGCGCGCGTGCGAACAGTACCATCAGAAATTTTGCAGGGGTTGAAAATATTGCGATGCAGTCACCTATCTTTTTGCTGTAATAGTCTGTGACAGTTAATGCTCATGTGAACTACATGCTGACTTCAAAACAGATTTGTTAATGGTCTGGCTTTGATACACTGACTATGGTATCATTTTTGTCAAATATTAGAACACCTGCTTGAAAGACCTCCATCATTGATTTGTCTAGCTTCTAAAGTGCTTCCAACCAAATCAGTAAAGTGTATCCCTGTTTAGAAAACATGGTTTTAAACATTGTGCAGGCTCGGTCGGCACTGGGAGTGCAAGCAGTCCAAAGAAATCGCAAGCGGGCCGGCAACGGTTTGTGTGCCATGAGTGCGGCTATTCCACAGCGGTTCACACCAACTTCAAGACCCACCTGAGAACACACACCGGGGCATGCCCTTTCCAGTGCAGACTTTGCAACAAGACCTTTACTAGGAAGCGGCACCTGGTGGATCACCTTCATGCTCATGCAGACGAGAGACGATTTAAGTGCGTGCATTGCAGCAAGAGCTTCATCAGGAAGGCCAGTGTGATCAGCCATATTCGTATCCACACAGGCGATAAGCCATTCCAGTGCACTCATTGCAGCAAAAGCTTCACCGAGCGGTCCACTATGACGAAACACATTCGCACCCACACAGGCGACAAGCCATTCCAGTGCCCTCATTGCAGCAAGAGCTTCACCCAGAAGACGAATATGGTGACACACATTCGCACCCACACAGGCGAGAAGCCATTCCAGTGCCCTCATTGCAGCAAGAGCTTCACCCAGAAGATGAATATGGTGACACACGTTCGCACCCACACAGGCGAGAGGCCATACCAGTGTAACCTATGCCCCGAGGCTTTTGCACAAAAGGGGCACCTAGAGAGGCATGTGAAAACCCACAAGAAGTGAGCACTTCTGTAATATTTACTTTAGGGCACTTTGTAAACAAGAATTTAAATAAAAGCTGCACTCTTCTATTAAGCTCTTGCCTCGTTTGTAAGCATCCAGGGACGCACATGTAGACTGCCTTCATGCATTGCACTGATTGACAAGCTTCGCTGCCTTTTCATATTGCATTGGGCTCATTTTTTTGGAGACGTCTTCCACCAAGGACTTTTCTATGCTGCATTTTGCCATGTTTGCAAGAAGTGTAAAATTTTGGGGCCCGCATTTGCAGACAACAGTCGTCTAAGAAATCTCGTCATAAGCATAAACACTACATTGAACCTATTTGTGCCCGGTGTCTTCAGCTTTGTGTACTGGAAAACGTACGTTCTCGAGGTGCTTTCATATGTGCACATAATGAACCCCTAATTTTTCTGCTTCTGTATGTTCTCTGGAAGAGACATTTTTGGGTAGAAATCGGGTTTAAACGAAGTTTTAAAACATTTGTTCATGGTGCAAGAATTTGATAAAATCGGGTTTTAGCCAAAACCAAAGGGCCCTAAACATTTGAAGATGCGCATTCAGTATGAAGTATCGAGTAAACAGAGCTGGGACACTGCTGCATTAGTGTGCACATCAGTGATAGTGATAGCTGGGAGTTCAATCTTGTTGCTTGTCGTATTCGCATTTTTTAAAAATGTGTTTGAGGCAAAGTGTTGCGGAAAAAAATTCTGTGCTTACAATGCAACGTGTTGTGGGAAGCTCTCTGTAAACTTTGGGAGTAATAAATGCGTGCTCCTCTCTTAATAAGCCATGCCAGGCACTCATAAAAAGTCATACAGTGGC
The DNA here is from genome assembly GCF_052857255.1 of Amblyomma americanum. Lineage (NCBI taxonomy): Eukaryota > Metazoa > Arthropoda > Arachnida > Ixodida > Ixodidae > Amblyomma > Amblyomma americanum. The sequence continues at coordinate 144,411,488 of NC_135497.1, forward strand.
ATATAACATTAGTTTTAAGCCACAGTGTTAGCAGTGTTTTTTTAATGACATGCTGTTTATTGCTGTCATGTGGGTGAGAAATGCATGCCAATTTTATAAGGGAACATCTATTTTTTTAGTAGTGTGTTGACTTAACGTTTAATCCATTGTGGGTCAGCGGCACGTAACGTCTGTTTTTTCATGAAATGAAAAATTGAAAACTGGTTCTTGGGGAAAGGAAATGGCACTGTATCTGTCCCATCTGGGAAGGAATAAACGAGGGAATGAAAGAAGAAAGGAAGAGGCGCCATAGTGGAGGGCTCTGGCATAATTTCGACTACATGGGGATCTATAACGTGCACTGACATCGCACAGCACACGGATGCCTTTGCGTTGTGCCTCCATCTAAACGCGGCCGGGTTTGAACCCGGGTACTCCGGATCAGTAGCCGTGCGCCCTAACCGCCACGAAATGTGGTTAAAACCGCATTCAGGAATACCACTTCGATGCATTAGTGAACAGTTCTTATTAGGGGCCGCAGCGGTGGCTCGGTTGCTGACCCAAAAGACATGGGCTCGATCCCGGCCGTGACAGACGCATTTAAATCGAGGAAAAACGTTAAGTGCCAACTCCAAGGGCCCTTCTTGGGCGTACATGCTCAGTGTCGGCGCTCTCGGCGTACGCCAGAACCGCTCTGCGCATGCGCACTGCAAGAGATGCGAGCGAACCTTGGCGAGGCGCCGATATCTGACCGTGCTAGATATTGGCGCGAGCTCACGGGCGTTCGCGTATGCGTCGGAAGCGGGTTCCGGTTTACAACAATCTGAGGATCGCGAGGCTCGCGGTGACTCTTTTCTTCATATGGCTTGAAGCTCTTTCAGGTCCCCCGAACTTTTCTTCGCAGTTTATGTTGTCCTTTCATCGCCCCCCCCCCAACTTCACAGCTTGAAATTCTCCCCGTCGGCTCGAGAGGGGAAGCGAGCCTGCGCCAGGAATATGGAGATGCATGCCTCTTTTCGACGCCCGTTCTTGCGTACGCCAAGAGCTCCGACGCTGGGCGCGTACGCCCGGGAAGTACCATTGGAGTTGGCACTTCAGATGCCCATGTGCTGCGCTGTCAGTGCACGTTAGCAAGCCCCGCGTCGTCGAAATTATCAGTAGCCCTACCACTACGGCGTCTTTCATAGCCTGAACAGTCACTTTGTGGCGTTAAACCCTATAAATAAAACCAAACCACTTCTCTACCAGGATATGTAATTGGGAAAGGTTATTAAAGCGACAGGGTTAGGGAGGATGTTCGGAGGAAACACCGTGTGCATTTTTGCGCAAATTCAGGACTGGTCAGCAAAGTTGTGACGTCACACGTTGTACTGTGGAATAAAAATGATTAAAACTGGAGTTACACTGTGACATGTGGTCATAGCATTACTAAAATCTCAATGTGCTATGTAAGGATGTAAAATACATTAATTACATTGAAAAGAAAATGGTGTACTTAGTTTGGAATTAATTGAGCCTATGAAGCTTGGGTCGCGAGTCAGACATGCTGCGCCTAGGATATTGAGGCATGCATGTTCGTACGTCTTGGCTAAGTGGTGACGTTGTGCGTCTTTGGTGTATCACGTGGTCTGGTATACCTACTTATGCATGCTAATGAGTCTGTGTAAGAGACAAGAAAGAGTGCATTTCCTGCATCGATCATGGCACCTTGATGTGCTGCCTTTACGTCTGCACCATTGTCCATTTGACGCATTCACATCCCTGGGCTAATGTTTTCCCCCTTGATAATGCGTTGTGTTTGTCAGCAGCTGCTTAGCGTTGTGGGGCTGGTTTGAAACCATCTATGGGCTTTTGTTGCTTTATAGGCCGCTCTTCGGAGGTGCTTGAGTACATACGACTAAGCTATTGGTAACATCAGTCTGAAAGGCAAGGAAATTTAATGTGCCTGTATCTGTAGTTCTGTTCGCATCTGAGTTTTCCTAATGAACTGTTGTAAGAAGGAGAAGAAACAAACTATGAAATGAGCCGCACCAGTTATTTCCTCGTTCTTCTGCGAGGAGATGAAGCGGCATTAAAAATATTGCTTGCAAAACTCCCAGCAAAGTACTGGGAGTTTTGCCGTTGCCGAAAATAAGCAGTTGCCAACACATATATTCCATAGTAGGGTACAACTAAAAAAAAAAGAAACAGTTCCTAACACTGGGCCACGGTCCGCGGCATACTGTGTTACTCCGCTGGCCAATCGCAGAAATAAAAAGGTATCAAATTTTTAATATTTGACTTTATTAAACAAGACAGGTATTAAAATTTTATAGCTTATAATTTTTCTCGTTGGTTTTTTGTTTAGATAACAAGAAAGGTTTTAATAACGGACTACATTTTTGTAGTGGAGGAAGCTTGTGCAGTGGTCGTGAATGTGGGCAGAGCTTCACTGCAGACTACAGAAGAAATATTCTGGAAGTAGTAAATAAATGCAATAACCAATATCATCTAGCTTACAGTGTTTTCTGATGACACCATCAGAGATCTTCACTGGCACGATGTCCATTCCGCAACATTTTAAGGGTTCATTGAGAAGATATTCTACTGATTTATTCTTTTGTTGTAACAATGCTATCTCTCATGTAATACCCCATACCAGAGGCCTTTAAGATGTTTTCTAAATATAAATAAAATAACACTTCAGTGGTGCATGCCTTTGCGTGCAGTACTTGCTCATGAAAGCGGCACATCAGGGCAAGGAAAATTTTTGAAATTTCTGGCAGTAAAATTGTGCACAATTATCGAAGCAAAACTTCGGAAGTTTATGGCAGTGCTTTTTTTGTGCGTCACTGAAAATTGGAGCACCGTTTCCACTTTGGCTCAATTCCACGTTTTGTATCTTAATATGCACCAGTCAAAAGCAGTTGAAAACATAATGTGCGCATAAAAGAGCTACTAACTCGTCCCACCATAAGTGTGTCGACGTCCATATTTGTTCCTTATTTTCAAATACATTTCGCTGTATCTGCAACAGATATAACTAAAACTTAGTGGAATTCAGAGTGGAAATTCGTTTCGTATAAAATAATAAGATTAGCTTCTGAACGTGTCCACAATCTTGAAGCCTGTATGAATTATAGAAATGGCCACGTTTCCAGTTTAGCTCTATAATCACAGCAGTTAAAGAGGCTGTGAAGGGGGCTTTAATAAAGTTGCGGCATGCGTGGGATATTGAAGCACGCCGCTTTACGAATAGTGTCCAGCAAGGATTTTTTAAATGCGCTTTGTAAAAGCTGAGTTATCTGTAGTTAAAATATGAATTTCAGCGTCTTCGCGCCTTTCCCTCTCCTCTGGTCACTCTTTGCACGCTGGAAGGTAGGCGCTCCTTCGCCGACCCCCCTCTGGGAGCGGAGCTTCCCGATCCGCCGGAGATAAGAGGCTTATTGGCCGCGGCCACGGTAGCTGCCTGACGTCTGAAAGAATCTAACCAATGGCCACCTCTCACCTTGTCTGCGCAGATGCGGGGGGCGGAGAAGGGTGCGAGTATGAAAAAGTCGCCGGGAAGGGCTCACCAACTTTGACGCGTTATTGTGGGTCGTCTGCTGCGTGTAGAAGAGTATTATTTGGCTCTGGTTTTCATGGCAACACAGTGCAGTGATTAAGTGAGTTAATGTGCTCTCCTCAGAAGGTGTTTCAGAGCCCCTTTAAGGACGCCCGTGATGGATGGCAGCCGCCTTGGAAAACATGCAGTAATTCCTCACAGTTGGTACACGTATATTGGTTTTTGATAAAACCGAGAGCGTCAGAAGTAACTAGGTCTATTCAGAGACTGCAACAGTTAGAGAAGCTTTCTACTCTGCAATCATATTTCTTTATCTGTGTTGAGTGTGTCACTTGGTTGGCATAGAGGAACATCTCAGTGCACTTTTGGTATCTGTGAGACTTGAAGGACCAATTTTCATGAATGGTGATGTCTGTAAACTTAACTCCGGTGTGTTCTTCAATGCGTCGTGTTTCTGCATTAAGTGCGCAGAGGCTAGTTGTGCTTTTGTCGGATACAACTTAAGTCTGCAGTGAAGCGCCGCCCACATTTAGGTCCGGTGCGCAGAATTCCGTTGTTCTGCACAATTACGTAGTCAGTTGTCAAAACTTCTCTTGTCAACTAAACAAGAAGCTAATCATGAGAAAAAAAAGTTATAAGCTGTAGAATTTTGATATCTAGCTTGTTTAATAAAGTCAAACAGTAGACAACTGATTTCGTTAACTTTTGAGACCGGCTAGCAAAGTTATACAGTATGCCGCGGATCGTGCCCCAGTGTTAACTGCTGTTATTTTAAAGTTATATCCTACTATAGTTGCTCCACAGAACACGCGAGAAACTGATGTTATTTTTCGAGTGATCACAAAAAACTTTAAATATTGCTCCTGGCCAATGAGAATGGAGAGGTAAGCACACTTTTGTTATGTTTGATGTTATCCTTGAAGCACCGATAGCCGTGGGAAGTCTTTTCTGATGTTTCTTTTGTAGCGCCACATCTACGGCATGCACAGTACTCCTTCCCACAGCTTCCCAAAGCACTGTTTTGGGGGGATGTCCAATCCATAAAGTCGTGGCAGTGAGCGGTGGTTCGCAAGCACACGACAGCAGCAGTATCGCGGAAGCCATTCGCCTCACACTCTCAGCTCCTTGCTGGTAGACAACCTCCGGATGGCGCGGAGAATCTCTCTCCCCCATTCGAAGTCTGACGCCTTGTCCATGAGCCCTGTAATTATGATTAAGCTCTGATTACAAGTAAACCTCTATTCGCAGAGCAAAGGATTACACAAGAACTCAACATGATACACAACACAGCCGGAATATACAATACAATTTACATGACACGTCAGTGATGTTTACAGGGAATGGGATAAAAAAATTGAGATCTAACTAGAGCAATAATAAGCAAAAGCGGACTGGTTGGAGTGGTAGGCCTCATTTTGATGTTTCCCAAGCATCTGCCCTGTTGGGCGTCTCGGAGGCTAGTTTTTGTGTCTTAACGCTCATGTGCATGCCCGGCCTTCTTCCGCTTGCGGTCTTCGATCTTTCGCGTTTCAGGCACATTTCACACAATCTAGGGCTTGCCTACATGAAGCAAACAGTCTAGTTCCCAGTGCTGTCTTATTTGCAGTCTAAACCCGCCGTTGGCTTTGAGGAAAGAAAAGGCGCACAACTGGCTCACTGGATCAGTGAACAGTGACACCATAGTCGAACTTTAAAGTACGTGGCGGTGTCCAGCCAACGTGTTTCGCATAACGCATTACTCAATCGGCACATAAATTGCTTCTATTAAATGACCTGTACAAAGCTATTACAGCTCTCGCTGTATAGAGGCACCTTTTCAGTTATCAACTGCTGCTTACATGTTCATTTGAATAAAAATAGAATATTGGCTTTGAGGTAGAGCATGTGAAAGATTTAAAATGCGAACGCGAAATACTTAGAGGGACCAGCGTAAAGTGGCCGAAGAACTACCGAGCTTGCCGTGTTACGCGGGCTTTATGGGCCATTTGTAAAAGAATTGAAAGCCTTACGGCGCACATGCTGGTGTAGATTTCTGAATTAGATGATAGCTAATATGCACAGGAACGAAGCGAAATGCTAGTCAGCATATCGCAAATACAGTAAACAGAGCTTTGGACTGGTTCGCGTTTATGTTATTTGAAAATAAACTAAAGAATAAAAACGTTAAGAAAACTGCCCTAAAATAATGCACTAATATAATAAACATTTAATATTATTGTAACTTCGTTACAAAACGGTTCCATTAAGCGACTACATTACAAAGCGTCGTCTTAATTTATGACGCGGTATTTCAAGTGGGTTATGTTAATATCTTTTAGGGCTGTTTTCTTTGCACACTGTAGTTTTCATTTAGACTGCATTTTTATCATTTGCAGCATATTTTTCTTTACTTTTTTATGTTTGCTTTTACGTTTCTTCACGTCCACCTACAGCCATCGTTGGCCGGCGTTATTTCCACTTGGGGCCGGATTACGCAGCTGTCAAAAATTCTGTCAAAAGTTATTGACAATGACATCAAAATGACGAAACGAAGAGACGTCACCGTTTGACGCAACGAGGAATCAGCCAATTACAGCAGCGCGGCACCTTGAGAGCATTTATCTGCACGGTGAGGGGCCGTCTGCTAAATTTTTGTAAAAAGACCAGAAATACTCAGCAATAAAAGTAACTAATATTTTATTTTGCCAAAAAATTGTGTTTAAAGTTGTAAAATATTAAGCAAAACAAAAAGCCTCCGAAGATGTACTTTTAAATTTGCTGGTGGGTAACTTTTGCTGCGCGGGGATGCGCTGACGGCGGTAAAACGTCAAGCCGCTTTGCACGAAAGCAGCCGATTCCACGCCGTGTTGTTTTTTTACGTGGCGTCTGAAATCGAGCTACTGTGCGGTTGACCGAAGTGCGCAGATTAATTTGAACGAATGCAGTGGAGGCTACGTGCCTACCGAGCGAACTTGCAAGGAGCACACGGAACGAAATCGACGAAGACAACTCGTTGAAGTCTGTGTTGTTCGGCTCTTTCGATCGATGACAAAAATGCCAATAGGTGAGATGTTGCAGTATGTGATGTGCGGTTGTTTGTTTCTTTTCCCTTGGGAAACAGAAGACGACCACGAAGTGCGATTGCTGGGTAAAAAAAATTGCTTTTCCAGCATAAGCGTGTTTTAAATTATTTGTAGCTGTGGCACAGAGGTGACCGCAGGAACCCATCCCTTCTGCGTGCTAATTTAGCAGATTGCCTCCAGCACCTACCGCACGCATTTGCTTACCATCGGTTGTGTGATGGGTTGTGTGATGCCGACGTGCGCCTCGTTACCAATGGCAGGCTGAAAGCCGCCCGTGGCAAATAACTGCAGTGCACACAACACCTGCCGCCACACCGACAACGCACCCGCACCTCCCAGTTCATCGGCGACTTCGTCGCACAGCCACTTCACAGTCTGCTTCTCCAGTCGAAAAAGGCGTTGAAACAGCTTGTCTGGCAAGTAAAACATCGCGTGTCTTCGTGTGCTCTCCTTCGCCATGCTCGGGCCGGCGCAGCTGCCTTGTATCGTCGCGTACATCACCGTCATTTTCTGTCACAAACGCAACGGTCAAATTGACTGCCTCGGGGCTGTCACAAAAGACTGTCAATTTGCTCCTGCATAATTAAGTGTGCAACATCACCACTTCTGTCACATCCGTGACGTAATCTGCAGCCACCAATGACGAAAAAAGCAATATGGCCGCCGGTCGCGTGGCTAATTGACCCGCTTTTGACAACTTTGCTATTTTACAGTTCCGTAATACGGTCTCTGGCCACCAAACCAATTCATTTGCTTTTGCTCTGCATCGAATGATGCATTGCATGGTGTCCTTGATGTATTTGTACAATCATTTTTTTCCCACATCACGGAACTACAATCTATGAGCATCCCTTAGCAAGAGTTCGTTGCAAACTGAAATGTTACCACGGGCAGGCCAGAGGACTGTTCCAGAACTGCTGGTAGCTTTTCTTTTCTTGGCCACCCTTGCTTGCAGGGTTTAAACAATGATGAACACTAATGATCTTTTCGTTGCTCTGCTCGTATGACGTCAAGCATGCCTTCTTTATGTCGACAAAAACTGATACGTTAACTTCAGTCAGGGCGCCAGTACATTATTAGCGCTGGTCTGTCGTAGTCTTGATAAGGTGTCTGTAGTTGCAATGTTTTTGCCTAGAACGTGTGCTAGTGTGAAGCATTAATTCTGAACCTTTGGATCTGTGGCGGCGGCGTCCAGAGGATCACGGCCTAGCAACGAGCTAGAGGTTTGTGATCTATTTTGAACAAATTTCATACCTTTCAAAAACTCGTAAAAACATTCAGCTGCTATCATCAGTGCGCCGGCCGGGTGGTGAAATTTGAAAGTATTTTTGTTCAGTCTTTGCCAACGATCTCGAGGCATATGTAACTGGTCGTCATTCCCCGGATAGCTGGAATACAGCACCAAGACCATATATGTGACGAAGCATCTGCCGAGACTATTGTGCCGTAACACGGGTGGTACTTGGCGAGGCACCTGTCCAAGCTGATTGCTTCCTTGGTCTACCAGGATGCTTGTTCTTTTTGTGGTCTTTAAGACCTGTTGTGGTCTTTGCATAGAAGGATATATGTAGAGGTGCACTCACTGATGCTGCATCTGGAAGGAACCTCGCGAAATGGTTCATAATTCCCGGAAGAGAATGAACGTCTGCTATGTTCTGTGGTCGGGGAAATTCTGTGATGGCCCACATTTTTTCAGTATGTGACTGCACACCCGCAGTGCCAAAAACCATGCCAAGGAAGAATCCTTCTTGGACCGATCTGCGTGAACTTCCTATGAAGAATTTCTGGTGTCGAGGTTATACCACAGGGCAGTCTTTGGTAATGGTACCTGCTGTGCGGTGTTTGAAGGTGGTGAGGATTTGGCACCAAAATCCTGAGCTTGCACCCAATTTTGAGAACATGATGGCTTCCTGAAAGCTTCCTATGATCAGCTTTACAGTTGGTAGTTGGAGTCGCTCTCATCACGAACTTGTTTAGTTCAGAGAGGTCAACACAAGTCCTGACTGCACTGGCTGACATCAGCACTATATCTTCTCTTCTTGCAGCGTCTACGTCTCTATTCTTAATTGTATCAGCCGTATTTATCTTTGTTTCGTGTCTTGCAGGTTCAGCGGTCGCTCCCGATTTGTTTTTCGGGCGACGATGGCAGCGCTTCGCGATTTCGGCAGTTCTTCGTGGCGTCTCAAACTGGCGCGCCGTTATCTCTCTCTCAAACTCGTTAGCGCGCTTATATCTTTTCGTTTGCGCGCGGCGTCTATCATCGCCTCTGGTATCAGCTATAGCTTTATTGTATATCTTTGCTTTTTTCTCTTGCAGGCTCAGCGATCGCTGACGACGCCTGTGTCCCGTTTCACATGCATGCGATTTTCGCCTGCGACACTGCAAATTCTGTCGGCCTGCGACTGGGGAGAGCCGTCGGTCTTGTCGCAGACGGCTTGCGATCGAGTTCCGTCCGGTTGGTATTCAGATTTCTGACTCTAGTGCCACACTCGCAAAGTGGCGACTCTGCAGCGGCGTCGTCTGCTTCTTGTCTGCTGCGCATGCGCACGAGTGCTGAGGCTTCAAAAAAATGTGACGTAACAGCCTCTCAATTCTTTTCTTCCTCCATGAGGCAACGCGATCCCGGCAATCCCGCCGACGACGGCGACGCCTAGCCACAGCCAGCCTAGCCCTAGCTGGCCTTGTCGCCTTGCGCGTTGCCCTTACGTATACGTGTTTACGATTTGACTACCGCTGTGTGCACTGTCCCTGTGCCGCTGAGGTGTACCGTACTTGCGCAGCAGCTGCATTTACGGGCTACGAATGTTCGGAGCTGCTGCTTAATTGTAGCGCTTAGGCTACAATAAATTGGAAGGCTTTCGCGAAGCTCACCCTGGCTCAGTTTCGGTCGGCGTTGCAGGCACACACGCACGTAGCAACGAGATTAGGGTCTTCCTATCGTGCATCGGTCGCCAATGGAAAGTTAAACACAGCGCGAACGGTCAATTTCCAAAACCCAAAGACCACAACATCGTCTGGTAGATTGCCAGCCGTCATGCCAAAAAAGGTGGGTGGCTATAATTAGCCGAAAACGCCTGAACGCCCTAAACATCCGGCACTCGGGCGCTCGCTGCAGGTAGAGTTCTACCAAGGTTATGTTTATTACAAATCTTGTTTTGGCCCACAGTTTTGACGTCCATGAGTTTTCTCGGCTGCGACAACAGCTTCGCTATGAGGGGACTGCACCAGATCCTGGTCGAAGTCAAACCTGAACTGAAGCCGCTACCCGGCGTCGCCCTGCTGGCCAAGTCGCACGGCCTCAAAGCACCGCCGACTGATCGCTATTCGTACGGGGTTGACTGCGACGAGGTCTACCCGGGCATATTCGTCGGTGACGAGTGAGTCCGTCGTCTTCAATTTTGATAGCGCGCCTGCACTGCTGCACGGAGCGGGCGTTCGTTCTGAATGTCGACCCTGTACTGCAGATATGCATTTGAACTTCGGCAACTGCTTGGCGCACCTTGTGGCTAACAGTGTTTTTGCATGCCGCGGTATGAATACTTCATCATGGGCGCGAACAAGTTTTGTTGCGGATTATGCTCGGCGAAAGCGCCGCGGTCAACTTATAGCGTCGCAGTTGTTCAGCATAAAGCTGGCACCATTTGGTTATTTGGGATATGTCGCTCTGTGACCACATGTAGTATTGAGCACACTTTCAACTGCTTGTGCACCTGCGATGGACAAGCCAAGTGGAAGTGTGTCAGTATGGATTTTCTCCATGGTTTGGGTTATACTGTGGATGTTGATGAACACCTTTTATTTGCCAGTTACAAACACCACATTATTACTCAGTGAAGTACAGCTATGCAAAAATCTACATGCTGTAAAGCTATTGTCCTACTACTAGCTGGACTGCCTTCCCACAAGTGACTGGATCACATATTAAACTAAAATAAGTGAGATTTTAATGAGAGTATTTTTCTTTCATATTGCCCCATTTGTGTCAGGGGTGGCACAAATAGCTAATGCCGTGGAAAGTGTCTGCACATCACTATAATTGAGAGGTGTGTGCTTATTGTCAATGGAATAGCAGTGGCATATGTAAGCTGAAGAGTAACCGAATTTCTTGTCATATTCAATAGTAAATCAACGTACCCGAAGGGTTTTATCAGGGGAAAAAAAGACCTGAATACTTTTACTTCTGCAATGGGAATATTTGCAAGTCTCTTGCTTTTAATTAATTGCTCTTCACTGCTTAAGTGTTGTGTGCATGGACTTTGTAGAGATGTATCTTATGATAGATGGGACCAATGTGCAGGGGTGCCGCACGCAACAAGCGCTACCTGCGTGGCCTTGGGGTGACTCATGTTCTCAACGCGGCAGAAGGCCCCCAGTTCGGTCAGGTGGACACCAACCAGGCATTTTATGACAGCCACGCCATTTCCTACTTGGGCCTGCGTCTTGTTGACATACCACAAGAAGACATAGCTGCACACTTCGATAAATGTGCTGACTTCATTGAGGACTGCCTTGAGCACAATGGTAAGTTGTCCCGTGCAATCATCACTGCTGATACAGCATTTCAAATCTGTGCAAATAACTTTATCCAAAATTGTGCTTACTGTGCTTGATGCAATGCGATAATGCTGTTGTGGTGATGAAGTAACATTGTATGGTATTTCAGTCATAAAGTAGTGCTCTTGTTGGCACTTGCTCCTTTACGCTCATGAGTTCTATAGACGTTTCTAGTCTCCATGGTTGGTACATCTCCATGCGAGGCTAACTGTATGCTGAAAATGATAGGCAACTTCAAATTTTTAAGAGCAGCACAAGCATGTCTGTTGTTTTAATGCACGAAATCCTGGTGGTGGAAACAGGTTTTAAATACCCACTGCGGTGCCTAAGTGGCTTTGGCATTTGACTGCCGATTCCAAGGTTGCAGGATCGAACCCGACCGTGGTGGCTGCATTTTGATGGAGGCGAAATGCAAAAAAACGCCCGTGAGCTGTATGATGTCAGAACATATTAAATAACCCCAAGTGGTCTAAATTAATCAGAGCCCTCCACTACGGCATCACTCATAGCCTGCATTGCACTGGAATATTGAACCCCACATACCAGCTACTACAGATTTCAGATCTGCAACCTTTGTCTAAATTTTAGATGCAGTTTACGGGCATACTTGTCGCATACTATAGCACTACGCTGCACTAGTTGAAAGCATATGCATAGCTATACCAATGACTGAAGGGAGTACTTTGGTTTTTAAACCCTAAAAATGTTTTCAAGTTTGCACATTTAATGGTGAGAATACAGCAGTTATGGCAACTGTGCCATAATGGCAGTCTGTAAACATCCTATGTGATGCTACAGTACGTGAGGAGCTTTTTGTTTTGCTTGTGCCTGCACTACCAGAATATGCAATTGAAGCTACCAACAGAGGTGTAGCAACAAACAGGAGGCTTAGCAACCAACAGGAAGCTTAGCAACCAACAGGAAGCATAGCAACCAACAGGAGGCTTAGCAACCAACAGGAGGCTTAGCAACCAATAGGTGGGTGGAGCTAATGCTTGATTTGAATAGTATGCAATTCATTCATATCATTTGTAGTGAAAGGAGTGACGAACAGTAAAGGTCGATCTGTCACAAATTTTGCTGGGTAGTTAGTGTAGTGTGCTCAGGTTTCACATCTTGGCCCCACTGACACACCTTTACTCTTGCCACTGCATCCAAAACTAGTACGGTTGATTCACAAGCTTAGAAAAAACACTTAAAAGACTCATAAGGGGACATAATTGGATTGCTGCCCCGTACTTTGCTTGTTTGTACTGCTGCACACACTGCTGCTGTCAGCTGTTCGCATGCACCGACTTTGTGCTGCTACCTCTGGTTATTGCCACTTTATGTCACATTCTTTCTCTTATACTTTTTTTGTGGCCACCCATTAAGGATGGAAATACAGTGCGCAGAATTGCTGGGGGTCAAATTGGCACAGACAGCTCTTTGTGTGTCTGTATTCTGGTTCCTTGTGTTCCTGCGCACTGCTTTTCTTGCGTGAACAAGTACGGACACAAAGTTCTGTTCTCCTTCTAACCTTCACGTTCCTGCCATTCAGTCTGCTGTTAATGCCTCCAACTTCTCACTACAAGTGCACGTTAAAGAACCCCAGGTGGTTGAAATTTCCGGAGCCCTCCACAACGGCGTCCCTCATAGCCTGAGTCGCTTTGAGACGTTAAACACCATAAACCAAACCAAGCTTCTCACTTCTGAGATGTCACGTCTCTGTGGGTTGCCCACACCCATCTGTCCTGTCCTGTTGCACTTTCTAATACATTGGTTTTGGGTCCTTGTTGCATATCTTCTCTCCTTGTTGAGCACAATATGGATGGCAGTGCACCAGTGAGTTACTTCCACACGTGACGTCACCTGGCCATAGTGAAGCTCAAGCCCTGTCATGATCGGAAGCATGCTCTTTCCTTCCAATCACTGTCTTGTGCCTTCATTAGCAGTTGCATTCTTTATAACATATATGTAAGAAACCAAGCACACTGCAAGTTCCTTGGCTTATGGTTTCATGTCTTGGAATTTGTTGGAACTGACTGCATCTGGAAGTGTCCAGTTGTTGAGTTATTGGGGTGTGAAGCTGGAAATTTTCAGTGACTTTAATAGGGGCTGATCAGTAATATTTACTAGACTAAGAATGCTTGCAGATCTGCCAGAAACTGTGAAAAGAAGGTATGAATGCAACATGATTGTTATGTGCAACAGAGGGGCTCACTTTCAAGGTGACAGTTTTATCTGCGACTTTCTTCGACCGAGTGTCATCTCGAATGTCTGCAGGAAAGGGAGGGGAAAGGGTGTAAGGGAAAGCACAGTGGCACGCACAGTGGCGACCACCTGCATCACGTGCACTTTGCTGAGCACCGGTGTGAGTAAGGGAAAGCACAGTGGAAACTGAGGGGAGGGGAGATTTGCAGCCACCCATGGTGCACATTCTCGGTTTGCACAGCAGGGGCAAGTACAGTGAAAGCTACAAGGCAGGGGAGTGTCGACATTACCCCACTATCTGCATTACATTACATCTGCGTGACATTACCCCACTAACCTGAACGCACAAGCGTCGACTGCCGCCGGGAGAAGGAGGGGAGAAAGCCTGCGAGGGCAAGGGCACGCCCACAATTCTTGCTGCTGGAGTAAGCTTCGTCTGCTAGGCTGTTCTCTTTAGTGTGAAGCAACCCCTGTGCACCATCTGCTTTTATGCATCGGAGGCCCAAGAAGCTACGAGCAATTGTTTTTATCTGCTGCATATAGCATGGTGATTCTGAAAAGAGCGTACATTTGGGAACTGCCTAGCATGCCCAAGAAACCAGTTGCAATCATTACTTATGAAAAGCTGATTGAAGAGGACCCTCGATTTTGCCGTGTTAATTTCGTTAAAGCAAATTCTCTCGACACGCTGCCCACAAATACAACCGGGGCCTGTACAGTCATGCTTGGAACGCTGCGTGTTTGCACCAGTCCAAAGCCGCAAGCACGCAGCAGATAGAACACGAAAAGAACACTCTCAAAACTCGGCAATAAATCTTGCTTCGCGGGGGGGGGGGTACGGAACAGAACAGACCAGCAGACGACGCTAGCTACAGCGGCATGATCGGCGCGCATGCCACGTTCCCTCTCCCGATTTCCGCTCTGCTTTGCCTCGGCACTGCTCCACCGGTCAGTTGACGCTTGCGTGTTCATGTTAAAAAATTGGACGGGTTGTACCCTGTGACACCTCATCCATCCATACCACATGACCCAGCCCCATTGAGTTCCTCAATATTACCCAGAGGGAATAGTGGCACTACCGTCTGTGAGAGTTTAAAGTCGTGTTTAAAACGTTTCATGTGAGGCTTTAGTATGTACAGCTGCATTTGCAACCTTATTTTTACTGAAGCTTTTTCATAGAATGTGAGCCAGGAATGAGACCACTGCTAATCCATGTTGTTCAACAGGGAAGGTGCTGGTGAACTGCCGCATGGGGATGTCGCGGTCTGCAACCATAGCCATTGCATACCTGATGATCAAGAAAGGAATGACTGTTGATGATGGTCTGCGCACCCTTCGCATGAACCGGGCAGTACGGCCCAACAATGGCTTCCTCTTGCAGTTGGTCCAGCTGGATGCCAAGCTGCGCAGCTAAGATTTCTTAACTTCTCTGGGACTGCATCAGTGTCTCATGCTCAGCAGGTGCATTGTGCAGGCAGTGTTCTGGGAAGGATTTCAAAACTGCTTCATGGCAACGATTCGTTCCTCTTCTTTATGTGTCCTGTTTGGTTGCTCTGTGATGCTTTTGTTGCTAAAAAGCTTTTGGTGGCTGCTCTTATGGCTGCCTTTTCTATTCTTTTTAGAACAGATGGCTGAGGAAATGTTAGTTATACTATTTATTCAGCATCAGCACGAATCTTTATCTTTCATGTGTTTATGGGTTCCAAATAAGTGAATGCATATTGGCTGTTATTGCAATGTTGCAAGTAACAGAATTTTATAGGTGTTGTGATGATAAAACAAAAGCTGTGATTGTCAGTTTAGAAAAGCAATGATATAAGAACATATTAGCAAGCATGGTAGTTAACTGGCCTGTATTGTGTAATGTGGTTGCACTATAGTGAGCATTTGGCACCTAAGTATAAGTGCCTAGTTAATGACACTTTGCTGTATACAGAAAGTATAGTGTAATATGTTCAGTCCATTGGTTGCTGTGATGAAAACTAGTTAATGACACTTTGCTGTATACAGAAAGTATAGTGTAATATGTTCAGTCCATTAGTTGCTGTGATGAAAAAAGAAAATTGCTGGGTAATACGGGAGTGCTTTCCTGAAAGCAGAAACTGTTGATTTTATTGTATAGATGTTAAGTTTCCAAGGCTTTTGACTGACGAGTGAGTTTTGGTTGATATTTTGTGCTAAGTGATCATTGTGTGGCAATGTATTGCACCTGGTACAATGAAAATCTATTGGCAGCTGCTGCAAGGTGCCTAATTAAGGCAGTTGGTACATGATTCTCGGGAGATGGAAAAAGCTGTGGGAAAAGAAGTGTGTCGACCTGTCCTAGCCATGCTTTTCACTTTAAGATTTGGCTGTTTTTGTTTAAAACTGTATGTTTGGGCCTTATTTAATTCCCATGCTTACCATGCAGACAATCTCTCTCTGGGGACCCTATTGTCATGGTACTTTGCAGGCATTTGCAGCTGCTGGAATGGAATTTCTGTGACACAAGAATACTGCATCTTACTATTCAAGCCCTTCATATTTCTGAAGTGTGCTTAATTTTTACACCCAATGTTTGGGTCATGTTTTAGCGCGATAGCATTAAAGGCCCTGTTACGCGGAAAATCCGGCATCGGCGTTGTAAGCGATAAATAGGGTGGCCCAGGTGGCCACCCCCAGAGGAGCAACCTAGGTGGGTAACACTGCTTGCAGTTGTCACAAAGCATACTCTTCAGCTTTTTTTGCATAAGTCTGTTCAGTTCGAAAAATGACTAGCGCGTGAGCTTTGTGTACAGATATTTGAAAGAACAACCGCAAATAATATATTTGTGAAAGGCATGTGAGCAAGGAACTATTGGTTAGCACTTTTGCTTTTCATTCATTCAACAGGCTGGTACTCAAAATCACCGCTTGTCTGTGCGCAGCAACTACAACTCCACATAATGCTACCTGTTTTCAATGTAATCAAGCTTGCGAAATATGGAAATTCGTAAGTTTAATCTAAAAAAGGCGTACCTGTTCTAATGTTCTAAGGCTTGAACTTTCATTTGATGGCAACCCCAGCTTGACATAAAACTAGACTGATGGGCCGGGAACGCGTACGTGTTTGACATTATGTCTGCGGCACTATCAGTTGTAGGCTGTATGCATGGTTATGTAGATCGCAAATTGCGAGGTTTAACATCCCGGAGCGACACATGGGCTATGAAGGATGCTGTAATGGAGGGCTCAGGATTAATTTAGACTACTGGGGTTCTTAAAGGGACTATGCAATGAATAAAAAGTCGCTTGTAAACGTTTTCAATGCTTAGAAATGATGCTAAGGAGCATTCACACTAAGTATGAGTCTTCGGAACTGAGCCGGCAATTTATTATGAATTTTTAAAAACCGTGTTTTTTAAAATTCGCGAACCGATCGGTGTACTCGTAGTGACCGATTTTGAAACTAAAATCGTGAAAAAAGACGTCACTATACCCATGATGTCAGCAGGCTACCACACGCTGTCATTCGCTGGAGCCACGGCAGCCACGAAGTCGCGGGTACACTTTTGGTAGCCGTGAAAATCGTCTGCTCGTGCCGCTGCGCGACCCTCTCGGGCAAGCGCGAGCCAGGGCATTGCTTTCGTGCATATGGTTTCAATTTTCCCCTGCCGCCTCCTTCTGTCAGGAGTTAGGGAGCCACTCGCAGTGGCACGCCGAGTCGCCACTGGCGTTCAGCCGATACGGCGTGGACGCATAGGGCTTGATGCCCGTCGCATCTGTAAGAGTGAGCAGTCGCGCCTCGAGGTCCGGTTTAATTACTGCTAACTACAATAGACGACAAGCAAAGAAACCTGACGCGCACTGCAATCATGCCGCCAACGCTGCTGCTGGGGTGCTAGGAGCGACAATTGGAAGTTGCAAAAGGAACGTCAGTGGATGACGTATTCATGGGCGAGGCCCAGTCCCAGAGCTGTTTTCTTAATTTTTTTGTGGTGCTCCTCATGTTCGAGTTGAGGGTGGAGAGGAGGAGCGTAATTTTTAATCGTCTATATCTTAGCTGTTATTGGTGCTAGCTTAAAAATTCTTGTGTTGGGGTGACGAGTGATGAAATGCCTATCTCTCGTTTGCTTTACGTAATCTCAATGTATTGCATAGTCCCTTTAATGTGTGCTGACATCGCACAGAACATGAGCGTTTTTGTATTTCGCTTCCATTGATGTACGACTGCTGCGGCCAGGATCTAACTCACGACCTTGCGATCCGCAGCCGAACGCCAAAGCCACTGAGGAGTGCCCGGGGGATTATCTCATGATTATTCGGGACACATATGCTGCAAGTCTTGCCTTCTGGTGGAAGCTGGGCATACAATCAGAATTCTGCTTTTAGGTGGTTGTAGCACCTTCAGTTTTTTATCATGAATGGTAATGCAAAATATTGAGGTTAACAAACAGTGTAAGTTACTTTTATAATATAGTTATTGCTGTGCACAAATTACCGGAATTTCTTTACTTGGCAGTTTTAAGTTTTTGCCTCGGTGTCTGCACAGGTTTAGTTTCCTTGCTTTATACGGATCAAGTTCCACAGCGCTTATTGTGGTCTGCTCCTCTGCCGTTGCTGTAGCATTTGCATAATTGAGCAACTGCAGCAGCCATGCAAGCACTTTGTCATATGTATAACTATACTGTTACGTTATCTTTAATATAAACTGTTTGTTCTTACACCTTTTAATCATCTGTTTTAAATATGGAGAGCTTGTGGCAGTGCTTGCATGGTATTTTTTCGAGCAACTAAGCTCATAATTTTTTTAAATACTTTGCATTGTGTTGAGCTTGATTTGGGGGGGGGGGGGGGGGGGGGGGGGAAGTCTTGCCTTGTGGTGGAAGCTGGGCATACAATCAGAATTCCTTTGAGCTGTCTTATATTTTTCACAGGCCATGTGTGCAGTAAGCTGTTTTGCCCAAAGAAATTAAGGTGCACAAGTGCACTTTCAGTTGTAGTTGCAAACAGCAAATTTTGCATTTGCAGTTTGCTGGCTTTGGCTGGTTGCTTTGCGAGCCAATTTCCATGGCTGGCTCATTCTGTGGCACAGATTTTGCACTGTATCGTGGGCTTAGAAGTTATGGCCTGTTGACATTGTTCATCTGGCTGACGTTCGCCTACCAGAGGTAGGCCATGCTCTGTACTTTTGACAGAGGTGGCTCACTAGCGTACTGCACAGTTACCAACAGCAAAGAGAAAATTGCATTATGGCTCTACCCTATGAGCACATTATCCTGCAATTCCCAACACCATGGAAGGGTTCCTGGTGCAATAGTTGGGCTGTGTGGAATTCTTGGTAAAACAAGATGATAAACATGGGACAGATAAAGGAACGCCATCTGCATGGGTGTTTTTTGCACTGTTTTACCAAGGATCGTAGCAAACTAAACTCACTGTTTTGTCACACCTTGTTGAATGCACGGAGTAAGAAAAACTAGGAGGCACACCGTAATGTCTGTCTCCCTATGGACGTTTGATGGATTTATCTGACTGTGCATTAAATATAACGTCACATAGGTGTGCTCTAACAGGTGCCACTGGCACTTTTAATGTTGTGCTTAATAACTGTGTCACAATACATTATTGCAGTCCACCTGCCACCTGTAGTGGCACTACAGTCAGTTGTATGCAAAACAAATGTAACTAAGCTGCTAATAAGCATTTATAATTTGCCACTTGGATAAACGAGAGCAAAGAACGAGTTCCTTTTTCAAGATGTTGGCTGAGTGATGCACTGTGATTGTTTTAGCATTTATACTGAGTGCTATGCTTCAGGCAAGTAGTATGCACTCACACTCTTGCAATCTTGTGTTTGTCTGAAGCAGTTGTTTTGGTTTTATGGAAAACCCCACTGGAGAAGCCTAACACTGCTTAGTAAAGCGTTCCATATTTTGTTGGAGTGTTTCTGGGAAATTTTAGTATAGCCCAGTATGTTTACAGGGCACCTCTTATTCATTGGTTTGAAAAACTGCATTTGCTTTGACATAGTTTTGAAGCAGTGCACTGTTTCATTTCATTTTATTACCTTAAAGGCCCCAAAAAAAGGGGGTGTTACATAAGGTATCGTGCAGAGTGATATTTTGCATGTGCACCTGTTACAAGCATGAGGAGTTAATGATGTGTGACTAGTGCCGCCGAATGTAGACATGGATCTCTGATGTTTTTAGAAACATTGTGTGTTTAATGCTCTGTGTTTTGTGTTGCATATATCCTAACATGCTAATTAGCATAGCGAATCCTATGGATTCAGGAACATTGCTGCATGTTTGTCCCCTCCAACAGATTCCATTGATTTGAAAGAAAATCTGTTGCAGTTTATGTATCTAAAAAGTTGGGACATTTTGGCTATACCTCAGGTTGACCTATTAGTATGTCACTTTCCTTGTTCATCCTTTTCTGTGCATAACAGACTGCCTGCTCTTTGCTGTTCCAGTCGAGGCACAAAAGAAGTGCAAAAAAACTTTTAAGGATACTGCAATGCGCTGGTTTGATTGTTGCCTTCTGAGCCTGCAGAGCATGACTTAGTAAGTGTAGTTTTAACTAAAGAAAAAAAGTTAATTAAAATGGGGTGGAAGCCATTACACTGCTCTCACTGAGTCATTGCGCTGCAGCTGAATCAGTGTTGTGTGATAAATTACTTCATTAGCTTTTTTTTAAGTGGCTAATGCATAATACTCTGTGCACCTCAGTTTTACTTAGCCTGAAAGTGCCTGAAACTGCAAAAGTTATCTTTACTGCAGCAAACACTTGGGCAACATTCAAAGCCCAAGATGTGGAATATTAGATGCGTATTCCTATTCATTTTTACAAAATATTAGACTTGTGGAGTGACTGATGTAGTGCAGACCAGTGAAAGTGACCCCCCTACCCCTTCTTTTTTGCACTCACAGTGTGGTCAACACCATCAAGCCAGGTAGTGGCCAGAAAGCTGTGAAATTGTGTGGAGCCCTTAACAGGCATAACTTTTAGCAAGAAATTTGCACAATGTCTGGAGTAGTGATGTCATACTTTAGCTTGAAATTGTGAATGTTGTGGGCGTTTGGTCTTGAGCAAGCTACACAAGTGATGCGGAGAGTTTGGTACATCCATTATTCTTGTGTAGTCTTTGAAGTATTGTTGAAGGGTAAGCATGCCTGTAAGAACATAAAATTTGACATGCTTTAATGTTTTTCTTGTTTGACAGTGCAAATATTCAATCCAGAAAGGAATTTAATAACTAATGGCATTAGAGCTGTACAAAGCAGTGCTAGTATGGAAACTAGCCGATTCATAATATTGTCATTGTAATTAATAACTAATGGCATTAGAGCTGTACAAAGCAGTGCTAGTATGGAAACTAGCCGATTCATAATATTGTCATTGTAAGTTCTATGCGACAGTGTGAAAGGTACAGCTTTTGTGGCCTTTTCTAACTTTTGGCATTTAGTGATACCACGAGTAGAGATTATATGGTAGTTCGTGGGCATTATGGCATGTTAATGGTCTCATGTTTTGCACTTCTCATTTTTTGCATAGTGGATTATTTATGGGAATGTTCCCACTAGTCTACTGTTCAGGCAGTACTTGTTGAACACCTCAGAAATTGTCATTTGATTGGTTCGCTAACTTAGACAACCTTTACCTCACTGACATATGAAGATTGCAAGCTTGGATCACTTTTACCTTGGGCCAGCTTGTAGCTGTCACATTTCAAAAATTCTTTTGCACTGTGGTACTAGAAAAACCTTTCCTGTAGCCAGTATACCATTCGCATTAGTTGGTGCAATGTGTGCATGATGCGCACTGCACAGAGTCACTGCACAGAATCAAATGAGCACCATGGCAGCATAGGGGCTCTAGCAATTATAAGCACAAGTATTATTCTTGTTCCTTTGTAATGTGTTTACTGGTTCCCTTCAATTGTTCATGTGGTGTCTTGTCATTTAATTCCCCCACACTGAGAATAGTGCTTGTAGGAACTTGTGCCTCATGGCTGCTAAAGCTTGGCATATTATTGTATGCATGTGTGTACCTGGTCAAATTGTAAGTTTTTTTTTTTGCCTAGTTTGTGCAGAAACAGTTTGTAGTGTGTATTTCACTACAGTACTGCTGGATTTAGCAATACAGGAAGAGCTACAGATTTAAACATCTGTGCATGCTGCTTAGCATGCGTCACATGAACTCGTGAAATTTCGAGTTTACATTGCACTAATATATACTATATGTTTATTTCTTCTCACTGTGAACAGTTATCTGGCTGAAGAGATTTTTTGTTTGAGTGATGTCAAGTAGCTTCTGTGCTTTTGTGGCACGTGTTAAATAATAATGAATGAAAGGTCTGAGCAGAAACAGCTCGTAAACAGAGAAGCACTAAGGAGACGTTTGTTCAATTATTGAAATCGGGAAAAATTTATTCTCAAGACTCTTTCTGGGTATGTTGACGTCTATACAACAGCAAAAGACATTTATTGCGGAGGAAATTGGAAACACGTGACAGCCTTACCGGAAAGGATGGGTTGCCACCGTTTTGAAGTGAATGGCAGCGTAGCGTGGCCTGTGTCAACACACACAGTTTACTTGGCGAATTGAAGCTGCTTATTGTAGTTTTCTTACAAGACGCTTCTGATGCTGATGTTTTATTGCTTATGTGGGAAAAAACCCACAGAAAGTATCAAAAGTAAATAGGCCATAACTATTCAGGAACTTCAAAGCACGCACGAGTTGCTTCAAGCCACACTCTCTCCTCTATAACTGTTTGTTGACCTGATGGAAACACTGGCACATAATGGAGTTGGTATATTGTAAGAAAACCCACCCTTTTGTGTTGAAGTAACAGTGTCACGAGTCTGGTGTATTAATGCTGACTGGGCGTTGCTGCTAAATTTTTTTTTAGCAGTGGCTAGTTGTAGCACTTGGAGAAAATCAGTGTGGTTGAGTGCAAATACACTTCACAAAGCTAGTCATGTACACTGTGCATACTCTATTTCGTACAAAAGGTAGTGCAGTAATAGCTGTTGCACATTTTTCGCCCATTACTCTAAACAACGCTTGGAAAGCATGTTTGGCATTTCCATGTCACAAAGTACAAATGTACACTTAATTTATAGTCTTGCATCAGACGCAACAAAGTACATAACAAGCACTTACTGCTGCTTTATACAGCCATTGTGCACCACCAGTGCATGACAGTGCTGCAGCTGTGTACGTGAGCTCCCCTTGCAACTGTGATGTTATGCATACTGTGAAGCCAAAAATGCCTCGCAGTAGTTGTGGTGTTTAATTATTGCCTGGTTTGTGTGCACATACGTAGCTGTAACTGCACTTAACAGGCACAGTGTCAGTCTCCCAACCTTAAAAATTGGCTATGCTTGTTCATCTTTTGCGGCGTATGGTCCGCTAATGGATAATGTGGAGGTACAAAGTGACACATATGTGCACGCAGTATGCACTGCCCAAAGGAATGTTTGCAGAAGTGTATTTAAAAGAAAATAAACTTGCTGGAACTGTTCGAACAGTATACTGTTGTTCTTTAATGCCAGTTACTGCAGATCTGAGGGCAGACTGCAAATGTTTACTTCCCGGTGAGAACTTTTTTTGGCTGCTTTTGAAAAAAACTGAAGGCACCTATAACTGTTGTGTGTTCTGCTACCACATTTTACCCAGATGTTGTATGCAGCTTGTGGATAATATGTAAGCAAGACCAACCCCTAGAAATGCAACTATACTCAATTTCGTACACAAGTCGATGCTGCAGAGGCTGCGGAAATAGTGCATCCGCGAAACCATCTCTCTCCGCCACATACCATTCGTTCCTCTTGAAGCCTCAGTGATGGTTTGGATGAAAACAAAGAGCGGTATAAAAAAGTGCTAGCATTGAAAATCAGTTGAAGCTATGAGCCGCGCAGTGTTCGGACCCTCTGGCTATTATGTTCACTGATGGTGAACTACTTTTTAGGCGCAGATAGTCAGAGCGATTCGCCCCAACCTACGTATTATACCGCCACATCATTCTTTCCTCTCGAAGAGTCTCGGGAGAAAAATGTGACAAGAGGTAAAGTGAAATGTGTGTTCACTTTGATTGTATGGTGAACTACTTTTTGGGCACATACTTAGCCTGCACAAACAGGTGCGCTAGCTTTGGCAGCATTGACTGCTATGTATAAACCTGAGTATATGTATGTATGCTAAGAAATGTATACTATGCAAGCAAGATCAACTTTTAGAAATTCAGTGGACGCAAGTTATAAAGATTTCTTAGCCAGTGAATGAATTTCATGGTCATCTACGAAGTTGTAGGAAAGTTAAAAATAAGTGATGCAACCCTGAAATATATTTTTCCAAGTAACATTATGACTAAGCTTCTGCCTTCTAGCTTCATCTGGGAAAAACTGGTAAGCAACCATCAATAAGATAATTTGAAGTTGAAAAAACGAAGAAGTACAGGATTCTGGGCCTTTGAAGCTCTGGGTCATGCAAATCTGTTTATGGCTGATGGAATTTATTTATGGCTGCGCAACCACCGCTCGCTATTTGTGGTGCGTATAGCGCAACTGGCTATTATGACGTCGGTGATGTGTCAGCTGCACGCCACCGCTCACGGGTCTATTGTACTTACAATAACAATCCCCACAACGCTTGTGCAAACCTCACCAAGTACACATACATTTGTCACTGACTGGTGGGCATATACAGTGCAAAGGTTTCCACGAGAGAACATATTTTAGAAAGAAATATAACCTCTGCTCTGTAGTTTGATAAATGCATATTAAATGGTGGCAAAATAATTTTCTCAAGCATGTTTATGCGCACACAATTAAATGTAAACTTCATTTAAAACAGCACACTGTGGTGCACGTGGATGATTTGTAACCTTAAAACACATAACCAAGGTACTACATGCAAACGTCCAGGGAGCAGTGTATGTAGCAGTACTGGCGCAATGTTATTAGCATTGCCATTAAACTCCCTTCCAGTCGGTTACATTCCACGGCACATACTTTGGCACTGCACTTACAGCCAGGAAACCTAATGATCACACTCACTTCTGACAGACACGATGCCTCATGGAGGCAACTGAAAATTCAGCATGCTTAAGGGGGGGATGAGGGTCTTGAAAACTTCTTTGTCAACATAACCTGTTGAAACTTGGCACACAGATGTATCATAGAATGCTGATTTCAAATATCTCACCTGGAAGGAAATTTACTGTAAAATAACATCCCAATTCGGTCATTTCTTACGGGTCTTTAATTGCTCAGTTAAAAAAGCTTTTTTAAGAATATGTAGACATTTCCAAAAGTCCACCGCACATACTAAAGGTTTCCTTTTTTTTTTTTAAACATGACAAATTAGCGATTGGGCCAATTACTGCCACATTGTTTTTTTTTCAACTTTGTTATTTATTTATGATCAACAAAACGACCTTACAGACATTTTATAAGCTTCAGGATGTGCTATGGGCCTTTGCAAGTGTCTGCTTATTCTTAAAGAGGCTTTCGTTAACTGATAAATTACTATAAAGGCCCGTAAGAAGTGACCTAATTAGGATATGTTAAGTTGCCATATATTTCCTTCCAAGTGAGATATTTGAAATCTTAATGCATATTCAAAATCAGCATCCTGTGATATACCTGCATGCTAAGTTACAGCAAGATATGTTAACAAATAAGAAAAAAAATTATAAGACCCTCTTACCCCCTTAAGTATCCTGGGATGGGATGGGCAAGTTTTGTGTTTCACTCCTTCAAAATCACTATGCTGCACAAAATAAATGCCCGCATGCTTCATATACGTCATTTTTATTATATAAAGTATTCTGCTATACATTAATCACTTTCAATAAAACAGGAATTGCAACAAGTGACGGGAAAGGTAAGACTGGAATAATTCTGCAGCTGACTTACATGTATGGGTGCCAACATGGTAAACAACTCCACTGGACAAAATCGTTCACATCCAACTCGATTGTGGGCATTGAACAATCTGGACACCCAATGTTCTGCAACAGGGAAAGGCTAAGCCCGCAGACAACAGCTGTGCGGCTTCTGTGCGAGGCATAGAAAGACAGACTGCACACAGCATGGTGCCACTTTGGTAAAGGTAAATATTTGTCTGCTATATCCAAAAGCAAATTCTCAGCCATTATATGCACAGTGGGCTCTTCCTGCCTGGTCTGTTACAAAAGAGGGGGACAAACTTCCCTTCATTCAAAACAACATTGTCATCACGTGATCAATTCCAAGGTGAGGTCACAGTTGTTCTCACCATTAAACATCCTATGCATGCAAAGTTAAAGCCTGATTTTTGAGTGAACCGACCTTGCACACACAGGCCTTAAGGCACTTTGAGGATGGTATGTTTAAGAAAAGTCCCGGGTATGAGCTACTGGCCAGGTGTCATGATAGGATAATGAAAAGAAAACCAGACTTCCTTACTTGTGTGATAAAACACATGAACAACACAACTGGTAAAGTATAAAAAGTTGCTTAGTAAGCACCTAAGCGTTTACCAGAACAAATATGTAGTAGAATAAATTTTTAAATGCAAATCGGTTTTGAGTGGCACCAGATGAAAGTGAAACTTGACCTGTTGAACACATGAGGGGCAGGAACCCTTGCTAAATGCTTCACGTAAATGCAGCAATTTTTCACCATGCAAAATACCTGACCAATATGTCTCAACAAGTAAATGCGCAATGCTCTGAAGTCATCTTTTAAAACAAAACAGTGGCAAGAGGAAACACTGACATAAAAATAGTTCTGAAAATTTTGGCCAACGTAGTAAGAGTCATTAAAGAGAACACCCGTAAAATGTTGGCTTCTGTCCACAGCCACCAGTGCATTTCATATTTTGCATAATTTAAGAAGGCTAAATAAATAGTAGAATCATATGAATGCTCAGCACAAAAAGAAAAAAAAAACATTACAAATAGCACACTTGAACACCTCATTCACGATGTGAAGGCTTGTAAAGAATAAAAGATGCATGTAATAAAGTAATGCATGACATGCAGCGAAGTAAATCACTGAGCAACTTCAAATATCAGAACAGTATAAAGGGTGGTAACTAAAAAGATAACGGGCATTACTGACATATCAGGTAGCTGGAAATAGACAATATAAATTGATAATATGCCATTTTGCAATCTCTCCACTACTACACTACGTTCCTCAATGCTAAATGAAATTGATAAAGTAAAGAAAGAAACACTATGAAATAAATCAACACGAATAGGTTGTGGTCCCCGACAAGTTTATATCAAACTGGTTCAATTTTTTGCAGTGACTGCACCAATGTTTTATTCAGATGGTTTTTGCTTGAAAACTATTCAGGACAAAAGAAAAGTATTCAAATTGTTCGTAAACATATACTTAATTTATTGGCAGAAGTGGGCAAATGCAGGCCCTTCAACACTCACTGTGAAACAGTACAGGCTTTTACTCAATTCAACAGTTACAGTGCCGACCCACATTGATGAAAATGACCCAGTAGCTTTAGTTTCGATTGCAGACAAAATGTAACCCTTTAAAGAGAAATGACTGCAACATGGGAGACCCTGTATCACTACAAGAGTAAAAATATGCCCATTATAAAAGCTACCACTATCATTGCTAGCAGTACTCATACCACATGGTCCGTGTTTATCTGTCCAGGTTGTGACAATTCACCTGTGCAAACTATGGCCTATTTGTGGGCTCAACCACCAACCACAAGGGAGCTTATGATAGGTGCATTTTCCCAATAAATTTAGAATTGGAATTTCCTGGATTGTCCAAAATCAGCTAAAAACTGCAGCCTACTGCAGTTTTTCGCTGATTCCAGACAATACAGGCAAGTTCCATGTTACATTATTTATAATATAACATTATTTATAATCTAACAATGTTACATTATTTACAATGAGCTACATCGTGGTCAGTAGTTGAGCCCAAATAGGCCAGCAGTGTGCGTAGGAGAATTTTCACAACCTGGACAGATAAACATGTAAAAGGCAGTATATATGTATTATTAAACAGTGGGTTTTAAAAGTGCCAAAGCTAATGTGCCATGCACTCTGCTGGATCATCAGAAGAGTGCAGACACACACGAGACAACGCTCTAGTATGGTGAAAATGCAAAATGTAATAGAAACTAAATGTCACAAATTTTAAGAAATGAGCCACTTTGATTCAGCTGTGTATTTACTACTCTCGGTGATAAATTACGAACAGACGACCAATCTTTTCAAATTGTACCCACTTTGCATTTCTAGCAATTGTATGCGTGGAGGGTGCCATGTTTTCTTTTACGCGACTGTGTATACAGCTCGTT